>NW_026622908.1:5049744-5649994 GCF_023065955.2 Ursus arctos
GCAGCCTGAATTTGCGAAAGAATTTCCCAGGTCCTGCCAGAGGCTTATCCATGTTCCCCCTGCCTCCTGGGAGCCCTGACTCGGCCTCACCTCTCCTCAAAGATCTCTGGGAAGGCCGAGGAGAGTGCTGGGTTTTGCATCCATATCACTACCCAGGGAACCGCAAGGCGATGGAGTAGAAAGAGGACTGGATGAGAAATCACAGCTCCGCCATGTTGCCGACTCCCTTTCCTTCAGTTTCCTAATTTGTGAGAAAGGGAGTTGGGGGCAGGGGGTGGGTTTCCCTCGGAGCCTCCTTTCTTCGCTAGTACTCTATAGTCCGGTTCTCCGTGTGTGGTACCCCGTTCAGCCGCCGCAGCAGCAGCACCTGGGGGCTTGTTACAGATGGGTCAGGGTGCACCCCAGACCCACTGAGTTGGAGTCCCCCCCAGGATGGGGTGCAGCGCTTTGCGCCCCTGTGCTCTCGAGCAGCCTTTACGGAACCCAGGGCCTCCGACGCTTGCGCTCCGCCCCTCGCAGAGTGCTGGTGGCATGGGAAGCACTGCTCGAGGAACGGGCAGGGGTGCCTTGCACACCCGCAGAGCGCCCTTCGCAGTGTCGGCGCTGTAGATTTGTAGAGTTATTGGCCATGTTCTGGAAGACAGCAGTGAAGTAACTTGAGGAAGGGACACATTTTTTCCAATTGGACTGGAAGTGCAAGTGCCAGGGGCTGGAATTCGGGGCTGGAAGCTGCAACAGTCTGAGCTTCGCTGTGAGACCTTCTCCACGCTGCAGCTTCCCGAGCAGGAGCCACGGCTGCTGTTCTTACTGTTTCAAAGCCTAACACGAGAGAGTCCAGTGGAAATTTTCTCCTCTCTCTGGCTCTCCTCCAGAAGGCATTTGTTTGAGGGCCAGCAATTCAGAACTAGAAAGGCCCTTAGAGACTTCCTCACCCAACCTCTTCATTCTACAGATGAGGAAACTGAGGCCCAGAGAGATTAAGCAACATGCCGAAGAGAGTCTGTGGCATGGGCAGATTCAACGCAGGTCCCTACTGCGTTCTATGGGGCCCCAGCCCCAACTGTGAACCCGTTTCTTCTTCCAAGTTCACCTCCCACATCTACTTCCAATCCTCACAGACACACAGACACCCTCAGGCTCCTGCTGTCTCCCTCTCCAAACCAGATAAGAGGACGGGAAGTGAAATTCAGTCTTTGAGAAAGCCCATGGGACTGAGGTCAAGTTTGAGGACAGTCTTGAGCCGTAGAGAGAGTTGCATCTTAATTGGGACCAAAGCTTCCAAAGGTAAGGGAAGCGTCTGCTGGCTTATTTTAGGCACTCAGAGCAGCTGGGGAAGGCGTGCTGAGAATGGAAAACTTCCAGGCCCCCCTCCCCCCACCCCCATATGGCCAAATGAAGCCCACTCTGCCTGCCCAGGAGATTCCCAGGGCGTGCACCGCCACCGCCCCGTCGCTGTCCTTGCCAAATTTGGGAGGCCCCAGATTTAATTCCTTAACTCAGCTCTGAGTCAGAGGTGGCCCAGGCTTCCGAGCCCAAGCCAATGCTGCTAGGGGTGAAATTGCTAACTTATCCCTTCGGGCTCTGACCACATCATCCCTGAATTACTAAGGCCCAAAGCAGAAAATCAGAAATTCTCCAGCAGCCTCGGCAGCGGGGTGCTGCCTCCCAAGGGACAGCAGTGTTTCTCTGCGGCTCTAAAACCCGCATGCGGGAAGCACTGGCCTTCCCTCCCTTGCCGAAGCATTTCTAACTTGGGGAAGAGATAGGGGAAGTCTGAGCTGGGGGGAAGGGTTGTGGCTTTGCCCCAACCAAGCAACCATCTGGGAACTTCTGGCTGTAAAGAGAGTCAGTTCAGGTCAGAGACCCAGCCCTTCAGGAGCCAAAGCCTCATGGAAGGATCACAGTATCCCAGATTCAGGTACCTAGAGATGGTCCCAGCCAGTGCAGGCATTAGAGGGTGGTACTCGACATGGGCGTTAACTCAGCTGTCATACCCACAGCCCCCGCAGCCCAGGGTGGCCCGGCTTTGACCATGTGATCCCACCTCCCTTTGGCTACAGCTGACTGGACAGGTGGAAGCAGAAAGCTTGAAAAAAAAGGGGAAATAAATCCACGGGGCAGCCAATGACTGACAACATTGAACGGCACAAAAAGAGGAGCTGGGATAACGCCTATTTCTTCATTTGGAAATGTAAACGGAGGGGCACCTGGGTCGCGCAGTCGTTAAGCGTCTGCCTTCAGCTCAGGGCGTGATCCCAGGGTCCTGGGATTGAGCCCCACATCGGGCTCCTCTGCTGGGAGCCTGCTTCTTCCTCTCCCACTCCCCCTGCTTGTGTTCCCTCTCTCGCTGGCTGTCTCTCTGTCATATAAATAAATAAAATCTTAAAAAAAAAAAAGGAAATGTAAACAGAGACATGCTGAGAGAATGAGACATTTAGGAGCAGGAACAGACATTTGAGGGCAAGCCTGAGGAGCAGACAAAAGTCTTAAGGAAACAGGAATTATGAGAAATCAGAAACCATGAGTGGAGACAGTATTGAGAAAATGGAGCCAACATGCAGACGAGCCAAGGATCGGAGTCACGTTCATAGACCAGGGCAGTGAAGGCCCGGGGAAACCCTGTAGTTAAGGTCCCTTGAACCTGTCTAGATCCAGAGGAACCTTCCAGACTTTAGGCCCCAGCCACACTACAATAGGGGTCCTCTTCTTAGAGTCAATGAGAAGCTTGTCTTCCTTTTCATTTCTCTCTCACACACACATTAGACACATTACTTGAGATAAATTGAATGATTCTTCGTTCCTGACAACCAAAGGAACCAAGCACAGACTCATCTCAGATTTTTAAGAAATATAATGATTCAATAGTACTAGTGACAATGTTGAAAGAGCAAAATAAAATCACCCATCATGCTTCCCCATTTAATCAAGTAATAATAATAGGAGTAGCTTTCAAGTATTAAAAAATACACTTCTGCGTATCCTTGGACACATGTGTATACAACAGCAATTACGGTGAACATACATTTTGATTTTGGGTTTTGTTGCCTTGTTGGGACTTGAAGAGATAGTTAGGAGAAGTGTGAGGAAGAAACGAGGATGCGGGGGGAGCTTTACATTTCTGACTGGAGTCGTTGTCTGGAACTATGCTGTCCAAAATAGTAGTCACTAGCCACATGTAGCTGTTTAAATTTCCAATAATTAAAATTGAATAAGGAAAAAAAGGGGGGGAGTGGCACCTGGCTGGCTCGGTGGGTAGAACATGTGACCCTTGATCTCAGGGTTGTGAGTTCAAGCCCCACATTGAGGGCGGAGCCTGCTTAATAGATAGATAAATTGAGCATGGTAAAATATAAGTTGCTCAGTGACCAGCCACATTTCAAGTGCTCAATGGTTAGTGGCTACCATATTGGACAGCACAGACACGGACCTTTTCTATCATTGTAGAAAGTTCTACCGGACATTCGTAGGAGCGAGGCTCCTCCATTATCCTCTATCACAGGTGCAGGTAAACTTTTTCTGTAAAGGGCCAGCTAGTAAACATTTTAGGCTTTGAAAGCCACGTGGTCTCCATTGGCGCTCCTCAAGCCCGCCCTTGTAGCATGAAAGCAAGCCTGGCCAGTTTGTAAGCAAATGACCGTGGGGGTGATTTAACAAAACTTCATTTACAAAGAAGAGGCAGTGGGCCACATTTGGCCCACCTGCTGCCTCTAGTACCCTTGCTGTCCCACATCACCCTATTTGTTTCCTTCACAGCACTGAACATTTTGTAATAACTTTATTTCTTATTGCCTTTCCTCCCACGTTAGACTATAAAGTCCACGAGGGCAGAGACTTTGCCCATTTTGCTCATCACAGTGAATCCAGCACTGACCACACGTGCTGAAGTACTATTTGTGGAGGCAGTTGACTGAATGAATAATGGTGCTGCCGTTTCCTGGACTTGGGAAGGCCAGAGAAAGAACCATTTTTTTAGAGACGATAATGAGTTCCCTTAGGGACATGCTACTTGTATTATAATTTATTATTTTTATTTCTCTCTCTGGAGTCCCTTTCACCTTTAGCCTTCTTTCAGCCTCATTAGTCTGGAAATCAGTGATGTTTTTCAAGAGAAGGACTTGAGTGACTGCTTTTTGGACCCGGTCCCTGGGAGGCTGTCATTGGAGGCCCAACCACAGGGGGCAGCGCCCGAGGCATCAGCCCCAAACCAAAGGAGCAGGAAAAAGACTTGGGCCTGGCCCAACTCTACAGCATGTTTGTCAGTGTTGGCTCCAAGAACTTAGATTTTTCCCCCCATTCTGTTTAGACTGAGCGGGATTAGAAAGACCAAACTGGTGACCTAAGGAGTAACTACCGCAGAATTTCCAAAATCCCATTCATGTGCCCCCTTCACAGTTTTTACTGCACTTCCACACCATCGGAAAACATGTTGACTTAAGATTTCCAACTCTTTCAAAATTTTAAAAAATGTTTAATCAGATTGGGTCACTCCTTGCTCCAAAAACTCCTGGCTTCCCATCTCACATTTAATTCCAAAGCTCTTAACCACAGCCTACAAGGCCCACATAATCTCGCCCCTGGATACTTCTCTGGCCTCATTTCTGCCACTCAGCTAGTCCGCTCCAGCCACGCTGACCCCTCATATTTTTCGAATATTCTAAGCCACCTGCTGCCTCCGAGCCTTGGTTCTACCTGCCCAGAACGCTTCACTCTGCACAATGATCTCTCAGAAAGGCCTTTCCTGAGCACCGTAAATATAATGGCAGCCCCTTTTGCTTTTCCAACTACATTGTAGAATCAGCTAGAAAAATTTCACACACACACACACACACACACACACACACTGTCAGTGTATTGATTGGGATTACATACGTTCCTAGAATAATTTGGAAGAACTGACACCTTTATAATATGGGGACTTCTTCCTGTCTATGCTCTCTCTCTTCATTAGTTGAGGTTTTATTTTATACTTCTCATTAAAGTTTTTACAATTTTCTTGATAAAGACCAGGCACACACCTTCTGTTAGATTTGTTTCTAGACGCGTGCGATGGTGTTACTTTTGTAAAAGATATCTTTTTGAAAACAGTTACATTATGTTAGAAAATATTGATTGCTGGTCTCTTTTATATCTGTTGTACCCATTGTCATGACCCCGTTTTTATTTCTAACATTATTTGTGCTTTCTCGCTCTCTCTTTTTCCTGCTGAGTTTTACTGGTATTAGAGAGGTGTTAAAGATTGATTTCACTTAACAAAAACATTTTTTATGTAATTGAAACGAGTGAAAAGGGGAATAATTACATATTTAGGGCTGGTGTTTATGTGGAAACCTTAAAATCATTTTGTGTCCCGTCAGGGCTATGTGGCTCCCACACTGGGAAACACTGATTTATTAAATTTCACAGCCACAATGAAAATGCCTTTGAGTTACCAGTTGCTTGGGTTCACCTCTGAGCCTGTCTTTAGCTCAGGAAGTGGCAGACGTCTGCTAAGCCAGGAGAAATGGCTGTGGATGGTGACCCAGAGGAGTGGGGCATCCCAGAATCTGAGAGGCTGAGGGCCTCCCTCCCCACCCCAGCCAGCCGCTCATGTTGCTTCTGTGAGCAGCTGTGCACACAGAGGTATTCCCCAGGGTAAGGTGCTGGGGTTGGGGGTGCAGGGAGCAGGGGCCTCCCTGACTTTCCCCACCCAGGCTCTGGATGTGAAGCAGGAAATAGGGGCTTCTTAGAACTGCTGAGTTTCCTGGAAGCCTATGAGAGCTGAGGCCATCTGGCTTTCTGCAGTCACTTTCTGGAGGTGTTTGTGACCTGGAGGAAGGAGCCCCCTCTGGGGACATAAGCTAGCTAATTGTAAGCGCAAGGCTTTCAGCTCAGCTCTTCTAACCTCCCGGCTTTTCACCACGCCCTCAGACCCCAGTCCCCTGGGCAGTCTTTGCAGCCTGCGCTTGTCACATCAAACTATGTCTTCTGAGAACTAGGATCATTTTGAAGGCTCCTGCTCTGAGAAACCCTTGAACTGAGGCCGGCAGGAAGCCACAGGCTCCCTGGTGGGCAGAGCTTACCTGGGTTACCCACCCGCTACCTCGGAGGGCAATGCAGCTGCTCTGAGTCATCAAAGAAGCCTCACGAATAGCGCCTTCTTCCAAATTAGTGTCATCAAAGAAGTAGGCTCAGGCCAGTTTATAGCTGGCATGAGGGTGCTGGAGCGAACACAGGCTTTGGGGCCATCATGCCCGGATTCTAGTTCTGGCTTTTCCACCTCTTGGCCGTATCTCTTAGATGACCTCTTTGAGCTGTGAAAGGCAAATAACCTCATGGTGAATCATGGGATCCCGTTGAAGTTGTTGTTGTTGTTGTTGTTTACTTGGGCAGGTGAATACAATGTAACACAAAATAGCCTGTGTTTGTACACGCCATGTTAATTACGGTTCTGCCAGCAGCTGCAACAAACCAGCCCCCAAAGGTGGAAAGACTCAAACAGAGGTTGATTTCGCACTCACAGAAGTTCAAAGTTGTTGGGCAGGTGGCCCTTTTTCCCTCAGTGATTCAGAGACCCAGGGTCCTTCCACGTGGTCGTTCTCCCATTCCTGACCCCCCGGGGGCCCCCAGCTTCTACAGGCAGACAGAGAGCAGGGTGTGGAAGGCTCACACTTGCTTGCTGAAAGCTTCAGCCCAGAAATGATGCCGCGTTTCTGCTCACATTCCACTGGCAAAAACTATACTGAGGGCCACACCTAGACACGAGGATGGTTAGAAAATGGAATCCCTGCTCAGACAGCTTCCCAACGACAGCTTGTATCAGAGGGTGAACTGAAATTCTGGTGGACACGCCATCCACGGGAAGAAAAAAATCTGGAGAACATACCCTAATTCATCAACAGTAGTTACCTCAGGGAGTAAGAGTACAGAAGATGGAGAGACTTTCACTTTTTACTTTAAACAAGTAATATTTTATGAGCACATGTGAATTTCATAATCAAGAACAGTTGGCATGGTTCATTGTCAATTTCTGAGCAAATACATAGTTATTTGCTGTTACTTTTATTATTATTCTTTTGTCCAGCCCTAGAATAAGAAAATGTCCCTCAAGAAAAGAATGTCCTATTCCATGTCCCTCGTTCGAGGCAGATGGGTGTTAGGGTGGGGAAGGTATGGGGGAAAACAAAGAATTCTTTTCCCTTGGAAATGTTAAAATAGTCATACCAAAGGAGACTTCAAAGAGAGTAAAAATACAGGGAGCCATGGAACGGTAGACTCAAGAACCTGTAGGAAGTTTGTATGCATTTCTCGCGCACGTCTAGAAACGTAAACGTAGTTCTCAAAAAAAAAAAAAAAAGATGTCAGGTCTTAAATCTTCGGAAGATGGAAGAGCCACTCAGGTTTCCTAATTTTATTTGAACACAATGTATTTACTATTGTCCATGTAGAGGAGAAGAGGGAATCGTTAGCATGAAGAGGGAAAAGGAAAAGATGTGTAATCAATCCTATGCAGAAAGAAAGCAAAATGACAAATACCAGCCTGCCCTGCAGTTGGACATTCGAGGGGCAGGGAGACAGATGGGGGGCGGGTATCGATGGAGAAAGATCAGGGGGAGAAGAAAAGGGGATCTCTAGAGGCTGTGACCATTCCCAGACCCCATAACAGGTGGCAACCTCTGAGGAAGCTAAGAGGAGTCTGGTCTGGCCAGATCGTTTTATTCATTCAACAAACTGTCGCTGTGCGTCTACTATGAGCCAGGAGCCCTCGAGGTACTAGGAGTACAGCACTGAACAAACCAAACCCTCATAGAATTTGTTTTCTAGAGGGAGAGACCCAATAAACACATCACGCCAAAAGTACGTGACATATCAGGTGGTGATGAGTGCTTTAGGTCAAACTAACGCAGGGTGAGGGAGGTAGGAGAGGCGGGAGTGTGGGCATTCTTTTATGTAACGGGTCTCCCGGTCAAGGCGAACCGTACTGGTAAGGAGCCATTTGAGCCAAGGCCTGAAGAGACCCACGTGAACCAGCCTAAACAAATTTCATAGCTGTCGTCACGGAGGACGCCGTCGGTTGTCCCGCCAACATCCACATATTCCTCTCCGTGTCTCTGACAGGACACCTGCCCTCTTGCTCTGACACAGCCATGGGACCGGGAGACAGTGGGACTCCCCCTCTGACTCCAGAGCGAGATCCCAATTCGTCTAAGCACTCCTGCCAAGCCAGCCTCACTTCCCAGTGACCGGTTCGGGAAGCCGGGCTCCAGCCGGTCAACGCAGTGAATTCCCCAGCGCCTGTGGTTGGTCCAGGAGGGGGGGGGAACCTAAGGTGGCCGAAACAGATTTAAAGAAGGGATTTATATTTCGGTCCGGGTGGGGACTTTGTTTTTTCTGTCGTGATGGACATGAACAAGGAAGCATGTTGTCACAGTTGCTCCAGACATGTGGCACAGCCTTCCCTGCACAGTGAGGAAAGCCAGCCTGCACACAGAGCCAATACAAAGAAGAGGGCAGAGCTGCGAGAACTGCGGAGAAAGGGAGTCAGAGCCCTGATTATCCCATGCCTGGGGCCCACCCCACTTCAAGACTCCCATTATAGGAGAGGAAGAATCTCCTCACTGTTTGCCCCAGTGTGAGATCGGTTTTCTGTTCCTTGGGGCTCACAGGTTCTTAACTGGGTCAATAAAAATAACAGCAGCTAACATTGCTTGAGCACGACCTTGGGCCAGGCCCACTCCTTAAATCTGTAATTTCACTTAATGTTCTCAACAATCTTTTTTTTTTTTTTAAAGATTTTATTTATTTATTAGACAGAGATAGAGACAGCCAGCGAGAGAGGGAACACAAGCAGGGGGAGTGGGAGGAAGCAGGCTCATAGCGGAGGAGCCTGATGTGGGGCTCGATCCCATAACGCTGGGATCACGCCCTGAGCCAAAGGCAGACGCTTAACCGCTGTGCCACCCAGGCGCCCCAATGTTCTCAACAATCTTATGAGGCAAATAATTACTGTCCTTATTTGTAAGATGTGAGTGGCTTTGCCCAAGGTCACATGGGTAGTAAGTGAGAGAACCAAAATCTTTCGGAGCTCAGAGACTGTGCTCTTGATCTCTATGATTTTTCTATCAATATGGGAGAAATAGAAAGAGAGAAGAGTATGGGAAGAAGCCAGAGGAAGAGGAGATGGGGTTACTCTTATGAATTTTGTAAATATATATGATCTTTTTCTCTCGGCCTGAAATACCCTATGCCCAGAATACCTTCTTCCCACTCCCACGTCTCTGTCTAGGAACTTCTGTTTGTTTTCTAAGACTTTCACTCTGATGTCACCTCCTCTGAGAAGGCTTCCCAGATCCTATCTCCTCAGACCTCCCACCTTCTGGGATCCTACAAAAACTTGTTCAGATTTTTATTATAGCCTGGGTTATATTATAATGCGTTAGCTTTCAGAGCTCTTCTTTTACTAAGCTCCGAACTCCTTGAAGAGGACGATGTCTAATGAATGCTTGTGATCTTGGTGCTTAGTCCACCGTAGATACTCTAGAAGACTGAATTGAACATCCATCCATCCATCATCAACACCCTTTCCCGAGGACACCGTGTCTTAGTAGGGAGTATGCTGGGCCCCAAAGAGATGTCAAGCTAAAGAGATTGGACCTTGTCCTCTTGAAGTCCATAAACAAGTCAGGGATGTGTTAGTGTGTTTTAATTATATGTTACAGAAACCCAACTCAAACTAGCTTAAGAGAAAAAAAAATGTGCATGGGGCAGAATTTATTTGTCCTAGTCAGATTACTTCTCACTTTAGGAATAACTAAATCTAGACCCAAGGGCTCCCAATGAAGATTAGATCTCTCTCCATAATCAGCTCTTGGGTGGCTTCATTCTCAGGAATTCTTCCATGTGAAAACCCCTCACAACTCTAAATTTACATCCGATCATAGCAAAAGTAGAGTTTCATACTCCAATGGCTCCAGGAAAGCTCCAGGGATAACTCTCAATGGTTTCATTGAATCACCTTTCCCTCTCTGAATCAATTCACAGTTATATTGATTGAAGAGACCTAAGGCACATTCCTACCTCTGGATTTAGGAAGTGGGGTCAACACCTTTCAAATCATATGGGCTATGAGGGAGGGAAGGTGGTTCACGAGAGGAAAATCAAGTTGCTTTTACCAAAAGAAGGATAGGATGTTGGGCAGGCAAAAACCAACACAAGTCCTCCAAAGAGGAAATGTCCTATACATTAGTAATTTTATGGCAAGGCTATGAGTGGTCATGTCTTAAGTTATAGTCAAAGATTAGGTAGGAGAAATGGGTCACTTCAAGGACAGCTGTCCAGGAATATCTCCTAGAAGGAAGCCTATGAACTGGGCCGTGATGGATAGGTAGGACTATGATAGGTGAAAATGAGAAGGCCTTTCAGATACATGGAAAGGTGTGAACAAAGGCAGGGAGGTGAGATCCTTTGGTGATTTTCCTAGTTCGTTGGAAATGTTTGGGAACTAAGGCTGGAACTTTGGTTGGGGGCTAGATCCATAGACAGTCTACTAGTACACTAACTCTTTCTTCAGATTTCTTCCATTTATAATCTCAAAGAAGCATATACTAACTTTGGCAGGTAACTTGAGGAGGATTATTCTCTTCATGTTACCAATGGGGTAACCGATTCCCAATGCAAGAAGAGCTCACTGAAAGGTCATCCCACCCAGAGAAAGATGGCCCAGGAACCCCTCTAGAGTCCAGGACGGTGCCCCCCACCCACTTACCACCATCCACAACAAGACCAATTCTAGGGTTGGAATCACGAGAACAAGAGCTGTGGCTCAGCCCCAGAGCCACCCTGAGGAGACCTTTGGAGGAAACTCTGGGAGCAGCCATCTAGGCTGAGGAGGTATCTGACTTGCGTGATGGTTAAGAGCAAGATCTCTGGAGTCAGACAGGTCCTGCTTTGAATCTCAGGTTCATGGGTTAGGATGATACCTTGAACAAATTACATAACTTCTCAGAATGTTAGTTTCCTGATCTAGAAATCAAAGTGGAGAACAGTGCTTCCCTCGTAGGATAGGTAATGAGGTGAGGTCTGAATGAGGTAATATGCTGCATGGCACGAAGATGAAATGTACAGCATGGAGATTATGGTCAATAATGTTGTAGTAACATTGCGGTGACAGACGGTGACTACAGTTATCGTGGTGGGCACTGCGTAATACAGAGAATTGTCAGTTCACTGTGTTGTATGTCTGAAACTAATATAATACTGTATGTCAACTAGACTTCAATAATACGTTTTTTTAAAAGATATTATTTACTTATTTGTCAGAGAATGGGAAACAGAGAGAGCATAAGCAGGGGGAACGGCAGGCAGAGAGAGAAGCAGGCTTCCTGCCGAGTAAGGAGCCCAATGCAGGACTCGATCCCAGACCCTGGGATCATGACCTAAGGCAGATGCTTAACTGACTGAGCCACCCAGACGTCCGCAATAAGTTTTTAAAAAGAGTTTAGCACAATGTCTGTTCCATGGAGCGCTCGGTGAATGTGGACTTGAGGGCAGGACAGCATGTGCGGACCCCGGAGGCAGACAGACTTTCAGAGGTCACATCCCGGCTAAGCTGCGACTACTCGATTTCACTGATTCTGTACTGTACTTTCCCTGCACCTCACCCCCTTATTTTAAGCATCCCTGCAGCAGAGCATCTGAGCGTCGTCACATGGTTTAACTGCCAGTGTCTCTTAGCAGTACATGAGAGCGCAGCGTGACTTACAGTCGACGTCCTTCATGGGGCAGGTTACCTCATCTTTTGGCACCTCAGTTTCTTCAGCTGTAAAATGGGGATAATAATAGTACTCACTTTATAAGGTTGTTGTGAGGGTTAAATTAAATTTGCTTTGCAAATTTCTAGCACAGTGAGGGCTAAATAGGTTCTGTGAACTGCTATTAATTTTTTTTTAAGATTTATTTATTTATCTCAGAGAGAGAGAGAGCGTGAGTATGAGTGGGAGGGGCAGAAGGAGAGAGAAAATCTCAAGCAGACGCAGGGCTCCATCTCACGACCATGAGATCATCACCTGAGCAGAAACCAAGAGTCGGACGCTCAACTGACTTCACCACCCAGGCGCCCCAGGACTGCCATTACTTTTTATTACTATTACCCAAATCAGATAATGGGGGTGGTGGGAGCCACACGGGCTGAACAGCCGGAGGTGTGCAGAGGTGAAGACTGGTATCGGGGTGCCTGGGAGGTTCAGTCAGTTAAGTGTCTGCCTTCTGTTCAGGTCATGATCCCGGGGTCCTGGGATCGAACTCCGCATCGGGCTCCCTGCTCAGCGGGAAGCCTGCTTCTCCCTCTCCCTTTGCTGTTACCCTGCTTGTGCTCCCTCTCTTGCTATGTCTCTCTCTGTGTCCAATAAATAAATAAAATCTTAAAAAAAATAGGGGCGCCTGGGTGGCACAGCGGTTAAGCGTCTGCCTTTGGCTCAGGGCGTGATCCCAGCGTTCTGGGATCAAGCCCCACATCAGGCTCCTCCACTATGAGCCTGCTTCTTCCTCTCCCCACCCCCCCCCACTTGTGTTCCCTCTCTCACTGGCTGTCTCTCTCTCTGTCGAATAAATAAATAAAATCTGAAAAAAAAATCTTAAAAAAATAAAGACTAGTATCAGAGGGGCAATGTTGATTGATTCAAGCAGGGGGTGTGAGGACCGGTAGGAAGCCGCACAAGAGGCTTCTGGAGTGCAAGGGGGATCAAGGCGTTTGGTTTGCAGATGAAGACCGGCGACCATGCCAGGGTACCCGCTCTGGCTGCCCAGTGGGTGGGGGGGGGGTGATCCGCCCGGGCTTGCTGGTCTACGTGCTCTCTTTAAACTCACATGTTCTCCGACTGTAACAGCCCCTCTTCGTTGAGTTCACTACGTGCCAGGCTGTGCTAATCTAGCCGATGTCTTGCAAGATTCTGTTATCAATCCTGTGTCTTTGATGATTTCTTTAGGTCAATTTTATAGGAGAAACCAAGGCTCAAAGAGGTAAATTAACCTGTTCGAAACCACACGGCTGTTACATGCCAGAGCTGGAGTGTGCACCACGTTTTTCGACTCTGCATCCAACACCCCAGGCCCTGTGCCATTACTGCCTCTTGACAGTTCTCCATTGTCTCTCAGTGTACCAGGAAGCAATTTTCCTCTCTCCTCACCTCCTTCCACTCCTCCTTCCTCCCCCTACAGGTCTCCACCTCCCAGGCCCACAAATGCCAACCTCACAAGTCATCTGTTTTGCCAAAATTCTGTTCCGATTTGATAAACTCTGGCCGGGCCAGCTCACTCAGCATGATTCAGCCAGAGAGAATAGCGAGGCCGCATGCCCGGCGTGCCGACTGTCTGAGCTCAGGCAGGATGGGCGGCGCAGGAACCTCAGCCTGACAGATGGCTCCACTCGGCTGTCTCCCTGGGCCTGATGCCAGGGCCAGCGCTCGCTCTCTGCGGGAGGGAGGGCAGGAGCCAGGTCGGGTGATTCTCACATGCACAGCTGTCTCTGTGTGTGTGGTTACGGAGGGAGCTTGCCTGGCGAGGCTGCATGTGACCCAGAGGACACATTTGTGTGTGCCGATTTGTGTGTGCATCTTTGTGCGTGGGGATGAACGTGTTTGTGTATGCCTGGCTGTGTGCTTGTGTGTGTGTGTGTGTGTGTGTGTGTGTGTGCGTATTTCTGTGCATGCAGAGGGTGTGTGTGTGTCTGTGTGTCTGTGTCTGTGTGTGTGTATTTCTGTGCATGCAGAGGGTGTGTGTGTGTGTCTGTGTGTGTGTGCGTGTTTCTGTGCATGCAGAGGGTGTGTGCTTGTGTGTGTGTGTGCGTATTTCTGTGCATGCAGAGGGTGTGTGTGTGTCTGTGTGTGTGTGCGTATTTCTGTGCATGCAGAGGGTGTGTGTGTGTGTGTATTTCTGTGCATGCAGAGGGGTGTGTGTGTGTGTCTGTGTGTGTGTGTATTTCTGTGTGTGTGTATTTCTGTGCATGCAGAGAGGGTGTGTGTGTGTGTCTGTGTGTGTATTTCTGTGCATGCAGAGGGGTGTGTGTCTGTGTGTCTGTGTGTGTGTGCGTATTTCTGTGCATGCAGAGGGGTGTGTGTGTGTGTGTCTGTGTCTGTGTGTGCGTATTTCTGTGCATGCAGAGGGTGTGTGTGTGTGTGTGTGTGTGCGTATTTCTGTGCATGCAGAGGGTGTGTGTGTGTGTGTGTGTGTGCGTATTTCTGTGCATGCAGAGGGTGTGTGTGTGTGTGTATTTCTGTGCATGCAGAGGAGTGTGTGTGTGTCTGTGTGTGTGTGCGTATTTCTGTGCATGCAGAGGGGTGTGTGTGTGTGTATTTCTGTGCATGCAGAGGAGTGTGTGTGTGTCTGTGTGTGTGTGCGTATTTCTGTGCATGCAGAGGGGTGTGTGTGTGTGTGTCTATGTGTGCGTGTGTATTTCTGTGCATGCAGAGGGGTGTGTGTGTGTGTGTGTGTCAGTGTGTGCGTATTTCTGTGCATGCAGAAGGGTGTGTGTGTGTGTCTGTGTGTCTGTGTGTGCATATTTCTGTGCATGCAGAGGGGGGTGTGTGTGTGTGTGTGTCTGTGTGTGTGTGCGTATTTCTGTGCATGCAGAGGGGTGTGTGTGTGTGTGTGTGTCTGTGTGTGCATATTTCTGTGCATGCAGAGGGGTGTGTGTGTGTGTGTGTGTGTCTGTGTGTGTGTGTGCGTATTTCTGTGCATGCAGAGGGTGTGTGTGTGTGTGTCTGTGTGTGCGTATTTCTGTGCATGCAGAGGGTGTGTGTCTGTGTGTGCGTATTTCTGTGCATGCAGAGAGGGTGTGTGTGTGTGTGTGTGTGTTTGAATTTGAAGTGTGCATTCATCCTGGTATGCAAAATCATGAGCATAAAAGAGAAAGATAGGGGGCACCTGGGTGGTGAAGTCGGTTGAGTAACCAACTCTTGGTTTCAGCTCAGCTTGTGATCTCAGGGTTGTGAGATGGAGCCCCGCATCAGGCTCCAAGCTCAGCGTGGAGTCTGCTTGAGTTTCTCTCTCCCTCTCTGTCTGCCCTGCCCCTGCTTGTGCTCTCTCTCTAAAATAAATAAATAAATCTTTAAAAAAAGAGAAAGACAGGGAGGTGGGGAGAAGAGGGTCCTAGGCTTCGAGAAGCCAGTCTTCTGACTGTTCCCACCTGTGGTCCGGAGCTGCTGCACACCCCTCCCTCCATCTCTGTCCTCATCGCAGGACCGGTAACAGCAGCAGCAGCAGCAAGGACCCCATTCCCAGTGCAAAGTGTAGGCTCAGACTGAACCTCAGGTTTCTAAAAACAACTTCCTGGCTATATCTTCTCCCTAAATAGCAGTACTCAACTTTGTGAATCCAGGTCCCCTCTGAAAATCTGGTGACAAGAATGAGTCTTCTTTCCAGGAAAATACCCTCAAAACACACAACTTTCCATATAATATCACAGAACTCAAGGGGCCTTCCAAAGCCTATTAGAGACCTCAGCCAGGAAATCAAATATTATACAAACACTCATTGAGCGCTTACCGAGTTCTGTCGTACTGAGCCTTTATGAGAGAGATAGTAAGTACACAGAGGAATAAGGCGGCCACTGTTTGTGAAGAGGGGACAGTCTAGTAGGAGAAATGAAGGTAAATGCCTAACCACAGGCCACCGTGACAAGTGCAGTCATGACTGAGCGAAGGAACTGGTAGGGCAAGGGAGGAATGAGGGGATGCAGTTCTTGAGGGCTTCCAGGGAAAGAGTCCCTGAAGAAGCAGACACTTAAGCCATAACTTGAAACATGAGAAGCCACTTGTCAAACAGAGAAAATGAGGCAAGACTTTCCAGGTAGAAAGAAGAGCACGTAAAAAGGCAGAGGGATGCTGCATTTTGGGGGAATACGTCTGGGAGAAGCAGGAGGTAGGGCTGAAAAGGGCATCTGGGGGCAGACTCTGAGAGCCTTCTATATGGTAAGCGAAAGGTTTTGGATTTTAGCCTGTAAGTGATGGAGAACAATTAGAACTTTTTAAACAAGAGAGTGACATGACCTCATTCGTGTTTTGTAAAGACCACAGTGCACCCAGCACTTACCCAGAGACCAGATAGAGAAGCTGTTGCAATCGTTTGGGTGAGAGATAATGAGGGTGTGAACAGCAGGAATGTGGGAAAACCAGGGCATGGGTTTGAAGAAAAGAGATATTTAGGAGATGAACTAGACAAGAATTAGGTACACTAAATGTACGGGTTTAAGAAGGGAAAAGAAGGAATAGTTGAGCAGGGCTTCTGTAGTTCTAGCTTGGGAAGAAAGGTGGATGTTAGCCCCATTCACTGTGATGAAACCAACATACAGATTAGGTTGTGGGGGAAGATAATGCGTTCTGTTTGGGACACATTGTGAGACACCCGACTAGAGATGTGCTTCAGGCAATTGGCTCTTTAGGTCTGGAGTACTGGGGAGAGAGATTTGGAAGTAGGAGTTTATGAGCTGTAAGTAGGTGAATGATAACTCAAGTCATGGGTAATAAATGAGATCATGCAGAGAGAATATAGATATAGAGTGAGAAGAGAAGCAAGAAAGCAGTGAACATTTAAGGGTAAATGAAGGGAGAGGAATTAGTGAAGGAGACGGAGGATTCATAGGGTTTGGAAGGATGGAAATGACACCAGGATGGTGTGTGTGTGTGTGTGTGTGTGTGTGTGTGTGTGTGTAATGGAATATTATTCAGCCATAAAAAAGAATGAAATCTTGCCATTTGCCAGCAACATGGATGGAGCTAGAGACTATAATACTAAGCAAAATAATTCAGAGAAAGACAAATACCATATGATCTCATTCATTCATAGAATTGACGAAACAAAACAAATGAACAAAGGCAAGAAAAGAGAGAGAGAGAGACCAAGAAAGAGATTCTTAACTATACAGAACTGAGGGTTGCCAGAAGGGAGGTGGGTGAGGGGATGTGTGAAACAGGTCATGGGGATTAAGGAGGGCACTTGCTGTGATGAGCACCGGATGCTCTACGGAGGTGTTGAATCATCATATTGTACACCTGAAACTAATATAACACTGTCTGTTAACCATAATGGAAGTAAAATGGGGCACCTGGGTAGCGCAGCTGTTAGGCGTCTGCCTTCGGCTCAGGGCGTGATCCCGGCGTTCCGGGATCAAGTCCCACATCCGGCTCCTCCACTGGGAGCCTGCTTCTTCCTCTCCCATCCGCCCTGCTTGTGTTCCTTCTCTCGCTGGCTGTCTCTGTCAAATAAATAAATAAAAAATCTAAAAAAAAAAAACCCATAATGGAAGTAAAATTAAAAGCTTAATTTAAAAAAAAAAAAAAAGAAATGACACCAGAAAATAGATATTTCCAGGAGACTAACAGCAAACAAAATTTTTAAATAAGGGAGTGGTCACTAGTGTCAAAGCTTAGAGAAAGTTGCAGTAAATTGGAGAAGGATGTAAAAACCTTGCAAAACCGAAAGACAGAAGACTGGAAGGAGAAATGAAATACACAAAACACTAACCAGCGTTACTACTCTAGGGAATTATGGGAGTTTTTTAATACTCTTTTTTATAGTCATCATCTAAATATCCCCAGACCAAGCCAATAAGTGTGTACTAAATTTGAACAATGAGAGAGAATACCTGGGGGAAATGTGGGCGTTATTGAAATAGGGGACTTCTACTTGCAGCCAAGATGGAGTAGCAGACACTGGATTTAACCTCCTGTGTAAAACAATTTATAAAACCAGGCAAAATATATGAAATAACTGTTTTCAGACCTTGGACAACAGGCAGCACAGGGCACAGATCCCTAAAAGTGGGAGAACAAATACAGTGGGTTCAAGTCCCGTACCACATTACTGCCTGGAGAGAATTTCCAGGCTACAGTGCATGGAGGGGCAACCTAGGCAGAACTGGCAGGTTCCCTGTGTTGAACGGACAGGTGGCTGGTTGTTCAGGGAGATCAAGATGGCTTGAATTCACAGGGCAGAGTACCAGACAGGACAGAGTTGCACAGAGAGAACTCCGGAGAGCCACAGAAAGTTCTCTTGAAGTCTTCAACTGAGTCCTGATAATTGTATGCATTTGAAGAAACTGCTAGAGGCTGGGGAAAGCGCACTTGAAAGAAGCAGGTAGAACAATTCTTGGAGCTCACACAGGTTGGAAATAGTTTATATCCCCAACAACTAGAGTGAAGGAACCTCATAATGTGTTAGGCACGGGGAGGGTACCACATCCAAAAAGAGACAGCCTCATAATGAAGCCAAGTTACCCCTAAACTAGACTCTGCTCCCAAAGCAACCTCAAAAGGATCAGACTCTTTCCAAGTAAGTTGACTGAATCCTAGAACAAAGCTCAGAATAATTAAGGAATAAAAAGTCCAGTGCTCAACCATGTAAAGTTCACAATGTCTGGCATCAAATGAAACTTACCAGATGCGCAAAGAAGCAGGAAGACCCATAATGGGAAGAAAAATCAGTCCATAGAAACAGACTCCTAATAGCAGCGACGCTTTAGAATTAGAAGACAAGAAAAATAAACAGAGACTATAAATATATTTGATATGTTTAAGAAGACAGAGGGAAGCAGGAACAAGGCCACCTTTCATCTCTTTGAATTTTCCCCTCAGTTTCTGGGAGATTTCTTCAATTTAACTTCCAATCTTCCTATTGAATTTTTCATTTCTCTATTATGGTTTTCATTTTCTACAGGCTCTGTTTTGACTCTGCATGTTTCTTTATTTAAAAATAGCAAGGAAAGATCTCCTCTTGTCTGAGCATATTAACGATAGTGATTTAGAAATTTTCCTTTTCCTGCATTATCCTTCTTTCCTCCAAATTACTTTTATCTGCTTGTTTGGTCTTTTCTTTCTTGTTACAAGTTTTACTCAGATGTCTGTTAATCTTTCTCTTGTTGAAGAAGGGACACTAAACATTGATTAGAAGCTTTGAACACATGGGCTAAGTTTGCTGGTTTGGAATTTCACTGTGGAATGATCTCTGGCCATTTGTTAAAGAATCCCCCCCCCCCCCACCCCGGCTGTCAGTACTTTCTACATATTTCCTGTTTGGTTGATTAGATCACCCAGAAAATGTTTTGATCATGTCTGGAGGATAGATACCTGATTGCTTGTGTTCTGCGATCCAGGAAGGGACAGAGGGCTGGGAGGTCTCAGTGTTCAGCCATCAGTAGACATATATTTGTTAGGCCACAGATGGGCCATGCATCCCTTAATAAAGGGATTCTATTTTTCTATTTTTTTAATTTTTAATTTTAAGTTTTATTTTTTTTTAAAGTAGGCTCCACAGTGTGGAGTCCAATGCTGGGCTTGAACTCACAACTCTGAGATCCAGACCTGAGCTGGTATCAAGAGTCAGACACTTAACCAACTGAGCCACCCAGGTGCCCCTCTCTTGCTTATTCTTTCTAGTGAATAACCCTTCAGTCTTCTGCTGGAGTAGAGAAGGGGGTAGTCACTCAGGGAAATAAAATATGGAGGACTGTAAGAATCTGTTTCTTAGACAGTGTTCACTAGATTTTCCTAAATTTAGTTTCCATTTCCTTTGTTCTCAGTTGCTGAGCTTTTTTGACAATTCTGTAGTATAGATCAGATTGGTTCTCTGCTTTTCCCTCTTCATGTGTAAGATTTAGTTTCTTAGATCTGCCAAGTCAGTTACTTGTCCATCTGCTTTCAAGATTCCAAAATTCTATTGCTCCTGTCTCCTCTCCTTTCTCCTCTGTCCTGGTAAATCCCTGCTTCTTTAAATCTTTTTACTGTGGTTTTAATGGGTTTTTCAGGAGGGAGCAAAATTATATGTATGCGTTCAATCCACCATCTTTAACCGAAAGCTCTTAAACACTCCGTGTTAATTCATGGATGCAACTGTGAAGGTTTAGACTATTCTCCCCATTTTACGCATTAGAGGGGAAATAACTTGATTATCCAAGATCACGCAGCCGGTAGAAACTCAAGTCTGTCTAAGCACTATTTATATACAAATATATACATCAAAAGCGGCAAACCGGAAACCTGCAGACACACACAGCCCATAGAGATTTTTGTTTGGCCCCCAGAGGGTTTTTAAACTCAGGAAATTTGACATAAAAATCAAGTGTTTGGCTTTGCTTGGGAAATCCAAAGATCTAGCAACAGCGGACTTGCATTCCTGAAGGACAAAACCAACTGGAATGGAGTTGCATCTGCTTGCTTTAAATGTAGGACCCTCTCTCTAGTTTGCTACAGTCCCTAGCATGCTCTAGGGCCTTCCACCTGCTTGCAACACTCATAGGTCACCTACGTGGCCCCCATTTTCATTTGTACATGACATAAATTTTTAAGAAGAAAATGAGTCTTACACACACTGTTCTGGACCTTGCTTTTTAAAAACTTAATCTAGTAATTATTTCTTGTGTCTGTTTATCTGCTCCGCTCACAGCCATTCCTTTTACCGTCCCAGTGAATCAGGTACGTAAGCAAAGGCTTCCTGCAATCAGGTCCTTGCCGTTCGATCCTGTTCGCCTCACCCAGAGCTGACTAACGCAAGGGGAGACGCCTAACCCTCACTGAGACAATGAATACTCTCTCCTGGGAGTTTGGAACTTGGAATAGAGACTCCTGAGGTTAGGAGTCACTAGAGTTGAGTCATACTAACAGTAGCATTCTAGAGAGAAGTCCCATGAGCTCCTACTACCAAACTTCCCAGGGCTGCCCTCATTCCTTCCCTACCAAGCTTTGGTTATTTGATAATTCATTGGAGTTTATGAGCTACCCCAGTACCCTTCCAATAAATTCCTCACATACACACATTTTCTTTTGCTTAAGCCAGAGTTATGCCTTAATTTCTTATAAACCCCTCTCCCTCTTTCCCTATTGATGCTGCTGCCACTTTCCAAGCTTTATAAAAACAAGATCATTAATGATTTTAAATAACAACAGGTGTATAGAGGTACAATTCACATGCCACAAAATCCACCCATTTAAATTATATAGTTTAATGGTTCTTAGTATAGAGTTGGGCAGCCAGCGTCACCGACAGTTTTAGAGCATTTTCATCACTCCAAAAGAAATCCTGTACCCATTAGCGGTCAATTCCTGTTTCTGCTCAGTCCCCTCCCCCCTCAGCCCTAGGCAACCACAAATCTACTTTCTATTTCTATAGATTTACCTATTCTGGACCTTTCATACACATGGAATTATGCAATGCGTGGTCTTTTGTGACTGGTTTCTTTCAGTTAGCACGATGTTGTCAAGGTTCACCCAAGTCATGCCATTCTTCGGGACTTTATTTCTTCTCATTGCAGAATAATATTGCATTATGTGGATTTTGCTTATCCATGTTGATGGACTTTAGGTTGTTTCCACTCTTTAGCTATTATGAATACTGTTGCTGTGAAGATTCCCGTACACGTTTTTGTGTGGTTGTGTTTTCATTTCTCTTGGACTTCACCTAGGAGTGGAGTCACGGGGTCATATGGTGATGAGATGTTCCACCTTTTGAGGAACTTGCGGACTGTTTTCCAAACCGGCAGCACCATTTCACATTCCCACCAGCAGGGTTTGAGGACTCCGGTTTCTCTACATCCTTAACATGTGCTGTGACCTGTCTTTTGGATCACAGATATCCTAGCGGGTGTGAAGTGGTGTCTCATTGTGGTTTTGTTTTGCATTTCTTTGATGTTTGATGATGTTGGACGCCTTTTCATGTGCTGATTGGCCATGTGTATATCTTTTTTGGAGAAATGTCTCTTTAGAGCCTTTCCCCATTTTTGAACGGGGTAATTTGTCTTTTTATTTTTTGAGTTGTAAGAGTTTTTTATATTTCTGGATAGAAGTACCTTATCAGATGTATGATTTGTAAGCTTTCTAATATTCTGTGCACTTTTTCACTTTCTTGATGGTGACCTTTAAAGCACAAAAGTTTTAAGTTTTGATAAAGTCCAATTTATCTTCTTTTTTTTCATTTGTGGCCATTAACATTTTGGTGTATAGTCCTCCAGATATTTCCTATGTATTTTAACAAACACCAGATAGTGTATACTTCACTGCTTTACAGACTTAATAAATTGTGAACAATTTCCATGACTACACATCATCATCATTGTCTTTAGAGTATATATTGCATGAACTTAACATAATCTGTTTAAGTCATCACCTAGAGATGGACATTTAGGTCATTTCCAACATTTTGCTATTATAAGCAATCCTTATGCAAGCATCTTTGCACACATGTCTAAGTTACTTGACAGGAGAAACCGGGACTGAGGCATGTGACAGGTGTAGGGAACAGCATGATGAAGGTCAAGGAGGAGGAGGAGCTCATCAAGGCTGTACTGAGAAATATATTAGCTGTGTAAAGGAGAATAGGAGAAGCTAAATCATGGCTAAATCATTGAGGATCTCAGATGTCAGTTTAATAAGCTTTGGTTCTGGAAGCCATAGAAGTCTTTTAAATGGGGGTTTGACTTGATAAAAGCCATTTGATTCCACTTTGATAAGTGAGAGAAATGTATCATATAGGTCATAAGACACAGAGAAATCAAATTACATGATTTAGCAATAAAAGAATTGTAGTGGCATTTGCCTGAGTAAAATGTCAATAGAGAGAAGTCTGAGGACTAGAAGGTATGTCAGAAATAATGTAATTCTTTCTTAAAAAGTGCACAGAGGTGAGGAAGTAAAGACTACATGTGTTAGTTAGGCTAGGCTATGTGTAGTAATGAACAAACCCCCAAACTTCAGTGACTTCACACAGCAAAGATTTATGTGTTGGGGGGACACAGTCACCAAGTAACTTAAGAGTGATGGGGGCTCGAAAACCGGGGATGTACTGTATGGTGACTAACATAATATAATAAAAAATCATTATTAATTAAAAAAAAAAAAAGAGTGATGGGGGCTCCATCGTCTTGAAGTTGTAACTTTGGAAGACAAAACCCCCTTCACAATTACCTCAGCCATTGAAGAGCTCATGGGAAAGTCACATGCCAGCTACTCTATGCTTTGGTCCAAAGTGGGATGCTAGTCACCAAGGCCTGTCTACCGTCAGAGGAGCCAGGAAACGTGCCGAGTCCATGGTCTATCTGGTGAGCACCACTGTCCGGGACATTGGGAGGGTAGGCTATATACAGACTGTTGTAAAGGGAAGGCGAGACATGCAGTAGTAGCTAGGGTCATAGGACGTAAGTGGAGTTTGATTTTTGTTTGTCTAATTGGAAGAGAATTGAGTTTGTTCACAGGACAAGGAGTGAATAAGCAATGCAGCATGGTGTTGGTCCTAGAGAAGGTGGAAGAGGGAAGGAAGGGCCTCAGAAAGGAGACCTGACCCTCTTTCTCTGAGATGGGCAGGAAGGAAGTGAAGGAAGTGCAGTTAGGTAAATGTGTGGGTGCAGAGGCAGGAAACGGAGGACGTTCACACCTGATATTTTTAGTTTCCTAAGAAGTAGGAAGCAAGTCAATTGCCAAACATGGTGGTAGTGGTGGTGGTGGTGGGAGGGATCAGAAGTAAATGATGGGCCTTTTGGAGTTTGGAGAAGGTTCTCAAATCCGTCTCCACAAAGTCATCAGTCATTGAATGGACGATGACAACAGCTTATCTGGTTTACTATTCAACCTCGGCAATGTACTACAAATGGGCTGACCCTTTTCAAAAGCTAAGGCAGACCGTTTTCAGCCGGTCCTCCGAGTCGAGCTGGATCGGTACCAGACCAGCCTAAACAACCACGGAACCAGCCTGAGACGCAGGAAGACGCATCTGGATCTCTACAAATGAACATCTCCAGCGCTGAGTATTGAGGTACGAAGCGGGGAGCCATGAAACTGTGCACAGATATCGGAAGATAAACGGAAGGGGGAGGGAGCCGCCGCGTTCTGGCGCCGGGAAGCGGCAGCCACTTGCACGGGGGAGCGGGCGGGGCTCGTGGTCGGCACCCGCAAAACAGCAGACTGAGACCGTGAGCCGGGTGCGCGCGCCACCAGGCATCTCACGAAACTCCGGAATCCCGGTGCGCTCACTGGATCCAGACTGAGACCGGGAGATCCGGAGCGCGCGCGGGGCGGCTGGCGGCTGGCGGCATTAGAAACACAAAGGACAGAGACGCGCCGGCCCTGGAAGTGAGGGCTGGGACGCCGGGTGTGGGGCGCACATCCCGGGACGCTGCAGGGTTGAGCAGCACCAACAGAAACAGAGTTAAAGTGGCCAGAACATTAGCAGAGAACGGGCCGCAATCCCTCTGTTCTGTGACAGAGGCTGAAATTCGGCCGCTGCTGCTCTGACTCTCAGAAGAGGCACAGCAAACCGCCAGGGAAAGCCGCCAGAGAACAAAAGCCTGGAAATACCGGCTCAGAGAGTGTCCATCCCCATCCCCCTTCGCAGGGGACGCGGAGACTCTACCCAAACATGGCTGCCTGAGTATCGGTGCGGCAGGCCCCTCCCCCAGAAGGCAGGCTGAAAAATCAAGAAGCCCACAACCCGGGCGCCTGGGTGGCGCAGTCATTGAGCGCCTGCCTTCGGCTTAGGGCGTGATCCCAGCGTTCCGGAAAGGAGTCCGTCATCGGGCTCCTCCGCTGGGAGCCTGCTTCTTCCTCTCCCACTCCCCTGCTTCTGTTCCCTCTCTCGCTGGTTGGCTGCCACATAAATAAATAAAATCTTTAAAGAAGAAGCCCACATCCCTAAGATCCCTATAAAACAAGGGGCACGGCCTGGGACCCAGTCAATAATTTGGGCTCTGGAAACCCCGCAACCTCTCTTCATCAGAATGACAAGAAGGAGAAGCCCCCCCCAGCAAAGAAAAGACAGTGAGTCTGTGGCCTCTGCCACAGAAATAATGGATATGGATGTAACCAAATTATCAGAAATGGAATTCAGAGTAACGATGGTCAAAATGATGAGTAGAATTGAAAAAACTATTAACGAAAAGGTTACTGAGAATATAGAATCCTTAAGGACAGAAATGAGAGCGAATCTGACAGAAATTAAAAATTCTATGAGCCAAATGCAGGCAAAACTAGAGGCTCTGACGGCCAGGGTCGCAGAAGCAGAGGAACGGGTTAGTGAATTGGAGGATGGGTTAATAGAGGAAAAAATGAAAATAGAAGATGGTCTTAAAAAAATCCACGCCCACGAATGTAGGTTACGGGAGATTACTGACTCAATGAAACGATCCAATGTTAGAATCATCGGCATCCCCGAGGGGGTGGAGAAAAACAGAGGTCTAGAAGAGATATTTGAAGAAATTGTAGCTGAAAACTTCCCTAATCTAGCAAGGGAAACAAACATTCGTGTCCAAGAGGCAGAGAGGACCCCTCCCAAGCTCAACCATGACAAACCTACGCCACGTCACGTCATAGTGCAATTCGCAAATATTAGATGCAAGGATACAGTATTGAAAGCGGCCAGGGCAAAGAAATTTCTCACGTACCAAGGCAAAAGCATCAGAATTACGTCAGACCTGTCTACACAGACCTGGAATGAGAGAAAGGGTTGGGGGAGCATATTTAAAGCTCTTTCAGAGAAAAACATGCAGCCAAGGATCCTTTATCCAGCAAGGCTGTCATTCAGAATTGATGGAGAAATAAAGACATTTCAGAATCGCCAGTCACTAACCAATTTTGTAACCACGAAACCAGCCCTACAGGAGATATTACGGGGGGTTCTATAAAAGTAAAAAGGCCCCAAGAGTGATACAGAACAGAAAGTCACAGCCAATACAAACAAAGACTTTACTGGCAACATGGCAACATTAAAATCATATCTCTCAGTACTCAGTCTTAATGTAAATGGTTTGAACCATCCCATAAAACGCCACAGGGTTGCAGATTGGATAAAAAGAAATGACCCATCCATTTGCTGTCTACAAGAGACTCATTTCAAACCCAAAGATGCATTCAGACTGAGAGTAAGGGGTTGGAGTACCATCTTTCACGCAAATGGACCTCAAAAGAAAGCTGGGGTAGCAATTCTCATATCAGATAAATTGGATTTTAAACTACAGACTATAGTTAGAGATGCAGAAGGGCACTATATTATTCTTAAGGGAAATATTCAACAAGTGGATATGACAATTATAAATATATATGCCCCCAACAGGGGAGCAGCAAGATACACAAGCCAACTCTTAACCAGAATAAAGAGACACATAGATAAAAATACATTAATAGTAGGGGACCTCAACACTCCACTATCAGAAATAGACAGAACCCCCTGGCAAAAACTAAGCAAAGAATCAAAGGCTTTGAATGCCATACTCGACGAGTTGGACCTCATAGATATATATAGAACACTACACCCCAGAACCAAAGAATACTCATTCTATTCTAATGCCCATGGAACATTCTCAAGAATAGACCATGTTCTGGGACACAAAACAGGTCTCAACCGATACCAAAAGATTGAAATTATCCCCTGCATATTCTCAGACCACAACGCTCTGAAATTGGAACTCAACCACAAGGAAAAATTTGGAAGAAACTCAAACACTTGGAGACTAAGAACCATCCTGCTCAGGAATGACTCGATAAACCAGGAAATCAAAAATCAAATTAAACAATTTATGGAGACCAATGAGAATGAAAATACAACAGTCCAAAACCTATGGGATACTGCAAAGGCAGTCCTAAGGGGGAAATACATAGCCATCCAAGCCTCACTCAAAAGAATAGAAAAATCTAAAATGCAGTTTTTATATTCTCACCTCAAGAAGCTGGAACAGCAACAGAGGGACAGGCCTAATCCACGCACGAGGAAGCAGTTGACCAAAATTAGAGCTGAAATCAATCAAGCAGAAACCAGAAGTACAGTAGAGCAGATCAACAGGACTAGAAGCTGGTTCTTTGAGAGAATCAATAAAATTGACAGACCACTGGCAAGACTTATCCAAAAGAAAAGAGAAAGGACCCAGATTATTAAAATTATGAATGAAAAAGGAGAGGTCACGACGAGCACCATTGAAATTGGAAGGATTATTAGAAATTTTTATCAACAGCTATATGCCAATAAACTAAGCAATCTGGAAGAGATGGAATCCTTCCTGGAAACCTATAAACTACCAAGATTGAAACCGGAAGAAATTGATTCCTTAAACAGGCCAATTAATTATGAAGAAATTGAGTCAGTGATAAACAACCTTCCAAATAACAAAACTCCAGGCCCGGACGGTTTTCCTGGGGAATTCTACCAAACATTCAAAGAAGAAATAATACCTATTCTCCTAAAGCTATTTCAAAAAATAGAAACAGAAGGAACGCTACCAAACTCATTCTATGAGGCCAATATTACCTTGATCCCCAAACCAGGCAAAGACCCCATCAAAAAGGAGAATTACAGACCGATTTCCCTAATGAATATGGACGCCAAAATCCTCAACAAGATACTTGCTAATAGAATCCAACAATACATTAAAAGGATTATCCATCACGATCAAGTGGGATTCATACCTGGGATGCAAGCGTGGTTCAATATTCGCAAATCAATCAGCGTGATACATCATATCAACAAGAAAAGACTCAGGAACCATATGATCCTCTCAATCGATGCCGAAAAAGCATTCGACAAAATACAGCATCCTTTCCTGATAAAAACCCTTCAGAGTGTAGGAATAGAAGGTACATTTCTCAATCTCATAAAAGCCATCTATGAAAAGCCTACTGCAAATATTATTCTCAATGGAGAAAAGCTGGAAGCCTTTCCCTTAAGATCAGGAACACGACAAGGATGCCCACTCTCGCCACTATTATTCAACATAGTACTAGAAGTCCTTGCAACAGCAATCAGACGACAAAAAGGGATCAAAGGTATTCAAATTGGCAAAGAAGAAGTCAAAATGTCTCTCTTCGCAGATGACATGATACTCTATATGGAAAACCCAAAAGAAGCCACTCCCAAATTATTAGAAGTTATAGAGCAATTCAGTAACGTGGCAGGATACAAAATAAATGCTCAGAAATCAGTTGCATTTCTATACACGAATAACGAGACCGAAGAAAGAGAAATTAGGGAATCCATCCCATTTACAATAGCACCAAAAACCATACGTTACCTTGGAATTAACTTAACCAGAGACGTAAAGGACCTATATTCTAGAAACTATAAATCACTCTTGAAAGACATTGAGGAAGACATAAAAAGATGGAAAGATATTCCATGCTCATGGATCGGAAGAATTAACATAGTTAAAATGTCCATGCTACCCAGAGCAATCTACACTTTCAATGCTATCCCGATCAAAATACCAAGGACATTTTTCAAAGAACTGGAACAAACAGTCCTTAAATTTGTATGGAAACAGAAAAGGCCCCGAATCTCCAAGGAACTGTTGAAAAGGAAAAACAAAGCTGGGGGCATCACAATGCCGGATTTCGAGCTGTACTACAAAGCTGTGATCACAAAGACAGCATGGTACTGGCACAAAAACAGACACATAGACCAATGGAACAGAATAGAGAGCCCAGAAATGGACCCTCGGCTCTTTGGGCAACTAATATTTGATAAAGCAGGAAAAAACATCCGGTGGGAAAAAGACAGTCTCTTCAATAAATGGTGCTGGGAAAATTGGACAGCTACATGCAAGAGAATGAAACTTGACCACTATCTCACACCATACACAAAAATAAACTCCAAATGGACGAAAGACCTCGATATGAGACAGGAATCCATCAAAATTCTAGAGGAGAACATAGGCAGCAACCTCTACGACATCGGCCAAAGCAACCTTTTTCATGACACATCCCCAAAGGCAAGAGAAACAAAAGATAAAATGAATTTATGGGACTTCATCAAGATTAAAAGTTTCTGCACAGCCAAGGAAACAGTCAGAAAAACTAAGAGGCAGCCCACGGAATGGGAGAATATATTTGCAAATGACACTACAGATAAAGGACTGGTATCCAAGATCTACAAAGAACTTCTCAAACTCAATACACGAGAAACAAATAAACAAATCAAAAAATGGGCAGAAGATATGAACAGACACTTTTCCAATGAAGACATACAAATGGCTAACAGACACATGAAAAAATGTTCAAAATCATTAGCCATCAAGGAAATTCAAATCAAAACCACACTGAGATACCACCTTACGCCAGTTAGAATGGCAAAAATAGACAAGGCAAGAAACAACAATTGTTGGAGAGGATGTGGAGAAAGGGGATCCCTCCTACATTGTTGGTGGGAATGCAAGTTGGTACAGCCACTCTGGAAAACAGTGTGGAGGTCCCTTAAAAAGTTAAAAATTGAGCTACCCTATGATCCAGCCATTGCACTACTGGGTATTTACCCCAAAGATACAGACGTAGTGAAGAGAAGGGCCATATGCGCCCCAATGTTCATAGCAGCAATGTCCACAATAGCCAAATCGTGGAAGGAGCCGAGATGCCCTTCAACAGATGACTGGATTAAGAAGTTGTGGTCCATATATACGATGGAATATTACTCAGCTATCAGAAAGAACGAGTTCTCAACATTTGCTACAACATGGACGGCACTGGAGGAGATAATGCTAAGGGAAATAAGTCAAGCAGAGAAAGACAACTATCATATGATTTCTCTCATCTATGGAACATAAGAACTAGGATGATCAGTAGGGGAAGAAAGGGATAAAGAAAGGGGGGGTAATCAGAAGGGGGAATGAAACATGAGAGACTATGGACTATGAGAAACAAACTGAGGACTTCAGAGGGGAGGGGGGCGGGGGAATGGGATAGACCGGTGATGGGTAGTAAAGAGGGCACGTATTGCATGGTGCACTGGGTGTTATACAGAACTAATGAATCATTGAGCCTTACATTGGAAACCGGGGATGTACTGTATGGTGACTAACATAATATAATAAAAAATCATTAAAAAAAAAAAAAGAAAGGATTTATTCAAAAAAAAAAAAAGCTAAGGCAAATCAGACGATGCCATCCTCTGCATAAAACTCGTTCAAAATCCTTAAAATGCCCCAAAGCTCTAGCTCATGTTGACTTCTCCAACCTTGCCCTCAGTGCCCTCCGTATGCTGTCACAGGGCCCCCTTTCATTTCCTTCCTCCTTCCTGCCCCAGGACCTTCACAAAGACTCTTCCCTGCACCCCGAAAGCCCTTCCCTTCCACCACTTCCACTGCTCTCACTTAGTGAATCTCAACCCTTCCTGGCCCGAAATTAAGAGTCAGTTTCTCCGGAGGCCTCTGACCCAGCAGACTAGGGTAATAGGTCTTCCTATTGTGTGCTGTTCCCATATTTGGGATTAATCCCTTTGCAGCGCTCTTCACAACTGTGATTCCATGTTCGTACACAGTGGACAAGGTCTCTCTCCCCCTCGAAGGCAGGCACTATGTTGCGGACTGGTTTCGTCTGCTGTAATGTATTTAACATGCAGCCCATTGTCTGGCATATGACAGTTGATAAAGATTTGTCCAATGAATGGAGGGGTGAACCAGTTTCGGTAGTCAATGAATTTGTACCTCTTGTGAAGAGATGACCGAGATCGCAGTACCTATGAGGGCCCAGTCAAGGATGACCCCGGAATTGCTTTAGAGCCAGTCTGCATGGTCGTGCTCAGCCGCCCGAGTGCAGGGGTGGAGAAGGCAGAGGTTGGACTGATACAAAGTTTAATGTTTTCAGAATGGGTGTGGCAGAAAGAGGATGATGCTGGTTTTCATGCTGCCCTAAAGGTCTAGGCTAATAGGGAAGGAAGAGAAATAGTAAGGGGAATGGTGGACTTGGAAGAAAACAGTGAGGCCGAAGGCCTGGTGCTAACCAGCGTGTCCAGGAGCAGTCCCGGCGGAGTGAAAGAGTGAGAGAGCCGAGAGCTGGGGATACGTCAGGGAGGCAGCGTGTCGGACCACAAGATCTCTCAAGTGGAGCGGTTCCAGGACCACTGAGAAGGTGCAAGGTTTAACTCTGGCTGCGAGGCAGTGGTCACTGTTGCTGCCAACATTAAGGAACAAAGAGACCAGGCTGGTGAGTAGCTTAACGTAGAGAGGACTCCTGGGTGACGGCAGGACTTGAAGTGGAGAAGACTTTAGGGACCAAGGTAGTCAAACCACAGCCACTGCAAAGATAGTGTGGAAGGTGGCACGTGCCTCAAGGACAGGCCCGCCCGTCATTCCCTCCATTCTTGGGTCACTCATTCAAGAGTGGAGGCCCCGGGACAAGGGTCTGATGGGTTGAGCTGGATAGCATAAGCCCCACAGGGGAAGTAAATTTGCACGTGGTAGAAGTTAGGGTAGGTTAGCATCGACAGGGAATGGCGGGACGGTCAACGGAGGCCCCAGCGGAATATGTGAGCATAGGCAGCTTCTAATCAAGAGGTCGGAAGAGAATATAGGAGAGACGTGGCCTTGAGGGACAGCCAAGTTTCCATGAAGCAGGAGGTGAAGGGAGTAATCCGCCATGAACTTGAAGCTTATAACAGAGAGATTTCTGTCTGTTTGCTTGTTTTATAACGAATCAAGGATGTGCTAGCAGTGGAAGTAACAACACGGAATAGAGAGAAGACATGCTCAGAGTCAGAGGTCAGAGTTTCATTTCTGGCCCCCTCACTTACTTGCTGAGCAACCTTAACCAATGACTTCACCTCTCTGAGCTCAGTTTTCCCATCTGTGAAATGAGAAAGTGGTAACTGGCCCAGTGTGAGGATCACATAGATAAGAGATGCAAAGCTGTGTCGTAAACTTGAAAGCGTTGTCCACATGTGAATTCTTATTATCATTACTGCCCAGTCAGTGAATGGTAGCATTTTGACAAAAGTTAACACTTGACTCCCAGTTTAGAACAGTCCTGGGACAAAGGCAGGCAAATGCTGTCTCCATTTTACAGGTTCAGTTATTCAAGAAATCTTACTGCGCTGGGCAAGGGGAGCGCAGGATGAGTCAGACACAGTCCCTAACTCAGGAGCGCATAGTCTGATGGAGGAGACTGACATGGTAACGCGCTAAGCAGTGCTACGTGGTATCATAGCGGAACAGGGTGTTGTGTGAGCACAGCAAAAAGAACAATAAGGGAGGGCCTGAGCAGGCTTTGTAAAGGAAGCGGCCTGTGAGCCAGGCCTTGAAGATGAAGCCCATGAAGAGGAGAGATACTCCACTCCCAGGGAGTGAGCGGTGGAGCCCCAACTGGATAGAGCCCAGGGCCTCGGCCATGCAATTATGTGCCACCTCCCCCGTGCTCTTTGGACAAAAGGAAAAGAAGCCTCCTCGGTCCCACACAGAAGCTTATTCTCTTCGCTTCTATGAAGGGCCTGGCTGCCATGGGAACAACACTTGCTTAGTCTCCTTGCTTGCTGTCAACAACTTACTGTCAGGGTGCAAATGCACAGCTCAGACACCCTAGATATGAGGCATCCTGCTTCCGTCTCTGCCTCCTAGCCTTCTCCCAGCCGTCTGGTGATGCCCGTTATTGGCTGACTGCCCTGCCTATGCGGCAACCAATGGCAGCTCAGTGGGTCAACTTTTGAGCAGCTTTCCCAGGAAACCAGCAGGGCTTTAAGGGAATCATTACTTGTCACACACCCCATAATGGTGTCACATCTGAAAGAGGTTGCCAGAGGACCCCCACCCCCCACCCCATCTCCTTTCCCCCCTCACTATTTCCTTCAATAACAGTAAGGAAAATCCTGATCCTATCTGGTTCCCTTCTTCCTCAATCCCCCAGGTTCCCAAGCACTGACATTTCCCTTTCCCCTTTTTAAAGGGCGTTGGTGGGGACCCACCTCATTCCTGGAAACTTGGCCACCCAGGGCTGGGCCTTATTCCTATTTAACAGCCAACAATAATAAAAACCATGGTCTACCCATTTGATAGAGGAACCTCAGAGACGGTAAGAGATGAGGGGCTCAGGGTGGGGGAGCCACCCTGGAGGGGCAGCGGAACTGTAGCAAGAGGCGAGAGAATAAAGACTGTCAGCTTAGGCTGTCCAGCACCCACGTCTCTCTTCCTACTAGCACCCCGATTTCTGTACATGCCACGGACGGTCTTGGGTGTGGACATCAGATGCCTTTCTCCCTTCGGGGTCACCGAAGGGCTACGGGGTCGCGGCCTGTGAGGTTTCAGGGAACACCAGAAGTGGTCTCGGTGCTGAGGCTCGCAGGCTGCACGGCCCACAGCGTGCGTGTAGCAAACGTCATTTCAGCTTCAGCACTGCTGCTCACTGCTCGTGTTGTGGCAGGCAAGTCCCTTAGCCGTTCTCTACCTCAGAAAGGATGTAAAATCACCAGTGTGCTTAACACGCATTAACTGCTATGGCTGTCGTAATTGTTATTTGATTAGTCTTTCGAAACAGTGAACGGGCCGAATCAATCGTGGTCTATCGTCAGCATGACAAGTTATTTAAAGTAACATGGAAGCAGACGTTGACTTATTGATATAGAAGTTTATATTATTGAATAAGAAGGTCATATTGTGATATTTTGATTTAAAAATATGTATATTTAAATGAATACACATCTGAAATGACATATACCAAAATGATAACCAGTATTTACCCATATTTATCTTTGGGTGGTTTGTGGATAATTTTTAAATTTTGCCTTACTTCATTTTCTTATCTTCATGAACAGGCATTACTTAGTAGTAATTAAATTTTAAGTGAAAAAAGGCCATACTTACCAGAGAACCAAGGACTCTGACTTGATTTCAGTCAGGGGCAAATGCAAGGGGTAGGGCGAGGCGGCCAGGTTCCATGCAACAGCGATGGCGTGAGAAGAGAATACTTCTGGATGGCACACATCGGGTTTAAAGGAAGGCCCGAGGTCGTGGCTATCTACAGAATCCAACCCTTCGGGGAAGCTGGAGGTCAAAGCTCAGACAGTAATGTTTATCTGCTCCCTGTCTACCTTTCCTACTGCATCTTCCACCACTTTATCCCTCTGTCGCAAAAAAGGAGAAAGAATCCCAGCCATTCTGTTCCTCAAATATGCCAGACTCATTTCCACGTCAGGGCCTTGTTCCTGTCTTACTTCCCTGTCAACCCTGTTACCCTCTATCTACCAGCCACTGTCTGTCCCATTAGCCTATTACTTCCTACGTAGCACTCATCCACTCTGAAAATATTTGATTGTTGTTGCAAAAATGTAAGCTCAGGAGCACAAAGATTTTGTCGGTCTTATTCACCATATGCGTGCTGGGACAAGAATGGTGCTTGCATAAAGTAGGAGTTCAATAAGAAAAAAAAAACACCGAATTAATGCAAAGTCAGAACTTCTCATAAGGGAAAATGTTCAGCAGGGAAACTGAGGCAGAAATCCAGTTGTGCTATCGAGACCCAGGAGTGTGGAGGGTCAACGATTGTGACTTCACCTTTTGGGTTGGATTCAGAGTCATGAATACAAGGAAATAAATACTACTACGTTTTTTTTTTCTTTTGCAAAAAGCAGTTATCACATTTAAAAAAAAAAAAAAAAGGTGATGACACTACCAGGGGAGCATGACACAGTCTGTATGGATGAGTTTATTGGAAAGGCTAAATGAGTAACTTCCTGAATGATGTGGAAAGTGATGAGGCTTGTGGCATTCCGGAAAAACTTGACACAAATTGTGCACTAAAGCAATTCCATGGAATCAAGTTTGATAGTTTAAATGGTCACTAGTTTAAAAGGTCTTGGCTTGAAGTTATCATGACAGCTGAACATTTCTGACACACCAAAAGCCCCGGTATGCAGCTCTTAACCCAGCTTTTCTGGGCTGCAAGAAAGCCGGTAACTAGGGCTCTATGCCAAGCCTTCTGTGAACAAATAGGGAAAATGAGAAGGGGTTGCGGGGGCGGGGGGGGAGGTGGCGGGGAAGTGGCGGTTGAGACTAACTTTTATTCAACACCTTGTACATGCCACATACTCCGAGGCATGACTTCTCTCGTTTAGTAACACTGCAAGGGAGGCGTTATTTCTATTTTCCAGATGGGAAAAATAAAATAAGTCTAAAACGGACCGACAAGTCCAAGATCACTGTTCATCCATTACAGAGAAAAATCTGATTCTGGGTTTGACTCCAAAGGCTGTACACTTAATACTCTTGACTCCCCAGAATTCCTGGAAATCCCCTTGATGAAATGTATTGCTCATCTTAAAAAAGGAGGGGTGGGGGTGCAATGATATGGCCAAAAACGAGACAGGAAATAGCAGGGAAAAAGTCACCAACTATTAGGTTGAATCATACAAAATTCCTGATATTTGATTTTTTTTTTTTTTTTTTTTTTTTTGGTGGCCATGAAAGAGGCAATTTCATATCATTCAACCTCATGGTATTTGTTCTGTGGATGAAAATCATTATAACAATACTATTAAATACAGATTATGTTTCATGCCATTTCAGTAACCTTTTAAGATGGGAAGGGTAAGGATAATTGTTCCCATTTTATACATGAGGAAAAGCTGACTTGGCAATTATGAGAGCACCATCTGGCCTTAGGGGCGCCTTTAATGGTGGTGTTTTTTTTTCCCCAAAGGCTTCTACCTGTCCTCCATTCTCTGCCCCAGCCATGTCCCACCCTCCACATCACCTCCTGTCAAAATAACTCAGATTCCTAACTGTTCTCCCACACCCCCAATCTATTCTCCCAACTGTAGCCAGAGGTTTCTCTGAATGCAGATGATTGTTTCATTCATCTGCTTAAAATCCTTAGTAGTTCTTCACCCCTATGAAGTTCAAATGCCTTAGCCTGTCCTTCATGATCTGACCCTTGTCCACCATCCCTGGCCTCACCATCTGCCATGGCCCCCAACATGCCCCATGCTGAATAAACCCATCTCTCTTGTGCCGTGCCCCTCTGTGATTATACCCAAACTGTTCTGTGGCTGGACAGGCTTTGCCACCCCTTCTCTCCCACCCTCCTCTGTCATTCAGCAGGCACATTTCTGCTTTTCAAGGCTGAGTTCCAATGTCACCTCTTTGTGAAACCATGCGTTTCTTCTGTTACCAGTCTTCTGGGCTCTCTCAGCAGTTGGTACATTTTTCTAATGTAAGACTTACTAAAACCGGTGCTCTGATGAGGTATGTACGTGTTGTCATTAAGACACGCACCAAAGTGTATCTCAACCGTAGCGACTTCCGGACATACCAAGGCACTAGACATGTAGCGGGTATTATCAATCAGAACGCAAGGATCCTAGAAAGTCCCCGTCTTCTGCCTTAGGTTAGGAAATAAGGGAAAAGTCTTAGAGGCTGAGTACCAAAAACCAGAGCACTTTCTTCCAGGGCTTTTCCAGAGGGCATTACATTGAAGGCATAAACCAGCGACCACCCGAATGTGGATTGGTACTTCCATTACCAAGGCTTATTTTCATTAAGGTAAATAGTTCCTAGCGGTATATTATCTGTAGGAATTACGTAAGAACATTTGGATTTTATACTTCACACAGACACCCAGGCCAGTGGTGGAGTATCTAGAAATCAAGTTACCCTGTGCTGACCCCATGACAGTAACACATTTAATTCAGCTCGATGAACAAGGAGCAGCTTACTAGCAAAGAGTACACGTATGCAGTGTAAAACCGCCAGGGGAACACGCGGCCACAAAGACCAAGAACATTCAGCCAAATAATCCCATAGTGCTTCTTTATTACTTTTTAAATTAGGTAGCAGGTATTAACGTGTTAAAAACATTTATGGGAAAAAAACGTAACACAGACAAAATTCTTTCTACCAACTTTTCTTGGACCTAAGAAAAGGACCACCATTATTTGATTCTACCTGTGGGAACACACTGGTCTAGCTTGTAGAATCCTAGTATACTAGCAGAGGGAGTTTGAAAACCATGTTCTCAACAGTCATACCTTCACTCAAAGCATGAGTAACAGTCACACCTTTACTCAAAACACAGGGTCACTGAAAAAAAAAAGTCTGACCTTAAACAACTTCATAGAGAAAATTGTGATTATGATTAGAGTTACTTTTTAATGTTGTTGGGCTTTAGGGAATGGTTTACATAGCTTAGCAGAGTTCAGTAATTTTCCCAGATTCCTTGAGCCAGATAGGCGTCTTCCCCCTGTCCGGGCTGGTGAAGTCCTGTACGGTGATTCAGCCCCCACCCTCTTAGAAGAGAAGGCAGTGCTGACTTACAAGGGGATGCCAGCTCTCTGGGTGGGCCCAGAAGAAGCTGAGCTTTCAGCCACTTAGAAGCCCAAGAGATCAAGATCACAGATCTAAAAATCCACAAGAGCTGGACTCAGGGACTCCAGCCAATGAAATATCTTAGCCACACCCAGTGTCCTGAGGGGGTAGACAACATGTATTTTCAAGATGTATTAGTGATAAGACAAATGTGATTTTGGTTTTCTATTCACTTGAGAGACAGGCATTGTATCTGTAATATATCCTGATTTATCTGAATGCAGAAAACATTCTTACAGAGCAGTATCTTTTTTTCCCAGCTAACATTATTTCATAGACACGTCAATGGTGTGATTTAATCCACACCCTGTTATCTCTATAGCTACATGCCTCATTCATTGGGTCACTCAGTAAGAATTTATTGAGTATCTACTATCTAGTGAGTGTTCTGATACACACTATATATAATTTACACCATTTGCTCTCATTAATACTCATTTTGGGGTGTCCCAATTGTTTTCAATTTTCATTATTGAAAATACTATTATCAAAATCTTTGGACTTCTTTTTTTTCAGGTAGGTCCCTCAAAATACTATTACCAGGGAAGAGTTTGAAAAGGTAAAGGAATTGTATAGCTACTGTTGTATGTGGTTAAGATTAAAGCGGAGGATTTAATTTTAGAATTATACATAAAATTTATGGTTAGGCCACTGCAGTAGACTAGGCTAAAGATGACAAGAGTCTAAATCGGGGCAATGGTGGTAGGAGTGGGGAAAAAAAGATGAGAAAAATACTGAGGAAGGAAGAACATGGGACTTTGTGCCTCATGAGATATAGGGGGTGAGGGAAGAGGTAAGGTGACCACCGGGTTTTGAGCATAAGTGACCAGACAGAGAACACAGCAGAGGAACAAGTTTGAGGGGCAAGAGGTGTTCATTTCACAATGTTAATTTTAAGTTGTGTGTGGGTAATATCCAGGAGATAACCCAGTTGATTAGAAAATTTGTTGAAGAGGGGCGCCTGGGTGGCACAGCGGTTAAGCGTCTGCCTTCGGCTCAGGGCGTGATCCCAGCGTTCCGGGATCGAGCCCCACATCAGGCTCCTCCGCTATGAGCCTGCTTCTTCCTCTCCCACTCCCCCTGCTTGTGTTCCCTCTCTCGCTGGCTGTCTCTATCTCTGTCAAATAAATAAATAAAATCTTTAAAAAAAAAAAAAAGAAAAGAAAAGAAAATTTGTTGAAGAGGTAGCTGTAAAAACACAAGGCTTTTTAGTATGAATTTTTTCAGCTGGGAACCCTGACGGTCAGCTAACTGAATGATTTCATTTTACAGATGAGGCGGTAGGCCACACAGATATATCTACTTTCAGAAAATTACAGAGAATTGAGATTAGATTTTAAAAGACTGATTCAGGACTATGTCAGCCCACCATGCTGCATTCCATTGGTAAATCTACTTGGTTTTAAAATTACTCAAAAAGACATAGAGTTGTTTTCTCAGAATCCCACAATTATACACAGAAGCCCAGATAAAAGGCACAAACCCCACCTGCATTCTTTTGTCACTGCATAACTGACTTCTTAATCAGAGATCCTGCCATAGCTAGGTGGAGAAAAGAAAGAGAAAATGGTCAGATTGCCAGAAGTGACTTGATCAGTGAGTGACTGTAAATATCATGTTGTTACTACAACCTGGCTGCACATATCTCTGTGCTCAATTTTTAAAGAACTAGTCATTTGATCGTCATTCTGGAAGCACATAAACCAGCACGTTTACCACAGACCATTTATCATATGAGGTATATGGGTGTGACAGTCACATTAGCTGTGATTAACAACAGTTGATAAGCAGAAGTGCCAAGAGCTAATTAAAAAATTGACAGGACAAAAAACGTCATGGAGTTGAGGGCCAATGATACCTCAATTAAATAATTCTTGAGAAATGAAGATCTTTTTAAGTTACTGGTGTTAAAAAACAAAAGCATTCGAGTAGAGTACAGAATTAGGACCTAAATGCAGAGGGAGGTATGAAGAGAGTGAGGGCACGTTTCCATCTTCTCTGCAGTGTAAGGAAGGAAGGGTAATGCGGAAAGAAACGAATCAACACTTACTAATGAGCATCTGCTCTGTGCGAGATATTCACAATCGATATATTATATAACTTCATCCTCCATCAGCTCTGTGACATAGACATTATAAGCACCTTACGAGTGTGGAAACTGAGGCACAAAGGCAAGTGGTGGCAGTGTGTGACAAGCCATAGGGACTTACTGTCTTGACACCCTGGCTTTATATCTGGGGTCTTCCTCTTCCTATTAGGCCTTTATTAATAGTAAGTAACTTACCCTCTCCTAAGACTGATCACCTATAAATGATATTAACAGTATTTCCTCAGAGTCACTGGGAGGATTATGTAGGTCATGGAAAAAGCACTGACTGTTATGCACGACACAAAGAGGCACTCAATAAACCAGCTATTTATCACTGCCTAAGACTACCCGGCAAGTAAGTGGAATACAGGATTCCACGTTTTTTTTTTAAATTTTTTTAAAGATTTTATTTATTTATTTGACAGAGATAGAGACAGCCAGCGAGAGAGGGAACACAAGCAGGGGGAGTGGGAGAGGAAGAAGCAGGCTCCTAGTCGAGGAGCCTGATGTGGGGCCCAATCCCATAACGCCGGGATCACGCCCTGAGCTGAAGGCAGATGCTTAACTGCTGTGCCACCCAGGCGCCCCAGGATTCCACATTTTTGATTCTAAGCTGAACTCAACTCAACTGTATTATACCTACCTGGTTACATCTTTAGGCTCCTGAGATCCTGGGGGTGGAGAGCGGAGCTCAGGGGTAGGGACAGGTAACATTAACGGTGTGCAGAGGGTACGGGTAAGGACAGTTAAGGCACACAGCTGATAGGCCTGACCCTACTTTGAGGACAGTATTTAGAATTGTTAAAAAAAAAAAAAGTATAATTTTAAACTAAATCTTGCTTTAATTAAGGGAAAGGCTATAAATTAACTAAGAACATTTACCAATGTGGAAGGAAAATGTTGCCAGTAAAACTACTTACGTTACCCAATATATAGCACTGTTATTTCACTTCTCATACTATTTAGTTTCTTTTAAATTTTTTAAAAAGATTTTATTTATTTGTCTGAGAGAGAGAGAGAGTATACAAGCAGGCAGGTGGCGGCAGGTAGAGGGAGAAGCAGGCTCCCCACTGAGCAGGGAGCCCAATGTGGGACTCGATCCCAGGACCCTGGGATCATGACTGGAGCAAACGGCAGACGCTTAACTGACTGAACCACCCAGGTGCCCTGATACTATTTAGTTTCTAAAACTTTGTGGTTCTCTTGTCTTTTTAGATACTATGAAATGAGTTTTGTCCCCTATATTATTTATAAATCATGTAGAAAAGTTTCTTACAGCTAGCAGAATAGCACTATTATCAATCTCCTGCCTAACAGAAAAATTACCTTGTTTTTCCTTCTTATAAAAACAACTTTAAACTCCAGTCATTTCTAATCCCAAAATGAAAATAACTTCCTTCCTAAGAGCTCTAAGGGAACACTGAGCGCTCCCTCTAGTGTCATGATAGTGAAATACAAGGGCCATTTAATTCTCTTCTAAGATTTACAGGTTTATTCATTCAGTACCTTTATAGTATTAAGCCCTCACCTTGGTGTCAGATACTATGTTTATTCTCTTACTACACATTGTGGTCCTAATTATATATCTTCTAATACGAGCAACCACAACCTTTAAATGTATATCCTAATTTAAAGAGCATAGTATAAACGGCTTCTGTAAGCTATCCAATTCAGTTTACATTTATTAAATGCACAAAGCTAAGAAAATGCTAATGAAGTAAACAGCTTAATGTAGTATACATATCCGACATCTGTGTTAACTTCCTTCTCTCTGTTCTCCTTATTTATGAATTGAAGAAAATGGCAATGTGAGCCAACCTGATCCCACCAACAACAGCTGCAGTATGTTAGGCCATTTTCTTGAGAGTATCAAGAGAGATATTCTAGGTGTAGATGTCAAGGCATAATTCCTTGAGATTTTAAATGCAATACTGGTTGCTTGTGAATATAAAACCAAAACCTTTAACATGCTAAGTCACTTTTCCTGTCCCTATAATACCATCTTCAGGTAATTCTGTGAAAACTAATTCCCTGGCCAAGTAAGATGAAGATATACTGGGTTAAACCAAACTAATCTGCTTCTTTACTGAAGGACTTCTCAGAATTTCTAGTATGCTAATGTACATGATGAATCTCCAGTACCGGACAGTATGAAGCTTTTCCCCAACTTACTTGACTATGGTATCCTTTTTCTCCCAGAGTAGCTAACGACATCAAGGAAGGTAATGTTCAATGGGACAGTTTGGGAAATGATCTAATCCAAAGTTTCATCAGTTCCTCTGCTCTCATCATAAATCTCCAGCACTTGACTGAATGCATCAAACTGACCCCTTTCCTGCATTCATCGTATCTTCCCCATTGATAGCCACTGACTTGGCTTTGAGATCTCAGTGCTGTGGGATCTCAAATGCCTTGTAACCATCCGGTTCTTTCTGATTGAAAAAGCAAGTGGCTTCAACGTTTATGACATCATACAAGGTATCGATCTCCTTTATACTTCAAACAAATCATTCCACTTTCACTCAAGTGCTGAAAGAGGAGATGCTGCTTTCATTCTTTCACAGACCTTATCTGCGGTATACAACATCCTGACTGTAGCCTGAAGCCTCGCTGAAAGACAAAGCATAATAGCTCAATGTTCAGACTTAGCTAAAAGATCAGACTACCTCAATCATCCCCAAGGAAGGCAAGGGCCAAAAGGACAGCACAATCAGACTCTAGGGAACTCAGCACAGAAAGCCACATGGAATCATACTGAGAGGCGAGGGTGGACAAGCACTGGTATAAAGGAAGGAAAGAGGAAGGTGAATTAAGGCTCAGAGGACACATGGGCCCAGCACAGCTTTTCAATCCCTTGCAGCTGAATCCTCCCGGTGCAGCCTCAATAACTGGCTGCAGCCATTATATATTATGTTCCACAAACATAAAATAAGACTCCGACCTAAATGTGAATGATTAAAAGATCTACTTTGGGGGCGCCTGGGTGGATCAGTCGTTAAGCGTCTGCCTTCGGCTCAGGGCATGATCCCGGCGTTATGGGATCGAGCCCCACATCAGGCTCCTCGACTAGGAGCCTGCTTCTTCCTCTCCCACTCCCCCTGCTTGTGTTCCCTCTCTCGCTGGCTGTCTCTCTGTCAAATAAATAAATAAAATCTTTTTTAAAATAAATAAATAAATAAATAAATAAATAAATAAATAAATAAATGATCTACTTTGGATTATTACTTTTCTTTATGATTCAGGATAATTAAGAAGAGTACGTTTATTTAAGTCAGGGTTCATAATACTCTTTTAAACTGAAGATGGATCTGTTTCCTCAAGTTATTTGATACTTTCCTTCCAGAGCTCAACTCCAGAGAAAAGCTCTTAGAACACAAAAAGGCATTTTTAGAGATAATGATGTCAAAATAACAAATAAGTAAAAGTCAATCAAGTAAATCAAGGTCTGTCTCATTTCATATCACTGAATTTGTAAATTCTCTTAACAAAGTTTGTATATGCACAACTCAGAGTGATTTAAATTTATAATAGAAACCTGTAATCCAACTAAAAGAAATCCATTGCTACATAACTAAAATTAGGTAATTATATATTTATTTATAAAATAACAAAAGATTTAGGAATAGATCTGTTTATTGTACTGTGAAAATGGTCTTGGTACATGTGAGAAACATTATATACTTTGAGGACAGCATTCAGAACTGTTAAGACAAAAGACAAACTATAATTTTAAACTCAATCTTGATTTAAGGGAAAGGCTATAAATTATTGGCTGGAATGCATTCAGCATGAACTCAGATTCTATATAACATAAAGCACGAAAGAGTACAAAAGATGTTGGAGTCCAATAAGCCCATACCTAAATTTTTACTGTAAAGCTGCAAGGACTTTTTGTTTATTCTTATATACTAGTTTTCTTCTGAGACAAGTTGATTTTATCTCCAAGACTTAAGGCCATTCCCTGTAAGGAAGAATGAAAATGTTTATAATTATTAAATCTATATAAAACCAGTAGGTTATTGTATCTTAACCAAGCCCCCAGTCAATGACACCAGGTGAATAATGAAACCAAGGATGTACAAAACAGACTCACCAAAACTTTACTTTCAGTGCTAGATTTACAAATAGTCACTAGATTTGTAGTTTGGATTTCAAAAAACTCTAGAGAACCCATTTCACAAACATCCTACAGGAATCAATCTTGTTTTAGGTAAATAATCCAGAGCAATAGGCCCAAAAAGTGGGCCATTTTAATGAAGCCAAAGTTCTATTTCTAGTCAGAGAATATTATTACATATATGCATCTAATGCATAAAACACTAGTATGACAGAGAATACTACATATAGAAATAACGAAGAAATAAATTCTTCCTTTTTGTTCCATTCAGAGATGATCTCAAAACACAAAACAAAACAAAACAAAAACCACCCTATTGTTACCTGACTCTTTGCACGAATTCTTATGTGACCAGTAACAGGGGCTTCCGGTCCCTGTTGAATTGGCTTCTCAATGCTGACATTTGCAAGGGCATCTTCTCCAAATATGGAACGAGCATACAGGTTTGCTGCCATAAAGCCACAGTAACCAGAAAGAGCCTGGAAGAAATTGACGATACACTCAATACTTCACTAGAGAACGACATAAGCGAGACCCAGCAGCGTTTATAAATTAGCATTTAAAATAGGACTTACCATGTGGTGGTGGTTACATGACTACATAAATGTCAAAACTCACAGAACTGCATATATAAAAGTGTGAATGTTACTGTGTCTATGTTACACCTCAAAAAACTGTATTTAAAGAAATAGCACTTATGCCAGTTTGTATATATACATTCCCTATTCACTTACAGAGTTGTCCGACTGCACCAGACCTTAAGCTCCACGAAGGACAGACAATTTTTATTTTGCTCATTACTGTATATCCAGTAGCTCACAGAGTACTGGGTGTATGATATCTGTTTATTTGTTAGACTATTTGTTGAATAAACTGATACAGGAATTAAAACCCATCTGTCTGGCAGAACTTTACCGATAAAATTAGTAGTATTAATATTAGTAGGAATTCAACAAAGAAAAAAAATTCCTTAGAGCCTTAGTTTCATTTTTCTTTCTTTCTATTCTTTTTCATATATACAGAACTTAGTAGAAAATTCTGTATTTGAACAGATACATTCTGACCCACAATCAGAGCCAAGAGAAGAGGTCATGGACATTTTTAATCCAGTATCAAAACCTATTTTGGAATGAGCCTTGAGCTGAAAGGGAGAAGACTGAAAAGAAAAATGAATCTGACTATAAATCAACTGGGTCCCTGTACTAGGAACAAGCAGGCTGGTATATTTTGGTACGAAGAGGTAAACAGAGTGATGCATTCTGTTAGCTAGTCCAGAATGGCACTGCTTTTCTCATGCTGAACAAAGACAAAGATACACTGAAGGAAACACAAGAGAGCCAGGAACCGGCTGTACTACCCTCTATCAGATTAAGTTCTCAGTCGAATCTTACCTTCTCCGGAGTGAGGCATTTCATGTTAGTTGACCTTAATATATGCTGTAAGTAGTCATTTAAATCAATTATATTTGTGTTAACCGTCACCTGTACAGAGGGAGAAAAAAATCAAGGAGATCATAATCCTTATAATGAGAAAGTTGCAAATTTCTGATCTTACGGTTGAGAAAACAGACTCACATATCATACAGAACCTGCTTCCAAGTATTTAGTGGGGAGAGTGGGCAAAGAAAAAAAGTAAATGACAGCTACAAAATCCAACAAACGGCAAGTTGGCATCAGAACTTTCATACACAGGTAACTTCATAAAAGATCAGCATGCTCCATGTAGAGTATTTCTAATAAAAATCAAAGCCACTGACTTTGTAAAACCTCTTCTGGACACTGGATTCAATGGTAAATTATTATTCATACATCCAAGGGATGGAATATTGTCTTTAATATCTTGATCAGTCGGTCTAATCATACAACTGCTACTCTCGCCAGTTTACAACTTAGCAAACTACTCGTGTAAGTTCTGGTTCAGGCTCATGTGCAAGAAGAGATATTGAGAGACTGCTTCTTACATCTGACACTTTTCAGTGGGACTACTTTTATCAGAGAATTCCTCAACACTAGCCCAAAAGGAAGATAAAGAGTTCGGGGAAATCTCCCAAGGACTAACTTTGTTTTCCCATTCGAATTCAGCCCACATCTGACGGAATTCAGCATCAGTGCAAGTGGCAGGCTGGATATAGTCCATGATGTCGATGTGAATATCACTGAGGACGACACAATTTCTGTCACTTGCTGCTCCAGAGACATCATAAACTGCAATACACACACACAAAAAGGTCCTGAATCACCAGAGGCAAATTTTAATTTAAAAAGTTTTAGTATTTCCAAATAATAATTATTGTATTAGCCACATTTCTAAAATGCTTATTCTATCCTGGGCTCTATTTTAAATGCTTTGAAAAGATGACCTATTGAATACTCCCTTCAATCCTATGTTATGGTATTATCATTTTTCATCTTATGGATGATGAAACAAAAAGAAGTCACATTAAGTTGTTCAAGGTCACAGAACTGACTAAGTGGCAGGGCCAGGATTCAAACTCGGTCAGCACAGAGGTAGCAACTGCAGTGTGAGGCCCTCCAGGGGGATACGTAAGTAGCAGTGTTCCCTTAGAGGTACTTAACTAACATTTTTGAATGAATGTTGAAGAGCTACAGTACTTAATGATACAAGATTATTTACTTCTATGACTGCCTCATCCACAGCAGAAAGTCGTCATCTGATTGGAGCCTACCTTTCCTTCTTTTTTTTTTTTTTTTAAGATTTTATTTGTTTATTTGACAGAGAGACAGCCAGCGAGAGAGGGAACACAAGCAGAAGGAGTGGGAGAGGAAGAAGCAGGCTCCCAGTGGAGGAGCCTGGTGCGGGGCTCGATCCCGTAACGCCAGGATCATGCACTGAGCCAAAGGCAGACGCTTAACGACTGCGCTACCCAGGCACCCCAACCTTTCCTCCTCCTAGCCTCTTCTCTTGACATTCCCCTACTCTATCTACTTTCAGTGAAAACTGAGGTCACGAGAATAAGTTTAATTTTTAGCCCCACATCTAAAAACAAATTTCTCTCTCTCTGAATCCACACTCACTTCCTTACCCTTCATATCAGGGAAGTGCTGTCTCTTCTCTTCCAGAATTGTAATTCGTGCCACTGTGACCCCTGCTCCGGGTCAGGACATCACTCCACCAATCATTACCTCCCTCTTACGTCTTTACCTTCCTATTCTCTACTGACTCCTCCCTTAGTCTATAAACATACTCACCTTAAAAAAAAAATTCTCCCTCATCCCGATTGTCTTCAGTCTACCGCCCTCTCTCATTCTTATCAAAACCGGAGTTCTACACTCAGAACTGTCTACACTCACTGTCCTTATTTCTCCATCTCCAAGTCCTCAACCCACCACCACTGCCCAAGACATACCACAAGCAATATTTAATTTCACTGATCACCAAATCCAAAGGACGCTTCTTTTAGACTTTCTCTTACTTGACCTTTTGCAACTCCGGATTCTTCTGGAAGATTTTTCCTTACTTCTTCTTTACCACATTTCAGGTACCTTCGTAGGATTCTCCTCATCTGACCATACTTTCAATATTGCTGATCTCTTAGATGCAGTTTTCAAATCTCCCCTCTTCTCACTCTTTATGCCCTCTGAGTGACTTCTTCCATGCCTATGGCTTTCAAACAAGTATGTGTCTCTGGTTTAGAGCTCCTATTCAAGTTTCACACTCGTATCAAACTGCCCTTGGACACCTGTAGATACTTTATTACTCAGCCTGCTCAAGATTTACCTTAGTATCTCTCTCAAATTTGTTCTCTCCTATATTCCCTGTTTTGGTGAATGCCATAAATATCAACCCAACAGACCCAGTAAAAAAATCTGAGGGTTACTCTAGCCATTTCTTCCTCAATCAGTCCGTGTCCTGGGCATTCTATCTCTTTAATATGGGTAATATGCAGCACTTCTCTCCAACCCAACCGCTACTGCACTGGTTTGAGCTCTGTCATCTCTCACCTGTGCTACTACAATAGTCTACTAGTTAGTCTTCCTGCCTCTTCCAATCAGTCTTCTATAGCGCTATCACAGAAATGTTTAATCATGGGTGCGCCTGGATGGTTCAGTCGGTTAAGCATCTGGTTCTTGATTTTAGCTCAGGTCATGATCTCAGGATCCTGAGACTGAGCTCCACACTGGGCTCTGTGCTGAGTGTGGAGACTGCTTAAGATTTTCTCTCTCTCCCTCTGTCCTTCCACCCGCCCCACTCATATGCACTCTCTCGCTCTTTAAAAAAAAAAAAAAAAAAAAAAAAAAAAGAAAGAAATGTTTACTCATGTAACTCACTGAGAATTCCTTAATGGCTCTAACCTTTTACATCCAGGACTAAGTCTGAAATCCTTAGCATGACACGTAAAAGTGAGCTCCCATTAAGCTTCCTAACCTCATTTTTTTTTTTTTAAACCACCACCCTCCAGCTCACTTTGAACTCCCAAGTATATCAAACTACTTGCATTTGTTCCAGCTGAATCCTTGCCTAGGTAGAACACTTAATAATCTTTCAAAACGCCATATGAATATTAGTTGTTCCACAAAGCCTTTCCTAATCTTCCCTCCCCACTCCCCCACTACTTTGAGAAAAATGACCAAATTTCTACACAGACTCCCACTTTATCTAGCATAAGCTTCCTCCGTAGCACTCACCACTATGTGTTACACATATCTATTCTACTTATCTGTCTTCCCTTACTCGACCACAAATTACCTGAGGAGAGATCTTTTGTCCTCACCATGGTAGCCCCATCCCAACCAGGAACTTGCTTAAAGAAATGCTTATTGACTGACCGAATGCCTCTATATAAGCTAGTTCCTGGGTGACCTGGGAACCAATGCCTATACAAAATTTTAGACTCAGTTCAAAAGTTATCCTTTGATAACATATCTTCCTCCTCTATAAAGCCTTCTATATATTTAGCATTTTTCCTCTATGATCCCAAAGTACATAGTATATAAAGTAGCGCCTCTCACATTGTGTTGTACTTATGTATCTTACTTATTTATTTCCTCCTTTTGCTTGGCAGTTTCTTGAGGACAGTCTCTACGGTTCATTTCTGGACATCCATGAACATAGTACAACACAATATAATAGCAGGTGCCCCCATAAATGATGAATGAGTGAATGAATGAATACATTCAGGTCCTGTCCTCAAGAAATGTCATACAACTACTTATTACAGAAATTCTTCATACACAATATTCAAACATCACATACTATAGAACAATTCCTTACCTATATTACCAAAAATTATTCCATTTTCTGTTGATGCTACTTTAACATTAGCTTTAATATTTGCAAAATCATGAGGAGCAAGAGTCAAAGGAGATGGCTTTTCCACAAGTTTCAGATCCCCTGAAAAAACATTTAGATATGGTTAAAATATATATTAAACCACACGCATATCTCTCAAATCATAAATCTTATGTCCCAAAAAATAAAATCTTAAAATGTATGCAGCTTAATAGCTTCAAGCAAAATAAGGAACAAGAGAAGAGTTATGATTCAAATATTTTGAGGACAAAATAAAGAAATCATTTAACACCTTATTATTCACATCAATTTGCATATTTTCTTTGAAAAGGTAACAGGCTTCTCAGAATAATCCTATATTTAGTTTGTGTGTGTGTACTTTAGGCTTACCATTTTATTTCAATGACTGAGTATAAATTTCTCAAAAAGCTTAAGTCTTGAACTATAGACTCCATTACAAAGAAAGATAGAATAATCCACAGAAAGACTTATAAATTCTTAGAAACATAGCTCTTTATACAGGCATCAAGCTATGCCGAGGAAGACAGGGCAGAAGTAACTTTTCCCTCGATATCTTAAAGTTCTTTAACTCTTGCTTAAGCCACATGGAATTTCCTAGAGGCACTGTACTGTTTCTTTCTTTCTTTTTTTTTTTTTTAAAGATTTTACTGGACCCCTGCGTGGCTCAGTTGGTTAAGTGTCTGCCTTTGGCTCGGGTCATGATCCCAGGGTCTTGGAATTGAGTCCCACATCGGGCTCCGTGCTTGGCAGGGAGTCTGTTTCCCCCTCTCCTTCTGCCCCTCTCCCCGCTTGTGCTCTCTCTGTCAGATAAATAAAATCTTAAAAAAAAAAAAAAGATTTTATTTATCTATTTGAGAGAGAGCGCATCTATAGAGTGCATGAGCAGGGGGGAGGGGCAAATAGAGAAGCAGACTCCCCACTGAGCAGGAGCTCCATTGATCTGAGGACCCTGGGATCATGACCTGAGCTGAAGGCAACCCTTAACTGACTGAGCCACCCAGACGCCCTGGCACTGCACTGTTTCTATATACAATTTATATATTCCAACTTCAAAGCCATATGTAGAAGTGGTCAGAGAGAGTAGGATTCATGTGTTTTTATTAAGAAGAAAAACACATCTCAAGTTGCTAATTGTAATGATAATATATTACTTTGGCCACATGTGGTAGGTATCAGTTATAGACTCAAAAAACCTAATTCTGTTCTAAGGCTATTAAAAATTTAACTAAGCGAGCCATTTGGTAAATCTGTAACTTAAACAACTCTTATTTATATCTAGAAAAACTGACATTTGCTAGTTGAGCTCACTGAATAAACCCATCTGGATGTACGAAGAGCATAAACCTAAGAAAGTCAAGTATCACAGAGGTTCAGAAAACTGGAGCTGAAAGAGACTAAATATTAAATGTAAAACTAAGCCTTGATTCAAAATTCTGATACTAAAAAGATTTCTTATACAAAACTTGTACATATCCCTTAGTAATCTGTCATAAAGACTTACTATGTAACAAAATCTTTCCTTTATGGTAAATTTCCTTACCCAGAGTAGCTAACTCTAACGTGCAGTTCTGCAAAGTATCACTGGTTTGATTTACAACAAGTACATCCAGGACAATATCATACTGGTTGACATGAACATAAGCTTCTGCATATACAGGATCTGAGAAACCTGTCAACTGGGTGACCTGTAAAACAAAAATAAAGAGAAAATCAAGTGACCGAGACAATTTAACCAAACATATCCTAGCCAAATGACTAAGTCGGTTAGGTAATTAACAGATGTGCTAAGATTAGACAAGTCATTTTGAAATTGATACAATAAAATTGTTGTGTAATACAGAGGTGGTAATTGCAAATGGGACATTAGAAATAACAGGTAATAGAGTTTATAGCTCAGTAGGAGAAAGATGTTATATATGTTAAGCAAATACATTAAACATGATCTCAATTTAAGAACGGAATAGACTTGGATACATTTTCAGTTAAATCCCTCAGTATCTCAACTCACTAGTTGCTCTCCAAAACTTGGGAAACTAAATAAAATCCAAATCATGTGGTAGTTCCTGCCACCTAAATTCAGGAACTAAATAGATTATATGGCAAGGCATGCTTGTAATTCCACAAAGATAAATTTTATATGCTTCCCCCTCAGCCAAATTAAAAAAAAACAACAACACCCTGAGTACAGCACTTTAAACTTAATATTGTCACCAAAACCTCATGCAACAAAAGAAAAAATAGATAAAACTGGATTATATCAAAATGAAGAACTTTTGTGCATCAAAGAACATTATTAACAGTGAAAAGGCAAACTACAGAATGGGAGAAAATATTTGCCAATCATACATCTGATAAGGGACTTGTGATCCAGCAATTTCACCTCTGGCTATAACCTGAAAGAAATGTAATTAATGCCTCAAAGAGATATTTGTGGTCCATGTGCATAACAGCATTCTTCGCAATAGCCAAAACGTAGAAGCAACCCAAGTGACTATCGACAGATAAATGGATAAACAATATGTGGTATATATTCATAATCGAATATCCCTCAGCCTTAAAAAAGAAATTCTGATACATGCTACAGTATGGATGAACCTTGAACACATGATGTTAGGTGAAATAAGCCAGTAACAAAAGGGCAAATAGTGTATGATTCTGCTAATATAAGGTACCTGGAGCAATCAAATTCATAGTGATAGAAAGTAGACTGGTGGCTGCCAGTGACTGAGGGGAAGGGAGTGTGGGGAGTTATTGTTCAATGGGCACAGAGTCTCAACTTTACAAGATGAAAGAAGTTCTGTGGATGGATGGATGATGGTGACAGTTGCACAATGATGTGAATATACTCGGTGCCGCTGAACTGTACACTTAAGGATAGTCAAGATAAATTTGATATTATGTCAATTTTACCACAATTATTAAAATAAATTTTTATTTATTATAAATTTTAAAAATTTGTAACTGTAATATTGTCAATGTCAATTCCAAAATTAAAGGAGAGAAAGTGTTTTAGTAGTTCCAATTCTTTTTTTTTTTTAAATCAAGCACTTGGCTTGCCTTTTTCTTTCTTCTTTTTTTTTAAGATTTTATTTATTTATTTGACACAGAGAGAGAGAGACACAGCAAGAGAAGGAACACAAGCAGGGGGACCGGGAGAGGGAGAAGCAGGCTTCCTGCGGAGCAGGGAGCCCAATGCGGGGCTTGATCCCAGGACCCTGGAATCATGACCTGAGCTGAAGGCAGACGCTTAACGACTGAGCCACCCAGGCGCTCCAGTAGTTCCAATTCTGCTACTAACCTTATCTTGGACTAATCATTCTGAGACTGTTTTTTCATCTAATAAAAGGAACTAAACTAGATCACTGATTTGTAAATTTATATATTTTAAGAGTAGGAAAACTTTCCTAATAAAATCCTACATGGAAGTCAATATACTAAGAATATAAAAGTGGAGTTGCCCTGTTTAAAGTAACAGGGGACAGGAGAAACAGGGCAGGGTGTCAGAGTAGAAGCCAGAGCCCTACCCTTTAAAAGTTTTTGTTAATCTTTAGGCGCTTGGGTGGCTTAGTCAGTTAAGTGTCCAACTCTGAATATCTGCTCAGGGCTTTATCTCAGGGTCATGAGTTTAAGCCTCATGCTGGGCTCCATGCTGGGCATGGAACCTAATTAAAAAATAAACAGAAACTTTCTTAAAGTTTTAGGTAATCTTTAGGGGTCTCCCAGTGTATGTGTTAGTCCATGATTCCGCACACAACTGGAACAAGTTATAAAACCATCTACTAGACTTACAGTACTAGTGTACAGTAAAACACCAGCATCTGAGGTTTATTTATTTTATTTATTTTAAAGATTTTATTTATTCATTTGAGAGACAGAGAGAGCACAAGCAGGGGGAGCAGCAGAGGGAGAGGGAGAAGCAGGCTCCCATCAGGCTCGATCCCCAGACCCCGGGATCACGACCTGAGCCGAAGGCAGACGCTTAACCGACTGAGCCACCCAGGCGCCCCAGCACCTGAGTTTAATTCATGTTTCATGAACCCGTCAGTCACAGTGACTGGACAAAAACTGATGCAGTATAACAAGTTATTTTTTCTTTTAAAGAACAGTGGGACCAGCCACTTCCTGGTTGCTACTTTCTTAAGTGGCCCATTTAAATAATTTACCAGTGTATTTGACATTTTGTTACCTTGTTAAGTTTCGATGCCAGGGGATCTGCTGCCTCTTTCCTCTGTGTGTTGCCCATCGCGGCCAGCAAGCTCAGCTGAAACTGATCTTCCTTGCAGTTCATTTCATTCTTCGCAGTTAGTTGCATAAAGGAAATGGGGTCATCAGGCTGTACTGTCACATTCCTCTTTTCAGATTCTTTCTGTGTTAAGAAAACAATACACATGTCTCTCTTTAATATGGAAAGAAAGAAAGCTTTCTGTAAGCCTATACTAGGGGCAGCCCTCACATAGGACTGAAAACCAAACAAAATTTTTAAAAACCCACAAAGCACTATATACCTTACCTTCTGGGATAATTTCTCTTCTTCAAGTTTAGCAGACAACATGTGAGAAAGGGACTGTCTGCATTCCTTATTGAAAATGTCATTCATTAAAGGTGAACATTCAGACAAGACCTTGAGGCACAGGGAAATTCGATCTACATCATCATCTGTAATTGGCTTCTTAGGAAGAGAGGATTTTCCCAAATGAAGGATAGTAGCCATGAGTAACATAGCCTCAGCAACAAAAGACTAGAAAAGTAGAGAAATGGATTATTTACTGTCATGGTTCTCCAATTCAGTAATGTTACTTTATTATAACTCACAATCCAAGAAATAAATCTAATTTTCACTTCACCCGAATAAGAATTCAAATGCTTCAGATTTTTATCTCCATATATTTGATGCACACCCTTTTCCTTCCTTTTTAACTGCCATCCTATAATACCTTCATGAACCTTCAACTGAAAGATAGCAACAGCTTTTTAACTATTTTCCCTTACTCTAAACCCTTTCAAATGCCAATGCTATCTTTTTTTTTAAATTCCAACTACAGGGGTGCCTGTGTGGCTCCACTGGTTAAGCATCTGCCCTTGGCTCAGGTCATGATCCTGGAGTCCTGGGATGAAGCCCCGCATTGGGCTCCCAGGTCCGCGGGAAGCCTGCTTCTCCTCTGCCTGCCGTTCCCCCTGCTTGTGTTCTCTCTCTCCCTCTCTGTTAAATAAATAAAGTCTTAAAAAAATAAAAGTCCAACTACAGAAAAGTTAAAAGGATACACTTTACCAGTTGTTTACATTATGCCTTATTTGCTTTCTTATTCTACCTACACATATGCACTTACTTTTTTGGCTAAACATATGAAAGTAAGGTTCTTCACGCCTTAACTATTTTAGCATAAATCTCTTAAGAATCAGGACAGTTGGGGCGCCTGGGTGGCACAGCGGTTAAGCATCTGCCTTCGGCTCAGGGCGTGATCCCGGCGTTATGGGATTGAGCCCCACATCAGGCTCCTCCGCTATGAGCCTGCTTCTTCCTCTCCCACTCCCCCTGCTTGTGTTCCCTCTCTCACTGGCTGTCTCTATCTCTGTCAAATAAATAAATAAAATCTTAAAAAAAAAAAAAAAAAGAATCAGGACAGTTTCCTATAGAACCACAGTATCATCATCTCACCCGAGAATGAACAATCCCAAAAACTTTACACTTAAGTTCAAATAAATTTTCCTAATGTCACCAAGTGTTTTTATGGTTTTTTTTTAATCCAGAATCAGCTTTATGCATTTTATTTGGCCATTATTCTCTTCAGTCCCTTTTAAGCCAGACCAATCCCCCTGTTTTTTTGTATTGCTTTCCACTACAATGACTTTTTTAAAAAGGCTAGGCCAGTTGTTTTGTAGAATGTCCCCCACTTTTGGTTAGAATACCAGATAGGTGATGTTTTATATCTCTTACTGTATTGCACTGGGAGGCACATAATGTCAGCTTGCCCCATTATTGTGGCGCAAAGTGTGATCACCTGCTGCTGCTATCTTAATCCTTCTTGTGCACCAGTCACTTCACTCTACATGGAAGTACCTTCAGGGACTTCCTACAACCTTCATGTTGAAGTCCATACTACCTAGCCTGCTACTCAAGGTTTCCACAAGTGACTCCAACTTGCTTTTTTAGTGTCATGTACAATTATCCCGACACATACTCTCTACACCCTTGCCAACCCGTCTTTGGCTAAGTGCTGATCTGCACATGTGCATGAAAAGACTCCCAGAGGCCTGGGAATGAACCAGCAGAGGAATGAGGGTAACAATCCTGAGTCTGGATACAGTCTCCAGAAGAAGAAAGGCGAAGGGACAGAAAAAAATAGCTACAGAAATTGTGGCCAAAAAGTTCCCAAATTTAATGAAAACTATAACCTTCATATCCAAGAAGCTCAATGAACCACAACAAAGGAAACATGAAGAAAACCACACCAAGGCAAACCCTAATCAAATTACTGAAACCTATGATAGGGAGAAAATCTAAAACTAGCCAGAGAAAACAGGATACATTCCACACAGAGGCATAAGAATGACAGCAGGCCAGAAGATATTGGGAGCTACATCTTTTTAGTAAACTGCAAGCCAGAAGACAATGGAGTAACCTCTTGATAGAACTAAAGGGAAAAAACCGTCAATTTAGAATTCTATATCCACAAAGGTATCTTTTTAAAATGAAGGAAAAATAAACTTTTTCAGACAAACAAAAACCAAGAAAATTTACTGCCAACAGACCTCACTGTAAGAAAAGTTAAAGCAAGGGGTGCCTGGGTGGCTCAGTCGGTTAAGCATCTGCCAGGGTTCTGGGATCGAGACCGTGTTGGGCTCCCTGCTCAGCAGGGAGCTGCTTCTCCCTCTACCTCTGCCCCTTCCTTCCCCGCCCCTCACTCGCTCTCAAAGAATTTTTTTAAAGTCTCTTATTAAAAAAAAAAAGGTTAAAGCAAATTCTTTAGCCAAAAGGTATATAAAAGCAGGGAAACTCTAGAAAAGGCGTAAGTGAAGGATAGTCAGGGAGGTGATAACCCAACTTCTTCCTGCCTTCTACTATATATGGCAAACTTCATGAACCAGTTACTAGAAACCTGGTTCTCTTAAACAGGTATCAGCAAATGCTCAAATGGCCTCCCAATTTGCAGAACTGAGCAGCTATTCCATGAAAGGAAATCAAACTGGACTCAGAGATACAAAATTTTGGAGACTTAAAAAGCAAAATTACACTGTGTCAAAAACCTAAATAAATAGCCCACAGATAATTACAAAGTAAATTGTTGCCATAAATCAAAATAAATTGATAAGAGCTAATACACCTTACAATTTACTTGGCCCTCTAAATCTCACTTATTGGCTATTTTCTTTCATGATGGAAGTAATAAAAAAAAATCCTTTGAAAATTCCAAATCTAAAATGAAAATGTATAATTTATACAGGAGCTTAAGTAAATGAAGGAATCTAATGGACTATCACACAGCTATTAAATATTAGGATTAGGAAGGGCTAAGAGGAACATGGGACTGTTCATTATAATGTGAAGTGAAACTGCAGTGTTATAAAACAGAGAATGATCAATACTGGGGGAAAAAAGCATTTCACAGAGAAAAGCTATAATAAACTCTTTCTGGAGGAAGGAAGGATTTTTGTTATCATACTTGGTAATGTAATTCTATCTTTTAATGTTTCTATCTCCACTACAATATTAATAAGATTTGTACTTCAGTCCTCTAACCATGAGTGATTTTTTCTCATTAGTTTTTATTATAGCACTCCTTATTTTAACAATATTAAAGAGAAATGAACAAAAATAAAACAAACTCATTCACAATTCTACCACAGAAAGATTTGTTTTAAATAAAGGCAAAGTAAAGATTTTTTCAGACAAATGAAAGCTGAGAGAATTCATCACCAACAGCGTGAGTTATAAGAATGATCAAGTTCTTTAGGCAGAAAGGAAATATCACATGGAAATCTGAATTTACACAAAGGAATGAAAAGCACCATAAATGATAAATATGTGGGTAAATATAAGACTTTTTTCTCATTAAAAAAAACTTTAGAAGACTATTAACTATTTATAGCAGATGAATGTATAAACAAAAACAGCACGTTATACAGCCTTAAAAAGGAAAGAAACTCTGATATATGTTACTATATGGATGAACTTTGAAGATGTTATGCTAAGCAAAATAAACCAGCTGCAAAGGAGAAATTTTTATGATTCCACTTATATGAGGTATGTAGAATAGGCAAATTCATAGAGGCACAAAGTAGAATGGTGGTTTCCAGGGACTGGGGGAAAGACTGTGGGAGGGTTACTGTTTACTGGATACAGTTTCAATCTGGGATGATGGAAGAAGTTCTGAAGATGGAGGGTGGTGATGGCTGCGCAACAATATGAATGTACTTAATGTCACTGAACGGCACATTTAAAAATGGTTAAAATGGTAAACTTTACGTTATGTATATTTTATCATAAAGAAAAAAAATGCCAAAAAAAAGTCACCCAGAAAGGTAATTGAACTTCGTCCTGTTTCCAACTCTCAACTTCTTACAACTAATTATGCCCCCTTCATGCCCAAACCCAGCCAAGTACTAGATAAACAAGAAATGTAAAAAAATAAAAATAAATGATGCACATATATGTATATAAACACACACACACACACACACATAATTCTTAACTATTTAAAGCAAAAATAGCAGCAGTGCATGTTAGGGTTGATAACATGACACAGAGAAATAAAATGCAGGACAATAGCACAAAAGGTTAGGGGGAATGGAAATGTATTACTTTAAATAAGTGTACAGTCAGGATGAGTCAGAAGCTATGATGAAGGCATAAACTGTAGAGATGAAAACACATTTAAGAGACATTTCTCTTAAAAAAGGTAAAAAAGACAATGACTGACTGGATGAAAATGCTTAAGAGAGAGGTCTTTCCTTCTCTGGACCTTGACTGGTCCTAGCAAGCAAACGACTGACTTCATAAGCCCTTACATCTCTTCCAGTGGACTAATCACAAGGTAACATTATTGTATTACTTTGTCAATTTTACAATAACATTATATTACCATGTCCATTTCCCCCATTACCATCAGCTCTTTAATGACAAGAACTTCAGCATTCACTTTTAGGTCCTTCACTGTCCAATGCATATGGTGGGCACTCAACACTTGCTAGGTAAATGAAGGATAAATGAACTTACATTTTGCTTTTTCTTCTCCTGAACCAAAGCGACGTAGCGCAAGGCAATCTTGGTCAGAGTTGTGGCAAGGGAGGCAGCAACAAAGAAATCTCCATCCAGAAGGAAGCCTCTCAGGGGAGGTCTGCAAAGAAATCAAGGAAAATGAAACCCAACCACTTCTTAAGCAGCATACAGCTTTTGCATAAGTGACTCAAATAAGCCTATTTAACACTCTCACTGCCACCCTCCAGGGAAGAGGATCTCAATTAGCTCCCTCTTTACCTTTTAGAATGGAAAAAGGAAAATATACATGGTTTTACAACTTATCTTCAAAAGAGCTAGAGCCAAGTTAATATGGAAGGGGAAAATGATCCCGAGTTATGTACTAGAGTCAATGAACTACATTCAAATTCCAGCTTACCTATTTATTGTGTCCCTATGGGTAAGTTACAAACCTTTCTAACCCTCAAATTCCTCTTCCGTAAAATGGGGATAATAACAAACTGTATCTCAACGAGTTGTTAAGACTACAAGAGACAAACTACTTAGTACAATGCCTAGCATATAGTAAGCAGCTATTAAAATTTCAGGCATTATTTTTATCATGTTCATTACAAAATTGGAGAGCAAAATAAGGCAAAAATACTAAAATTTTATTCCATCAATCAGAAGTGGAAAATCTTCAAAATATGTTTCCCAAGTACTAATACAGGCAACAAAATTCACAGTTAAGCTCTACTTAGCATTTTCTTTAAATCTTTTTTTAGGATTTTATTTATTTATTTGAGAGAGAGAGAGAGAGCACATACAAACAGGGAGAGGGGCAGAGGGAGAGAAAGTGGGAGAGGCAGACTCCCCGCTGACTGGAGAACCTGCCGTGCCGCTCGATCCCAGGACTCTGAGATCATGACCTCAGCCAAAGTCAGATGATTAACTGACTGAGCCACCCACGTGCCCCTCCACTTAGCATTTTCTATGTGAGTAAAATAATTTAAAACGGAACAGTTATTTCAATGAAAACAGTTTTAAGGAGCAGAGGATTAAAACCATCAACACAATTCTTGGGAGAAATTAAACACCCTCCTTTCAAGTATCTTAAATGGCAAAGATTTCCATTTTAGTCAAAAAAAGCAAATAGGAGAAAAAAAAATCATCTGACTGTTCTATACTCAGGAGTAATAATTTAGAAAGTATAGAAGGTAGGGCACAGGTGCTGCAGATTACCTTTCTTCCTCTTTCTTTGTGGGTCGAGAACTGCTAAGGGCACTCTGAGTTGCGTAGGTGCCCATCTCAGTTACCAACTTCTGAACTGGCCCCACAGTTATTTCTTCCTCAGGTTTTAATTCGCCAGCTTCTTTCTTTATTTCTGACTCTACAATTGGGATCTAAAAATCAATTGGAAATACCAATTTAGAAATAATATCAAACAGCAAGCAAAATCGTATTTAAATATTCAATCATTTCTATGTAGAAGGCAATTCCCCTGATGGGATTTTTCCAACTCGGCATTCCATTTTCTTTTCTTCCCGGGTCGATATAGTGGGATGAACAGGGGCTTTGGAGTTGGATGCCACTTATTTGTTGAATGGTTCTGGGCAAGTTAATTAAACTACTCAGTTTTTTTTTTATCTCTTAAATGGAAATCTTAAATCTATTCAGACAAGTTACTCAATAGGAAAATGCTTAAGACAGTGACTAAGAGAAAGTACATACTCACTAAGTATGTACTTACTCCTCTTATCCCTTCTTCTGAAATACTAACCAAAACAGCACCTATTCTAAAATGAAATAATATGTGTACAGAATAACTTTATCAACCACCTTTTTAAAAAACCAAATGGCTACTATGTATTTATTCCTTAATACCAATCATCTAACTTAAAAGCTCTAAGAGTTTTCAATCATTATTGGTCAATTCCTTTTTTCATAAGTGAAAAACCTGAAGTCCAGTCAGGTTAAGAAATTTATATCTGAGGTCCCAGAGTTAATTAATGGCAGAAGCAAGACTGTAACCCAGGTTTCCTGACAAGCACTGTTCTCCTATTCTACCATATGGTTGTCTGGATGAGGAAACACTGACAGTTTTAGTACATAAATAGTCTAATGTCAGCATGGTTCCTGTAATACTCGCATTCTTCTTTCAGAATATACAGGCTAACACAGAGTTTTACAAGTCTTTTCCTTTTTCTTAAACACATAACCTTTTGTTCAAATAAAATCTTACCTGAAAGGGTAAATAAAACAGACAAAAGAACAGGTGTTATGGGTCAATGCAGGGGAGAGGGATGCCCCTAATTTCCCACAACCTCTAAGTTTTAATTATCTGGGTAATTAAAACACATTTTTCAGTGTTTTTAGTGTTTTTAACTCCAACACAACTCCAACAAGTAAAAACACAAAAGCAAACCACCACATAAAAGTCAGATTTACTAAAGTAAAACTTACCTCTCCAAGGGACCTGCGGACCTCAGTCATCACACTCTGAATGTCTTCCTTGGTACTACAGTATTCTCCCAGGATCCATAATGCTCCTCGGTAAATCCTAAGGGAAGAATACAATTCTGAAACACTGACGTTGCCAACAAATCTTAAAGCAGAGAACTTTCTCTGTGAATTTAAGCTCAAGCAAGAAAACGAGATTATGCAGTTCCAAGGGACCATGGATGAAATCTGAAGAATAAAACAAAGACACTAAGTTTGATTCTCTCCAGAAATCACAAGGATTAAAAGGAAAATAAGTATCCTCACCCATTACTATTAGGAACATTTTAAAACTGGTAAACTCATTAGTAAAAATAACAAAATGTCTCCCAGAAAGGTGTTATCCTCCATTTAGGACAGAGTTAAATTTTATTTTATCATTTATTACTACAAAAAATGTATAACTTTGATGTAAAAAGTATAGTCACTGAAAAGAAAAGGCAAGATGCTGAAAAGAACAATGGATAAGGAAGGAGTGCAAAGGATCAGTAATTTAAAAACTCCAAAAACATAAAGAAAGCAACAATTCTCTAGTTAAGAATGTTAAACTGAATAAAGTCTTTAGTTATCTTTTCCTTAAGATTTTCATCAAATTTATTCAGAAAACATTTTAGAAACTAAGCTCTAAGAGATGATGGCCATTAAAGGCAAAACTTCGGTATGATTTTTTTTTTCCCACGAAGAAAGTAAATCTTTCTCACTTTCATAAATATCAATACTTTGTATCATAAAAACAATTTTACAGTGGTCCTTTCTTTCCTATCCAACGCAGATATAATGCAAGTCTATTACACTCTATCCATTAGATGCTTTAAATGAAGCAAAATTTGGATTCAATAGTCCTTTCTCAGTAGCAGAGACTATTTAAGGCAAAAATGCATTATGTCAGATTTAAGCAGCATTTTCAATCCCTCACTTTAATAAATACTAATGGGGGATATAAATAATGGTATCCAAAAAGTGATACCCTTTAAAAATATGTTCCTTAGTCACTTGAGGATTCACCACGTTTTAGAGGAAATAAGGAGGGGAGCCTGGGTGGCTTGGTCGGTTAAGCGTCTGCCTCCGGCTCAGGTCGTGATCCCAGGATCCTGGCATCAAGCCCCATGCATCAGGCTCCCTGCTCAGTGGGGGGCCTGCTTCTCCCTCTCCTCCCCACTCATGCTCTCTCTCACTATCTCTGTCTCTCTCAAATAAATAAATAAAATCCTTAAAAAAAAAATGGAAATAAGGATAGAGAAACCTAGCTAAATCACACCTACAAAACAAATGTTTGCCCACAGATTATGGAATTACTAAGGGTGGGGTGATGGGATGCTTATTATACTGGCTTTAGTATCTTGATTCATTTCTTCTCCTTTATATTTTCTATCAACTGACCCTTTAAAGATAGAAACTGGTAAAATGCTTGCCTGACCTTACATTTAAACAGATTTTAAACTTACTTGACAGATTTAATAGCATGAAAGACTTCAAGCATCTTCTCAACAATAAGCATTCTCAGGTTATCAAAGCGCTGAATGGCTTCACGAACAAACTCCAAGACATCAGCAGCTGCTGCTTCATTATTGTCACTGAGAAATTCCATTAACTGAAAGGGAAAAAAAGGAAAATAGGATAAGTTTTATAATTTTTTTAAAAGATTTATTTATTTGAGAGAGCTCGAGAGCACACATATGCACAGAAGTCGGGGGAGGGGCAGAGGAAGAGGGAGAGAGAGAATCTCAAGCAGACTCCACACTGAGCACTGAGTCCGACACGGGACTCGATCTCATGACCCTGAGATCATGACATGAGCCAAAATCAAGAGTCGGACACCTAACCAACTGAGCCACCCAGGCGCCCCATAAATTATGTAACTTTCAGAAAGATAAACAAATTTACAAAGACTATAATAATTTTATAACATGTAACGAAATGTAAGTTGAGAGACAAGCACTGCTATGTAAACAAAGTAACAATGTCTTTACTGGGTTTTGTGTAGCCAGGTTTACTACAAAAAACTCACTATAAAACAAAAGCTGGAAATACACAACTCAAAATAAATTAACTGGCTACTCCTAAGTTGTAACTAAAAGTTGAATCATTTCAGAGAAAATCTGGAATTCAAAGACAAAATTTCAAATTACAATAACATATCTCATTTACCTGACAGTGACAGAAGCCAATGATTCTAGGTACATATATTTTTCCTATAACTAAATCCTTCAACTTTTAAGAGGTAAAACTATTTGAAAGAAATATTTATTTGTGCTACTGAATATATATATACAGCATAATTTTATAATAGGTAACTGTAACAAACATCAGTTGTAATAATATGTGGAGATATTTTTGTGACTGTGTTTTTGTGTTTACTTTTTTTTTTTTTTTTATTTATTTATTCGACAGAGATAGAGACGGCCAGCGAGAGAGGGAACACAAGCAGGAGGAGTGGGAGAGGAAGAAGCAGGCTCCTAGCGGAGGAGCCTGATGTGGGGCTCGATCCCAGAACGCTGGGATCACGCTCTGAGCCGAAGGCAGACGCTTAACCACTGTGCCACCCAGGCACCCCTGTGTTTACTTTTTTTGATGAAGATGTAAGAGAAAGAAGTCAGATTCCCTATCCTTCTGAGCTCAAGGGTGAACAGAAAGATCACTTCTGACAACAGAGTCAGTGATTCTACAAGACAGTTTAACTGCTAAATAACTAAAACTTTCTATTCTTTTAAAGAATTCCAAAATTAAAGTCATCAGAATTACATACCACAGGAATAACGTTTGCAGCCATATCTGGAAATCGGACAGAACAGGAATGCAATGTTCTCACAAGGAGTTGTCTGTATTTGTCGGTATCTTCATGCTCCGACACATTATTTGTTTTAATCACTTCCTTCTTCAGAACAATAACCAACTAGAGAACAAAGTAAAAATAAGTGGGAATTACACCATGTTTGGCCTGACAGCTTACAACAGTGCTGTCAGAGTTTTACCTCTTCAACATTCCTAGAAGAGACGAGATCCAGTGCTAACTGCAGGGTCTTCTTGCGTACTTCTAAGTCTGGCGTGCTCAATACTCTCAGGATGTCCATAACCAGATCCTGAGAAAGAACAAAATATCCAGAATCAAGACCAATATTAAGAGGAAAAAATCTTAACCACAGAACGGAGGGTTCTGACCATGATAACCTTAATTCTTTCATTAATAATAAAATCAGTGGTGGTGGAAGAACCAGATATTTTGGGTATCCTGATGTAATGCAATATGAAGTATATAATATCATATATGATGCATTCAAACTGCAAATGTTCACTGTGACTCTATCAAGCTTTAGGTCAAACTCAGAGTTTACAGAAAATTCAGAAGTCAGAGAAACAAACTAAATGACACCACCAGAAAGTAATTGGACGTATCTATGAGGAGAGGCACCTTCCAGGACAATTGGTCTGGTCTCTTCAACAAGCCCATATCATGAAAAAGAATACTGCTCCAATTGAAACATCAAGGACAATCAGGTAAGACATACGGTCATGAATTAAACAAGCCAAACAAAAAGGGTATTTCAGGGACATCTGGGAAAATCTGATTTTGGAGTTGGTATTGGATAACATTAAGAAACTATTAATTTCATTAAGGTGTGATAATGTTGTTTTTGCTCTGCAGGAAAATGTAATGTCTTAATGACACATACTTTAAACAACACTATGGCAGATAAAGATTTTAAAATACAGCAAAACTAATTTACAAATGATTTTACTTCTTTAAAACTTTATTTTAAAAAAATTTCACCGATAAAAATGTTCTAAAAATTATTTCCTATATAACTTTCACTTATATTCACCAGTTGTTAATATTTTGCCACATATAGTTTAGCCCACTCTTGCTACACCTAAACATTTTAGTGTACACTTCCCAAGAATAAGGACAAACTCATATAACCACAATACAATGATCAAATTCAGAGAACATTGGTAACAATGACATTACCTAATATATAATCTATAATTCACATTTCTCCAACTGTCCCAATAATGTCCTGTATAGCAAATTTTTGTTGCTGCTCTGATCCAGAATAGCACTGAATTTAACTGTCATGGGGATTTATTTTTATAACAATCATTATTCTCACAGATTACATAGGCATGCTGATAATTCCACAGAATTCAACCATCTTTTCTTCTCAATCGGTTGGCGTATTTTTCAAAAACTATAAATTATATTCAAATTAAAATGAATGTATCTCCGTTGTTAAGAATAGCAAATGCAGTACAAATAGAAAAGATATAACATATTAATTCATCTTAGAAATATTTTTATGGCAAAGACAATACCCCAAAAGGCTATGGTATTCAAGAGGTACACCTTCGTTGACTAAAAATTTAAACTGCCCAGTCTCCAAGAATTTAAGTTAACCAAGACAGCAAGGCTTGAGCGTCACCAGAATTTGAAAAAGATTTTATCTAGGATTTCTCTCTTTCAGATAACATTTACCTGTAGTACTCGTTCATGAGCGGGATGCTCTTTTAATTCTATCAATCGATCCAGAACTATGAGCTTGACGTTGTTGTCACTCTCCTTAATAATTAAATCAATGTAACACTGAGCAGCAGCCTATATAAAAAAGAAACATTTTAGGAACACATTCGTCCCCCTTAAACACAGAATCTGAAAATAAGGAAAAAAAAAAAAAAAAGCCCCCAAAGAAGCCAAAATACATTCACTACTCCTGCACTGAAAGTTTATGCATTTTTCCCAAAGGAATGTGTCCCTCAGTTCCCTGAATTCTAATAAATCTCATTCTTCTCAAGTTTAAAAAAGTTAAGAAGAATCACAAGTTAAAAGGATGAAAAGGGGCTGTTATAGGCAGAAATACTAATGGTCAAAAATTAAGGGTTGAAACTAAGGAACAGGGCTCCTGGGTGGCGCAGTCGTTAGGCGTCTGCCTTCGGCTCAGGGCGTGATCCCGGCGTTATGGGATCGAGCCCCACATCGGGCTCCTCCGCTGGGAGCCTGCTTCTTCCTCTCCCACTCCCCCTGCTTGTGTTCCCTCTCTCGCTGGCTGTCTCTCTCTGTCAAAATAAATAAATAAAATCTTTAAAAAAAAAAAAAAAAGAAACTAAGGAACAAGGCAAAAAAGCAGACAGAGTATCCCCCCAAAATATAGCTACTGAGTATGTTTTAGTTTAGGTGCAAAGTCTAACACACCTGCATTACAGGACAGAAAAATCAAGATTATAAAACGACCCTGACTCACTAAAAGTAGAGGACAAAGGAGCAAACCTCAAAGAGCTCCTCCCAACGGCCAAAACTGGAACAATTTTATCGATGAAACAAGTAATGATAATGATTATAATACACAGAATAAAATAGCCATACTGATATGAAGAAAGAAAGAAGGGAGAGGGTGGGAGGAAAAGGTACAGCTCTTCTTTGGAGAAATCCAGTTAATAAATGTAGAATGAGGGAAATAGAAAGTCACCATTAGAATATCACATTAATAACTGCGTACAGAAATGCTAAAATTAGTTGGTATAAGTTTGAGGAGAAAAAGGATATTAGCAGTTCAAAGTATCTTCCCATGTTATTTACTGATTACAAATGGAAAAATCATAGCTCAACAGTGGAGAAATCTGGCAGGCATCACCTTAATTGACTCATCAAGGTTACCATCACTAATAGTATTCCAACATTATGTACACTCCTTGACACAATACTCTGAGAAAGGTTCATCACTTCCATGGTATTCTTCCGCAAAATGCATAACCTCAATCTAACTATGAGAAAACATTAGACAAACTCAATTTGAGGGACATTTTATAAACAAATTGACCCAGTATTCTTCAAAAGTGTTAAGGTCATGAAAAACAAGAAAAGGCCTGAGACAGTGGCACAGACTGCAAGACACTAACACATGACAACTAAATGCAATGTGCAATCCTGGATTGAATCCTGGTAGAAAAAAAGGAGATTAGTAATGAAATTGGTGGAATTCAAATAACATCCATAGTTTACTTAACAATATTGTTCCAATCGTAATTTCTTAATTTTGACAATTATACAATTGCTACGCAAGACACAAACATTATGGGAGCCAGTGAAGGGTAATTAGAACTTTGTCCTATTTTTACAACTTTTGCTGTTTTGTTGTTCTGTAAGTCTAAAATTATTTTAAAATAAAAGTTAAAAAATTTTTTCTAAGTATTGGCAGATAAAGCAATTGAGTCTCCTATTCATACAAGCTGGCTTTATAGAACTGTTCATTCTCTGACTATATTAGGGGTTTCTCATGCAGTTTTGATATAGTAAATTAAAGACGAGAAAACTAACATTCCATTATTGAAAATATGCACTGTAATCTTTTTTAGGATCCATCATGTAGGATCCAAAATTCATTTTCCCAGATCTAAGTTTTAACGTAATTAAAGTATGGGGAGAGATCTTAAAATACCAGTGTAATTCTCCAGAAACTAGAAATATTAGTATTCTTTCTCTTTCTCCCCATGTATATGTATGAAAGCAGGAAGGAAGAAAAAAAGATTGGCCTATATAAGGAATCCAATAATTTCACAACATTTATAAATTGTTATTTCTATGCCATGTAAAGCCATGTAATCACAGAGTAAACTGCAATGCCACTAAATCATTAACCACTGGGGCGCCTGGGTGGCTCAGTCAGTTAAGTGTCTGACTCTCAGTTTCGGCTCAAGTCGTGAACTTGGGGTTCCGGGATCAAGCCCTGCTTTGGCTTCCACACGTCCTGCAGAATCTGCTTGAGATTCTCTCTCTCTCTCTCTCCCTCTGCCCCATCCCTCCCCCCCATTCTCGCTCCCTCTCTCTCTCAAGTGAATAAATAAACCTTTTAAAAAATAAAAAAATTGTAAGTGCTAAGACAGCATATCTATCATCTAAGTGGCACCAAAAGAAATAAGCAATACCTTGATTGCAGTAGGTGCACTAGAGAGGGTCACTAATGTTCCGGCAGCTTCATATTTTACAGCTGGGCTAGATGACTGTAATAAGTTATAGATGCAGCGAATGAAACGAGCCCTTTCTGATGGATTAGCATGACAGACCTGGAGAAGAAAACATTTAGGTTTCAACTGACTTCAGGGACACTAGCTTTCAAACAGATTTTTTTATAGATGTCAGCCAACATGAGATGAGAACTGTGACTGATAATTTCAGGAAGAAATAGGTTTTGCTTCAGGCAATTGTTGCAGTTACTCATTCACTTATTCATTCAATCATAATATTCTCTTTCACAAAAGATTTTCAAATGGTTTATAATAAAAGATATGCATACTACACACAAGTGAAATAGAACAAGAAAATTTAAGTAACAAAATCAAGGACCAAGTGTATTAACATGGGTACTGTGATATGATATTTAATTTGGTCCTAAATTTTTATTCTGGATCTTATGTCAAAAAGCGAAACATGATGGATACCAATCTCAATAGCTAATAAAAGGAAAATACCTGTTCTTAGAGCAAGAAAGATAACCCCTTTCTAAGTACTACTACTTATTTATTTGGAACATATCCCATACTGTGAAGACAACTAAAATTTTCTATGCTTACCTAAATATATTTTAATACCTTTACCTATGAAGCAAATATTCTCTATTTTTTCTTTTCTGAAGTTGGTTTTTATGTCAGATTTTCCTCCAATATATACAGCCAAATCTCTCTCATTCAGGCATGACTCAAAAGCTATTCCCTCTCACTATAATCTGGATCCTGCTAGACAAAGAAGTCTCTGAATAGCAGAGAATCCTTATTTTGGAGAGCATACAATGAATTAAATGGAACCATACAATGAATTAAAAGGAACTATATATTTATAATTCTGGTTTCATCTTAAATGCCAAATCCAAATGACTGGTACCTTGTGTTGAAAGGGGCCCTTTTCTTTCAGAATCAAAGACAACTGTAATCAGCAATGTCTGCTGGGGGTACTTTGTCAATGTTATCCTATTTAGTAAAGGCATTCCTGATGAATATTTTTGTTGGCCTCCAATGGTATCAATAGCAAAATTGGATGTTATTTACCTTTTATCAGAACATTAAGATGCAATCAATTCTTTCAAATAATATATCAAATTTAAATGTTGCCAATAAAGCACTTCATTTTAAAACCCAAATCTCTTATCTAGTTTTAAACTTTCTATTGGCCAATGGCTGACAATGTCATATTGACATACTTAAAGTGTCTCTATTCTTTTACAAACAGGGAAGACAGAAAATATTTAAAGCTTTTCTGATTTGTTTTTAGATTACCAAAGTAGTCTGGTGTGTACTCAAGAAAAGATCTTGAATTTTATTCCAAAGCCTGATTCATAATCTATTCAGTTACTGAACAATGCATGATGATTTCTGTGCTGCTGTACTGGGTCAAGCCATTGACACAATTCTTTAAGGAGGTTAGAAAAATTGGAAGTGCTTGGAAAACAGAATAAACCAAAGGAAAAAGAAAAAAAAGACTGTGCTATAAAATATTTCTACTACTAAAACATATTATCCCAGCAATTAAGCAACATTCCAGAAAGAGACAACTTAACTTTGTCTAAAACTCTTAGTGTATTTTACCCACTATCGATTAGTCTTACCTTATAAATTAGTTCAACAATAACCAATTGAAGAATGTCTCCAAATGTTTGAACTTGATCAATGCAAGTACTTAGGTAATCCAAAGCTCGATCCTAACAAAATAAAAATATATTTATCAAATTCCATCTCATTTAATAAAAGGACTTAATCAATGCAACCTTAAAAAAACACACATAACTGAATATAGAACAAATGAAATCAGGGCAAAGAAAAATTAAATGAAGGGGAAAAAACAAGGTTAACACATACATATAAGAAATAAATCCAATACGTTTCCTACAAATGGGCCATAAATCTGGGGTCTGAATTTTCTAGCAGCTACACTGAGGAGAAAAACACTATGTTACATGATTTAGGGTACCCATACAATCAAAACAAACCAGGTACTTATGGTTATTCCTACTTCTAAGACTTAAAAGAAAAATCTCAGGATTTTCATATACTGAATGCTGATACAGAAAACTATGATCTCAACAATATCTCTACAGCAAAAGTATCAGGAAATTTTACTGAACTTTTTCTGATTATGCCCCCCTTCTAGGTAAACAGCATAACACCAAATATAGAGGTCAATAAAACCAACTGTACTAGAGGACAAAACATTCTGGCCCAAATAGGCAGCTTTCTTATAATCTTATTCACAAAGATAAGATGACAGCATCTAGATTTCAGGGATACGGATAGATTCGATATCTTTGTCTTCACGCATATTATTTCCCACATGTTGAGAATTCTGGATAGCAAAAATTCCAAATTAGATGCCACCAAAGCATGCAGAGTCACTGCTAACCCTTCCAGCTGATCCATACACTTTAAGTACCAGCAGAGCGGGATGTAGAGTTGACAACAGCTTATGAAATTTGACGAGCCTAGTAAGGATACACATCTACACTGAAGACCGTGCTTCTTTCACAGACATGGCTCAAGGTGAACCCTATACAAAGCTACTACTTTTCTCTATTAAACAATTTTATATCTATACCAACAGAAGGAAAAACAGGTTTAAACCCCGAAAGAGAATGTTACAAAAAATGGCCATAATAATTTCAGATGAGATCAGGTGCATTCAGGGTGGTATGGCTGTAGACAGCCATAATAATTTCAATCTGGAAAAACTGTCAAGTGGCTATTAATAAATATCTCTCAGATGTTTACTAAAAATAAAGTATATACATAAGCAACTGTCTTGAGAAGGATTAAGAAAAAAATATCTTATACAAATTAAGTTCAAAAATCTAAAAAAATCCAAAATATACAAACACTTGTACTATAAATAAAATCACTGACTAAAAACTTGACTAGACCTATGTAAATACTTTTAATTCTCATTTGAACACAGTCATAAAAGTATTTTTTAAAAAGTACTCCAGGGGCACCTGGATGGCTCAGTCGTTAAACGTCTGCCTTGGGTTCAGGTCATGTTCCCAGGGTCCTGGGATCGAGGCCCAAGTCAGGCTCCCTGCTCAGAGGGAAGCTTCTCCCTCTCCCACTCGCCCTGCTTATGTTCCATCTCCCGCTGTCTCTCTCTGTCAAATAAATAAATAAATAAATTTTTGGAAAAGTACTTCACCTGATCTGCATGAATTAGCATCATAAATGCATTCCTTTTGCAACTTGCATCCTTCTCATTCACCAGAAAATCATGTATCAGTTCAGGAGCATCAGGTATAAGATGTTCAAAATTCCTTGAAATAAAACAGGTAAAATTCATATTTAATAAAAACCTACTTCGTTATTTTAGTAACTCCCTGGACATTACTAAAATTAATCTTTATCAAGCTTTATAACACTGTCAATTGTTTTGCTTTTTGAAACCTTAAGTCATTTAGAACTGTCGGTAGGAATCATAAACTTACATCTTCACCTATTAAATTATTAAATTATATGTTTTCTAGTTTAATAAAGAAAAAGCTGACCTCTTCCACATGCTATCTTTCACTAGAATATCTCTAATAATTGTCTTGCATACACTTTAGGAATATAATATCAATGCTCATGATAACAATCTCAAGGTACTAAAAGATTCTTCATTAAGAATTATCAGGAGTAAAAATAGTCCTTTGAGTTGTATTAATTATGCATTATATTTACATATTCACTTACTTGCTAACTTACTTCCTATACAGGAAATTTTTAAGTATTTGTAGTTACAGAATAATGAACACCAGCTTAAAAACCGTCACCTGACTTCAACAATTGATAATTCATGGCCAATTTTGTTTCACCTATACCCCTGCCCACTTTTTCTCCTCCCATACTATTTTGAAGCAGATCCCAGACCACTTACCACTTCTTCTATAAATATATTGGCATATTATAATTGAGGATTCTTTCTTTTTAAAACAAATCATAATACCATTATCATACCTTAAAAAACTTAAAATTCCTTAATATCATCATATACAGTGTTCAAATTTCCCACTGTCTTATAAATGTCATAATTTTTGTGTATGCAGTCTAGTTTAAGTTCTTAAATTTGTGTAGTCTGTATGATAACTTTCTAAGAACTCTACATTATTAACCAGAATACCACTTTCCCAACAGATAACAAAATCTAATATAACAATAAGAGAACTGTGAAATAGAACAATCAACTCTTAAAGTACAAAGATATTTATAAAAGTGTACATCCTATGTCTAAATGGACTGACACCGGCGATTATAAAAACCAAGTATTCTAGCCTTATCTAACTGGTTCTCTGAATCATTTTTAAAGCCCCAAATCTTCAGCTTTCCAAGAACAGGAATCAGTTGAGAACTGCAACCTTTCTCATTAAAAAGTTTCCTCCTTAAGGCTTCCGAGGGTAAAAAGACAAGACCCATATTCCACATAAAGGGAATTCAAAAACAGGGTCAAACCTCAAAACCTGGGGCGCCTGGGTGGCACAGAGGTTAAGCGCCTGCCTTTGGCTCAGGGCGTGATCCCGGCATTATGGGATCGAGCCCCACATCAGGCTCTTCCGCATGAGCCTGCTTCTTCCTCTCCCACTCCCCCTGCTTGTGTTCCCTCTCTCGCTGGCTGTCTCTATCTCTGTCGAATAAATAAATAAAATCTTTAAAAAAAAAAAAAAAAAAACCTCAAAACCTATAGGGACTAAGCAAGTTAACTAATTAAATGGGCTGAAGTACTACAATTGAGAATGATAGGCGCTGTAAACTGGAAAGTGTACAACTTATTTAAAGGGAGCTACTGTTAACTTCAGCATAGTGTTGTCATGCAGAAACTAGGACCCAGGGTTGCCAGATCTTTTCAATGTTGACAAAATAATAATAAGAAAAAAAATATCATTCAGGTCAAACAAAACATTATCTGCAAGCTACATACAATCTGCAAGGAAGTGCTGTGGAACCTCTAGTCTGAAAGACTAAATAATCCTCACAAAACGAAGCCACAGGAGTATCTTTATTTACCTATAGATTGTATAGATGGCCAAAACAGCATTTCTTCTAACATAGCTGTGTCGGTGCTCCAAACAAGCACGGATAGCTGGCATTAAAGGTTCTAGCAATTCTGCTTCTTTCAGTTTGCAAAGAAAACGAAGAGTGGATCCTCGAATAAATTCATTAGGATGCTGAAGATCCTGATAAAATTTAAATACAAAATGTTGAGTTCCAGCATTTTACAAAACAACACACAATTAAGTGCAAAATTTCCCATGGAAAAAAATAAGAAAGTAGGTTTGTGGAAAAAGATCTAAATTATCAGAAAATTTCCTTCGGATTCCTGTCAAAAATTTTTAATTATCACACCAATGTCTCATATTCTAAGTGTCACTGGGTTTTTTTATTAGTAACATAAAAATGCATGTAAAATGTGCAAAGAAATAACAATAAAACTTTTTACAATAACTTTTTACAACTTCAGTTGCAATTATCGATAACTTAGATCTTATCTAAGATTTAATTTTAAAAATTAAAACAAATCCCATTACACCAATTTTACAACTTAAATCAAAGCAATATTCAGAAATAACCATGGTTTGGTTTACCTTTCTGTATGCATCACATACAAGGATCATTTCATGTAAAAGTCTCCCATCTGGAGTTGTTTTAGGAACAATTTCCCAAAATACCAGAAGTAATTTTTTGATGGTATGATCCTGAAGAGGTAGCACAAAACGGATGATGGTCATTAGAAGTCCAGGAAGCTTCTCACCATTCAGAATCATAATGATTACTTTCTTCAAAGCTTCAGTCTTTGACTTCACATCTCCTTTTTCTGATTCAAAAAAACAAAACAAAACAAAACAAAAAAAACCACAATCATTTCAAAGGAAAATTCCTCAGATAATTTTACAATTCACAAAATAAAACATTTCCCTTATTACTTTATCAGCAGTAATGGTAATAAAGGCACTAAAGGAAGTGACAAGGGTTCTCAACCTAGCTCTGCCACGAACAAGCTGAATGACTTTACACAAGTCATTTATCTCTGAACCTCATGATACTTTACATAGAACATGAAGGCACTGGATTAGATCTCTGGCCCCTAACCCATGCAGTTAATGCAGAAGCCATGAATCTGTAGGCATACCACATGATGCATGTCTCAAACACACAGTAGCTATTTTTCAAAGTGTAAATAGATGCTGTTAGAATAAGCGCTTCTGAATTCAACATAGCTTTTAGTCAGTCGTGTATCTCCTCAATCGAAGTTACAGCCACTATCATGAGGGGAAGAAGGATCAGTGGCATTTTTTTAACATCAGATCTTCAAACTCAAAAAGGCTAGGAACTAATACACTAAATCCAAAATCCATACAGACTACAAAGCTTCAGTGCTCGCTTCAGCAGCACATATACTAAAAATAGAACAGACTACAAAACTTCATAATCTTTCTTAAGAAATCACCTAAAAAACTGGAAGAAAATTAAAATGTAGTAGATGGGTAGCTATTATTTAGAATGATGGATGACACTTAAGATTCTAGTTTACTGTTACTTAGCTTAAAGCAATTTACACTAAAAACTATTTTAAGCAAAACAATCTATAATTTCATCATTATCACTGCATACTGAAGAATTAATGGTAAAAATATTTGTGTCCAAAATTCAAAGGCAGGAATGTAAGAGGCAAGCACACCACTACAACTGCTTAGATCACAAAAATAAACAAATATCTAGGAGAGGGGAGGACAAAGAGGGATGATGAAGTTTTTAATAATCTTAGAGTTATCATGAGAAATAGAACTAGGAATACATTTCCAACAATTAAAGCTAAGTGGCTATCAAATGAAGAGTTCCTTGTTATTGCCAAAGAGACAAGAGACTGTGAACGGCCAGCTGGTAGTTACAGAAAGGATTTAAGCTTTGGAAGAATTGTAATAGGTAAATCAAAATCTCTTTCTAGCCCCCAAAGGGTATATATCTTTTACTAGCTTGGTATGATATTTTCACATGTTGCAGAATAGAGAATATTCTCAGGTTCTCAATTTGTGTTCAACTGAGAACATGGTAAGGGTTCTTCCCAAATTTATTCCACAAGGGTCAACATTTCTGTTTAAAACACATCGCCTTCTCATGCATCTCTCCCTGATTCAGAGTATTATATCTCCTACCACATATGAAAAAAAAATTGGTATTGCCATACCAAATAAAGAAACAACTGGGGGTGCCGGGGTGGCTCAGCTAGTTAAGCGTCTGCCTTGACTCAGGTCAAGATTCCAGAGTCCTGGGATCAATCCATGCATCTGGCTCCCTGCTCCACCAGGAGTCTGCTTTTCCTCCCACACCCTTCCCCCTACTTGTGCACATGTTCTCTCTCTCTCTCAAATAAATATATAAAATCTTAAAAAACAACAGCAACAACAACTGTAAAATGATGAACTACCAATCTGTGCAAACCTTCAGTTTTTAAGTCTGGGAGGATAACAAACACAAAGCATCAGGAAAGGTGACAGCAGTCGATAGCAATAACTATAATAAGACAGATTAGGCAAAGTTTTAAGTGGCTGAAGTTGTATTTGCTGAGCCTAAACAGGTTTTCTTATCTTTGTTCTGAGCTTCCTTTCTGAATATATTTATAAAAAAAAAAAAAAGTTTTTTCTCCCCCTAATCTGTTTGATAGCATTAAGGACACAAAGTCCAAAAGGCATAAAACTGTATCATTATAATGCCGATGTCTTCTTTTGTTCCAGTTTTTGACTACTATTCCCAAATTAGCAAATCCTAAGGGTTTAGCAGGATAAAGCTCCACTTGTAACTACAAGTTAAAAAGTTTTAGAAGTTTCATAGAAAACTTGTCAAAAATCTGTACCATTTATAATTCAAGCCCCCTTAGCCCCAATTTCCATTTATTCCAACAATTCAAACTGAGGTGAAGGATTTTTTCCTACATCTTCAAAATTTTCAGAACTTCTCTTCCATGAGCACTACTAAAAATATGGAAAATTTCAAATATTAATTCAATTTGCCAAAATCTACCAAGTACTTCCTACTCCAGGTAATGTAGTCATCAGAACTCATGTCCAGTGACTAAAAGTATAGGTAAAGTAAATATGTCACAAACAAAAAAGGATTTGTTACTCAAATTGGAAACTACTTCTAAACTTTTTCTCATCGCAATTCTTTCGAGATACAGTAAAAAAATACACATAAAAGTTGGGATTTGAGATTACTTATTTCTTGGTAGAGGGAGGACACTTAAGGCAGCTGTAATTAAGAAAAAGGTATTGTTACAATTATGGTTTTGTTCTTTATCTTCCCAGCTGTAGCCTTAAGTATTTTGGGGTCTAAAAGTGAAAACTTTTTTTTTTAAGTAAGCTCTATGCCCAACACCAGGCTTGAACTTAAGATCCTGAAATCAAGAGTGCATGCTCTACCCACTGAGCCAGCCAAGTGCCCGAAAACTTTTAAATTATAAGAAAAAATATAGTTATGAAAGTTTATTCATTAATGTGCATTCCATTCTATCATACATAAACATGAAAAAAAAAAAAAGAACTATCTGTGGCTTTTGTATATAGGGGTATAGGGTTAAGTGCCATAAAGAAACGTTTCTTTTTCTTTCTCTAAAAACAAATCTTAGTAGAAACCTAGTATTAGGTAGCCTAAAGTCAAGAGATATTCCATTACTGCTGACTAAGAGGTGGGAATAGGCAAGTAAAATATTGTCTCCTTTCAAATGGCAAACTACCTTCTAAAAGATACTTTCAAGATCTGAAGCATAATTTTCGCTGTTCTTTGTTTTAAATAGTAGTTGCCAGTTTAAGTTAAACTTATTTTTAGTAATTCAATGAAACAAGAATCATTATTTTGGAATGTGCATTACTCTGAAAAAAAATGTTTTTCACAGAATTACTCACAGAAAGGATACAGAGTATATACTTTTAAAATCCAGAAATATACTTGTTTTCTTCTCAAATACTCTAAAAGCTTAACACTTTCTGGAAAACACACGTGTATTCCAGGGTTGACTTCATTAGTTCAATAGGTGGCAAACCCAAAGAACAAAGTTCTTTTGGTTTTACAAGCTAAATAATATGAAGTTAAGTGCACAAAGGAACTGAGACATTCAAATACACATTCTCAACCCGTTACCTACAGAAAACTGTCAGCTACACTTAAGCATAACATAGTAAACTATATAAGCCGTTATGTTATTTTGAGGAATATCTAACTATTATATTTCTTTAACCTTACTAAGCTGAAATGTTGTTTTATTTCCAAAAACCAATATTGCAAGTCTAAATGTAACAAGTTTTCTTTTTTCTTTTTCTAGTTTTTATTTATTTATTTGAGAGAGAGAGAGCCAGAGAGAGCATGAGTGGAGGGGAGGGACAGAAGGAGCAGCAGACTCCCCACTGAGCAGGGAGCCTGAAGTGGGGCTCAATCCCAGGACCTGGGATCATGACCTGAGCGGAAGGCAGAAGCTTAACCAACTGAGCCACCCAGGCGCCCCAAGTTTTTATTTTTAATAAGACCAAAGTTCCACTGAAGAGATCCTAAAATATAGTATTTAGACAAAAATTAAGTACTTCTAATTACAAAGAAACTTGGAATGGAAATGAGCTTTTTATTTTCATTTTTTCTCCATTTACTTTTCAAACTATTATCAGAGTTTACCTAGATCATTTTTTAAGCTAATTTCAGATGGTGGTTCTGAATCCATGGGCACGTTAATTAACGTATAGCACACGTTCTCGGCAGCCGTCATGGTTTCCTGATATAATCAAACCTCGATAGAAGACTGAAGGATGATAGGTGCCAGAAAATCTAGAAAAATACAGGGACATCATTACAAGTAAAAAAACCAAAACCAAAAACACAACCAGTAACTATCGTGATCTTTACTGTCTAAATTTCATTCAGTTTGGCTAATGAGTAGGGTCAATTTAAACTGTGTCCCATAAAAATAATGCCTAATATAATAAAAGACACGCTTGTCTGCCTCGGTCTTAGGTATATTACCTCCCACCCCACAACCCCGCCCAGGGCTTGAGAATGCAGTACTGCTAAGGCCCACAATACAGTGACAGTCCCCCAGTCCCGCCCAATCTTGTAACAGAACAATGATTTTTAAACGTAATACATAATCTGAACTGCTCAAGTTAAGAGATCCTGTGCACGAATACTCAGCTAAAAACCTTAAAACGTTTTCTCGCGTTCATGGGTGGATACGACTGTGCGTCGATGGGTCAATCAGTGCGCTGCACCCCCACCCCCTTCCCTTCCTCCAGCAAAGCAGCCCCCGGCCCGGAATGGTGAGCCCCGGGGCCCTGGAAGGGATTAGACCCCCGGCCAGTACGCAAGACCAGGAAGGGGCGTCCGGCCCAGGGCTTCCCAGCCCCCCGTTGCACTTTGTCAGGCCCAGACGCGAGCGGCCTAGTCGCTCCCCTTCCGCATCTTCCCGCTGGAGAGCCAGTTCCTCCGATTCAGCCCAGCCCAGCACGCCTCCGGCATTGGGGGCTTTTGGCCGGCTACCTGGCTCCAAAGCGCGGCAGCTACGGCAACGGTGGGACCGTGGACTCCGGCTCCAACCCGCAGCAGCAGCCGCTGCTCCGCACAGTCCTTGGCTGACGTGGAAGGGGGTGGGGTGACGAGGCCAAGCCACCTAGCCCCTACGGCAACTCAGAGAGGACAAGCCTTCTCCGTCCTGCGCCTGCGCTCTGCAAGAATGCTGCAAGTTTCTTGCTTCTAGTCCATGGTTGTTTTAGGCGGCAGGGGGGTCTGGGAAAGCATTAAGCTTTTCCTGCAAGCCAAGCGCTGAATTAAGCGCTGTGGTCATTTAAATGCTACCTAGAAATTGTTTCCTCTTCCAGGAACTACAACAGCCGAGAGAGGAAATGCTCAGCAAGAAGGAAAGCCGTTTTATAAGAGCCGTGGTATGGGAAAGAGCGGTAGACTGCGAGCTGGAAGCCCTTTTCTAGGTCACTCACTAATAAACAGGGAAGGTAACTAGTTACTATTTGGGAAAGTCACTTCAGTTCTTCTAATAAGTGAGGCTAGATTCTATGAAGCGCCATTTCAGTTCTTAACGTCTCCAGTAGTCTCAATCTCTGCCTTTGCAGTTAGGCTGGGGTTGCTGGGACATCGAAGTCGCACTTTATTTCGTAATGGTCCCTTTCACGATCCTTTCTGAGCACCCAAGAGATGAACTTTTTTTTTTTTTTTTCCATAAAGGAAGATTGACAGTCACAGTTTGAAAGGATTTTACCTTTCTCCAAAAACCCAATTGCTAACAGCTGCTATTAGCCATAGCACCTTCGGTATTGCTCATATGAGGTTCCGTATGTCCCCACGCAGTACCTCCCCCTCAAAAAGTTTTCTGGCCAATTATTATTAAAAACATTTTTTTTGAAACTTTGAGCAAAATCCTGTGAATAAAAGACATCTGACAGAACTCACCCTTCACAGGTACACTTCCGTTAGGAAGATAGAACACAAATATTGTCTCATGTATCTAGAATCCAGCTATTTGAGATTTCTTCTTTTTAGAACCATCAAGCAAAATATAAATTCTTTGAGCACCCAAAATATGTCACAAAGGCCATGTGTTTACAGCCTTTTTTTTTTTTTTTTTTTTTTAAGATTTATTTATTTGACAGAGGGAGAGAGAGCACAAGCAGGGGGAGCGACAGAGGGAGAGGGAGAAGTAGTCTCCCTACTGAGCACGGGGACTCGGGGTCCATCCCAGGACCCTGGGTTCATGACCTGAGATGAAGGCAGACATTTAACTGACTGAGCCACTCAGGCACCCCTGTTCACAGCACTTTCTAAGAATGTTCTTTAAATCCTATGTATTGATTTTTTAGAATATTTTATTTATTTATTTGAGAGAGAGAGAGAGAGAGCACATAAGCAGGGGGAGTGGCCGAGGGAGAAGGAGAAGCAGGCAACCCAGCGAGCAGGGAGCCTGATGTGCAGCCTGATCCCAGGAGCCTGGGATCATGACCTGAGTTGAATGCAGATGCTTAACCAACTGAGCCACCCAGGAGTTCCTGTACTGATTTTTTTTAAAAACCTTTTTATCTTGAGATAATTGCAGAGTGACCTAAATACAGAGATCCATATACTCTTCCCGTAGTTTCTCCCAGTGGTAACATTTTGCATATAGTTCAATATCAAATCCAGGAAATTGACATTGATATAATTTACTCCTCATTCAGATTCACCAGTTTTACGTGACTCACTTATGTATTTAGTTTCAGGCAATTTTACCCTGTTTAGATTCGTGTGACCCCCACCAGGCATGATACAGAACAATTTTAAGGATCCCTCCTGCTATCCAGTTATAGTCACAGCCACTTCCCTCCTTAACCCCTGGCAACTTCTAACCTGCTGTCCATATCTCTGTAATTTTGTCATTTCAAGGATGAAATGTATATGAACTGTACGACGTAACCATTGAGATTGTTTTTTCTTGCAACATAATTCCCTTGAGATCAAGCCAAGATGTGTATACAACAGGTTGTTTCACTTCTGTGTATTGGTGTTTAACATGAAATTTTTACAAGAACAGTATCTGGTTTCCAAGCCCACTCATCAAGAAGTGACAATCTGTTGGCATGAAATGAGGCCCCTCAAAGCATAAAAACTAGACTTAGCAATAAGAAAGCTCAGCAGTTTAGAGCCACCACAGTGTAGGACCGACCACACCCACTTCAATTGCTCTGGAGACTCACTGTGTTACAGAAGAAAATTTGAAGGCTTATCATGACCAAGTCATTAAGGAGACTATTAAATATGAAAAGAAGACAAGAAAACATAATGTGTTTTATAAAACTTCATTTTAGGTCTGCGCTTAAAATGTCATTGGCGGTGTATATGCATTGTTTTATATTCTTTTTTTTTTAAGATCTTATTTATTTGACAGAGAGAGAGAGTGCACAAGCAGGAGGAGAGGCAGAGGGAGGAGAAGCAGGCTCCCCACTGAGCAGGGAGTCCGATGGGGGTCTTGATCCCAGGACCCTGAGACCATGATTTGAGTGGAAGGCAGATGCTTAACCAACTGAGCCACCCAGGTGCCCCACATTGTTGTATATTCTTAAATACAAATCTTGTTCAATAGATATCAAAACCTTATATAGCCGATTTCTTCATGACTTATACACCTTGTTTTGGGTCTTTTTTTTTTTTTAAGATTTTATTTATTTATTTATTTATTTATTTATTTATTTTAAAGATTTTATTTATTTATGTGACAGAGAGACAGCCAGCGAGAGAGGGAACACAAGCAGGGGGAGTGGGAGAGGAAGAAGCAGGCTCACAGCGGAGGAGCCTGATGTGGGACTCGATCCCAGAACGCCAGGATCACGCCCTGAGCCGAAGGCAGACGCTTTAACGACTGCGTTACCCAGGCGCCCAAGATTTTATTTATTTGACAGAGAGAGACAGCCAGCGAGAGAGGGAACACAAGCAGGGGGAGTGGGAGAGGAAGAAGCAGGCTCCTAGCGGAGGAGCCTGATGTGGGACTCGATCCCAGAATGCTGGGATCATGCCCTGAGCCGAAGGCAAACGCTTAAGGACTGTGCCAGCCAGGCGCCCCATGGGTCTTGTTTTTATTCAGTATGTAATTGTATCATTCTGAATGCTTTTTTTTTTTTTTAATTTGAGAGAGAGAGAGCGAACTCGTGAGAAGAGCACGGGAGGGGCAGAGGAAGAGGATCTGAAGCAGACTCTCCGCTGAGCGGGGAGCCCCACTTGGAATTCAAACTCATGACCCTGAGATCATGATCTGAGCCGAAACCAAGAGTCCGACTGAGCCACCTAGGCACCCCTCATTTTGAATGCCTTTTTTTTTTCTTAAAGATTTTATTTAGGGGCGTCTGGGTGGCTCAGTTGGTTAAGCGTCTGCCTTCGGCTCAGGTCATGATCCCAGAGTCCTGGGATCGAGCCCCGCATCAGGCTCCCTGCTCGGCGGGAAGCCTGCTTCTCCCCTCTCCCACTCCCCCTGCTTGTGTTTCCTCTCTCTCTGTCAAATAATTAAATAAAATCTTTTAAAAAATTAAAAAATAAAGATCATGACCAGAGCCAAAGACAGATGCTTAACTGATGGAGCCACCCAGGTGCCCCATCTCCCTTTTTTAAAGATTGAATCCTTTTTAAATTTGAGAGCAAAAATCTTGTCATATACTAAGAATCATAAAAATTTAGATGTCTAGGAAATCAAGGCCTAGAGAAAAGGAACTTGTCTTCAAATCAAATGGTCAAACACTGAGAAAGCTGGTATTAGAACTTGAATCGTCACCTACTTTACTGCCTCTTATTTTTTAACCATATGAGATCTTCAAAGCTGCTACTATAGCTGCCTAATAAATTCCAGGTGAATTGAATATCATTTTTATATCAGTGATAGGTTTTTTGAGAGGATATTATTAGGAATTTTATTGTTTAAAATTATTTAACACAGATTAAACAATAAATATAACACATTAGACAAAACAACAATGGAAACGCATCACAATGAACTCTGTACAGACAGTGGAGTTGATCGAATCTTATTGGGGTGGAAACGATTTGAAGTTCGAAGATCAGTGTGTAAGACTAACACACATATTAGAAAGATTACTAAGGGGCACCTGGGTGGCTCAGTCACTTAGGCATCTGCTTTTGGCTCAGATCATGATCTCTGGGGTCTTGGGACCGAGCCCTGCATCAGGCCCCACGCTCAGCGGGGCTTGCTTTTTCCTCTCCCTCTGCCCTCTCCCCTCATGCCCTGTTTCAAATAAATAAAATCTTAAAAAATAAAAATAAAAAAAGATTACTAAAACTGTCTCCGAAGTACAATACAGATGACACTTTTTTCCCAGATGAGTACCAAATAATTGGTTTACACTTAAGGTACAGATACAAAATGTTACACATTATCTTTAAACAACAGAATCACCCAACAAGACAGAGGCTCACACAATGATAGGCAGGGAAGAAAGACCTGCCTGAAACTTTAAAGAGCAGATTATGAAATTTACCACTTATGTTCCCTCCTCCAGACTATAATAGCCATTGAGTCTGAAGGCAGGTGGGACAACTCCCTCTCATTCACTTTGTGTGTGGAAGTTGCACATGCTCAATGCAATTCTGTGGTAGGTCAAATGGCCACATGGTCCTTGTGGCCTCATCCCAAGCTCAAATGGCAGACTCCTGAGGCTACTTCCAGAACAGAGACCCAACACCTCACACATTCCTGTATTTTATCAGGTCTTTCTCTCAACAAGGTTGCCAGAGTTTCTGTTAGCACTTTACCTTCAAGAAGTCAGAGATTTAAATCTACTAAACTTTCAAAGTTTTGGGCAATCTGTGGGGCACCTGTCTGACTCAGTCAGTGGAGAAAGTGACTCTTGGTATTGGGGTTGTAGGTTCGAGCCCCATGTTGGGTGTAGAGATTACTTAAAAATAAAATATTTTTAAAATTATTTTTTTAAAAAGATTTTATTTATTTAACAGAGAGAAAGAGAGAAAACACAAGCAGGGAGAGTGGCAGGCAGAGAGAGGGAGAAGCAGGCTCCCAGCTGAGCGGGGAGCACCACGTGGGTCTCAATCCCAGGACACTGGGACCACTACCTGAGCTGAAGGCAGACAGACAGTTAATCGACTGAACCACCCAGGTGCCCCCAAAATAAAATATTTTAAAAAAATAAAAATAAATTTTTGGGCAATGTGGAAAAAAAATAACATTTTATGATTTTTAGAGTGTACAAGGTGTTTTCACATAAATTCTCCCATTTAACCTTCACAATAATTCAAACTGTAATTAATTAGTAATTAGATCTAAAGTCCAAGTTCCCTACCTATAAATCAACTGCTCCTCTCTAGAAAAATAGGAATCTCAGGAAATAAAAAACTCCTCAAGGTTTCTTAGCAGCAAAATTTTGGAGTGTTTTGTTTTGTAAATCAGATTTCCTCAAATTTCATTTTGCATGGCCTAAGATAAAAATTGTTCTGCAATATCTGCATACATCACTCACAAAAATAATGGAAAGCAGTCTAAAGATGACGCCGGAGTGGAGCTGGGCATAAGAGGAAATGATAGTTTGGGATTAAAATTTCCCTTTTGTCATTTTTGCAAAAGTTCCCTACACTGAGACCAGAGCTATCACTACTGCCATCTGCTGGTTGTAAAGAAAAACCATTCATTTGTTAAAAACCTTGCTACCATGGTCGCTGGGAAGTGGTGGTTTCTTAGGTTTTAATAAGATCTCCAGGGTAGAACCCTGCAACTTGTATTCTCAACTAAATCTCCATGGATTCTCATGTAGCCAGTCCACACATAGGGAAGTGGTATAAGGCTGTGATAGATAAGAGGTACTATTTTCCCGCATCACTAAACATAAGGCAAATTAATTTGCCAAACATGGCAAATGACCAATTGTAATCTCATTACTATTTATAGTTGAAGCTATTTAAAAAACAAACAAAACCCCAATACACAGGCAGGTGAAACAATTTTATTTCACAGTTGTTTTTACAAGCACAAAGACAGTATGTTCTTCATATAAAAACATTAGTACAGATAACTATGCTTTCTAGAAAATTTTATAGACCCTCTCAAAGAAAAATTCACGCCATTATATGGTTTCTGACAAGCTGCTTGGGAACAAGAAGCCTGGACTGATTCCTAAACAAGCCGCAATACCACCACGCATCTTTTGGTTCAAAGTATAGATTATGGTCATCAGTATGTGCTCCTGCATTCCTACAGATCTGATAATACACATACAGACTGGTTTGTAACTTAATGTTCCATCGGTTCATCCGCCTTTTCTGCAGGTTCATCAGCTGGTTGAGCAGGCTGTAAGGGGAAGAAAAAAGAAAACAGATTAAAAAAAAAATCACTTGACCAATATATACTTCTTATCACAAATATTATAAAAGAATTTACAAGAAAAAGGGGTTAGGAGGTATTCTGGATACTCAATTTTAGTTCATTGTCCTGTTAAAATTTCTGAACAAAGGTGTTTTTTTAAACAGACATAATTTTATAGGTCTGAAAACCTAAGCATCATCGAACAATTCCAGCATTTTATCATACTTTGTCTCGTTCACGAATAAACCTCCTTTTTATTATCACTACTAGCCTTAGAATATAATCAGTACACTTCCGACATTCTTATCCTCTTTAGCACTAATAAACACAGACAAAACATGATCAAACAAATCAGCTGTGTGGAACTCACGGCATTCTTCCCAACAGTGCTGGTTCTTACCAACAGTTTAAATAATGCAAATCCTACTCCTCTAAATAGTACCAACAATATCCTCTCCAAGTTGAAAAAAAAATTCACACTGTAGAAAATATTTCTCTCCAGGACACTTTATTTTCAATTACACAGCTATCAACTAAGTATCTATAAACAGCATCTGTGTATTCTAAATACCCAACAAAAAAGACCAGTATTTAATCTGAGACTTCCCAACACTTTCTGATCCTTTTCTCCGTATTTGTGAAGGGCCAACTTAGTTTCCAAAGGGTCCCTGATGAATTTTCTCTCAGTCCCCACTCCTATAGACTGTTGGCCGGCCTTATGATTTCCTTTCAACCAACAGAATGAGCAAAACTGATGCTGGGCCACTCCTGAGCCTCAGCCTTTAAGAATGTCTGGCAGCTTCCACTTCTGAGCTTTTGAACTTTTGCAAGCTCTGAGCTTCTCCCCTGCTAAAGAGACCCTGGTGAAGAGAGGCTCTGAGATTACATGGACAGTGGTAGCCATCTAGCAGAGGTCCCAGCCTTCTAGCTGTCCCTCTAGGATATACCTGGAGAGTATCAATAAAGAAGACTGGGAATAAAGCCATCTTGGATGTTCCAGTCCCACTGCTTCAACTGACTACAAGAGACCCTAAAATGAGACCAGCAAAAGAATGACTTAGCCATAGTCAATCCACAGAACTGCAAAAAATAGCAACAGATAACCAAATCATCAACGCTTGCTGTTTATGGAGATCACTGCCCCCACAGTATTTTAAATTATGCAGTTCTAAGTTTTCCTACTGCCATTTGAACTGTGAGCCTACCTCAATAATTAAAGACAAAAATGGTAGGTTTACTAAACCTGTGGTAGGAACAGCAGTTAATGATAGAACTAAAGCCTCTGGTGTTATGATTAGTTACATACCTGCGCCTTTCTCTGTGGTCTTTCCTCAAGACCTTCCAGGAATGGAGATACATCATCATCATCATAAATCGTAAACTCCAAGTCTTTACCAACAATTCCAATGGAAACATTCTGGGGGGGGGGGGGGTAAAAATTAAAAATCAAGAGAATTTATGTTGGAAAAATGCTTTTTTTTTTTTAAAGATTTTATTTATTTATTTGACAGAGAGAGAGACAGCCAGCGAGAAAGGGAACACAGGCAGGGGGAGTGGGAGAGGAAGAAGCAGGCTCCCAGCGGAGAAGCCTGATGTGGGGCTCGATCCCAGGACTCTGGGATCATGCCCCGAGCCAAAGGCAGACGCTTAACGACTGAGCCACCCAGGCGCCCCTGGAAAAATGCTTTTGATTAAATGTTGGGTGAAAAAAGGAGAATAAGTTTATATAGCACTTAATAAGAGTAAAAAAATACTTAAGTATAGCAAAAACGGGAAGAAAACTAGCAGATTCTCGTAACTTGCAGATTTAAGATTCACTTTTGATAATCATCAATAATGCCAAAGGTCTATGCCACCTAGAAATTTGTAACTTGGCTCATAATGGAAATGTGCTGCAGACCAGTGTTATCGGAGCAAGCAACTTAGCTGGGAAGTAAGCCTAACTCCAAAGAAATAATCAGCTTTGTTCCTTGTGTAAGTTAAGACACGATGGTTCTTAACAAGGAAATAGAGTAAGTTTTGGGTTCTAAAATGTTGAATTTGGTGGGGTCTTGGAACTATTTTCTATACGTTAAAATTAAAGAGAAATTCTTAAAATGCTCAGTGAATGCTAACCAGTGTAAAAAAGCCTCCTGTAAGATTAAAATTTTAGTGAAAGTTTGAGGCATAAGAATATACAGGCCCTCTCTCAATGATTTCACTGAATCATTTTGTATGATTCAGTAAAAATATAAAATCAGAAAGCCAGATACTTGAGCAAACTCTTCCAAATTGTAAATGTCAACAGTAACTGTAAACCCAAATTTTAAAAGATAGTCATCTTGGAATGATGGCATTATGGGTACTTTATTTATTCTTTGCGGGGGAGGGAGGGTGGAAGGGAGAGAGAGAATCTTAAGCAGGTCCCACGCTCAGCGTGGAGCTGGATGCAAGCTTGATCTCATCGTGACCTGAGCCAAGCCAAAGTCAAGAGTCAGATGCTTAACCAGCTGAGCCACCCAGGGGCCCCTATGCGTACTTTAAACAAATAAAAATAATTTAATGTACATTCCTGATTTTTTGGAAAAAAAATTATTTTTAGGATAAGAAAAATTACTTTTAAAAGATTACACAGGATATAAATTCTTCACATACATATTAAATAATAATTACCCAATCACTATAATAAAATGGATTTACAAAATGCTGACTTGATCTCACTTTAGTTAATAATCGTTAACCACAAGGAGGCCCACAGTGGTTCCTGCATTGTACTATATGGGTTCCTAGATCATCCAACTGCCTCTTCTCCTGGACATCTTTCTAGCATTTTCCATTCTCCTTGCTCCTTATTTCACTGAGAAAACAGAAGCAATTAGAAGAGAACGTTCACAAGCTCCCACAGTATCTGTTTCCTGTATCTATGTCCCTAGATCTCTCTCTTCTTGTTAGTGTGAATGAATGATCCATTTCCTCTCTAAGGTCTACCTTTCCACCTGTATACTCTTTAAAGACATTGGTCCAGCAGTTTTTTTCATATTTCTCCTACATAAATGTTTCCCTTTACACTGGATTATTTTTATAACCATGCACCAGACGTGCTGTAATTTCTCCCATCTTAAAAAACCAAAACAATGAAAAACCCTCACTACATTCTCTTCCAGCCAGCACCCCATTTCTCTGAACCTGCAAGAGAAAATCTCCAAAGAGCTGCCTCTAATTCCTCTTCGCCCATTCTCTCCTGATTCCATTCCTTTCAGGCTTTGGGCTCGCCATTCCAATGAAATTGTCAAGTCACCGGTGACGTCATTGCTAATCTAATGGTTAATTCTCATTCCACATATCATCCTCTCCTCCTTGAAATAGTTTCTCATTTGTTTTCAAGAATGTCTCACTTTCCAAGTTTTCCTCCTACCTTTCTGGTCATCTTTTTCAGTCCTTTTTTGCCGGTACTTACCTTCCAATCTCTAAAGGTTAGAGTGCCCCTTGCCCAGGCCTCAAACCTCTTGTAAAACTATTTGATTCCTTTAGTGGTTTCATCCAATCCAATCTCTAAATGCCATTTCTACATAAAGACTCCAAAATTTGTTAAGTCTAGCTAGACCATTCTCCACCAAACTCCAGGAGATACACATCTGATAGCTGCTTATTTTTTTTTTTTAAGTAAGCTTTATGCCCAACATGGGGCATGAACTCATGACCCCTAGATCAAGAGCTGCATGCTCTACTGACTGAGCCAGCCACGTGCCCCAATATTTGCTTATTCTATATCATCAATGGACAGTAAGCATTTCAAGTTTTATAAGTCCTAAGCTAACTGCCTGATCTTTCTCCGCAACTCCTACCCCAAGACTTGTTCCTTCCACTGTCTTGACCACTTCAGTAAACCATAAATCTCTCCTTCCTCTAATCAAGCCCAAAATCTTGAAAACAACTTTTTTTTTTTGTTTCTACACCCTCACAACCAATTCACTAGCAGATGTTTTTAGCTCTAATTTTAAAACCTACCCAAAACTGAACCGCTTATCCTCATCTCCAATCCCAAAGTTCTTTTACTTCACCACAATTTCTCATCTGTGTTACCCTAACAGTTTCAAAACTATTTTCACCCATGCTGCGTACTATAATCTATTTTCAGAATGGCGACCAGAATAACTCTTTTGAAACCTAAATCAAATCATGGTATTCTTCTTTTCAAACTCTAACAATCCACTCAGTAAAATCCAAAGTACCTGCAATGGTTTATACATGATTTCTCTTATCTGACTTTATTACTTCTCTTCCTTTTGATCATTGATCCAACATTCCTGGCCGCCTTGCCTCAAATACTAGGAATATTCTGGACTCAAGGCACTTATACTTGTATTCCTTAGAATGATCTTGCTCTAGACATCTGAATTGCTCACTCACTCACCTCCTTTAGATATTTTCCTCAAATTTCACTTTCTCAGTGAGGCCACCATTGACCACCCTATTTTAAATTTCCCTCACCACATCTCCTTCCTATACCCGGATGGTCCTTCTTTCTCCTCTTAACCTATTTTTTCTGTAGTATTTATCATTTTCTAATATATTATCTAATTTACTTAGGTATATTGTCTATCTCCCTGACTTGGATGTATGTTCCACGAAGGCCAAGATGTTTACCGTGTTTACTGTATTCTCAATGTCTAGTGCCTACACACAGTAGATGCTCAATATATATTATTTGTTAACTGAGTTAATCACACAAAGATATTCCTACCTGCTGAAGAAACCGAAGGACATTTCACCTAAGACTCATTGTTTTATTCCAAAAAGAAATGTTTGAAAATCATTTCAAAATCAGATACTTCATGAACAGCTTAAAGAGAAAGAAAGAATGAACCAAGGCAACCATCTCCCAAATTAAAGAACTGTTAAGTATACACTCTGCTATTATATTTACGAAATAAATGACTGACCTGTAATGTTAAAATCTCAAATTGAAAAACATGATATCTACCTTTGTAGTTAGGTCCTGTTCTGCAGGAAGTGTCTCTCGTAAGGCACGCAGACCATGTTTAACCAGTTCATTCAAATTGCCTATATAATAAATTAACAGTTATTTCTTAATTCCATCTTCATGCTAGGCTGCTCTTATTTGTCAGGTCTATAGTCTGAAATTATGGTTTCAGTCACATACTAAATATATCACAATAAAAACAGCCCAAATTTTAATGTTTAGTCATATAATCTTCTAATAACAATAAATAACATCACTATTATTTTAATGAGAATACATTTTTGTTACTAAATTTGACCTTTTTTATGCTAAATTAAATGAGAATCCTGAATCACAAATGATACAGCACAAAGTTTTGTTCTGAATGTATTCTATAGAAGGTGTTTGCTTTTTATAAACAAAGTCTCCAACTCTTTCTATGTGGCCAGTATTAACCTGATACCAAAACTAGACAAAGATATCACAAGAAAATAAAACTACAGATCAATAACCCTTATGAATACAGACACAAAAAACCTCAACAAAATACATCCAGCAACATTTATGTTTACGTAAACATATATATATAATATATATATAACATATATATATATATATATATATTTAGTTTATATTATAAATCATGAGCAAGAAGGATTTATTCTAGGAATGCAAAGCTGGTTTAACATTCAAAAGTCATATAATGCAATATACCACAATAGAATGAAGGGGAAACACCACATGGTCACCTCAAGAGATGTCCAAAAAGCATGTGTTAAAGTCCAAGACCCTTGCATAAAGCAAAGCACTTGAAAACCTGTCCTATGATCACATCTTACATCAACATTTTACCTTTCTTTCCCATAGCTACATTAATTTTTTACTTGTTTACAGACTACTTAATGCAGAAATGTCTGTGTGGCTAAAAATAAGAACAGAATCACAGAAAACTAAAAGTTGGTAACAGAACTTACAAGTGATAACCAGTACAATGGTTCTCAACTCTGGCTGGGGCACACTTCAGACCAACTGAACCAAGACTCTTCAAAGTCGAGGACATTTGTATTTTCATATTTGTATTCTGACAAAGTTCTTTTTTTTTTTTTTTTTTTTTTTTTCTTTAAATTTATTTTTTTTTTTATTTTTTTTTAATTAATAATGATTTTTTATTATATTATGTTAGTCACCATACAGTACATCCCCGGTTTTCGATGTAAGGCTCGATGATTCATTAGTTGTGTATAACACCCAGTGCACCATGCAATATGTGCCCTCCTTACTACCCATCACCGGTCTATCCCATTCCCCCACCCCCCTCCCCTCTGTAGCCCCCAGTTTGTTTCTCATAGTCCATAGTCTCTCATGTTTCATTCCCCCTTCTGATTACCCCCCCTTTCTTTATCCCTTTCTTCCCCTACTGATCATTCTAGTTCTTATGTTCCATAGATGAGAGAAATCATATGATAGTTGTCTTTCTCTGCTTGACTTATTTCACTAAGCATTATCTCCTCCAGTGCCGTCCATGTTCTGACAAAGTTCTACTCATGATTGAAACCACTGTGATGGCTAAATGAGGTAATAACCAGTATGTATAACAGAAATAATAAACACTCCATGGGCTTATTTAAAAACAAAACAAAATAAAACAAAACAAAACAAAACAAAAAGCTTTCTGTAAGGCTGATAGTTTTCTTCATTTAGTATACTATTTATTCACAATATAAAGACTGGAGGGGACAAAAAAAAAATCACTTACACTCCATAAACCCAGACATATGTCTCTCCAAATAAGTACGAGCTGATTGAGAACGGGCTCCAATGGACATGGCTCTACAGTCAAAATAGTTGGCAGATGGACAGGTTTGGAAAATGTGAGGGCCCATATCCTACAAATAGAAAACACACACACACACATACACAAAACGTAATTTCTAGTCAGTTTTTAAAAAATCATTAAAATGTAATAATTCTATGAACTTACATCATAACCAGCAATAAGGAGTCCAACACCATATGGTCTCCGTCCATATCGCTGTGTTGGTATCTGGGTCTCTTAAACTAGTTAAAGAAACTGTTCTAACAAGGAAAAAGTACTATCTTTATTTTCAAATTAAACACAATTAACAAAGAGCTCTGTTTTTTTTAGTGGCTGCATAATCCACCACAGCAAGAAGAAAATAAAAGAGCAATATTTCTTTGACCTAGTATTAAAAAATGTTAGGACTATCCACCAAACCCAAGAATGAGTGCTAGCAAAATGATCTCTTCTCACGTACAGAACCTCATCTGTTTTGGATATAAGGGGTCAAGAATTCTGAAGGACATCTAGAACCACCAATAAAAACTTTAAATCTTCTCTAAAAATGAGACTTGAATGGTTTTCCTCAAATTGGGCTTCTCTAGGTCTGGAAAAGGGCTGACGAAACAGCAACCCAATTCCTTACTTAGAACACATTTTTCCACGGCAAAATGTCCCACAAGTCTTCTAAATTTTAAACATTCTGTTATTGACGAGGAACTAACCTTAAAGTTTTCAAAATCTTACCTATGCTATCTATTATATTCCCAATAATTAACATAACACTTATCAAATCAATACTTATCAAATACTTATCAATACTTATCAATCAATACAAAAAGTACTTATCAATACTTATCAAAACTCTTAAGTTCACATCCATAAATGCTAACAAAAAAGGATACTGCTTCCAATTAGAGATACAAGACGAGACACAGGAAGAGGTCTGTCAAATACAAATCTGGAATCCAAACACTCCTGGCGCATAAAATTACTAAAAAAGAAACAAGGAAAATTAGTTATTTCACATCAGTTATTTCAATCTAAATAAAGTAGTTTCATTTCTTTTTGCTTTCTTCACATGGATTACATCCATATAAGGGAATCAGAAAGACATGCCACAAGGATGCATTTTTATACCAAACCCTTGGGCCATATGAGTTTTTTTTTTTTAAAAGATTAAAATATTCCTTAGCTCTAGATAAATTTGGTCTCTGAGCACTTTAGAGAACAGAGAAGGCTGAGCAAGAGAAAAAGAGCAAGCTCTCTTTTCTTACCCCTCCCAGTGTCAGCAAGGTTGTCTTAATTCAAGGTTTTGAACCAGCAAAAAGAGTAACTACTTGCTTTTTTTCTTGAAAGCTGACCGAAACCTCCCCAAGAGAGCAACTGCAAGAAATAGAACCTATACTAGGACATTGCTACATGTTCTTGCCAACGCTGCTTCTATCCGTAAGTAGCACTCTAGAGGAGACGCTGGACACTAGACTGCTCAGCCTCGCTGTTAAACCTGACAAGAGTCAAGCAAATGTAACCCTGGAGAAAAGGGAATTCATGCCTAACTACTAAAGACAAGAGGATAAACAACAAGAAATGGATATGCATCTTTCCTTCCATGTTGCTTTGTCCAGTTTATGTGTGTATGTCACATCTGAGAATCAAATGTTGACTGGGGGAACCACGCTATTTGTTCAGTACTTTGAAGTCCATTTCCCAAGGCTAGCTAAACTGCATTGCTCAACATGGCAGGTACTGGTTATATGTGACTATTCAGCACTTTAGAAGTGGCTAGTCTGAATTGAGAAGTACCGCAAGTGCAAAACACACGTGAAATTTCAAAGACTCAGTACAAAAAACAATGTAAAATATCTCATTAATAAGTTTTTATATTGATTACATGTTGACATGGCAGTATTTTGGATAGATTGGGTTAAATAAAATGTTTGACCATGCAACATATTTTACATTTTCAAAAGCTTTCAGAAACCAATAATGCTCTCACTGTATCGCCAACCTAAGAAAGCAGACAGCTTGCTGGGTAACTTGAAAACTTAAAACAGTAGCACTATTATTTGCTCTTAGTGTTCATATTCTTTCTTCCCTAATTAAATCACAGGCTTAAGAAATTAGTTTTGGCTAACTACCTTTGACCTCCTAACACAATCATATATTACCTGAAAGGCGCTGTGTTAAATGCTCTACATGTTAGGCTCTTAAACAATAACCTTGAAAAAGAAAATTAAAAGAACTGATGGTGTAAGCAACTAGTCTCATCTCACATACTAAGTGGTAAAGGTGAGAACGAAACTCAATTCTGCATGACTTCAAACCCCAGCTCTTCATTTATAGAACGCCTCTCAACTAGACATTATCTCCTCTGGACTCTCACAGAAATCTACCTGTTACTCTCTCCTTTCTACCTCGCATTACAGATATACTACTAAATTTTAAGTTCTTAAAAGACAAGATGCATATCTGACTCACCCTTGCGTACCCTGCAGTATCCAGCATTGAGCTTCGCAAAAAATATATGTCTAATTAATACTGGCATATTAAAGAAAAAATGGTAGTTCCCCCGATCCTTAGAAACCAGACAAAAATGTCAAGCTCTTCTTAGACATAACATTGTCTCGAACAATATATCCTGAGTTAACAAGTATCACATTATTTGGTGACTTCTCAAAAGCTTTAATCTTAACATGGTTAATTCTAGTAGTTACTATTACAGGGATCAAGAAATGGAGTACTGGGGCACCTGGGTGGCTCAGTTGGTTAAACCTCTGCCTTCGGCTAGGGTCATGATCTCGGGGTCCTGGGATCAAGCCCCGAATTGGGCTCCCTGCTCTGCCGGAAGCCTGCTTCTCCCTCTCCCTCTGCCTACTTGTGCAATAAGTAAGTAAAATCTTTGCAAAAAAAAAAAAAAAAAAAAAAAAAGGATAAGAAATGGAGTACACAATCTGCATTTAGAAACTCTGCCAGACAACTTCCTAAAATATCTTAGCAGGATGAATCAAAATGTTTCTTTTGTTTTTCATGATCATACTCACCATAACAGTCTAGCATCAGCAGTAAGTCCCGCAATTGAGATACCAATATGGTTGTCAACATGGAGAATTTTTTTCTGATGAGCTGCAAGCTCTGACTGCGCTCTCTAAATATAGACATTATAAAACACAAAGACACATTTATAATTTCATTATTTACACAGTGAAACTTACATTTGTTAGTCCCATTTTCTACATGAGGAAGATTTATTTACTGCCTCACTCACCTTCAATGCAACCAACACTGCATGGGTTTTTGATTTTAGACCAACTGTGGCTGAACCTTGCTTGACAGCTTCCATTGCATACTCAATTTGATGAATTCTGCCCTAAAGAGAAAACAACAACACATCTTAGAGTCATCTTACAAGACCCTTTTATATATTTAAAATTGATCTAGTGTTCCCAAATCTCAGGTGAATATAGTTAAATCTGAAATGATTTTTCTTTTAATTAGGAAACTTACTTTAATGATAAATTTAGGTTCCAGGAATGTCTAAAATGATTATATTCCATTTTCTCACAGCCAACAATTTCATGAGTTTCTTTCTTTCTTTTTAAAGTAGGCTCCACACCCAAAGTGGGGTTCAAACTCACCACCCCAAGATCAAGAGTTGCATGCTCTACCAGTGAGCTAGCTAGGTGACCCTCTAAAGCCACTTCACAGATAAAGTATAAAACATTTTTACCTGAGGGCTCCAAACAGTGACATCATTGTCATACTGGTTGCGAAACTGAAAGTAAAAGAAAAAAACCCTATTAAGAACATTACAAATTCCAATTTTTAATAAGCCCTATCACTAAAAAATGTCCTCCCATCTGCTTCTATCATGCTGTTAATACAACCTCATTAGAAGATTACTCAGTTGCAAACAAATTCTAAATTTACCCTGAGTTAGAAGGAAGGAACAGATCTAGATGGGACCTAACTTCCCAACTTTCAATTCTACCACTGTCTGTAGCACTCCCTTTGGGTTCAATTACCGAAGTTCATAGTGTCAACTTTGCTTCCCTTCTCTGCTTATGCTCTTCCCTTATACTGGGCCCTAATAAAAAGAGTTAAAAGCACTCTTTTTCTTTAAACTAACTCAAATGTCTACGTCTTTAAGTCTTCCCCATCTTTTCTCCCAAAATTCCAACACATACTCCTATCAGTTCTTTATCTACACGTCCCTTTCTATTTTGTGATTAGGGACATGGCAGATTTATCTTTGAACCCTACTGCACTTAAAACAGTGCCTTGTACATATAAACACTCAAATTGAATGAATAAACACAAGAATGTTCTCAGGAAGTTACATGTTGACACAAATAGCTACAGCATCAGAACCATTACTGCTTTAATAAGGATATTAAAACAAGTCTACTAGCAGAATGTTGGGAGAATAATCTGGGGACGGGGGAAGAGTGAGAAAGTTGAGTGCTGGAATGGCAGATGAGGCTGGAAGCCATGAGCCTAGGTGGTAACCGTGATATCACCACTTCTCTCAGCCGCGGTTTATTCATCCATAAAACTAGGTGACTCGACGAAGTGATTGAAAAGAACCCTTTCTGATCAAGCTCTAGGGGAGACTGAAATCAGATGGACCCACAAGTAAAATGGACGCTATCCTGGAACCCAAACCCTGGAACCAAGTCTGCACTGGCAGTACAGTGAAGCCGCGAAGTCCAGTCCCTATTTCCTCCGCTCTCCCACACAGAGCACGAGGGGCCACTCTGGGCCGCTCGGAACTACTCCCCTGAAGGAACTGGAGGGGCGAACTCGGCAAGCTGACCGAGGAAGTAGTGCCGAGGCCCGGCAGAAAACGAAACGAACCCCGAGGAATGGCCGCAGCGACTACCCACCGCCCCTCTCCCGGCCAGGCCGGAGATGCTGAATCACTACCGGAACCCTCCCGTTGGCGGAGGCTCCCACACCCCATGGCCCCGGGCCGCTCTGAGGATGACAGGAGGGGCGGCTCGCCATCCCCCCGCGGGCGGACCTCAGCCCCAACCCTGCCCGCGCTCAGAATCCAACGCACCATGGTTCCGGCGCGGGTCTGGCTGCGGCCTCCTGCGAGGCGCGGATTCAGAAAGGTTGCCGAAACTACCGTTCGGCGATCTGCAGAGAAGCCTTCGGGATTTTGACGGAGGCGGCGCAGGGCAGGGCAGTCTATCCTAGAGATATCGATAGACACCCAACGCTTCCCCGCCCTTAAAGCTCTCGGCCCCTCCAAAGTGGGCGCGGCCTCGGAGGAAGGAGGAGTTGAGGTTGGCGGGAAATCTCGGGCTAGGAGTACCCGCGGCAGCTAAGAGCTGCGGGATGGCCACTACAAAATCGCCCCTTTCGGATTCTCAGTGATGATTACCTGTGTGTTGCAGATTCCCGCCAGTTCCTCACCCGCCCTGCCGATACACCCGAAATCCATCGGAGGCGACGCCTGCGACTCCAGGTGATCCAGTGTGCCGCTGGACATCTCTCATTCAGGATCCACAGAGATTTGGGGTGTTGTGTGACTGGGAGAAGGACGAGGCTGTAAGAAAGGCCACAAGATAATGGTCCGTTTGTATGTGTCAGCCACACTCTTCGTCAAGTATGTTGTTTGTGTACATGCTTTTCTTTCTACTTTGGAATTCTTTTCTCCGTTTCCTGGAGAAAACATTTTTCAAGGATCTCTCTTTATTATCATTAGTGGTCTCCTCTACAAGACTTTGAACTCCACGAGGGCAGTAATGTCTTTCTGTGGTCTCAAAACTAAGTATGATGCTTGGTTTTTATGTGTTTTTTTTAAATATGATTTTTTTAAGCTGGTGGATTAGACCACTGAAAAAAACTGGGGATTTTCTTCCGAAACACATATTTTCTCTGTTGAGAACTTTTGGTAAATCCCCAGATGAAAGACTTTAGTACAGCTCTGCAAATATCTGCCAATTTAACATCTACTTTGCACCAATGGTGATTTATTTTCTTTATAAAGTAGAAAAGATAAATACCTAGGCTCAGGTAGGGTATGAATCGAAAGGGTCCTTAAAGATCTAAGCTTTGCAGATGGAAGTAACAGACTCATATCACTTGAAGTGATTTGCTCAAGTTCAGAGCAATGTAGTATGACACTCTTTTTAAACCTATCACTTTTATATTTTGGTCTTTTTTCCCCTGTTAAACATTTTCTAGGTTAAATATGACTTTCTAGTATTCTGCATTATGAACATATGATGTTTTATTTGCCCAAGTCCCCACTGTTTAATATTAGGTTCCCCCCCTACTGACCCACTCATTTATGAGCTGCTTGATAGATATTTTTACACTGCTTTTTTTTTTTTTTAAGATTTTATTTATTTGTCTGAGAGACAGAGAGAGGACAGCAGGCGGATTGGGGAGCAGAGGGAGAAGCAGGCTATACTCCTTTCTTTAGAATAAATTCCTAAAAATGGAATTGCAGGGTCAAATGAAATTGATTTTTCTAAAGCTTTTAATAGAAAGTGCTAAGTTGCCCTCCAGAAATGTTTTACCAGTTTATACTGTGCACAATATGGTGGTCTAATGGTTAGGATTTGGCGCTCTTCACAATAATAGTATATGAGGGTCTCCTCCTCCTTAAATTCACCAATACTGGTTGTTGTCATTTTAAAAAAATCAGTTAATTTAGTGGATTAAATTAACAGGTTTAAATTAACAGAGTGTTCTCTTTTGTTTCTCTAGCACTCAGCATAATGCCTAGCACATACTAAATGCTTAATAAATGTTGTTGAATAATTAAGTAACTACTTATTTAAAATTTTTCATATAGTACATAAACATTTTGACTATTCTTTTCTATATATACATGTATATATTCACTCGCTTCAAAAATATGTATAATGGGGGCACCTGGGTGGCTCAGTCCGTTAAGTGTCCAACTCTTGGTCTCAGCTCAGGGTTGTGATTTCAAGCCCCACACTGGCTCCACACTGGGCATGGAGCTAACTTAAAATTATATATATGTATAATAAATATATAATTGTTTTTACGAATAAGATCACACTAAACTATTTTATACTACACTTAAAAAGTTATGGCAGGGGCGCCTGGGTGGCTCAGTTGGTTAAGCATCTGACTCTTGGTTTTGGCCTAGGTCATGATCTCAGAGTCATGAGATGGAGCCCCATATCAGCTCCATACTCAGTGGGGAGTTAGCTTGAGATTCTCTCCCTCTCTCCCTCCCCTTCTGCCCCTCTCCCTGCTTGTGCATGTCTGAGCTCTTGCTCTCTCTCTAAAATAAATAAATAAATAAATAAATAAATAAATAAATAAAATCTTAAAAAAAAAAGTCATGGCCATGTTTTCATGTTCACTAAGTAATGATATTATTTTCAATAATTGCATATTATTCTATTGTATAGAAATATGATGCTTAACTGTGGGTGAGCCATGAGATTATTTCTAAGCCTTTGGAAATACTATAAATATAAAAATACTATAAAAATACCATAATGAATATTCTTATGCATACATACATTTTGTGTAATTTCCTGATTACCTCCTTATGATGAATTCATAGCAATAGAATTGCCAGGTCAAGGGGAACCTGCATTTACAATTAGGATAAACATGGCTAAATTACAAAAAATAAAATTACATCAATTTATATTCTACAGTGCCTGAGAGTCCCACTTTCTTTATGACTTCAACAGCACTGGATAGGGTGAGTACTTTTTACCTTTTTCAAGCTGATAGGCAGAAAAAGAAAAAACTTTAATTTTATTTGTATTTTTTTATTACTAGCAAAAAAAACTTTTCATGTATTTCTTGGCAATTTATGTTGCTTTAGTGAATTGTCATTTAATTCCTTTTCTCAATTTATTATTATTAGTCATTTTCTCATTGATTTGTAGGAGTTCCCTTCCATTATCTAGTTATTGTGTTACTTTTGTAGAAGGAACCTGTTGAATACAAAGAAAAGAAGTCCAATGAAGTTAACTCAAGTGAAAGTTGGGGGGGTGCAGCATGGGGATATTGTAAATATGTAATAGGGAATCACATGAATACTCAAGGATAGGAATTTTTTATTTACTGAGGTATTTCCAGTGCTTAGAACAAAGCCTGGCATAATAATAGGCACTCACTAAACATTTGTTGAAAGAAGGAATGATGAATCTCTTACTCCCAAACTTGCCCTTTTCATTATCTCCTAAGCAAATATCGGGGCTTTGTGATATATTATTCATTCACAGTGAATGGCTCTTACCAAAGCTCCACTTATGAGCCATCGGAAGGGGCATTTGGTTGTCCTTTTTGTCAAAACCGAAGGTCCTGAGTACTTATAAAGTTTCTATATGACTTTCAGCTCCTCTGCATGTTTTGGGGATTTGGCTTGGGATACATCTTGGTCCTTAACCAAGAGCTGAAAAATTGGTCATTAAAGATATTTGGTAGGAAGACTGGGTCAGCAAATATAGCACTACTTCTTCAATTTAAAGGTCATTGGTTAATTTATGTCAGACTTTTTTTATTTCTTTTTTTTTAAATTTTATTATTTATTTGAGAGAGACAGTGGGCGAGAGAAAGAGCACAAGCAGGTTAAGGGGAGAGGCAGAAGGAGAAGGAGATTCCCTGCTGAGCAGGGAGCTCGATACAGGGCTCCATCTCAGGACCTTGAGATCATGACCTGAGTCAAAGGCAGAGGCTTAGCTGACTGAGCTACCCAGGTACCCCTATGCCAGGCTTTTTTAGAATCAAATAAAAAGTAAATGCTAAATAAAAACCAAGTTGAAATTTTTTTCCATGGGCATATAAATCTCAATATGTTACTCTGTTTAGCAGCTGTAATTGGTACATTGTACAAATGAGATGTGTAGGGTGCAATTTGCAAATAACTTATTATTTTCCCCCATATATTTAAACACACCCAGGGGATGGGGTGCCTGGGTGGTTCAGCCAGTTAAGCGTCGGACTTTTGATTTTGGCTTGGGTCATGGTCTCAGAGTCATGAGATTGAGCCCAGAGTGGGGCTCTATGCTGAGCGTGGAGACTGCTGAAGATTCTTTCTCCTTCATCCCCTCCCACACTCCCCCAGCACGCGTGTTCTCGAGCTCTCTCTCCCTTAAAAAACAAAAACAAAAACCACAGCCAGTGGAGTTAATTCCTACCTGCTCCGTGAATGAAACACGGCACAAATATGACCAGTATTAACTAGTGAATTCAACAGCCTCAGATCGGTAATTAATACGTTCAGTATAATAATAAAATCTTTAGGAGTGAAGCCTCTTCCCTCCAGCTTGGGCCTGCCATGGCAAAAGGGGAATGATTGACTTCGTTTCTGTGTCCCTACCTAAAATTTCTTTTTTAATATCCCTACCCATTACCAACACCGAGTAGGTTGCCTTACTTCTCCCAAGTAGGAACAGAGGGAAGGGCAAGAGAGTTCTTTTTTTTTTTTTTTTTAAAGATTTTATTTATTTATTTATTCGATAGAGATAGAGACAGCCAGCGAGAGAGGGAACACAAGCAGGGGGAGTGGGAGAGGAAGAAGCAGGCTCATAGCGGAAGAGCCTGATGTGGGGCTCGATCCCATAATGCCGGGATCACGCCCTGAGCCGAAGGCAGACGCTTAACCGCTGTGCCACCCAGGCGCCCCAGGGCAAGAGAGTTCTTAACATGCCTAATACAGTTCTGCAATTAAGGGTTGATGCTCTCTGAGCTTAACAGGTGTTTACACTTGACACTTGTTACTTTATGCATTCTTTGGAAACATCTCTATCCTCACCTTATCCTGATGAGCAAATACTGGCAATCTCTTACTTGCACTTGGGTAAATATATGTCATCTGGCAATCAGCTCCATGTCCGTTGCCGGCATCTGTGCTATATGCCTCAAGCTTCTTTCTGTGGAAGTCTCTACTCTTCCACTTGACTTTCTTCAGTAGCCGGTGTCTGATCCAGATATCCAGAGTGGCTTTGCCTCACACCTCTGGGAGTATAGATTTTGACCAAACTCAGAACTCATCTTTGCAGTTAGCCAGCCATCTTTGCTTGTCCAGATTCCACTAGAATGTTGGCTCCATGAAAGCAGGGGATTTTCATGTATTTCATTCACTGCTGTAGTCACCTGTGCCTAGAATAGTACCTGTACTTAATAAGTGTTCTGTAAGTATTGAATGAATGATTTCCTCAGATATGATCCTGACATTAATCCACTGTGACCCCCAGAACCCCCAGCTCTAAGGGCCATGTATCAAAGTTCCATTACAGTTCCTCTCCCTAGGCATGAGGTGAGGAAAAAGCAATGTCAACACACTGCACTGAAAACCCTCTCAAAGTCTTTTGAAATTCAACTTTTTTCTGACTTAGAAGTGGATGGACAAGTAGGGGTTGCAAAGGCAGCCCCCCGCATTTTTTTCAATTTCCGCTTTGGTGGCCTTCCACTTTTTGTGGAATGTGGGAATAATTTACTTTCTTAGAGGCACGGACAAAAGTGAGATAGAAAGAGTCTCATTTTAACATCCTGCTACATACATAGAACAATTGCACCTGTTTGTTTCCATATTGTCTCCATCTATTAAATTATAAGCTCCTGGAAGACAGGGCCTATGTTTTATTTATTTATATTTATATATATGGTGTCATACAAATGGAATGCTCAATATAGTTTATAAAGTTAGGAATGAATAAAAGTGCTTTAGCAATTGTAATAATTTCAAATGTACTGCACAGTACCAAAGATTAATGTCTAAAACTGTCTTTCGAGTACTCTTCTAGTAGAAATCTTTAACTTTGGAAGTATTTTTTTCTATTTAAAAAATTTTTTTTAATTGAAGTATAATTGACATATAATATTATATTAGTTTCAGGTACAACATAGCGATCCGACAATTATATATGTTACAAGATGCTCACGACAGTAAATGTAGTCACCGCCCACCCACCGTACAGAGTTATTACAATATTATTGACAATATACCCTATGCTGTACTCTTCATCCCTGTGATTTGTTTTATAACTAGAAGTTTGTACCTCTTTTTTTTTTTTTTTAAAGATTTTATTTATTTATGTGACAGAGAGACAGCCAGCAAGAGAGGGAACACAGCAGGGGAGTGGGAGAGGAAGAAGCAGGCTCCTAGCCGAGGAGCCTGATGTGGGACTCGATCCCAGAACGCCGGGATCACGCCCTGAGCCGAAGGCAGACGCTTAACGACTGCGCTACCCAGGCGCCCCAGAAGTTTGTACCTCTTAATCCCTAAATTTGGAAATATTTATAGCAAATTTGTAGGATTGCTTGCACCTTGATGTTTCTGTGCTAGGTAGTCTCCGTTGCCCCAGTAGATCTTCAGCAATGTCCCTTTGCCTTCTGGCTTCTGGTTGAACTCAGCTGATGGAGGGCAGTAGCAGGAGATCAGAAGGCAATGGGAGAAAGAGATCAGGGTATTTAGTACCCTCCCTTCCTCCATATTGGCCACTAGTTGGCAGTGGTACTGGTACCATCTCATCTCTTGCTGTTTCCCTGCCCACATTCTGATTACATTCTCTTTAGTTGTGCCTTTTAAGTGTGCCATCTGTATCCTGCTGGGACCCTGACTGATTCAATCATATTTAAAATTTTTACAGGGTACAGGAGCTATACAATACTTTTTTTTTTTTTTAAGTGTGAGAAAACGCTGTTTTCTTTTCCTGAAGTTGAATTTATATTATACCTCTAAGAATGTTAAATTGGTAGGTCTGAAACAGCTGGGAACTAGAACCTAAGATTATGATATATGCCCTTCCCTGTTTTTTACCTGCTCAAATATACAGGAAAAAAAAAGTCTGAGCTTATGGTTGGTTTTATAATTTTTTTCCAATAATAAAAGGAATACACATTTATTTAAACTTTTTCAACTGGCAAACAGTATGAAAAAAATCCCTTATAATTCACTAGGTAGAGAAAAATCACTGTTAATATTTAAGTGATTTTTTCCCCTATGTAGCTAAAGAAAGGAAGGAAATTATTCTGAGAGTATATTTTCTAATATTTATAATATGCAATACACTGTATATGCATATGTGTATGGTAGGTGTGGCTCTCATTCCATAGAAATAAATATTGCATTTCTTTAGATCAACCTGAATCTAATCCTGAGCTCCAACCCTGCCATGCTGGTGGGAAAGTTAATTCTCAGTTACTGAGCATTTCCTCTCCACCCAAGATTGTATGAAGTTTCTAGGGCCTTAATTATTGTGGAAGTACCTGGAAATTATTATTTTTTAAAGGTTTTATCTTTCATTTATTTGAGCGAGCTAAAGAGACTGCGTAAGTGGAGAATTTATATTTATATAAGCAGACTCCCTGCTGAGCAGTGAGCCCTGATGTGATGTGATGGTGCGGGGCTGCATCCCAGAGCCCTGAGATCATGACCTGAGCCACCCAGTTGCCCTGTACCTGGAAATTATTTAGTTGTCTGTCCACATTGATTTACTGCTGAGATTTCCTTTTATGCCATCTTCCCTTCTGGTCTAATGACTACAATATTCCTTTACCACCCTTGGAACTCAAGAATCTGGAATCAAATGAGTGAATCTGGCAGCCCCAGCACCCAGGTGCAGCCTTACCCTTTGAGGTTTTGCCATCATCCTGGGCTCTGTCACGGAGCAAGACGGAAGACTTAGCTGCTCACTCAACCTTTGGATTTCAGACTTCTAAGTCTTGAGGAATCTCTCTTCCACCTCACTTTCAAAGGCATTCCTGTCGTCTCCCCCCCCCACCTTCGCATTTCAAAAGACAGCAAGAGCCTATGTTGTCTCTAAGCAGCTTTTGCTTTTTGCCTTACAAAAATATGAGGGTCTAGATACCTGATGGTATGGGGGCAAGGGGTAGGGGACTAGGAGAACACATAGAGTTAAAATCTCAACAAAATAATGTGTTACTAAAATTTATATCAAATGATAAATGCTTATTTTTCCCCGGCTTTTTTATTTAAACATTGTACCACAAACATTTCGTGTCACATTTCATGCTTTTAAATGTCTGTAGAACAGTAGGATCCTCCATCATACGAATGTATCATAATTTATTTAACTGACGTTTAACTAATAGCTCACTCTAAAGGCAGCCTTATCTGTATTTACTACTACCTTTTTATTTTTGTTTTTTCTATTTATTCAGAAGCTAAGGTTCTCTTCTGGTAATAACTAAAGCTTAGAACAGGGCAATTGGAACTGATAGACATAATTTAGAAGAGTAACAATTTAGAATCTTATCTAAAATCTATAATATAATTTCCCCTCCCTCAGTATTACCAAAAGTGAGGCCTGTACAAAAGCCATTGGCATACTTGAGTTGTTTAGAAATATTTTTTCCAGAAATGAAGCAATTATTACATAATGTCATCTAGATAGTTGAGTAACAATGAATGTTACATGTCCATGGGAAAATTTCAACTTGGCTCTTATTAAAATTTATTTTTATTTAATTCTAAAAAATCCTGAACGAACAAACAATGACCTTTAAATCAGAGAAGTAGTACTGCTTTTCTGGTCTATTCTTTCTACCAAATACCCTTATTGATCAATTTTGCAGCTACTGGTTAAGAATGAGGTTGTACCCTGAGCAGAGTCCCCACATCATGCTTAAAGGAACTGAAAACCATTAATACCCTAAGAGACCAAATGTCTCTTCTGTTGGTCCACAAGTGAGGCTTTGATATAAGAAGAGTCCAGCCAACCACCTTCAACTCACAGAGTCACCAATATATGCATGGAAAGGAATGATGAAAAGGAAAAGTTCTAGAATCAGATTTTTTTCATTCATTCAATATTTGTTGATCTTACTATATACTAAGCATTATCACTAAGTTACTAAGAATACCTCGGTAAACAGACAAAAATTCCGGAGGAAGAATATAATGACATGAAATCAGAAAGGAAATGGGATGAGGGTTACAGATCATATAGGGCCTTCAGGCCACAGTAAAGACTTTGAGAGAGATAGAAAGCTGCTAGAGGGTATTGAATACAGAAATGTCATGACTAACACTTTATTTTTTTTAAGTTTATTTATTTTTAAGTAATCTGTACACCTAATGTGGGGCTCGAACTCATGACCCCAAGATCAAGAGTCACAAACTCTTCCAACTGAGGCAGCCAAGTACCCTATGACTGACATTTAAAAAAGATTATCCTGACCCATGTGTTGAGAACAGATTGTAGGCGGCCAAGCAGGCTAACAAGATCAAGGCTCTTACAGTAATCCAAGTGAGAGAAGACAATGGCTTAGACCAGAGCTGAGATGGTGGGACACAGTTGGATTCTGCATATATTTTGAAGGCAGAGCCAACAGTACTTTGCTGATGGATTGGATGTGGCAGGTAAGAGAAAGAGAGGTTTTGACAAGATGAATGTTAATGGCCTAAGCAGCTGAAGAATGGAGTCACAGTGAACTGCAAGGAAGGAGAGATAGGAGGAGCAGGTTTTGGGAGAGAAGATGATGATGCAGTTTTGTACATTTCAACTTTGGGATGTCTGTTGGACTTCCTAGTGGAGTTAAGGCATAGTTTGTTGGTATGTGAGTTGCAGTTCAGTGGAGAGATGGAGGCTGCAGATCTAAAATTGGGAGTCACCAAGGGCTCCTGACTGGCTTACTCAGTAAAGCGCATGACTCTTGATCTTGGGGTTGTGAGTTCGAGCCCCACCCTGGGTGTAGAGATTACTTAAAAATAAAATCTTTAAGGGGCACCTGGGTGGCTCGGTCGGTTAAGTGTCTGCCTTCGACTCAGGTCATGAGCTCCAGGGAGCCTGCTTCTCCCCCTCCCTCTGCTGCTCCCCTGCTTGTACTCATTTGCTCTCTGTCAAATAAATAAATAAGATCTTTAAAAAGAATAAAAATACATCAAAAACTAAGGATGTACTGTATGGTGACTAACATAACGTAATAAAAAAATTTTATTAAAAAAAGAATAAAAATAAAAAGATAAAATAAAATAGAGATAATATTGGCTAATATCTTTTATGATTATTGTGATGACTAAGTGAATTTTTCATTTAAAATGCTTAACACACTGTCTGGCACATGGTAAATACTCAATAAAATATTAGCTACTATTATTATTTTAAAACCAGCGTTTGGGGCACCTGGGTGGCTTAGTTGGTTAAACGACTGCCTTCAGCTCAGGTCATGATCCTGGAGTTCCAGGATCAAGTCCCACATCGGGTTCCCTGCTTAGCAGGGAGTCTGCTTCTCCCTCTGATCCTCCCCCCTCTCATGCTCACTCTCTCTCTCATTCTGTCTCTCTCAAATAAATAAATAAAATCTTTAAAACAAAACAAAACAAAACAAAAAAACCCCCAGCATTTGTCTTCCAAAATGTTGCTGGTTGCCTTGGTGATAATATACTCATAGAATTGGTAGAGTAGCAATACCTATTATTTAGCTAGATAAAAAGTGGCAAACTAAAGTGTCCAGTGAGTGACTGACTCCCTCCCCCCATATATAGTATCTTAAATAAATAAATAAAATAATGGGGTGCCTGGGTGGCTCAGTAGGTTAAGCATCTGCCTTCGGCTCAGGTCATGATCTCAGGGTCCTGGGATCAAGTCCCACATCAGGCTCCCCGCTCAGCGGGGAATCTGCTTCTCCTCCCTCTGCCCCTCCCCCTGCTCATGCTCTCTTGTGCGCGCTCTCTGTCAAATAAATAAATAAATCTTAAAAAAAAGAAGTTTTAAATAAATAAATAAATAAATAAATAAATAAACACTTTCAAAGGAGATTCAAGCAAAACTAAATATTTAGGAGGACTTCAGAAACTAACAACTTGAAAAAAAACATTCCTGGCTAAAAGTGTAACTTATTTTTCATCATGAGAAATGTATTCCTTAATCCCAATCACCTATTTCACCCATCTCCTCACCCACCTCCCCTCTGGTAACCACCAGTTTGTTCTCTATAGTTAAGAGTCTATTTCTTGGTTGACTGGCTCAGTTGGTAGAGCGTGCAACTCTTGATCTCGGGATTGTGAGTTCAAGCATCATGTTGGACATAAAGCTTAGTTAAAAAAAAAGAGTCTATTTCTTAGTTTGTCTTTTTTTTCCTTTCCTCATTTGTTTTGTTTTTTAAATTTCACATATGAGTGAAATCATATAGTGTCTTGCTGACTGACTTATTTTGCTTAGCATTATACTCTCTAGCTCCATCCATGTTGTTGCAAATGGCAAGATTTCATTCTTTTTGATGACTGAGTAATATTCCATTGTGTATATACCCCACATCTTCTTTATCCATTCATTAATCAGTGGACACTTGGGCAGTTTTCATAGTTTAGCTATGGTAAATAATGCTGCAATAAACATAGGGGTGCATGTATCCCTTTGAATTAGTGCTTTTGTATTTTTTGTGTAAATACCCAGTAGTGCGATTACTGGATTGTAGGGTAGTTCTGTGTTTAATATTTTGAGGAACCTCCATACTGTCTTCCACAGTGGCTGTACCAGTTTGCATTCCCACGAACAGTGTACAAGGGTTCCTTTTTTTCCACATCCTTGTCAACACTTGTTGTTTCTTGTGTTTTTGATATTAGCCACTCTGACAGGTGTGAGGTGATATCTCATTGTGGTTTGGATTTGCATTTCCCTGATGATGAGTGATATTGAACACTTTCTCATGTGTCTGTTGGCCATCTGTAGGTCTTCTTTGGAGAAAGAAGTTATTTTTATTTAGCTGCCAAGATCTATGAAACACAATGATAGAGACTCTTCTTTAAAGCTTTGGCATCCAGTATGGCTGACTGCTATAAAAGTAACATGTGGTCGATAAAGTTTGAAATAAGGATGTCCTTCTTCAACAGATTTGAATAATCCTTTGGTCTAGAAATTATTTCATCCTTTATAGGAAGATGTCTCCTGATTTTCAAAATAAATGACCTCTTACCATCCTAGCAAAATAAAATCCATTCGGATCTTTTTTTTTTTTTTTTTTTTTTTTTTAATAAAAATCTACCCCGAGATTATTTGGGAAACCACTTTCTGTATTTAAAAAGGGCATTTCTTCCTTTAATAAGCCAAAGCCAGAACTTTTTAGTGTCAGGGTGGCTTCAGCATTTCTTTTCCTTTGGCCTATTGCTGAGGTGGCAAGGGTAGCCATTGAGAAACAAACAAAAAAACAAGACATTTTATGATGGAAAGAGCATTCCTATAAATAAGCCAAAATTTTTCATGGGTTGTATTTCTTTTTTTTTCTCATGACGAGAGAGAAAAAATTCAGTCCCTAATCTACCAGTAGGCCAATAATTCTTTAAATATTGGTAATGATAAAAGTAACGTGCCATTTGCCTGGGTGGCTCACTTGGTTAAGCATCTGCCTTTGGCTCAGGTCATGATCCCAGGGTCCTGGGATGGAGTCCTGCACGGGGCTCCCCGCTCAGCAGGGAGTCTGCTTCTCCCTCTGCCCCTCTTGTGCTTGTGCTCCAGTGTGGAGCGCGCTCGCTCTCTCTCTCTTGCAAATAAAGAAATAAAATCTTAAAAAAAAAAAAAAAAGTAACGTGCCCTTTAAGAGCACCTGGCTGGCTTACTCTGTGGAGCGGGCAACTCTTGATCTTGGGGTTGTGGGTTCAGGTCCCATGTTGGGTGTTGAAATTATTAAAAAAAAAAAATCTTAAAAAAAAAGAAGTAACGTGCCTTTTAAAACCAATTGAGCTGGAAGTCCAAAGTTAGTGCGCAATTCCCTTCTCTGCTGCTAGGTGGCAATTAATGCCTTGGAGAGGAAAAAAGTCTGCCGCCCCCCTTCCCCACCCAGAAAGATACGTGCATTTCTCTTCCTTAAGGTAAGAATTCTCTTAAGGATAATATTCTCTTTCCTGTTTTGTTTTGTCCAAGTGAATTTACATTCACCTTTTCCTTTAATTGTTAAGAATAACACATACAAATCTAAAGCAGACTGCTATAGCTAGGGAGGAATAGATCGTATCTTTTAAAGAGGGTGGTTTCCAAAAAGAGTGTATGTTCATGAGTGATATAGAGTAGGAAGTTGCTATAATTTCCCTGCAGCATTTTTTCTTTTTTAAATTTTACTAAAGAAAATTTCCTGTGAAAGGAATTATAACTGGCCTACGCCAACTTTATGCCAAATGTAATATAATTAAATATAAAACAAAAATGGAAAGAAAATAATTTTAAAGACCTAAAAGTAATGCCAGTGTGTTGAAGCTGCTTTTTCAGGTGAACTGTAGAAAAAACAATAAAATAATTCTTTATCAGAATCACAGACTGGTACAATATAATAACCATTTTTTTTTCAGGCAACCTATTCAGATTTATCTATTCCTAGCAAAATTATTTAAAGACTACACATAGTTTCTGTGTATTTATAAATCTAGGAGTCTGGTCTACATCCTTATAAAAATATGCTTACTCATGTACGTTACTTTTTGTGACTTTCCTTACCAAAAGACTATATGTAGTGGGTGTTTGCTCCATAAAATTCAAAATATCAAATCCCTATTCAAAGAAGACTCTCAGTTTGGGTCTTAAACCAAAAAGACTCTCCCCAGGCTGAACTTAATGAAGCCTAACACCAAAAAGAAAAGCTGTTTCTGGCATTCTAGGCCTTCCCTGCATCCAGATGGCCTGTCTGTAGCCTAGCCAGGACCAAACCCTTCCTGCTGCCTTTTCTGCTGGCCTTGGATGACAGCCCCAGGCTACACCAGCTTCCATACCCTTTTAACTCCTCAGTGTCCAAGGTTTTAAGAGATGGGACTTAGAGAGTGAATTGGTTGAAAGAGTAAATCAAATTTTAAGCGTAAAGTTTAGTTTATAAAATATTTATCCACAACACCTTCCCCCTCCCCTCCCATAGGCTTCCGCCCAGAGTAGCTCAGCTAGCCAACTGGCATCACAAGAGCACCGTTTGGAAGGGAGTGTGTGTGGGCAGCTTGCAGGTGAGGACAGGGCTGCCAAGGCAGACCATGCGGTTTGTCCTGTGCCTACACCCAATACCTGACTTGTGCCTTTCCAGAGCATTTGTATACACACAGCAGTTCTGCAGTTTAGGGTGTGGGTAACTTTGAAAAGTATTTTTTAAAATAGCTCATTGACAAGACTTACGTTCAGCAAACTAGAATGCATAAATGGGAGATATAAAATGACCATGCGTGGACTTAAGTGAGAACTTCTCTGAAGTAGTTGTGCCAGCAAAACAAATCTACTCTACGTTTTACAAGGACCCTTGGAAATCTTACTAGTGGCAGCCATTGTTTTCATCATGGGTTTTCAACGGTTTGTTTATATATGGGAATTTCACCAGAAGGTAATACACAAAGCAAACTTTACACTTGAAGGCAGTATTTCCCAATGGTTTTGCTTTTCTCCACGTAGAGAGATGCTATGAACTGATTTGTAAGGGTGCTTCTAAGTTGGCCAGAATAGATATTTTTGCATGAAAGCCTATGACTCTCTATCACTTTCCTTCTTATTTTTGAATCTCATTTCTTAGTTCTGTGCTCACTGTTATTTTTAATTATTATTATTATTATGCCTGTTGCCAAGCTATTTCACTTTCCACAGAGTTGATTAGAGACCTGAAAAATCTAGGCCAACATAAAGTCCTGGTTTCCAGGTCAGACTACAGGAACAAAGGGGAAAAAGAAAGGGAAAAGCGCTAGCTTCGCAAAGCCCTTCATGAAAACAAAACCAAAAAACTCAAAGGAACCTAGAACCGTAGAGAATGGAGTTTAAAAACAGGAACTGTGGAAAGAAGAATGAAAGGATAAAAAGCTATCACAGCACTGAGATGAAAAGAAAGAATTTAAAAGAGTGAATACAAATAGGTCTGATAGACCTATTGATTTTCAGTGTTTAGCCTGGAGTGCTGGGTGTCTACTCCAAGCAATAGAACTCTCTCAACGGTTGACATAAAAGAGGCACTCTGGCCCTGCTTCCTGTTTGTGGCTTCAGAACTGAAACACTACCCTTGACCCTCTCCACCCACCTCACTCTGTTCAGGTCTTCACTCACCTGATCTCAGCTTCACCACTTACTTCTCTGCATTTGCCTGGCCCACAAACGCACAAGGTTGTCTTCTGTGCCGTGACCTTGTCTCCTTGCAAACAGGATGATGAAAACTGGGGACTCTCCATCCAGCTATGGTGTCTCAGGCTAGCTTGGGTAACATTCCTCCCTGCTGGACCCACTCTTCAGGATTCTTCCTCCCATGACAAAGACAGTGAACCAGACAGGCATTTGGGAAAGATCATGTCCTCGGGAGAGATCAGATAGCACTTACGGTTCAGTGCACATTTCCAGAATACAGGCTGATAGCACCTCAGTGCATAATGAGCAAAAAGTCCCATCATTTCTGGACATACGTGTTTGTTTTTCAGTTTTACACATTTTTTTTAAAGATTTTATTTATTTATTTGACAGAGATAGAGTACAAGCAGCAGGAGCAGCAGGGCGATTGAGAAGCAGACTCCCGCTAGCAGAGATCCCCACATGCAGCTCGATCCCAGGACCCTGGGATCATGACCTGAGCCAAAGGCAGACGCTCAACTGACTGAGCCACCCAGGGGCCCCAGTTTTATAAACATTACCTTACTAACAACTGATACCTGATGGCTTACCATCAGATTTTCACAGAACGATAAAATAGTACTCCCCCCAGGAAGCAAATGTGGGAAAACAATTTATGAAAGCAAATAAGTAACAAACAAATCAAGGTAGACGTCAGTTTTTCTTCCTAGAAAATCTGAAGAAAAACCCAATTAAAGAGGAAGATTGTTTTTTACTAAGTCATCTAATGTTGGCTTAATGCTTTTTTTTTCCTTAAGTGTTTTTATTTCTGTGGAAAGAATTTTACTCCCTTTTCATTTTGAGAGGGGCAAAAACTTGGGAGCACCATTCCTGTGTTCCAGTATAAAAAGAAAATTGCTGGTATGAGAAATGTTATGAATTTATGCAAAATAATAGCTTTCTCTCCTAATTAGAATATTGCATTTTTCTTTACTTTTCCCCATCACCATGAGAACGTATGCATATACGTGTATATGTGTGTGTGTGTGTGTGTGTGTATATATATATATATATATAGGCATCCTTGCATGAAACCCTTTGACCAGATTTCACAACTCTAGTCCTACGCTCATAAGAAGTCTTTATTTAGTTTCAGTCTTTCCAAATAAGCCTGTACGTTTCTGACAGAGCAAATACCAGTTTGGTCCTCTCTGTCCTCTGTCCCTTGACCCCCTGCTGAAACCTGGCTCAGTCTGTTCACCTAAAAAGGTGAAACTAGACCCTATTTCTACAGAGTATTTTTTTTTTTATACAGGGCCACACAGAGCCCTGGAGAGGTCCAGGCGGCCCAGGAAGGAGACAGAGATTGGCTGCCATCCAGTTGGGCTGGCTCACGAGAAGTTCAGCTTCCTTGTCCTCTCACAGACAGTCCCTTCCGTGCTGACCTTTGACTAGCTTGGCAGGGCTCTCGAGCCCTGACCCTGCTGCCTCTCTGCGCACACTCTTCCTCTTCCCCACACTGTTGGTACTTCTTGGAAGGGGGAAAAAGCCTGAGGAAAAAAGGCTGGGGAAAGGAAAAGTGAAAGTCCTGACTTTCGAGCCTCTAAGGATTTTCTCCCCGTCCTTGATAAGGGATACTGTTAATTTAAAAGGATGTCAACATAGGACATGCGAAATTTGCAAAAACGTGGAGAATTTAGCATGGCCTATGCATCAGGGTAGTTTGAAAGCCTCAGAAGAATATGCTAGCCCTTCTGCAAATATCCTATAGTCTTTTTTAAACTCCATATTTAATGGAATTTTTGCAGACAGTTTGCTTCCTTTTTGTAATTATTATTATCAGTAGTTCTGTTGTAGAGAAATAGATTCCAGGAAAAATTGCAGTGCATATAGACAATGATCAAATAGCTTATAGAATGTAATGCTAAAGCCTTTGAAAATGCAAATGATTTTTTTCATAATTATTTGATTAGTTTTGAAAGAACTAATCCCAAGCAATATGTAACACTAAACCCAAGCAATATGTAACACCTTCTATACCGTGTTTAAAATTTAAGAAACAAGTGAATAATATGGAGCAACAATTGTAAAATTACCTTTATCATCGCAAAACTAAAGATTTTATTGTATTTTCCTGATTTTTCTTCCCCTTTGATGACTTTAGTGCCAGTGGCTCCGTTGCATGCTTGGCATCTCTCCTCCTGCTAACTTTGTACAAACAATGCCCTCCCTCATGTGGGGGTGTCTATTACCCTTTCATCTAGGCTGTTCTATTTACCCTCCAAAAGCTGGCATTCAGCTGAAACCAGAGGAAAAAAATCTTTTCCCAGTTTGTTGGAGACTTGTTGAAGGCAATTGACTGCTTTTCAACAGAAAACATTTCCTTCCCCTATTGTGTCACCTCTACCCCTTAAAACACTTCATAAAGCTCTGGCTGAGCCCTCGGGTGATTGCCAGAGCATGGCTTCCTTTAAAAAAAGTACTTAGAAGCAACTGGTATTTTCTTAAGAGAAGAGTCATTGATCTCTACCCATAATGTCTGCACAATAAAAGGCACCATAGAACTGGAAGGGACCTCCCAATTCAATTCCACCCATGAATTTTCCAGAGGAGGGAACTGAGGCCCAGAGAAGTAAGAGTACTGTCCAATTTCTAAAGCAAAGATTCCTCATTTTTTCTTTTTTTTTTTTTTTTAAGATTTTATTTATTCATTCGACAGAGAGAGAGACAGCCAGCGAGAGAGGGAACACAACCAGGGGGAGTGGGAGAGGAAGAAGCAGGCTCCCAGAAGAGGAGCCTGATGTGGGGCTCGATTCCAGAACGCCAGGATCACGCCCTGAGCGGAAGGCAGACGCTTAACGACTGAGCCACCCAGGTGTCCCTTCCTCATTTTTTCTGTACCATGAATCACCTTGTCAGTCTGGTGAAGCCTATGAACTCCATTTCAAAATAATGTTCTTTTTTTTTTTTTAAAGATTTTATTTACTTACTTGAGAGAAAGAGAGGACATGAGCAGGGGGGAGGGGCAGAGGGAGAGGGAAAAGCAGGCTCCCTGATGAGTGGGGAGCCCGGCACAGGGCTCCAGCCCAGAATCCTGGGATCATAATCTGAGCCAAAGGCAGATGCTTAACCGACTGAGCCACCCAAGTGCCTCTCAAAATAATGTTCTTAAGAGCATAAAATAAGGGGCGCTTGGGTGGCTCAGTCGGTTGAGTGGCCAACTCTTGATTTTGACTGGGGTAGTGATCTCAGGGTCCTGAGATCCAGCCCTGCGGCAGGCTCCGCACTCAGCGGGGAGTCTGCTTGAGATTCTTCCTCTCCCTGTCCTTCTGCTCCCCCTGCCGCATGCTCTCTCTCTCCTTCTAAAATAGATAAATAAATAAAAAAAAATTTTTTTTAAAGAGCATAAAATAAAATATATGAAGTTGGACTCCTTCCTTACAGCATAAACAAAAATTAACTCAGAATGGATAAAAAACTAAATGTAGAACTAAAACGATATAATTCTTAGAGGAAAACATGAGTAAACATGAGTATGACTGTAGATTAGGGAATGGTTTCTTCTGTCTTTTTGAAAACACCTTTATCGAAATATAATCTCTATATACCATAAAATCCATCCATTTAAAGTGTATACAGTTTTAGTATATTTACAGAGTTGTGCAACCATTATCATGGTCTAATTTTAGGACCTGATTTATTGATTTTAAAAAATGTATATATATATATATATATATATTTTTTTTTTTTTAATTTTTTTTCTAAGTAATCTCTACACTCACTGTGGGGCTTAAACTCACAAACCCGGAGATCAAGAGTCAAATGCTCTTCCATCCGAGGCAGCCAGGTGCCTTATTTTTAAACAATAAGGAGGTTTTATTGGTTTATGTACAGAGATGACCAGTGACACCAAGGTCTGAATTTTTCTAAGTCTACCTCTTCTTTTCTTTTGCTATTTTTTAAAGCTTATCTCTCTTAGATTAAGCCACATATAATTCACTCATTTAAAATGTATAATTCGGTAGTTTTTGGTATATTCACAGAGTTGTGCAATCATTACTGAGGTATTGGTTTCTTAGATATGACATCAAAAGCACAAGCCACAAAGATAAAAAATAAATCGTACTACTTCCAAAAAAAGGAAAAGCTTCTCTGCTGCAAATAATACCAAGTGAGTGAAAAGGCAACCCAAAGAATGGGAGACAATATTTCCAAATTATACATATGATAGGGGACTTCTATTCAGAATATATAAAGAACTCTTACAGCTCAATAATTAAGGGCAAACGTTCCAATTAAAGAATGCGCAAAGAATTTGAATAAATATTTCTTCAAAGAAGAAATACAAATGGCCCATAACTGTGGAGCCTGCTTTCAGGCAAAGAGCTTGAGCAATGGAATGTAGAGAAGGCCCACTGGGGGACCCACCTCCAGATATCCATAGACCCTAACTAACCAATGGGCTACTTACAACCAGGCACAGTTACCAAAAAAGGGAGAATTCCAGACGTTGCCATACCTCTTCACCTCCCCTCTTTAAAAACAGCCCTACCCACTGCTTCGTTGCAGACAGCCTCTCCCCTGCTGTCCTGCCTGCCACTCTTCTACAGTACGTTCAATAAACTTCTGTCTCCTTTGTTCTGCCTCACGTGAATGCTTTTACTGCCCATGCCACTGGCTTCCATCCTATTGTTGCCCCACATTTGGGGGACCCCATCCGATCAAGAGACACCCTGTTTAGATACCACAATAACTGCATGAAAAAATGTGAAGCGTTATTAGCCATTAGGGAAATGCAGATCAAAACCACAAGGAGATACTACTTCATACCTACTAGGATGCTATACACAAAAAGATACACACTAACAAGAGATAGGATATTGAGAAATCGGAACTAGCGAACACTGCTGGTGGTATAAAATAGTACAACCGCTGGGGCGCCTGGGTGGCACAGCAGTGAAGCCTCTGCCTTCGGCTCAGGGCGTGATCCTGGTGTTGTGGGATCGAGCCCCACATCAGGCTCCTCCGCTATGAGCCTGCTTCTTCCTCTCCCGCTCCCCCTGCTTGTGTTCCCTCTCTCGCTGGCTGTCTCTATCTCTGTCAAATAAATAAATAAAATCTTAAAAAAAAAATAGCACAGGGGCGCCTGGGTGGCACAGCGGTTAAGCGTCTGCCTTCGGCTCAGGGTGTGATCCCGGCGTTATGGGATCGAGCCCCACGTCAGGCTCCTCCGCTATGAGCCTGCTTCTTCCTCTCCCACTCCCCCTGCTTGTGTTCCCTCTCTCGCTGGCTGTCTCTATCTCTGTCGAATAAATAAATAAAAATCTTTAAAAAAAAAAATAGCACAACCGCTTTGGACAACAGTCTGGCAATTCCTCAAAAGGTTAAACATGAAATTACCATATGACCCAGCAATTCTAGGGGTAAACCCATTATAAATGAAAATGTCCATCTACACAAACATTTGTACATGAATGCTCATAGCAGCATTATTCATAATAGCTAAAAAGTTGGAACAATCTAAATCTCCAGCAGTATGAATAAACCAAACATGGTATATCCATTGCAATGGGATATTTTTGACAATAGAAAGGAATGAAGTCTTGATACATGGTACAACTCAGATGAACCTTAAAAACATTACATTAAGTGAAAGAAGCTAGTCACAAAAGACTACATACTGCATGATTCCATTTATTTGAAAGGTCTGGAATAGGCAAATCTATAAAGACAGAAAGTAGATTAGTGGTTGTCTAGGGCTGGGGGCTAGAAGGGAGGAGAGTGGAAAGTGATTGCTAATGAGTATGGGTTTCTTTTTGTGGTGATGAAAATGTTCCAAAATTAGATTATAATGATGGTTGCATAGTTCTGTGCCTATCGTTAACCCATTGAATTATACACTTTAAATGGGTGAATTTTATGTTATGTGAATTATATCTCAATAAAGATGTTTTTAAAAAATAGAATACATAAGAATCCAAAGGAAATCAATTCTATCAAAATGACAAAAACAATGTGATATTATACGTGCTTCTTTATCAACACATTACATTTTAAGATATAGCAGCAAATCTATTAACTACCATAATTTTGAAGTAGTGATAAATGGTTGTGATATTTCGAGATATCAGCAACAAATGTAAAAGCAGTAAGAAAATATCTGGTTTCTATTGGTGAAAAGTCACAAGTCCTACTAACACTCTGGTTTCTTGTCTGTAGTAATAATCGAAGGACTACATGGCACATTTAAGCCTACAAATGGGAAGAAGTAACAGATAGGGGAGAGGTTGGGGAGGTGCTGAATGAAATGCCAAATTTCAGTTAACAATGATGTAATTTGTTTCCCTTCCAAATTCACTGGCACCTTGAATTTTGTCTGTAGACCCCCTGGGGGTTCATCAAGAAAGTCAGTGAGAAACCTGGTTTAAAATCTGTGCTTCATGACAGTCCAGTACCCTTATTCTTTTTTCTCTTTTAATAAAGGGGAGAAAGTAGAAAAGAATGAGTTTTATTTAAACTGCTAGAGTGAGTCATTTCTAAAAAGAGAGGGATCCAAGATTTGCTTGCATGGGAGTTTCTAAGGAAAAAAAGATTTTTGGCTATGACCTTCCCCTTCCTACCCTGTCCCAGCCCCACCACCACAACCACCATCACCAAATGATGCTATAACGCTTCGTCTCCCTTTCAATAGAAGACAGTGATTTCGAGAAATAATTGTTATTTAGAACTCTAGTGGAAATGTGATTTTTGCAGTTTTCTCAGAGGGAATATTTTCAAGAATTTGCCTTTGGATGTCTGGCAAGGCAGGGAAGCTGCCGGCAGAGTTTGAATCAGTGGGAAATGGTGGGGTAACCAAGCTCCAACCACTGATTTTAGATTTCGCAGAAATTTAGCCACTTTCCGATTTACAGAGGAGTTTACCAAGGCATGCCATCATTAGAGACAGCTGCTGATACACATGTGGTCACTAAGAGGTGGAATGGAGGAAAACAGTCAAATTGTTTGCCTCCATTACATTCAGACAACAAATATCAGATTATTACAATATGTACGCACAAATAGAGTAAATGATTTTTAAAAACGAGAACCGAATGTGTGACATTTCTGCCATTATTTGAAATCTGGGGCAAGGAAGTTTTTGGGTCCTCCTGTGAACTATGCCTTCTTTCCAAATCACTTACACCATGCAATATGTTACTGTCTGATAGAGTAGTAGAACTTGGACCGTGGATTGGGATTGGCCATTAAGACTAGTGGTCACTTCTTGGGGGGCCTGGGTGGCTTAATTGGTTAAGCGTCTGCCTTCAGCCCTGTATTGGGCTCCCTGGTCAGTGGGGAGCCTGCTTCTTCCTCTCCCTCTGCCCCTCCCCCACACTCATTTTCTCTCTCTCTCTCTCAAATAAATAAATAAAATCTTAAAAAAAAAGACTGGTTGTCACTTTAGTATTGGAAATTAAAAGGTTAGACAAACCATGATTTTTCTGAATTAAAGAAAAAAGGATATGTTTTGACTATGGGGTTTTTTAGTTCTTTCTGTCATCAAAAATTCTCTGGGCAATATACTTTATATACCAAAGAACTAGAGTCAAAAGGACAGAATATTTAAAATTGGCACTATCTGGAAAACGCAGGTTGAATGGCCATGATAGTTATAGATATCCCAGATCAAGAGAATTGGAATTGCAGTTAAAATGGATAAGAAATGGGGAAAGTTGAGAACAAGATCATCAGGTGGGTTCCAAAGCAAAGCAAGGTCATGAGGTCAAAACCCAGCCATTGAGGTCCAGAGACCCAGGTACACACTGGAGAGAAGGAGATGCAGGGCAGCAGCAGCTGCTTCAGGTGGGCAAGATCCTGATAAATCTTTACATATGTGTGTACACACATAAATGCACACACAGATATTATCTATATTATATATAGATAATAATAGCAACAGCAATAATCATAGCTGATGCTTATATGGCACTAAACGTGTTACTTTTCATACTTTACATATATTTATTTAATCTGCATAACATACCTTCTAAGTGGTACAATTATTATTATGTTCATAATGCAAAAGAGGAAAACCGAAGAACATAAAAATTAAGTGATTTGCCCCAAGTCACATAACTAGAGATTGGTCGGTAGAGGTGGGATTTCAAAATAGGCACTGCCTTCGGTCTTCCTCTCTACTCCATAGCCGCCTTCGTGTGTGTGTGTGTGTGTGTGTGTGTGGTGTATACCTACCCAAACCACAGGAGTATGTGCTTGTGTGCACACATATCTTCACATATATATGTATATTTACATGTACACACACACCTATGTATAGATACAGTAATGAACCGGGGCTTGTTGGTTCTGACTCACTAGAGCCACATGTGCACATCTCTTCCCAACTTCACGTTCAGTGGCATCATGTCAGTAGCTTAAAATTTGGCCACGGTGGGAGTATTTACAGCATAGAAATTGTCAAAGGCTACAAATCAAGACTTTAACTTTTTTGAAGGGCTGACTTACCAGCATACCACTGGCTATACATATCACATAGATACATTATAAACCACACATAAAGCAAAAATCCCCAAATATAAAGAAAAGTTTAAAAATACTAAGACTGCATAGTAACTTTATTTTGACCTGCTTTCCCTCACACTCAGCCTAACTGATTAAAAGATCAATTTAGAAGATTTCTTTAGAAGATACTTGCTATAAAATGTGAAATTAAATTTCGTTATAGGAAATAATGCCTTGAGGGCGCCTGGGTGGCTCAGTCGCTAAGTGTCTGCCTTCAGCCCAGGGTGTGATCCCAGGGTCCTGGAATCGAGCCCCGCATCGGGCTCCCTGCTCCACTGGGAGCCTACTTCTTCGTATTCCACTCCCCCTGCTTGTGTTCCCTCTCTTGCTGGCTGTCTCTCTGTGTGTGAAATAAATAAATAAAATGTTTTAAAAAAAGAAAAAAAGGAAATAATGCCTTGATACTGCTCTGTGGACAGCAACATCTGATAGGTCCCTAGATCTGCTATGTTGCCAAAAGAAAAATACTGATTAAAAAAAAAAGCAACCCCGATTTTTGTGATACTGTTTGTTTTTCAGCTGGACTCATGATAGAGTCAGAGGTGAAAAAGATACATTACTACAATGTCTCTCTTAAGGCTTTTGATGAACTGTGCCTATGGGTTGCTGTGAATTTTAATATGAAACTCATTGTCTGGAATCTGCACAACTTTTGTTGTTTGACTTAATACAATCCTCCGGATATGGATCAACTTCCTCTGCTCAATATTTATTATTGTTTCAACTGCAATGAAATGGAAACTATAAGCATTTTGGCAAGTGGGCTGAAAGTCTTCTAAATCTCACTCTAGCCTCTTAGAGTGAGTCCCATTTTGTTCAGTAATCTGATTTTAGAATTTCCTGCAGTGCAAATTAAACCTGAAGAGAGATTCTTGTCACCTCATGCAACAAGACAATAGTAGGCAGCTCTCCCTGCGCCCTTGGTTCCCCCTGGCCAAGTGCGTGTCACAGAGTGTGTGGAAGACCGGAGCTCTCGCCAGAGCCAAGAGGACAAGAACAGAATCTGTCCTGACGCTCCAATCCTGATGCAATAGGATGGAGTCAGTAGGTAATAATGATACTGGATCTATTCTTGTCTTAGCAAAACAAAACATGTTAACTCTTCTAAGCCTCATCTTACCCTAATGCCTGGTGTTCTGTATTTAACAAAAACGTATCTTGGGTGAAATGGTCATTTGAACAAGATTCTGAGCACAGTCATTGCTTGTAATCATGCTGAGAGCAATGGAGACCATACGACTTCCCTCTGGGGCTCTGACTGCATCACTTCATCTCAAAGGACAGAGCTGAACACAACTAGCTTATTATTATTTCAAGTTTACATAAATAAAAAGGGTCAGTATGCATGAGTTGGAGGAAAGCAAAGCTCAAAGTAAATATATTCATGTATTTCATAAACATTCATGTGTTTCATAAATAGCCAAGGAATCAAATAAAAATAAAACAGCACAACTTGATAGAAACATTATGCTGTTTTACCCCCAAACCAGTTGAACTGAACTTTAAAAACTTCATTTTCTCATATACTGCCTTTGGAAGCCTAAAATTATACTGGAATTACTCAGAAGCCCTAACATGCTAGTGGCTTATCTATTTATCTTGATAGATAAAGCTATTACAAAATCATTCATGAGGCCATTTGGGTGGTGTTTTTTTCTTGCTTTTTTGGACTTAATGAATTGATTAAGATTGGGAAGATCTCATTAGTAATGATGAGTACCCTGCTTGTGCCATTTTGAGAAAACTAGAGAAAGAAAGATAATATTGAAAACAGAAATAAAAAGCAAGCAGAAGTTACTAGAGAATACAAGGTAACTGAACAGTTTGAGGGAACAAGGTTAGTCTGAATTTTATTCTTGCTGCCATGGGTGATATAACTGAAACTTTTTATGGGAAAAATGACTTTGCAATCTATTTTTATTGTTACTCTTATTACTAATGTTAATTATATTTTCTTATTCTTCCATAAAGTAGAAAATAGGGTAATAATTCTTAATATACACATAGATAATTTACGTGAGGAATTACCATAAAGATTGCTTTTAAGCGCTTTCAAATTTGGAGTACAATACTTTTGTTAGAACATCCATTATTTCTTTGCAAAGAGTGGGAAGAAATGTCATGCACTTGCTTGTCCTATACTAGACTATTGATATATCTGAGGTTTAGATATCTCAACACAGCACACATACAATAACCCAAAAAAGATACTGTTACCCACTAAAACATAAATACCTAGGAACATTTACAGTGAAATCACTTAATACTTAACAGTATGTACTCAACACTTACAAATCTGATTTTGGTGACATTATTATTGGATCATTTGTATCCAGCAGATTTCACCCATCATCATGCATATAACAATTATTCTTCAATGGTTACAATGATGTAATTTTTTTAAAAAGTGTGATTATTTAAAAAAAATTTTAAGAGAATTCTTTTGGATGCTTCTGTGTTTATCCCACATTGAAGATCTAATATAATTAGTTTTGTATATACCGTTATCAGGATGTGGCAGGAACAGGAAGAGTAACCCAAGAACAAAGAAATTATATGGCTTTAGATTGAACTAAAGTCCCTGTGCAACTGATTGGAAGAGATCTATGCAAAATCATCCCAAAGAGACATGAATCCTAAGCCAGCAGGACTGGCCTGTTATTTGATGAAAGAGCTGATCAGTTGTGGAAGCATAGAAAAAGGACAGTCTCTAGGACAAATGGTGGTGGTGTTCATCCAAGTGCTCTCCTGGGAGAGTCCTTTCCAAATGCCTCTGAATATTGCAACTCTGCTGGCAAGGACATTCTCAAAGTGAACATGGACCCAGGGGACTATGGCCAATGAACTTCCAGTGTTTCCAACTCCCTTAGCATGATGTCAGTATCCCTACCGTGGAATTGATACATCAGACTAAAACAGTCTGACCCTCTTATTTATTTATTTGTTTGTTTGTTCGTTCGTTCATTCATTCATTCATTCATTCATTCATTCATTCAGCCTGACCCCTTTAAATGTTCAGTTGTTCTAATTTCCCTGTTCTGATTCTAGGCTCATCAAGCAACAATCTAACTAGAATCTTGAATAAAAAAAAAAAAAAAAAGAATCTTGAATATCTATGTTAAAGAGAGCAGAATGGGGCATCTGGATAGCTTAATCAGCTAAGCAACTCTGTCTCGCTCAGGTCATGATCCTGGGGCCCTGGGATTCAGCCCCTTGTCAGACTCCCTGCTTAGCGGGAAGTCTGCTTCTCCCTCTTACTCTGTGCCCCGCCTTCCCATCCTGCTCTCCCTTGAGCTCGCTCTGTCTCAAATAAATAAGTAAATCTTTTTTTAAAAAAAGGAGCAGAATGGGCTAGCCACGTGAATGTGAACTGTTGCTGTGATATTTATTGCTTATTGCAAATTAATTAAAGGGCTTTTCTGGTCCAATGTAGTTTTGGCAGAATGAATTGTTAAAATATTAATTTTATTTTGTTCTCCCTATATTTTTCCCCACATTTCAGAAGTTAGTGAGGCTTTGTAATTACCGTGGGTATTTTGGCAGGACCAAAAATAAAAGCAGCTTCAAGTTAGTGGATTTTCCCACCATCTGGAAAAGCTAACCTGATTGATCAGATGATGCTGGGTGTCCTTGGAGGACTGGGAGAGAAAGGATATTAGAGAAGTAAGTGGCTTCTCTAGGAGTTTCCCTGAGGCAGGGGAGGGGGAGTTTCAGAGCCTGAGAAGGTGCAAGACCTCAGGGGAAAAAGGCTGCATGGAGTTCGCAGGGAGGCTGCCTTCCAGGCACTGAAGACAGTTACTGAGTCCCAAGTTATCACAGAAGCCACAGTCACCATTTTGGGGAATACCCTTCAGAGTACAATAGCGGGTGTCTGTGCAGTCCCCAGACCAATGATGCCTTTCCAAAAAATTACTTAGGTTGAATTTCCTCCAGCTTATCGGATGGGGATTTGGAGTTCAAAGTGAGTTGATTTAAAGAACAGAGAGAAATTTGGTTTTTCTGGCACACCTGAGTGTGGCTGAGATTGTCATTCATAGCACATCAGTCTTGTGAGCTCCGTTAATGGAGAACCCATGCTCAATCTGCAAGAAAATTAGGTTTTTGAGCTGAAAAGCTGAGGGCCAGACATGGGGCTAGGGTAGAAGTGCCACTTGGTAACGACTCTTAGAAATATGCTACTTGCCTTCCTGAAACAATGAGCACCTACGGAAGCACCCTGCCTCCCCAGGGCTCTTTGCCTTCACTGTATTTTTTTTTTTTTTTAAGATTTTATTTATTTATTTGACACAGAGACATCCATAGAGAGAGGGAACACAAGCAGGGGAAGTGGGAGAGGAAGAAGCAGGCTCCCAGCGGACCAGCCTGATGCGGGGCTCGATCCCATAACGCCCGGATCACGCCCCGAGCCGGAGGCAGCTGCTTAACGACTGAGCCACCCAGGCGCCCCTGCCTTCACTGTATTTTGAAAGAAGCACTATTCTTAGATGAATTTTTACAATTTCTACCAACACTTCCACTATTTAAATGATCATTTTATACAATCTATAAAGAGCTTGCTAAATAAAGATAACGTTAATCCCCAAATTGATAAGATTTACGTAACTTTTTTTTCACAGCGTTTGTTTTTCCTTTTTAACTTTAGTTTGAAATAATTATAGATTCACAGGAAATTGCAAACACAATACAGGGAGGTCTAGTGTATTCTGCACCCAGTTTCCCCAGTGGTTACGACAATAATATAATATCAAACCCAGGAAATTGTCCTTGGTACAATCAATAGACTTTATTCAGATTCAGATTTCACAGTTTTATATATACTTGTGTGTGTGTGTGTGTGTGTGTGTGTGTGTTTATGTGTGTGTATTGATTGCTGGGTCAGGAGTTTTGATTGCTGGGTCACGTGATAAGTGTATGTTCAGTTTTTTTAAGAAATCGCCAAATTATGTTGCAGAGTAGTTATACTGTTTTACATTACAACCAGCAATATGTGATAGAGCCAATTTCGCCGTCAGCACTTGGTTCTGTCTCTGTATTTTATTTTAGCCATTCTCATAGATGTATAGTGAAATCTCATCGTGGTTTTAATTTGCATTCCTCTTTTTTTTTTTTTTTAAGATTTTATTTATTTATCTGACAGAGACAGCCAGTGAGAGAGGGAACATAAGCAGGGGGAGTGGGAGAGGAAGAAGCAGGCTTCTAGCAGAGAAGCCTGATTTGGGGCTCGATCCCAGAATGCTGGCATCAGGCCCTGAGCTGAAGGCAGACGCTTAACGACTGCGCCACCCAGGCGCCCCTTGCATTCCTCTAATGGCTAATGATGTTGAATATATTTTTATTTGCCACTGTATGTCATCTTTCCAGAATGTCTTTTCATTTCTTTTGCCCATTTTCTAATTAGATTGTTTTCTTACTGTTGATTTTTGAGGGTTCTTTATGGTCCTTTACAGAAGTTTGGTTTGCAGGACTTTCTGCAATACTTTTTGGTTTGTAACTACTTTCTCCCAATCTGTGTCTTGTCCTTTCATCCTTTTTTTTTTTTTTTTAAAGATTTTATTTATTTATTTGACAGAGAGACAGCCAGCCAGAGAGGGAACACAAGCAGGGGGAATGGGAGAGGAAGAAGCAGGCTACCAGTGGAGGAGCCTGATGCGGGGCTCGATCCCAGGACCGCGGGGCTCGATCCCAGGACCCCGGGATCACGCCCTGAGCCAAAGGCAGACGCTTAACGACTGAGCCACCCAGGCGCCCCCTTTCATCCTTTTAACAGGGTCTTTTTAACAGGTTTGCTCTTTGTTTTGTTTTGTTTTGTTTTTTTTTTAAGATTTATTTATTTATTTGAGAGTGAGAGAGAGCGTGCGCCCCCAGGGTTGGGGGGAGGGAGCAAGAAACTCTAAGCAGACTCTGCACTGACCACAGGGTCCAATGCAGGGCTTGATCTTATGACCCCGAGCTGATACCAAGAGTCCATCACTTAACCAACTGTGCCGCCCAGGTGCCCCAACAGGTTTGCTCTTAATAGAGCAGAGCAAACATTTTTAAGTTGATGAAGTCCAGCTTGTCACATTTTCTCTTACTGAGTATGCTTCGACTATCATATCTAAGAAATCTTCACCTAGCCTTAGGTTCTGCAGATTTTCTCCTTTGTTTTTATCTAAAAGTTGTATAGTTTGACATATTATATTTAAATCTATGATCCATTTTGAGTTAATTTTTGTATAAGGTGTGAAGTTTACATTAAAGTTCATTTCTTTGACTATGGATATCCAATTGCTCTAGCACCATTTGTTGAAAAGACTATCTTTCCTCCATTAAATATTTTGTATTTTTGTCAAAAATGAGTTGACTATGTGCACCTGGGTGGCTCAGTCAGTTAAATGTCTGTGTTCGGCTCAGGTCATGATCCCGGAGTCCTGGAATTGAGCCCCACATCCAGCTCTCTGCTCCTCGGGGAGCCTGCTTCTCCCTCTGCCTCTGCACCCCCCCCCCACCTCTGCTCGTTTTTTTTCTCTCTCTTTTTCTTGCTGACTGAAATAAATAAATAAAACCTTTAAAAGAAAAAAATCAATCGCCTATACTTGTGTGGATCTATTTCTGTATACTATTCCATTAATCAACGTATCTATCCCTTCACCAATATCTTGGTATTTTGCTTAGTATAGTCTTATCCTATGTGATCCATTTTTAAAAAACATTTCTCTGAATAATAGCTATCTTTTTCTTTGAGTGCTTATATATATGCCAGGCATCACTGTAAGTGCTTCATAAGCATAAACATATTTAATCCTCACAGAATCCTACAAAATGATGATATTTAGGCCTATTTTATAGATGAGAAAACTGAGTACAGAGTAGTTGAGTAACTTTCTTCAGAGACAGATTTGGAACTCAGGCCCACGCACGAGCCACCATTTTTCACTACCTCTCCGAAGTGAACAGATTTTTATCTCTTCACAGAATTGCTTTTATTGGAGTCTGCCCTGGCATTTTGTCATCAACCTACATCAAGAAACATCATAAGAAACAGCTTAATGAAACTTACTGTTGCAGTTACTGGAGGCAAGATGATGAGGTTGTGGTTCACTATGTCGCATGATGTCCTCTTTAGGAGGACAGATGGGACAAATGTCTCTCCCATCTCGGTCCCGGGGGGTGCCTGGGTGGCTCAGGCGGTTGGACGTCTGCCTTCCACTCACATCATGACCTCAGGGTCCTGGGATTGAGCCCCCCATCGGGCTCCTTGCTCAACAGGGAGACTGCTTCTCCCTCTCCCTCTGCCTGCCTCTCCCCCTGCTTGTGCTCTCTCTCTGTCAAATAAATAAATAAAACCTTAAAAAAAAAAAAAAAAGATCTCAGTACCAGGAATAGTTGTATTTCTCCTGAGTAAGTGGTTTGTTTTTATCTCTTGGACGTGGTGAAACTGTATAAATGATTACATTTCCCACTTTGTGCTGTCTGCTGAAAAGCTCAGAACCAAATTTTCAGCCTATCTTTAGCAATGATGTGTACTAGATCTAATATTACTTCTGACTTCTTGTTTTTTTATAAAAAATTTTCTTTTCTTCCTTATTTCCTCACTCACTTTTTTCTTTAGTCTTTTTAATAATCAAAATATAGAAGCACATAGCATATAAAATCAAATACAAAGCTTCTAACAATTGCAGCAAAACAAAATGGCCGTCCCTTTGCCCACTCCTCCCCACCTGTGATTTCTGCTCCACAGAGCCAACTATATTCACACCTTTTAGCTATTTCTTGTGGTGCTTATTCTGTTATTTTTTCCCCTGACTTTTCGGTTTAGGCATTATCTCCTGATTTCCTATTACAGAGGGTAGGATTTTGTTTTCTTATACCCACCCTCCACAACATACACCCTTCACCTACAACCATCCTTCCATTATGATTATACCACAATTTTGGTTAAACTCACTTGCAGTGTTTGCATTATTATGCCTATGGAAATACTGTTCACAAGTGACCTGTTCACTTTGTATCTTATGTAATAATTTTGTTTTCCCTTAGGTTACTAATTGTCTTTTTTAAACTTCAGTTTCATACAATCATTAATTTCTGCCCAAGTCTTCTGACAGAATTATAAATCTCTCACTCCATCAGTTTTGTGTGTTTTTTTTCCCTCACAGACTTCTCTTCTGGAACTTTCCATCATCCAGCTTAGTCTAAACCTGTTGCTCTCTAGGCCAGCTGTCCAGCTGTCATCCTAAGATTTCCCTTTTACATCATTTTAGGAATTTCTCCTGCATCTCTCTTTTGTTGGATCCATTGTTTGCCAGATCTCATATTTTCCTTTTGGTTTTACGCACTTGGTTTGGTGGAGCTCATCCTGCAAAGCTTCCCCAGAAAAAGATCATGAAAGGTAACTGTTTTTGAGACCTCGCATGTCTGAAAATGCCTTTGTATTATCAGTACCCTTGAATGAGAGTCTGGGTATAGGATTACAGGCTGGAAATGATTTTCACTCGGAATTTTAAAGGCATTGCTTCTTTGTTCTCTAGCTTCCCACCTTGCTATTGAGACGCTAATGCCTCCCAAGGTTTTTTCCTCCTCTCTGGAACGTTTTGAGATCTTCCCTTTCTCCCAAATGTTCTGACATTTCACGTTGATGCACCTTGGAACAGGGTCTCTTTTCATACACTGTGTGGAATGAACTCAATGCAATGGGCTCTTTCAATCTGAAAACACATTTCCTTCAGTTTTGAGAAATTATCACTTATATTCTTTTTTTAAATGTATATTCTTATTTTCGTCATCCCCTCCCCACCATTTTCTCTTATCACCCTTTCACCCTTTTTAGAACTCTTTTTTTTTTTTTAACATTTTTTAAAGGTTTTATTTATTTATTTGTAAGACAGAGAGAGAGAGAGAGAGAGAGAGAGCGCGCGTGAGAGAATACAAGCAGGGGGAGTGGGAGAGGGAGAAGCAGGCTCTCCACTGAGCAAGGAGCCCTATGGGGGCTTGATCCCAGGACCCTGGGATCATGACCTGAGCCTAAGGCAGATGCTTAATTGACTGAGCCACCCAGGTGCCCTGTTTCTAGAACTCTTTTTTTTTTTTTTTTTAAAGATTTTATTTATTTATTTGACAGAGAGAGATAGCCAGCGAGAGAGGGAACACAAGCAGGGGGAGTGGGAGAGGAAGAAGCAGGCTCACAGCAGAGGAGCCTGATGTGGGGCTCGATCCCATAACGCCAGGATCACGCCCTGAGCCAAAGGCTGACTCTTAACCGCTGTGCCACCCAGGCGCCCCTGTTTCTAGAACTCTTGATTTAGTTGTTGGGTCACTTGAACTGATGTAATGTTCTTCATATCTTTCCTTTATTTTTTTTCTGGGAGATTTTCTTAACTTTTTTCTGGGAGATTTCTTAACTAATTCGATAGAAGAGAAGGTAGACAAAGACTGTGACTTTTAATACGATTACTCCTCCAGTTTCAGAACCGTTATTTCTGAATTTTTAAATTTCTGCTATCATATTATTATTTTTTAAAGCTTTATCTGGTTCTCTGACTGTCCCCTTCCTCCATTCCTGGTTTTGATTTGCTTTGTTTTTAAACGGCATCTTGTTCTTGCTGTTTAAATACTCCATGAATGCAGTATTTTCTCTCATCTAAGGACATTAATTTTAGCGGTTGAAGTTTTCTTTTATTTCCTACATTGTCACCTCCCTCTGAACTCTTTTCTGTGTGAATTTCACATTAGTGACTTCCCATGAATGGCTGTCTATTCATATTAAAGAGTGAGACACTTAAACGCCCCCTGTGAATGGGCAGAGCATGTTGGCTGTTGGGCTTCACAGTAGTTTCACATTTCTTTCTTGCGGGGGGGGGGGGGGGGGCTCCAAATGTTGTTATGCGAAGATCTTTTCTCTTAGGCTGGTCAGTCAGTGAGTCAGAGAAATTTTTTTGCATGGGAATTTATAAACTTGCCTTCTAGCCCTCTAGGAGCTTATCAGGGGAAAGGGGCTGGAGGGTGGGGTGAGGGGAGTTCATCATTCCTTGTAGAGACTTTCATTTAACACCCCCCCTCCCCCGTCCCTGGTGCACCAAGCCTAGAGCGTTTGACCCAACCTCTCAAAAGAATGAACCTCCTGGCCTCTCCTAGAGTGGTGGAAGGGTAGTCGCTTGGCTGTGCTGTTGGGAAGATATGGGCATTTAACTGGTCATTGTAAAGACTTTTAAGCAATCTTTTCTTTCTACCCCACACACCAATCTTCAGGGGCATCTGATGCCTTACATTTCAGAGTATTCCAGGGTTCTGTGGTTCAATTTATCTTACTTCTTTCCGCCTTCTTTGATTTGTCCCAGTGTGAGGGAGGCTGAGTTCTGATTCAGGATCAAAACAAAAGCTGGAATTTAAAGTCAGAGAAGTGGTGCCTGTGGTTAGGTACGAAAGATGAGCAAGAAACAAGAAGGGTTCTGAAACGAGGAGTAATGTACTTAAAGTCACAGTCTTTTCTACATATCTACCTTCTCTACATATTTCTCCATTTGAAAAGACTGTACTTTGAGATAATGTGCTGAAGAGGAGCCAGTAGTTCCCTCTGCACCCCAAACTCTGCCCTGAGGGAGAGGCGAGGCTGTATAGGGGAGAAAAGGAATTCTCAGGTCAGAAACCTGGAGGTTGTAGAAAGATTGAGAAGTGTGTCCTGGCTTGAGAACTAAGGTGAACAACAATGTGAGGATGGAGAGGGTCCAGTTTTATGTGGCTCTTGATTTAGAAGTGCCCAAGAGGGCTTGATGTCTTAAAGGAGCCACTGGGGTGGGGGTGGGGGTGGGGGGACTGGGTTGTGGTTTCCGGCCTCCCGGACCAGTTGGCCTTTGAAGACTGGCCGGTTGATAGAAATCTACTGGTTGGGGACATTTCACGTTACTACACTAAATATAGTGGGCCTTTACAAAACTTGGAGGTCTTCCTACACAAAGAGAATGCTGTTAATATGCTCTCCATCCAAGGGCATGAGCTCTGGGTTGTTGTTCCAGTGGGATGTGCTGCAAGACTCAGCCAGACCAGCAATCTGCTGCCAACTTTGGCCCCTAGGGAATTTGCAAGAAGGAATGGTTGTGTCCCTAATATCACATTTAATGACCTTAAGTAAGGGTAGGTATGCCTGGCTTCACTTAAGAGATGACTCAGTGTTGGTACACAAGAAATTTACTAAAGGAAGGAAGGAAAGGGCTTAGTTCTCATTTATAGCTTTGTCATTCAGAAATTTTGAAGTGTAATAATAATAAAATTTGAAAGTGTAATACAGAGATTTCCTATAGAAGGGTGTTGAAAGCCCAGAGGGCACAGGAACTTGAAGATGCAGTGGAGTAAGGAAGTGACTTAACTCTCTGATCATGAGAGAAAGTCAATGGGGACAAATGAAAGAAACAGAAAGAAGATGGTGATTAGTAACCAGAGGGATTTAAGTTCCTCTCTTCCTGGTGACATGGAGGGATTCCCACAACTCCTTCAGCAGCTGGAACTTATTGGACTATGGGTGGAGGGAGACAAGTGACAGCTAATGGTACCAATAGCTTTCTGGAAAGATGGGATGGAAAAACTTTCTGGAAAGATGGCCTGGCACAACCAGAGAGCTGAAGAAGAAAAGAAATGACCATGAGATAGAAGCTGAACTGGAAGGCTTCTTGGCTGCTTCTCATATTCAGCACTTGCCACAGGGTCCCAGGAAAACAAAGTCTCCAAAAGGAGAAGCAGTAGTATCAGTGTTGTTGGTAAGGTCAATGAGCTTTCCAGATGCAGATCATCCAGGGATTCTTAGTATCTCTATGTATGATAGCCACACAAAGCCTGTGTGTTAGATGGTATTTTCTGTTAAAAAAACAAAACAAAACAAAACAAAACCCCCAAAAAACCTGATATAACTGTTGCATACTAAGTTCCCCGGAAACTAACTCTGAGGTGGAGATTTGCATGCAGGAGGTTTACTGGGGAGCACCCGGGGATTCAACACCAGTAGATGAATGAAGGAAATAAGACTGGGTAGAAGGAGGGATTGAACGCAGCATAGTCACAAGAAGGGCCTCGCAGCCAGTCCTGTAGGGAACTCTGTCCTCCTGCCTTGGAGCAAAGTGGGCTAGGCCTTCATACCTGGGCACGAGCTGGTCATTGTGATGAGGGAGCAGAAGGCTAGCTGAAGACAAAGCATAAGCTGACATCCTGTAACCTTCCCCTCCCCCACCTTGGGTGGGATTTGTTTGACATTCTTCCAAGAATCTCGCAACTATTTTCATGTTAATACCTTGCTGGAGGGGAAAGCAACCCTAACTGGACAATGGCAAGGCCTCTGATACCTTATAGGTCCTCTTTAGCTTCTTGTAGATGCTCTTTAGCATATGAAAGTTCTTTTGAAACGTCCGTTTTCCTTACCTCCTCCAACTCCCAAGGATATAATCAGCCACCCCTCACAACCCTGGTGCAGCCGCCCTTTCTGCCCATGGGTCCTGTGCCTGTGCTTTAATAAAACCACCTTTTTGCACCAAAGATGTCTCAAGAATTCCTTCTTGGTCATCGGCTCCAGACCTCACCCCACCAAACCTCACCTATATTCCAAAACCACATCGATTAGATGTGGGCAAGGTGACTCTCCGGCTGAGGACAATGTCAGAAGAGACACTCATCTGAGAGCCATCGGCTGAGGGAATGATTGCCTTGATCCAGGAAGAAGGATCCGAGTGGCACACCATAGCATCCGTTACAGCAAACCCTTTGCACTGGATCCACTCACTTTGTGCAGTAAGGTCTGAGAACTCCTCCAGTACCCAAGTTGGTCTCTTCTGCTGGGGAAACTTACAAGAGGAAGGTTAGTAGGACGAGCTACAGCTGGTACTGCGCCTCGTCTGAAGGTTGCAACTGATATTTATCTCCCTACTCTATAACCCATTTTTGTTTCCCTCACTCTCAGCTCCATTTACCATCACAACTGGCAAAGCGTTTCTTAGTCAATCACCAGGACCTAAACCCACAGAGTTTAGAGTTGCTGGGACAAGAAGCATAAATACCACAAGTGGGTCACTGTGAGTGATGGTAAGCAGGGCTCAAAGCCACTCCTACTTCCTTCCCTTCAATTCCAGAACCATGTATTAGGCCTACTGAGAACATAGGCCCATACAATAACTGTTGATTTGCGTTAACATCTCGGCAGATGTCACTCGCTTCTTGAAAGGTATCACCTTCAGACTGGGAGCTCAGTTGCCCCTTCAAAAGGCCATTTCATCACTGTCAAGCTGACAGCTCCTGTGTAGCGAGGTGTGAAATAGGAGTGGATCCCAGGGTCATGGGCCACTGCTGCAGCTGCTCTGAAGTGAAATGGGTTCCTGGGTCCAATAAAAATATTACCCAAGATTCCATGTTGGTGAATCAAACACTCTGCATGCCCTCAGGGAGTGATACTGGCTGAGGCCTGAGGGCAGGAAAGGCAAACCTACACCTCAAATATATATATCCATTCCTGTCAAAACGAATCACTGCCTGTTCTGGTGTCATCAGCTTGTCATCAAGTGGCTGGTTGCTCTCCCAAAAGAATGGTGCTGTACTGGGGGCTCAGGCTTGGTATCGCTTGGTGGCGGGTTGGACAGAGGGAGAAGTGAACAGTGAATGCAGTTGCAACAAAGGCTCCCTTAGGGAGCTCTGGGCCATATGTTTCCTTGAGGCAAGGGAGTCCAGCCTTTATTCTCCGCCTCCCCCATCGTTGGCCAGACATTAGAAGTGGCTGCCCTCAAGGAAGGGGCACAACCTTGGGCAAGGCAGCTTTCCTCAGTTGCTGGAGGGCAATTCTTTTTTTTTTAAGATTTTATTTATTTATTTATTTATTTATTTGACACAGAGAGAGAGCACAAGCAGGGGGAACTGCAGGCAGAGGGAGAAGCAGGCTCGCCACTGAGCAAGGACCATCCCAGGACCCTGGGATCATGACCTGAGCGGAAGGCAGATGCTTAACCAGCTGAGCCACCTAGGCACCTGGGAGGGCAATTCTTGAAGAGACACTTTCCTGAGAGTTGTCAGGCAACTCCCCTGCGACAGGGGTGGTGGAGTGGGGGTGGGGGTGGGGTGGATGAGTGCCTCAGTCCGGAATGGGAGATCTGGGGAGGCAGCCTACCACAGAATCCACTACAATGACTAAATGGTAGGAGTTTCTGTTCTAAATTTCAGATATTCTGAGGAGTTCTGGAATGGGGATGGGTTGGACTTAGGATAGAGATTTGTGAGATGTATCACCTGCCAAATTTCATAGTTGATTGTCCGGAAAAATTCATTGAAAACTGCATATTTTATGGTGTTATGCTGATCCAGGCAAAACATTTCTAAACAGATCAACAAAGTACAAAGAAGACTTTTATCATAAAATAAGCCCCATTTATGAGATTCTGCTTGCTTTTTAAAAAAATCTTTATTGTTGTATAGACATAATAATGTTTACACAGTCTTAACGAAAAGTTGTTTTCATACTATTTTAATTTCTGTTTTTCCTTTTCCATGAACACACGCTGTTCATAGATTAATTATTTTTATTAGCAATTCAGTGTTCTTCCGTATTAATATATCAACGTTTTCATAATGACTTAATCCCTCTATTTGGGGCATTTGCCTAATATCCAGTTTTTCACAATAATAAGTAGTGCATATTTATTTACTTGTTAAGATTTTATTCATTTGACACAGAGAGATACAGAGTCTGAGAGAGAGTATGAGCAGGGGGAGAGGGAGAAGCAGACTCCCCTCTGAGCCAGGAGCCGGACGTGGGGCTGGATCCCATGACCCTGGGATCATGACCTGAGCCAAAGGCAGATGCTTAGCCATGAGCCACCCAGGCGCCCCAGTAGTGCATATTTAAAAGACAGTTTTTAAGGGGCACCTGGGTGGCTCAGTCAGTTAAGCATCTGCCTTCAGCTCAGGTCATGATCCTGGGGTCCTGGGATGGAGCCCCATGTCTGGCTTCTGGCTCAGCTGGCTCCTGGCTCAGCAGGGAGTCTGCCTCTCCCTCTGACCCTCTGACCCCCCCCCCCTCCTCCCTGGCTCTCCCTGGCTCTCCCTGGCTCTCTCTCTCTCACTCAAATGAATAAATTTTAAAAATCTTTTTTAAAAAACCCAGTTTTAAAAATCTTCCTCCCTGCCCCCCCCCCCCCAAGTGGGATTAACAGGTATATTCTCATGTTGCTTTTTAGGAAGGTTTTCCTAATTTGCAGTACTATAAGAAATGTTCAAATGCCTGTTTACCTATTATTATGCTAACATTGGATTTTTCACACTTGTATTTTTGAGAGTAGAATGAATTGTCACCTCATCACTGTTTTAAATTCAGTTTCCTTAATTATTAGTGAGGTGGAGAATTTTTCTAAGTATTTACTTACTTTTTGTATTTTTTGTTATTTATAGCTTTTGGCTATTTATCTTTCCCTAAACGGGTAATGAGTTTTCATATTTCTATCAGTCCCTTATGTATTATAGATAATAAACTTTATTTGACATTTCTTTTCAGTGGTCTCTCATTCCATTGCTCTTTATCTTGAATTCATTTTTTAGCTAAATAGTTGGCTTTGTGTTTTATAGCATAAAAACCACACTGACCTTGCCAGTAATGATTTCCTTAAGTGCTTCAATATTCCAACATTGATACCTTATTTTTTTTTAGGAAAGGAATATTGTTGGATCGTCTTCTATGTTTTATGACAAATTTTTGAAATTTTTATCTTCAAATGAAAATCGATTTCATTTCAACTTCTCCAAAGCTATTGTGGCAAATAGTGTAAATGGGGTCATATATTTATATTCTTTTAAATGATACCTAGTTTCTCCTCTGTGGCTTAACAGGGATTCATTTATTTTTTTGTTTATTTCAACAAATTTTTCATGTATTATGTAGATTTGAATTTATTTCTGCAATTTCTAATTTGGTCAATTGTCTACTTCTTTTTTTTTTTTTTTAAGATTTATTTATTTATTTGAGAGATGGGGGCTGTGAGGGGCAGAGGGAGAGAGAATCCCAAGCAGACTCCCTCCTGAGTGTGCAACCCAACTCGGGCTGATCCGCAACCCCACGACCCCCTGGCCCCAAGATCACAACCTGAGCTGAAACCAAGAGTTGGATGCTTAACCAACTGCACCACCCAGCTACCCCCCAATTGGTCTACTTTTTAAAAAAAACCCTAGTACTATAAGACTCTTCCCTCTAAAATATCTGCATATGACAATAGCTATATGCATGTAAATATGGAGACAAAAAAGTCTGGAAGGTTAACTGTGGATGGTTGGGTTACAGATTCATACTTTTCTTGTCATTTATCTGTAAATTCTAATATATATTACATTAAAATTAGCACATATCACTTCATTGCTTAAAAATGGAGAAACTCTTCAAACAAAATGAAGAAAACAAAAATATCAATCATGAAATAAAAGGCAATTATTAGGAAAATAAGAAGAAGGGGTGGGTTGGGGAATATGTCACATTGGGGGCAAATTCAGACAAATGGTAATTCCTTTCATGTCCCTTTATGTGACTATGCTTGACACCGTGCAGCTCTCTGTGTAAGCTCATCTCTGCATAGCTGCCCCTGACATCTCTGAAATGTCCACTTCTCCTGTCCCAGCCTGTCTCAGTTCTATTCCTGGAATCTTCTACCTGTTACTTGCAACTCTAGCTGCCTTTGGTGTTTGACCCAGTTGGTTACCACAGTGACTACCAGTCATTGATTTCTTTCTAGATTTCTGATATCAGATTTTGCTCTTTCCGTGTTTGGGCAACTGCTCAACTCTTGGTAGTCCTGCCTCAATTATCAACCCTCCTCACCTCCATACTGCCCACCTACCCCTAGCTCTACCACCTTGTGGGCTGTCCTATTCTCAGCTGCATCAGAATGTTTGGGGTGGCAGACCATCTGCTCAAAATAGCCATGCCCTGGATGTGGTTTTTTTGGATCAGAAATGGATATCTGCCTGCAAGAGAAATAGCTTGTGACTTGTGCACTCGAATGCTCAAAAAAACCAAACTAAGCTCAGCCCTGGAGCTGGCCCTGTAGCAATCAGGGTCCAATTGGGAAAACAGAAACCGCTGTTAAATGCTGTTAAACAGAAGGGATTTAATTCAGGGAATTTGTTGGAAAACTGGAAAAGCAAAAAAAAAAAAAAAAAAAAAAAGCGGGGGGGGGGGGAAGCTAGGAAAACCAGAGATGTATATTTCAGGCAACAGCTAGTGCCTCTAAGACTGGGAGAATGACAGTGAAGAGGTGGCATGGGCATCTCCAGGGCCGCCACCGCTGCAGGTGCTGGAACTGTGGGGGTAGGTGGGAGGGGCTGTCACCCAGCCAGTGCTCAGAGCCGGAGTGCAGGGCGGGGATTGCGGAGGCACTAGGAAGGGCTCCTGAGATCTGGAGAGAGTTGCCTTGATTCATAGTTTTCATGCAGTGAGGTCCTATTCTGCTTCCATCCTCAGTGAGGTGAAATTACTTATAGTCTTAAAACAAGCCTCCTTTGCTTGAGCTACCTTGTCTCACAAACAAACTCTCCCAAGACGCCCATTCCGGTCATCAGCCTAGGCCTCTTCCCCCATGTTTCCCTTCACCTCGCTGACTCAGAACAGACCCTTCACTTGGGAGTTGAGCTGCCCGAGAATTGTGATCATTGTTGCTCTGTGACATCACAATGTTTTTAAATCCAGGAAGGGGAAGTTCTGCAACATTATCTTTTTTCCTCCCAGAACAGGAGCACTTTTGTATGCTTCTTTTGGGTGCATTTTACAACTGTTTTGTATTTTATATTCCTAAAACTCTTAATGCTCCATTAATTCGCGTTGCATTAAATCTGTGAAGGGGAAGTGTTACCTTAACACTTGTTCAGTCTCTCCAGTTGTAAGCAATGTTAACTCTCCATCGAGTCTGATTTCCTTTTACTGTGTCATCAAAGTGAAGTTTTCCTTATAGTTTTCGTTAGATAGGCATTGAAATGTTTAGTGGAGATTTGGGATCTTGGTTGTGAATAGTTTGTTTTTTTTACACTTTCATTTCTGGCTATTGATTATAACAACTACATATTTTAAAATCTGTTTATGTTCCCTGCTGATCACTTGAGCAAGAGGAATTGTCCAGTGTGAGAGGGGGTGCAGAGCAGAGACGGATTTGTGTCACGTTTGCTTTCACGTGTTTGTGTCTCTTGTGCCCAATGTTTGAGTAGCGTGTGGCTCTTGTGAGCCATTGGACGGTATACCTTTCCCGTTTTCTCCCAGGAATGATCCAAGTTAAATGACCTGTGCTAGGAGCAAATCCATGGCCTTAAACCCTCTGAAGGCACAGGCAGTACAGACTTTTGCTTTCAACAGCTCTCATTTCTAATAATTAAAGCTACCTGGACTGCTTTGGGAAATACTGATTTCTATAATATGAAAGACCGAAATGACTGATTATTTGGAGATTGGTTACAGGTTTTCAAACCATAGATTAAGGGTTGGTCTAAAGAATGTCCTAAAAATATGGTGTGCTTTGAAAATTGCACGTATAATAAGTATTCACTATACAAAAATGAGAAAATGCCCATAACTAAAAGAAAGAAAGAAAGGAAAGAAAAAAAAATGCTCATAATTCTACTACTTAGAGATGACTACTGTTATTTTGGTGTCTTTTCTTCTAAATGGTTTCCTATATCTGATGTACAGGATTATACAAATAAATGTGCACATTCATGGGACTTTCTCTATAATCATGTGAACCAATTCCTGTAATAAATCTCCTCTTACGTATCTATGTCTACCTGTATCTATGTATCTATATCAATATCAACATCTATATCTGTAGCCTATCTGTTCTGTTTCTCTGGGGAGCCCTAACTAATACACCCAGTTTCCTCCGCTGGTAACATCTTGCAAAACTGTAGTATCTATTACAACCGGGATTTTGTTGGTTTTTTTTGAGAGGGAAGGTGGGGCTGGGGAGGGGCAGAGGGAGAGAGAGAATGTTAAGCAGGCTCCATGCTCAGTGCGGAGCCCGATGTAGGGCTTGATCTCACGACCCTGAGATTATAACCTGAGCTGAAACCAAGAGTCAGACACTTAACTGACTGAGACACCCAGACACCCCGCCAACAAGATATTGATACTGTACAGAACATTCCTTCACCACAAGAACCCCCATGTTGCCCTTTTATAAGGCAACTCTGTCCCATTCTCCTCACCCCCACTGGGTCTGTTACCCCAGGCAGCTGCCAATTTATTCTTCATTTCTTTTTCTTTTTCTTTTTTTTTTAAAGATTTTATTTTATTATTTATTTGACAGAGATAGAGACAGCCAGCGAGAGAGGGAACACAGGCAGGGGGAGTGGGAGAGGAAGAAGCAGGCTCATAGCAGAGGAGCCTGATGTGGGGCTCGATCCCATAACGCCGGGATCACGCCCTGAGCCGAAGGCAGACACTTAACCGCTGTGCCACCCAGGCGCCCCTATTCTTCATTTCTATAATTTTGTTGTTTCAAGAATAGTCTATGAGTGGAATCACACCGTATGTGCCTTTTTGGCTTTTTTTCCACTTTGCATAATTCTTTTTTTAACTTAGCAAAATTAGTAATTTTTTCACTTGGCGTAATTTCACCTAGCATGCCAAATGTAGCATGTATCAATGAGGTGTTCTTTTTTTATTGTTGAGTATTCCATGGAATGGACATACGCAATCTGTTTAACCATTCATCTGCTGAAGTATATCTGGGTTGTTTACAGCTTTTGGCTATTATAAATAAAGCCGCTATGAACATTTGCGGGCAGATTTTTGTGTGAACAGAAGTCTCCGTTTATCTAGGCTAAGCACCCAGGAATGCAGTGGCTGGGTCGTAGGGTAGTTGGATGCTTCGTGCTTTATAAAACTACCAAACTGCTTTCCAGAGTGGCTGTACCATGTTACAGTACTACCCACAACGTACGAATGATCTGGTTTCTCTGCATCCTCACCAGCATCTGTTGTTAACTTTTTACTTTAGCCGTCCCGATAGGTATGAATTTCCTTAATAGGTATAGTGCTGAGGCGCCTGGGTGGCACAGTCATTTAAGCGTCCGACTCATAGTTTCGGCTCAGGTCATGATCTCAGGGTCCTGGGAGAGAGTTCCGCATCGGGCTCTGTGCTAAATGTGGAGTCTTTTTGAGATTCTCTCTCCTTGTCTCTCTGCCCCTCCCACTCGTGCTGTCTCTCTCTAAAATACGTAAATAAATCTTAAAAAAAAGTTATAGTGCTACTCAAATGATCTATTTCATATTGAGTGAGTTGTGTTAGTTTGTGTTTTTCAACGAATTACTCCATTTCTTTTTTTTTTTTTTAAGATTTTATTTATTTATTTGACAGAGAGACAGTGAGAGAGGAAACACAAGCTGGGGGAGTGAGAGAGGGAGAAGCAGGCTTCCCGCTGAGCAGGGAGCCGGATGTGGGGCTCAATCCCAGGACCCTGGGATCATGACCTGAGCTGAAAGCAGATGTTTAACGACTAAGCCACCCAGGAGCCCCAAATTACTCCATTCATCTAAGTTGTCAAATTTATGTGTGTAGAGTTGTTCGTAGTATTTTTTTTAAAAATCATTGATTTGTCTTGCCACTTGCAATGACATGGATGGAGCTAGTGAGTATTAAGCATAAGTCAGTTAGAGAAAGACAAATACCATATGATTTCACTCCTATATGGAATTTAAGAAACAAAACAAATAAGCAAAGGGAAAAAAGGAGAAAGAGAGAGACACAAACCAAGAAACAGACTCTTAGCTATAGAGAACAGATGGTTACCAGAGGGAAGGTGGGTGGGGGAATGGGTGAAGTAGGTAATGGGGGTTAAGGAGGGCACTTGTTTCGGTGAGTACCCGGTGATGTAGGGAAGTGTTGAATCACTATACTGTATACCTGAAACTAATATTACACTATATGTTAAGTAACTGCAATTTAAATAAAAACTTTAACAAAAATTGAAAAAATGAAAATCATTGATTTCTGCTATTTGTTATTTACTTTCTTTTGCTTTGGGTTTATTTTTTCTCTTTTTCTAGTTTCTTAAGTGGGAGCTTAGAATATGGATCTGAGACTTTTCCTCTTTTCTAATATGTGCACTTAGTGTTATAAATTTCCCTGAAAGAGATATTTTCTATTGAATAGGGAAACCTTAGTGTACCTGCCATGTGTATAGCTCCCCACCGAGGAATTCAATTCAATTCAGCAAATATTTATGGAGTGGCACTGTTCTAAATCCTCCGGTATACATCAGGGAACAAAACACACAAAGATCTCTATCTTTGTGGAGCTCACATTCTAGCTGGGGGAGACACACAACAAATAATAAGCGTCATTTAGATCGTATGTTAGAAAGTGGTAAGTACAGGAACAAAAAGTACTGCAGGAGAAGAGGGGAGGGACATGTGGGGAACTGTAGCGTTTAATACTCCAGTACTGACAGTACAGCATTTGATACTCCAGGTGTAGTACTGAATAGGTTGGTCAGGCAGGCCTGGTGGAGAAGGTGAGATTTGAGTAAAGATCTAAAGGAGTTAGTGAGGCCAGTGTCTGGTAGAAGTGTGCGTCAGACCGATGGGACAGCCAGAGCAAAGGCCCTGTGGTGGGAGCATGCCTGGACTATCTGAGGAAAAGCAAGGCAGCCAGTGTGACTAGAGTGAGGTGAGCAAGGCGGGGAGTGGTAAAGATGAGGTGAGAGTGTAATGGGGGCCAGGTCTTTGGGTCTTTCTCTGAGTGAAATGGGGAGCCGTTGCAGTGTGTGAAGCAGAGGAATGACTAGGTGTTCAAAGAATCACTCTGGCTGCCATGTGAGGGATAGACCATGTGTAGAAGCATGTGACCTCTTAACAGGCTCCCGCAGCGATGCAAGTGGCTTGGAGCAGAGTGCTAGCTGCGGGAAAGGTGAGAAATGGTTACATTCTAAATACATTTTGAGGGGTGCCTGGGTGGTGCGGTCGACTCTTGGTTTCAGCCCAAGTCATGATCTGAGGGTGGTGAGATTGAACCCCATGTCAGGCTCTGTGCTCAGCACGGAGTCTGCTTGAGACTCCCTCTGCCCCTCCCCCACACGCACTCTCTCTAAAATAAATAAATATATGTTTAAAAATACATACATACATACATACATTTTGAGAGTAGAACTAATAGGAGTGCTTCTAGGTTGGACTTGGGGCGTTCGAAGAAGATAGGTATGTGAATAACCAGCTTGATCTAAATCCTTAAACGTAGGTGACCACATCCCATACCATACGCAGCCTTCCTACCCCTACAGCCCTGCTCACAGCTTATTGGACAATGGCAGGCCCTTACCTAGGAGCAGCTGATCGAAAGGCTGGACATGAGCCTATAGAGTGTCCTGGCATGGAAGTTTTGCCCAAATAAGTGGCAATTAAGTGTGTCAATGGTTTTTCTCTTACAGGAATCAGAACTGGAGAGACAAGAAAAGACAATCCGTGGAAACAGAAGCTCACAGACACGGAGAGAGGCAGTATTCAGACGTCGTCGGTAAGCAGAAGCCGTGACTAAGCAAGAGCTCTGAGGGAACGGAAGCCACGAGGCGGCACAAAGATATACAAAGTAATGACGGGAATGATACACAATAACTAAAAGAGCATCAAATTCTCAGGAGAAAGAGTCCATGGCCAGGCCTGGGTCACGGGCCAGCCCTGGAGCCGGAGGTACCGTCACCTCCTCTGTTACCAGGGGCGGGGGAATGGTGCTGGACAGACACAGACTACATTGTGCCCCAGCGTGTCAAGTCAGGCTGGGATCGGCTCTGTGGAAGCCAGAACCACATATGAGCCCAAACGCCAAGGGTACAAGCCAGCCAGAGAAAGCAGAGGGAAGTGGTCTCCCGAGGGAAGCAGGAAGCGAAGGAGATGCTCGGAGAGAAGCAGGGAGGGCAGATGATGCAGCCACGTGAGATACCGCCCTGCATCTCACCTTCCTGACTCTCTCCCATCCCGGGGGGTCCTGGCTGGGCTGATCCCTGCCCTTCAGAGCCCCTGGAGAGTACCTTTTGTATCAGTTCGAACTACCTCCTTTTCTGCTTGAGCTGCTGGGAGTCGTTTTTGGTCTAGGCTCCAAGGGATGGCACATTTAGCTGGAAATGTCTTGCCATTTACTTATCTCTCAGGATCGAGCATGGCAGACAAGGTACAAAAGGTGAAAATGCAGATATTTGGGTGAAGAACTAGCTGGAATCATGTGAAGCGTTTTACGTACCTTGTCTCCTTTAATCTGTCGGGTCAGAGAGGTAGCAGTACGGAGGCTCACAGAGGGTAAGTACAGCCCACCTTCGTTATTCACTGCATCTGGATTTGCAACTTTGCCTACTCCCTGAAATTTATTTGTAACCCCAAATCAATACCCCGAGTGCTTTCCCAGTATTCACAGACATGTGCAGAGTGGTGAAAAATCGAGTCGTCCAGGCACACGTTCAGCTAACATAAAAAAGGCAACACTTGGCTTTTCTGTTTCAGCTCCCACACCGTAAGCAAGTTTTCCTTTTGCAGTCTATTTAAGGCCACATTTTTCAGATTTTGTGCTGTTTGTTGGTGATTTCACTATTTCAGGTTGCTCCCAGTTGTAACGTTGAAGTGCCGTCTTTGCTCCTAAGCACAAGAAGGCCATGACGTGCCTTACAGAGAAAATACGTGTTCGATAAGCTTTGTTTAGGCAGGAGTTATAGTACTGTTGGCTGTGAGGTCAGTGTTAATGAACCAATAATATATATTACATTGTCTGTCTTTAAACAGAAACAAACATAAAATGAAGTTGTACATTGACTGGTTGATGAAAATGTCATGACTGGAGGCCCACAGGAATCTAACCCTGTATTTCCCCTGGGAGTAATAGTTCAGTATTTGCTAATTCAGTGTTTGTAGCGACTTTTTAGAGCATAACTACCACGAAAAACAAGAATCCACTGTACCATGTGCAGGATGGGTGGAACAGTGGGATGCCCAGCTCCAAAGCCATGCCTCTCTGATTTTGGACACCTCGTGCTCATTCTATTGTGCCAGGCTGTGCTCCGGAAGAAAAAGAAAAGCTTCTCTGCTCTGCTTGCAGTGCTCCTTCCGCTGCACAATGCTGCCTTCTCTAGAACTTGTTGCCTAGCTGGGAAGTGAACTGGTATGAAACAACCATGGAAACCACAGTAGGATCTGCATTAGGGCTGGGACAGTAATGAGTAGCACATTTGTCCTCACTCATCCCTTAAATATATGGGGGCAGGCAGCGCTCATCTACCACAGCCCCTTTTCCTGCTTGAGCCCTGATGGGGGGCTCCACAGTCCTTTTCAAAACAGGATTCCAGGCAACCACTACCGGCTAATGAGAGTTGAATGTGAGATGAAACCGTTATCTTCCTTGCGTGATAACCGGCATCCTTAAAGAGTAAGCACACACTTGGAGGATCTGAGTTGCCAGGCTTAAGGAATTTTAGAGTTTAAGCAAATGTGTTCGTCTGTTTCAAAGCGTAGACCCCCTGGTAGCTCTGAGTGTCTGGTTAACTCTCTTCGGAAAGGCTTTCTGGATTCCTTTACATAGGACCTTGCTCCTGAAAGATTCATCTTGATGGCAACCATCTTTCTTGTTCATCTCTGAATCACTTTGCCTAGAGCGCTGTCTGGCGTACAGGTGATGCTCAGTGATGTTTGTGGAACGAAGGCCTGGGTACCTCGGTTGACACCTATCTTTCCCAGGGGGGAAGAGCTCTGATGTAGGCTGGCGACAGAATGCAATCCTTAAGGGCATAAAGCAGGGCAGGCACCGCCCGGGGGTGGGGGTGATGGTGGAGCTTTTCAGGGGAAGCAGTCAAGAAATTGTAAGTGAAACTGAACAGGAGCTGCGTTCTGTTGAATCTCTCTGCCTCTTTTCTTCATTTCTCTTCATGTTCTCTGCTATGGCTTACCTCTTTACTTCTGGTGCGATGGCTTTGGGAATCCCAAGCAGGACTGGGGTGGAGGCATACAGGGAAGAGAAGGCCTGAGGTATGGCTTGAGCTGAGAGCTAGTTTTGACCCTGAACTAAAGGATCCCAGCCTTCAGCTTCTGGACCTGCTGGGCACCAGGGCTACCTATCCTTACACAGGGCTCAGGATGCTTACCACTCCATCAGCCTAGCCCAGTCCCTCTCTTCCTCTGCCCTATTCCCTTTCTCCTTCTGTCCTCCATCAGTCATGGCAAATGGGGTTTGAGAGGGAGTACCGAAGAGGGGATGGGAAGTCAGGCCAGGAAGAGGGGGATCTATTTGACTAGGAGCCTAAGAAGAGAATGACACTTAGTGCACCAATATAGCATGGGAGTTAGGGTGGAAAAAATGTTAGATTTCTGAGCCATGTTTGCTATTTTAGTACTGGAAGTGATTTTCAGTCAAAATCTCTGCCCTGGTGTTGGGAGAGCTACAGAAAGCTGGAGCTTCCCAATCTGCAGCTAATTCTGGAGAAGTAGTGTGGTACTTACGACCATGGGAGACGGTGCATGGGCTTTGGAGTAAGTCTGAGCTGGGTTACCACTTGCTAGCTGTGTAGTTTGGGGTAGGTTCATTAATCGCTCTGGATTTTACTCCTTTTGTCTGTAAGATGAAGATAATATTAGTGTGTACCTTATGGGATCATAATGACTAAAAGAAATGAGGTTTTTCACGTTCTGTGAAATGTGCTTGGGAAACTCAAATGCTATCTAATGTTACCATTGATCATATGATCACCTTGTGTTATTCACTTACACATAGTGAGGTATTTTCTTTTCTTCTCAGCTCTGAGGATGGAAGTGAAATAGACTGAGTTTCTGAGAATTTTTAAGAGGAAGACAGGCACTCAGACAATGTGTCTGAGAAGCAATTCTGATACTTTCAGTGTCAGGAAGTCTGCAGATTCCCCAGCAGTGACTATAATGGTGGCTCTGGAGACCATTAGTTCTCAAGACCACAGGGTGACTGACTAGGAAAGTTTGCCTATATTGTGTGCTGCCCTTTCTCTACAGGTCTGGATTATAAGGAGTGGCCAAATCCAGTTTAACCAACAAACAAGCCAGTAAACCAGAGAGCCGACTACTAAGCTACTGTAAGCCCTGACACATTTGGCTTTACCTCGCCAGTTTCTGCAACATTTAGTTTCCCATAGCTGGGCTCACTGGTGCAAAATATCCCTGACTCCCGTTTTTGCCTATCACCCATTGTATTAGTTCTCCATGCTGCTGTTACAAATGATCACAACCTTGATGGCTTAACCCAAATTTATGATCTTATAGTTCTAGAGATCAAAAGAGCAAAATTGACCTCACTGGGCTAAAATCGAGGTGTTAGTAGGGCTGTGTTCCTTTCTAGAGGCCCTGGAGGGGACAATCTGTTTCCTTACTTTTCCAGCTTCTAAAGGCCACCTTACTTTTCCAGTTTCCTGGCTCATGGCCACCTATCATCTTCAAAGCCAGCAATGGCAGGGTGAGTCCTCACATCGAGCCACTCCAACCTCTGTGTCTGGCATCACATTTCCTTCTGACTTTTCTGCTTCCCTCTTCCATATTAAGGACCCTTAGGATTACAGAGGGCCCACCCGAATAATCCAGGATAGTCTCCTTATTTTAGAGTCAGCTGATTTGCAACCTTAATTCTATTTGCAACTCTTGCCACAGTTCCATGATTTCCCTTGCCCTGCAACGTGATATATTCATAGGTTCTAGAGATAGGATATGCATATCTTTGGGGGCTTTTGTTCTACCTTCAACAATCATCATCTATTATGCGCTGCCCTCTGCTTCTAAACCAGAATTTAGAATTTTGTAAACTCCCTCAGATACCAGGTTCAAGTCATCCTCTTTGTGATGTATCCATGAATCCCATGCTGGAGGAGTTGGTCTCTGGCCTCGCTGGCTCCCTTCACCTCATTTGACCTTTATATAAAATGACCCGAGGTGCCGTACACGGAGCATACAAGCACTCTGGTTGCTCTGCCCAAACTGGTGGGTAGGAGAAACTTTGCTTTATTTCTTCACGTTCAGATTTTTTATTGTGGTAGCCAGCTCATAGATCCAGTTTTTCTTTGATGAATATTTTCAAACGTAAGAAGCTTATCTGTCCATTCTGTGTCACAGCCTTATCTGATAGTACTTTCATTAACTCGGTTAATGCCTGAGGACAGTTTACACAAAGTACAATAATCATTAGCTGCCAGTTCCTAAAACTACTCAGAGGTGCCTGTGCTGTTTTAGATATGTACATAAAAGCACACGCATACCTTCTTAGATACATGCATGAAGGCACACTCATCTACACAGACAGTGATCAATGTAGTGGGAAAAAGATCTTAAACATCTGTTAAGGTGCACTGGATGTCGGGGCACCTGGGTGGCTCAGTCGTTAAGCGTCTGCCTTCGACTCAGGGCGTGATCCTAGAGTCCTGGGATTGAGCCCCGCATCGGGCTTCCTGCTCTGCTGGGAGCCTGCTTCTTCCTCTCCTACTCCCGTGCTTGTGTTCCCTCTCTCGCTGGCCGTCTCTCTCTCTGTCAAATGAATAAATAAAATCTTAAAAAAAAAAAAAAAGATGTGGTAGATGTCCACAGGGTGACATATAGAAGTGTTGAATTACTATATTGTATCCCTGAAACTAATATAACACTGTATGTTAACTAATTGGAATTAAAATAAAAATTAAAAAAAAAAGAAAGGTGTTAGATGTCATCTTAAGGGGAAGGAAACATTATATTGAGAACCTACTTTGGTGTTGAAAACTTTATATCTAAAACTTACTTTAATTCTCATTATAATGCAGGAAAACAGCTTTTATAATCTCCCTTTTACAAAGGGGAAAATTGCGGCACAAACATTACACAGCTAGTAAGAGCTCAACATTTCACACCTGGACTGTCTGTTTCTAAAACTTTTTTCTTTCCCCTTCACCTGACCAACGTGAAAGCAAGGGAATGGACCAAAATATGGACCAAAATGGGGATGTTCAAACAGATGACTGGAACGAGTCTTAGAGTTTTATGGAGGTACCCAGAGACTCCTCACATGGGAGTGAAGGTGCTCAGTAGGGGCAAGCTGAATGGGCTGGGTTTTAGGTTCTTCCCCCTTACAATGAGGCCAACTCTGCTATTATTAGTTCTACATATTGGGATGCAATGTAGTGTTTCAGTAGAAAGAACGAGGGGATGGAGTTCTGCTAAAATAGCCTCTTGAAGGCCATTAGACTGGAATTTGACCACCATGTCCCTATAATTCTGGAAGTCTGTCCTAATTGTCCCCAGTTAATTAACCAGTTCTTCCAATGGTGGTGCCTTGGTTGTTCTCTGAATGTAATTAGAAGAGATCATCTCAGTTAGTGAGTGATGCGGGAGAGGAGAAGCAAGATTCTCTAGGTACTTTGCTGCATTGCAGAATGAATGTAAGCTGAAGGCAGAGGGGAAGTCTGATTCATGTTGAAGACAGCACTGATCAGGCGCTAGACAGTGGAAGATTCTACAGAAAAGGAAACCCTCACAGTGATGGCGAATGAGGTATGAGGAGGTACACAGATATTTTGAAAATTGTCCCTTTTAGGGACTATATGTGGTTGGGATATTGTTACGCTCCCTTCGGAGAGCCTGTCTTGCCATGCCGCTGATTGGCTTATAGTGAGTCAATATGAGACTCTCAAAGCAAGTTCAGTCCCATTAGAGTATCACTTATTTAAATCTGTAAAGGAGATAACAACTTTGAAAATTTTAAGTCAGCACCTCCTAGGCCACATTATTGGGGGTGAGTCACTATCTTAAGACAAAAGATCATATGTGGAATTTAGGAAACAAAACAAATGAGCAAGGGGGAAAAAGAGAGAGAGGGAGAGAGAGAGAGAGAGAGGCAAACCAAGAAGCCGACTCTTTTAACTATAGAGAACTGATGGTTACCAGAGGGGAGGTGGGCAGGGGGATGGCTTAAGTAGCTGATGGGGATTAAAGAGGGCACTTGCTGTGAGGAACACCAGGGGCTGTATGGGAAGTATTGAATCACTATATTGGACGCCTGAAACGAGTATTACGCTGTATGTTAACTAACTGAAATTTAAATTAAAACGGTAAAAAAAAAAAAGACAGAAGATAGAATGAAAGCTACATTTTTTTTTTTTTCTTTAAGGGGACACTTTACCGCTGCTTCCCTGAGTTACTCTTTGGTAATGGCTCAATGAAGAATACTGAAAGTGACATATTGATGGAGCTCTTGAATCTTTACAAGCACTTGAGTCTTTAATGGAGCCTCAGACTGTGCTCCCCAAAACACCTCACCCCTCTCTGATAGTAATAAGATTCCCAAGTCTCAGCTGTGCCAAGGCAGCCTGGCATTTCCCAGCTTCCCTTGCAGCTAGATATGACCATGTGACTTAAGTTCTTGTCAATGAGATACAAGCAGAAGTGTTGTATGGCAGCTTCTGGCAATTGTACTCAAAAGATAAATGGTACATGCCCTTTGCCTCTTCTTCATCCCATCCTCCACCCTGCTTCGGAACACAGATGTGATGGTTGCCACACTAGTTACCATCTTAGACCACGAGAGCGAGGGCCACAACTGAGGAATGAAGAGCAGTGAGATGACCCTGGGTCCCTGAGGACATTATGGAGAAGCTCTGTATTTTCTTTTCTTTTTTTTTTTTTTAAAGATTTTATTTATTCATTCGACAGAGATAGAGACAGCCAGCGAGAGAGGGAACACAAGCAGAGGGAGTGGGAGAGGAAGAAGCAGGCTCATAGCGGAAGAGCCTGATGTGGGACTCGATCCCATAACGCCGGGATCACGCCCTGAGCCGAAGGCAGACGCTTAACCGCTGTGCCACCCAGGCGCCCCAGCTCTGTATTTTCTAACTCAGGACTTCCATGTGAAAGAAAAATAAAATATTGCTTAAATCACTTATATTGAATTTCTGTTTCTCATAGCCAATAGTAATACAAACTGATATGCTCTATACACTACGTACGATATTATTCCAGTTTTACAAATGAGAAAACGTGGCTTAGCCAGATTAAATCATTTGTGAAGGTCACCCAACTAGTAGATGAAGAAATTAGGGTCTGAATCACAGTTTTTGCCAAAGCCCATGTGCTTTTCTCCTCCTCATTATTCACTCTCAGACCATGAGGGTAATAGTGTTTAAATTTCTCTGGTTGGCAAGAGCCTTTCAGCAAAGCCCTCTGATAGTGTCTGATCATGAGACTACAGTCTTCAACTTGCCCCTCTTTTGTCTCTTTTAAAAGTAAAATCCACAAGTCACAAACGTCATGGTGACACTCGATTGCATATCATCTTGAGAGTTCTGGGATGTCACAGCAGCCCCCCGGGGGTCTGATTTGCATGAAGACTCTTACGCCTTCTAGGAGAAATGGTGTAGAGGACCATCGGAACTAATGATTGGGGACCTAGAGAGATGGTTGATGCCCTTGAACAGAGAGGGGATGATGAAGTAGGCCCTAATCCTAGGAGGAGGGCAGATGCCTGATGCAGGAAAATCAGAGGACTATCTTTCCTCCTTTTTATTTTTATTTTTTAAAGATTTTATTTATTTATTCGACAGAGAGAGACGGCCAGCAAGAGAGGGAACACAAGCAGGGGGAATGGGAGAGGAAGAAGCAGGCTCATAGTGGAAGAGCCTGATGTGGGGCTCGATCCCGCAACGCTGGGATCACGCCCTGAGCCAAAGGCAGACGCTTAACTGCTGTGCCACCCAGGCGCCCCCTCGTCCTTTTTAAAAAATATTTTATTTTTATTTTAAAGTAATCTCTATACTCAGTGTGGGGCTCGAGCTTGCAACCCCAAGATCAAGAGTCAAGCAGGCCCCACCCGCTATCTTAAGGTGAGAATGGAGTGATGCTGGGCAGTGGAAGTGTATATCCATCTTACTATGGGCACAAATCAGATAGGCGAGGGAGGCTGAGATAGGTGGTGTCACCAAGGGAGTCCCAGACCAAATCGAACCTTAGTTAATGAAAAGAGCTTCATGGTTATCTGAGTCCAAGTGCACTTGTTTTGATGCCGGACTACCTATGATTTGTTGGAAATACTTTCACTCTTTAGAGGAACAATTTCATTCTGTTGTAGGGTTTGAGAAAGCTGTGGTGTGATTCAATAGAGCTAACATTGGTATGGTGATCAACATTGGGGGACAGAGGAGGCAAATAGGCAGCACCAGCAGAAATGATGGAAAGGGAGAAAATGGACTGTCTTGCTCTTGACTTGCTCACCTCCATCAAGGAGAGAATCACAACCAGTGACGGATAAGGGCCAGATGGTTGGTTCATTAGAAGACCTAATAGAGGCATGGCCTGAGGCTCATCTGACAACAGATTCCTTAGGAATTTAAGGGGATATTAAAAAGCTGTGTTTCACGGGGCGCCTGGGTGGCACAGCGGTTAAGCGTCTGCCTTCGGCTCAGGGCATGATCCCGGCGCTATGGGATCGAGCCCCACATCAGGCTCCTCCGCTATGAGCCTGCTTCTTCCTCTCCCACTCCCCCTGCTTGTGTTCCCTCTCTCGCTGGCTGTCTCTATCTCTGTCGAATAAATAAATAAAATCTTTAAAAAAAAAAGCTGTGTTTCATAAACCAGACATAAATGGACAAATACTGTATGATTCCACTTATACGAGGTGTATGGAGTAGTCAAATTCATAGAAACAGAAAGTAGAACAGTGGTTGCTGGGGCCTGGGGCAGGGGAAATGGGGAGTTGGTTCATGGATATGGAGCTTTAGTTTGGGATGATGAAAAGTTCTGGAGATGGATAGTGGTGACGTTGCATTCCAATGCGAATGTACTTAATACCCCCGAACTACATGCTTAAAAATAGTTAAAATGGTAAATTTTATGTATGTTGAACACACATACAAAAAAGTATGTTTTAATGTGCAGGGCATATACTTTTTCCCCAACCTCTACCTCCCACTGAGGAGAGGGAGCCCCAGTATCCTAGCTCTGTGGCTAGAAATCCTGTACGTTTTGCTTATTCCTGCCTTGACCCTGTCTTCTGCTCTGTTTCTGCGTTTACTTGCTCCTGACGTTGGGCTTCTTCCATTTCTGACCATTCCTTGTTCCTTGGACTTAATGCAGATTTGGTATCTAAGGCTCAGTTGCTGACCTATATTCTTAGAATACATTTGCTCTTTTTCCTGTCTCAATTATATCCCAAATGCTCTGGGGAACTCTGCACCCCAGGACCCCGAAGTTGCCCCTACCTTCTGGGCCTCACTTTTGCCAGTGGCCCTGCCTGGCTTCATCTGGCCTCTCTCCAAGGCAGATCGGATACCTAATCACTCAGACCCACACTGCTGTCTCTCTTCCCTAACCCCCTAGACTCTAGGATGTACAATACTTATCTACATAGTTCCTTGTGACACTCCTTGAGGGAGTGATAAGAGCTGAGGCCAGAGCTGACCAGGCCACTCTGACCAGCCCCAGAGACCAGAGAGACTAGCAGAGAGGCCCATGAGTGCACAGTGGTTTATGTGGCCAGCCTAAGAGTCAGGTGGTTCTGGTAGCAGGACCCACAGGCTATGTTCTGTTTTGCTTTCATTCCTGCTGTTACCCAGATGAAGGCTGAGGCTTCCCTGACCAATGAGAGCTAGATGAGATTGCCTCGACTACCTGATTCCATAACATGGGAGTAACACAAAGCTTTCCCCAGCCTTTTGGGAGTTTTTAGAGGTTTCTACTTTCCTAACCCTCTCTGCCTCCAGCCGTCTGCATTCGGCTGTGTTAGCTCTGACTTGCCCCTGTTCAACCCAAGTTTTGTTTGTTTGCTTTTGCTTTAGATTAACTTTATTTTTTTCTTGTTTCTTTTTTAAAATTTAAATTGAATTAATTAACATATAATGTATTATAGTTTCAGAGGTAGAGTTCAGTGATTCATCAGTCCTTATATAACACCCACTCCTTATTATATCATGTGCCCTCCACCCAGTTACCCCATCCCCCTACCAATCTCTCCTTCCACAACCCTGTTTATTTCCTATGATCAAGAGTCTCTTATGATTCGTCTCCCTCTCTGGTTTCGTCTTGTTTTATTTTTTCCTCTCTTCCCCTATGATCCCCTGTTTTGTTTCTTAAGTTCTGCATATGAGTAAAATCATATGACAATTGTCTTTCTCTGATTGACTTATTTTGCTTAGCATAATACCTTCTAGTTCCATCCACGTTGTTGCAAATGGCAAGATTTCATTTTTTTTGATGGCTGAGTGGTAGTCCATTGTATAGATATCCTACATCTTCTTTATCTATTCATCTGTTGATGGACATCTGGGCTCTTTCCAAAGTTTGGCTATTGTGGACATTGCTGCTATAAACATTGGGGTGCAGATGCCCCTTTGGATCACTACATTTGTATCTTTGGGGCAAATCCCTAGTAGTGCAATTGCTGGGTCTAGGGTAGCTCTATTTTCAACTTCTTGAGGAACCTCCATACTATTTTCCAGAGTGGCTGCACCAGCTTGCATTCCACCAACAGCGTAAAAGGATTCCCCTTTCTCCGCATCCTCGCCAACATCTGCCATTTCCTGAGTGGTTAACTTTTGCCATTCTGACCGGTGTGAGGTGGTATCTCATTGTGGTTTTGATTTGTATTTCCCTGATGCCGAGTGATGTCGAGCATTTTTTCATGTGTCTGTTGACCACTTGTATGTATTCTTTTTGCAGAAATGTCTGTTCATGTCTTCTGCCCATTTCTTGATTGGATTATTTGTTCTTTGGGTATTGAGTTTGACAAGTTCTTTATAGATTTTAGGTGCTAGCCCTTTATCTGGTAAGACATTTGCAAATATCTTTTCCTATTCTGTGGGTTGACTTTTGGTTTTGTCAACTGTTTCTTTTGCTGTGCGAAAGCTTTTTATCTTGATGCAGTCCCAGTAGTTCATTTTTTGCCTTTGTTTGCCTTGCCTTTGGAGACGTGTCTAGCAAGAAGTTGCGGTGGCCAAGGTCACAGAGGTTGCTGCCTGTGTTCTCCTTTAGGGTTTTGATGGATTCCTATCTCACATTTAGGTCTTTCATCCATTTTGAGTCTATTTTTGTGTATGGTGTAAGGAAATTATTCAACCCAAGTTTTGTCAAGAGCTAAAAAACTCAGCTTCGTCACATGTTACTCCCAACCAAAAAATCTGTGGGTGTTACGTAGTGGTAGGTATTATTACTACTGGTTTACTAATGGGGAAACTGAGGCACAGAGAGGACAATGAACACTTGTAATTTGGTGGACTTTATTAAGCCTTTTCAGGGGAGGTGCTATTATATTGTATGGTACCCAGCCCACTGCTATCTTGTATGACTTCTCTCCCCATTTCTTTCTCTACCCTAACTTTATTCATTCCCACAGGGCCCTCCAAATTTCAAATTCTTGTTCCCTTTTATTCAGAGCAGATTTCCACTCTCACACTTTAGACTCTTACAAGCAGTTATCCAAATATTTCTTCTCAAACAGTTAATTCTCCCCTAATAGGAACACTAGTGCTAACCTTTAATGTAATACAATTTTCTCTACTATTACATTCTTTTAGTTTTGCATTTTCTTATATCAACCAAGCCAAACATTATCAAAATAAAACTACCAATGTGATCCATGCCACTCAGAATAGATTAAAACATTGAAACCCTTCCAAATCAGTCCTTCTGTGATAGCCCTTCCTATATTTATGCCCAAATGTATACCCTTTCTCTCCAACCTCCTTAGATCATGTAGCAGTTCCTAAATCTGGCTGTATATTTGTCACCTGGGGATCTCTGACCAAGCCCCAGAGATTCTATTTAAGTAGATGAAAGTGGGGCCTGGGGTTCTGCATCTGAACTGAGGAAAAAATTCCTCAGTTATGATTTAGGATCACTGATTGGACTGGCCTCATTTCGAGGGCTCAATAGCCACATATGGCTTATGTCTACCATATTGGACAGGGCAGTGACGGAACATTTCCATCACTGCCTAAGGTTCTAGTTGATAGTGCTGATCTATACCGTATATTGTCCATGGCACTGTGATGTTTAGCAAATGTAGCCCTATCCCCATCCTTCCTCTACCTTCCAGATTCTTACCACACCATCTGGACTGTCATTCCCTCACAAGAGAACCCTCTATAGCCTCAGTACCTTCTCTGACTATTCCCTCTAACTTTTGGCTGTATTTGATTTCCTCCATTCAGGACCAGGATACGGTGGTGGGTCTGCTTTTCTCCCAGTACATGCCTCCACACTCTCGTGAAAGACTCAGCCATTGGAGGCTAACGCCATTTGGCTATGATTACTCTCTGCCTTCTCATTGCTTTGCTGTCAGCCTCCTGGTCATCTCATTCACAGAAGACTTTTACATCTGGCTCACAGTGTTCCTGTTTATCTCAAACCTTGCTGTCACCTCAGATAATGCCAATGTCCAGCTAACAACTGGCCCCTCAGTTCCTTGACCTTCTCATCTCTAGTAAAAATGATAAGAATAAAAGCTAACACTTCCTACGTGCCAGTCACTAGTCTAAGAAATCAGCAAGTCATGTATTAACATTTGATTCCATGACAGCCTGGAAAGATCGGTCATTCTTATTATCATCATCTCCATTTTCTAAATGAGGAAGCAATTAAGTAAATTGCTCACGGTCATGACACCCATTAAGTAGTGAAGGTAGGCCTCAACTCAGGCACTCTAGTCCCAGAGAGCATGCACTTCACTACTCCAAATGTTCTCTTTCCAATGATGGTCTTTTTTCCATTTCAGTTCCCACGACCCACTTTCACTGTCATACCGTGAACTCTGCCATCACCTCTACCTGTGTCACCTTCAAATCACTAATTAAGGCATCCCAGCGTCTGGCCAACTTCCTCTCCCTCCAGCAGGTCAATAAATACAATAAAAGTAATGATAATAATAGCTAACAGTTATATAGTCTAAGTGCTTTTCACATGCTGACTCATTCATTCCTCACAATTCTGTGATGAAGGTAGATATTAGTACCACTGTTTTACAGATGAGGAAATTGAAACACAGAGAGATAAAGTAAGATGTGCAATGTCACACAGCTTATAGATGTCAAAGCCACGACTGGAATCCAGTCAGGCTCCAGAGTCCCCATACTTATCTGCTGTGTTAAGGATGATAAGCCTGGAGTTGTGGGGAAAAGCATTATCTGGGGACTTTTTCAAATGTTGACCCTCCAGTTCTAAATGTCTGCTTATTTATTTACTTTGAAAGAGACTCTCAGATGATTTAGACATTGGCCTCATATTGAGAACCACAAATTAAATCATTTTCAACCACCTGCTAACATGGCCTTCTAGTAGAATTCAATCTACTGCTGCCCTGCCCGTCTCAGTCAAGACTGCCTCGCACAAACAGGTTAGGGCTGGGTCTGAGAGTGAAGGCATTGTGACCAGCACCACTGAATAAAAAACATCAGTACCAATAGCTTGGAGGGCCTGCAGTGAGTAGGGATGGAGAAATTTCTTTCTTTTATTTATTTATTTATTTATTTGACAGAGATAGAGACAGCCAGCGAGACAGGGAACACAAGCAGAGGGAGTGGGAGAGGAAGAAGCAGGCTCATAGTGGAGGAGCCTGATGTGGGGCTCGATCCCAGAACACCGGGATCACGCCCTGAGCCGAACGCAGACGCCTAACCGCTGTGCCACCCAGGCGCCCCTGGATGGACAAATTTCTTGATGCCTACATAATACTTGGATTTTTTTTTCCTCATGTCCATCTGATTCAGTCCAATAGCCAGGAAGAGAACAGACTTCTTAGCTGGGGATTGCTTGGGGCAGCAATTTCCTCCCCAGTAATGTGATGGCTTCTGAGACAAGAAGAAAGCAGAATGAGAGTTAAGCAAAGAAAGTATTCTTGGCCTAGGTCCAGAGGAAAGGCAGTCTGGCTGAAACAGTTCAGTTCCCTTGGCCAGGAAGCAGCCATCTACGTAAACAGGAAGTAGAGAAGGTTGGGGGATAGGGCAGTGGTTAGTTGGTGAGAACAGGAGCTGACACCAGATGGGTGTCAAGTGGTTACATTCAAAAGAGATTCTGAGACAGGCCCTGACTTTGCACGTTCACCATCGCTGCTCTCTCCTGGGAGGCCTTCTTTCACTAGGGTGTCTGTCTGTGCTCTACGTGTCAGGTCCTACTCTTAAAAGGATAAATCTTTGAGCACCTACCTTTTTTGCCAGTTGTCTGCTGGCTAGTTTTATTTTATCTCGTTTAATAGTCTAAACATTCTGTGAGGATAGGGCTACTATTTCCGTGTTTTCAGGTGAGAAATCCTCACAGGATTAAGTTAGCTTGCCCAAATCTGTTTACATTACACCACTATACAACACTTTTGAAAACTGTCTCCTCTCTGAAAAGTGACCACGAAGCATACCCCATTAGAGAGAGAGTGTGTAAGTTTTGTAAGGGCGCCATAACAAATTACCACAGACCTGCTGGCCTTAAACAATGTATTTATTTTCTCTACCTTCTGGAGGCCAGAAGGCTGGAATCAGGGTGTCGGCAGAGCCACGCTCCTTCTGAAAGCTCTAGAGGAGAATCGTTCCTCACCTCTTCCAGCTTCTGGTGGCCCCAGACATATCTTGCATTGTGACTGCAAAACTCCAGTCTCCTCCTCCAACTTCACATGGTCTTTCCTCTTTGTCCCCATCTCTTCTTCTGTATCTCTCTCTCTCTTTTTTTTTTAAGATTTTATTTATTTGAAAGAGAGTGAGAGAGAGAGAGAGCACAAGCGGGGGAAGGGGCAGAGGGAAAGGGAGAAGAAGACTCCCCTGCTGAGTAGGGAGCCCGACTGCAGGATCATGCCCTGAGCCAAAGGCAGCTGCCCAACCAACTGAGCCACCCAGGTGCCCCTCTTCTGTCTGTTATAAGGCCTCTCATCACTGGGTTTATGGCCCACCAGGATAATCCAGGATGATCTTATCTCAATATCCTTAACTTAATTACAGCTGCAAAGAGCTTTTTTTCCAAATAAGGTAACATTCACAGGAGCTAGGTATTAGGACATGGACATATCTTTTTGGAAACCACCATCCAACCAGCTAGAGAGGGTATCATTATTCAAATATCAGTACAGATTTTGTAGTATTTTAGTAACAACCATGGAATTGAGAGGGACATTATCTTGATTAGAGTGCCCATGGCCAGATCCCTACTCTTTATTTTTTTTTTAAAGATTTTATTTATTTGACAGAGAAACAGCCAGAGAGAGCGGGAACACAAGCAGGGGGAGTGGGAGAGGAAGAAGCATGCTCCCAGTAGAGGAGCCTGATGTGGGGCTCGATCCCATAATGCCAGGATCACACCCTGAGCTGAAGGCAGATGCTTAACGACTGAGCCACCCAGGCGCCCCAGATCCCTACTCTTTAAAAGAACAAACTTTTCCAGGGGTCCCTGGGTGGCTCAGTCAGTTAAGCAGCTGACTCTTGATTTCAGCTCAGTACATCTCAGGGTTGTGGGATCCAATCCCGTGTAGGGCTTCACACACAGTAGGGAGTCTGCTTCAGGATTCTCTCTCTCCCTCTGTCCCTCCGTGACCCCCCTCAAATAAATAAATAAATCTTAAAAAAAAATAAACTTTCCAAAATGCTGTCTCCCCAGCCAACCCAACCCATCTTCCCAAACCTTAGGCCTATCACAATTTCAGGAAACGAGGAAAGTATCACAAAACCATATGTATTTTGAAAGTGCCCTCCAGATGAAAATGACATACCCTTCCCACGGTGCACACAACCACACACAGGTGAGAATTACTTCTCTAAGGGAATGCTATCACCCAGGCTGATGGGTAAGGGGGATCCTTAGGGTATGCCGATTATTGTTGAGGAAGGAAAGAGAAACACCTCAAAACAATAGTGATCATGGAGACTGAAAGTTGGATCAATCCAAAGAACCTCAAATCCAAAGAGCAGGGCTGGAAGGAAGGGCTTGCTTACTAGAAGGGGGTGACCTGTTGTCCATGTGAATTGTCAGAAATACAAAGGTAATCATGTCACTCTGTCACTTGAGATCTTTCAGAGGCTCCCTATTTATGAATACTGAATGAATTCCACATTCTTTAACACAGCACATAAGGACTTGTCAAAAGCTAGCCTCTACTTACTATTTTTTAGACTCCTCTCTCACCACTCCTTCTGAAAGACTGTCTCCTCCTGCTGCACCAAAACTCTATTTCCTGACAAGTCATGTCCTTTCTTGCTTTTCTAGCCTTGAACATGCTCTTCCATCTCCTTGGAATCCTCATCTCTCTTCTTTGTCTGCTAATTCCTACTGACATTTCAAAACCAATTTCCCTGCCACTTTATCTGCAATTCATCAACAAGCCTCCTCGGTCCTTTCCATGAGTTGGCACCTTCCTCTGCTATGATTTCAAGTCACTCTATTTGTGGGAACTGTTGACCTCTGACTTATCCAACCTCTCTTCAGTAGTTCAGGAGCTTTCAGAAAGAACTGTATCACATTCATCCCTGAATCCCTGATTCCTAGTAGGTGCTCAATGATTGTTTCCTGAAAAATGAAAGGACTGGGTCATCATGGATTCAAGTCTAAGATACTTGGTTTGGTGACAGTGGGACCCAGGATTTTATTCTGTAAACTTGTCAGGCTGGAACCATAGATAGAAAAGAACACAGAGGCAGTCCTAGAAGTAAGTCTGGAAGAGCGCAAGAAGAAGGAATTGTAGAAAACTGTGTTGTCTAGTTTGGGGGCATATGGGTGATGTTTTAAGACAGTTTGGAAGCCCTTGGGCCATTCAGCCATGTTCAGCATGAAGACTGTGGAAGTGGAATCATGTTGGGGTTCCCCATCAATATCAATGACAACACGTCAGAAGGGTTGGGGATGATGGATGAGCTGCAACTAGAAATTGTCAGTACTGATACCAGGGAGCTATGTAGTCATGGGATAAATTAAGGGAAAGAGGACAAAGGGAAGTATGTGGGAGAGAGCCATTTAGGAATTTCCTAAACAAGAGAGTGATATGGTGTTGGGTCCCATTGGCCAGTACACATGTATTGGTTGAGTTTATTATGTTCTTGGTACCTGCCACTCTTCGATGATTCTGAGGAAAGTGTATCATATTGCCCACCTCTGGCATTCATTCAGGGTATCTGACCCACAGGCTGGCAATAACTAATGAGGTCTTGGTTTGAGAGCTCTTAAAATGACATTAATAACCCCTGAGTCAGCAGGCTCAAGTAGCACAGCGTAATGATTAGCAGTCCCCAAGGTCTAAAATCAGAGTGCATACCAATCGGACAAGTTATTTAACTGCCTTAATTTTCTCTTTAGTCAAATGGTATGATAATAATAGTATTTATCTCATAAAGTTGCTTTAAAGTTACAGTGGGTTATTTAAGCCTTCAATAAGAGTAATCAATAAGTATTATCTAGTATTATAATTATTAAGAGGCAAATACAAAAAGAATTATATCAAATCCTCAAGTTATACACCTTAAAGTTATACAATGTTATATGTCAGTTACATCTCAATAAAGCTGGGGGAGGAAGAGGCACTAAAGTGCCAACTTAGGAACTGAAATAGTAATAGTCATCCTTTTCTAGCATGATGGGACCTATATGAGTTTAGACTCTTTCAGTTGGGTTTCAAATTACAGAAACCCAACTCAAAGTAGCTTAAGTGAAAAAGAGGGCTTTCTTGTCTTGTCTATCTGAAAAGCCCAGGGCTCTCTGTACATCAGCTTTAATATAGCTGGTTTCAGGAGCACAAAGTGATATTATCAGGGCTTGGCTTCTTTTTATTTCAGCTCTGCTTTCTTCTCTGCTAGTTTTATTCTCAGGCAGGTTCTTCTAGTAGAAGCAAAATGACTGTTGGCAATGTCAGACTTGCATTCTCACAACTGAACCGCCATGGTAGAAAGATCCAGCAGGGGTGCCAGGGTGGCTCAGTCAGTTAAGCATCTGACTCTTGATTTTGGCTCAGGTCATGATCTCAGGGTTATGAGATCAAGCCCCACATTGAACTCCATACTAGGTGTAGAGCCTGCTTGAGATTCTCTTCCTCTCCCTTGTCCCTCTCCCCTTCCCCCCAAAAGAGAAAGATCCAGCAAAAATTCTAGTCCTGATTCTTATTGGCCTAAGTTGTATCACATGCTTATTCCTCAACCAGTCTCTGTCTCTCTGTGTGGCGAGGCCTAGATCATGTGCCTACCCCTAAGTGAGTAGAAGGGCTTTTCCACAAAGGCAAAGATAGGGTCTTGCTTACCAGAAGGAAACCAGTGGAGGCAGAAAGGGACAGATTCAGATTTTGTGGAACCTGAAGCTTTATATTTGGGGCACTCTTGAATAAAAATAATACAAACTTACAAATTAAAAAATATGTCTGAAACTGAATTTTATTTAGACTGAGAAAATAAGCCACAACCAGTTATTGGAATTGTGGAGATTCAGGGAGGAGAGTTGAGATGGCAGAGTAGTAGAGGGACCCTATGCTTGCCTGGCCCTTCGAACACAGCTAGATAAATTCAAATCATTCTGGAATCCTGGAGATTTGGGTTCTTTTCTTCTGAGGTCCGTTTAGGCAATTTATCAGAAATGCTTGCATATAAAAATGCTGTTTGTCAGGTGGCTTCCTCTCCCCATCTAGAACACTCCATCAGTCCTGGAATTTCCTGCACTTACAGGGACAGGGACCCATGCAAGTGAAGAGCTCTGCAGCTTAAACTTTGTTAGCTTCACAACAATTCCACCTCTGGACACAGGGTAAGCAGAACAACAGATGTCTATTTCTTAATAGCAAATTCCTTGTTTTATTTTATTTATTTATTTTTTTAAAGATTTTTATTTATTTATTTATTTGACAGAGAGACAGCCAGTGAGAGAGGGAACACAAGCAGGGGAAGTGGGAGAGGAAGAAGCAGGCTCATAGCGGAGGAGCCTGATGTGGGGCTCGATCCCAGAACGCCGGGATCACACCCTGAGCCAAAGGCAGACGCTTAACCGCTATGCCACCCAGGTGCCCCAGCAAATTCCTTATTTTAAAGAATGGCAATCTGGACATATATCCAAATAACTCGGCTCAGGCCACCATGTCTGGGAACCTTGGGTGTTGGCAGAACAAGTGATCATCATTTTGTACTTTGTGGCATTCGCCAAATCCAGCTGGATTTTTGCTGCACTGATTTTTAACAGCTCTGCACTCACGTAATTCAGTGCTTTAAAAGGCCATGTTTTATTTGGCACTGCTGCTTTCAACAAACTTACAGGGACCGTTGGCCCCAGGAGTCCAAAGCTGAACCTGTCCCGACACAGCTCCCAGCCATGTTCTCATTTCCTCTTCTTCTCATCTACCTTTTCTTCCACCTCTTCTCTTCTTCCTCCTCCTTTTCCTCCACTTTTTCTTCTTCCTTCTCTTTCGCCCTGATTATTTTGACAGATCTTTGAGTTCAAACAGTACATCACACATGAGGCCTAAATTATGAGCAAATTCCACTGACGTCAGGCCATTTGTACATCCAGTGAACTTGGCTCGATTCTTGGCATCTCTAAGCTGTGTCCATTGGAGATGCAGACAAGTGCCTTCAGGGCAACAGAGGCATTCCAGATGGTGGTGTTCGGATAGGCTCCCCAGCACACTACCTCCCATCTGGGCCAGTGCTCTGAATGCCATAGGCCACTCTCGGCACATCCCCACAGCTGCTGTTGACTCTTGGAAGGAGAGCAGCAAACATACTGTGACTTATCAGGGGAAACCTGCAGATGATTAACTCTGGGCCCATTATATGCTGCATTTCCACCCAAGCGGACTCCAGGCTGGGGGTAAAAGCAGGGTATGAGAGAGGACAGACACAGCGGAATACCAGGAGTTTGGCAGCAACCGAAAGTGTTTTCCCCAAGCAAAGGAGACACTTGAGTAGGGATAAAAAAACATTTAGAGATAGACAAGCACGGGTGCAGGTCTCTGCTATTTCCCTCTTACCTGTGTAAACTTGATAGATTGTGGTAGATATCTGCCATGCGTTATTTCCCACACTCCTACTGCTGAAAACAGCAGCCTCTTTCCTTCGGGACACTCCTTTCCGACTCCCTATGGCCTCAGGGCTCTATCTTCCTACCCCCCTCCCCCACCTCTTCTCCCTCCTACCCCTCAATGATAGTACACAGGGGGACCAATTACACTGTCACAGCCCCCTGGACATAGCAAATAAACACATGGTGTATGCCAGCCCATTATGGTCCTTCCTTGAAAGGTTCCAAAATTTGGGGTGCCTGGGTGGCTCTGTTGGTTGAGCGTTTCTTGGATTTGGCTCAGGAGATGATCTCATGGGTTGTGGGATTAAGCCCTCTGTGTCCTGTTCCACGCTCGATCCTGCTTGAAGGATTCTCTCCCTCTATCCCTCCCCCTGCTCGCTCACTCTCTCTCTCTCTCTCTCAAAATAAATAAGTAAATCTTGGGGGGAAAAAAAGAAAGTTTCCAAAATTTCTAAATTAGGTCAAAGCTCTATAAGAATATTAATATACCTTACAACTCAAAAACGAGGGAGGAAGGAAAATAGCTGTCACACTAGCTGGGAGAAGAAGACATCCAAATTTAAAAAGTTATGCCTCCACTTCTCTGAATCGTTGCCGCAGCTACCTAGATTTATGGGGGCAATGTGGGATTACACATATGTGAATTTTCCTGGCAGCCTGAAGGTTATCCTTTCAAGGGCAAAAGAACTTTTTACTATTTTTTTTAACCATATTATTTGCAGACTTTTCTAAAATGTTTTAGATCCTTTCCTTATTTTTAAAATGGGAAATACCACCCTTAACCTCTTCTGGGGCTCAGGGTCGTCAAAATGAGGCTCATTTAGTAGGCTGCATGATAATATAGTTGAGGCCCCTTTTCTTTTTCTTTGTTTTGTTTTTTTTTTAAGATTATCCCACCCTGCACTTCCTAACTCCATCCTGCTCACCCAGCACCACAGGGTGAGCCCCCAACAAGAATGAGCTCCATCGACAGCCTGTGCTCCATTCCCTTCCTGTCTTGTGTCCCCCTTCCTGACGTGCTCCTGCATTCCTCTGGCTCCTGAGCTCCTGTTTGCTTCCTGCTCGGAGCCCAGCAGTTTCCCCTTAGATCTCACCTGGGATACAGCTGCTCTGGGGCTGACCTTTGGTCCTCTTCCTCATGTGCCACGCCGCCTCTGCCCTTGGGCCCTGTTCTGCCTCCAGCCGGCACTTGGACTGAGCCAGGCTAGGGTCCCATGACAAGGGGTCAGATGTTAATGCTCCTGCCTCCTTTCACATGCTTAAACGAACTGGACCATTGGCTGCAGGGACAAACAGCCTGACACACCGCCATAACCCCCAGAGTAAGATTTTAAAATAACGGAGGGCGGAAGGGTGACAGAGGATATTCGCACTTGCTGTAGAAGGTATATCCTAATTGGGCAGTACAGATATCAGTTCTCTGGGAACATGAGTTACCATTTTTACTGGTTAATCTGGTTACAGATGCTGCTTTTCCAAGCCTGACTGCTAAACTTGACTGCTGGCCCCTGTCTCACCGAGGCCGACCTTTCTCTTGTTCTCTCCCAGCTGACCCCGGGGCCCACGGACACCCAGGTTACAATATTTTCTTTCTGCTCCAACAAGCCCCTCTCTTTATCTCCATAAAAAGGGTTTCAAGATGAGTTAGAAAACCATGAAAATGTATGTGTATACATGTAAAAAATGGATCTTAAACCGTTTTCAAGGTTAGAGGAAGCTAATGTGATAAAAAATTATTCTGAAAGAATAGACAGACACCCTTTTTAAAAGCAAATGTAAAGGATTAATCATGCCAAGTAAAATGCTAAATTAAGTATAAACTTCCAGCTCCCATTTTAGAACTTCAGAGCACCCTGACCAATTCCATGTTCTCAGCGACCCGCTGGGTAGCGGCTTCTTGCCTCCTTTTACAGGGAGTTGGACCATCTGCCTGGCCAGCCAAAGAAAACACATGTGAGCCTCTCCCTCCCTTTGCACCCCTCTTGCTTACCCCATGCCCTGTTGTGCTCACCCTTGCTCTCTCATCCCGTGGCATACTTTATTTTTTTTAAAGATTTTATTTATTTATTTATTTGAGAGAGAGCAAGAGAGCACAAGCAGGGCGGAGGGGCAGAGAGAGAGGGAGAAGCAGGCTCCCTGCTGAGCAGGGAGCCCAATGCAGGACTCCATCCCAGGACCTCGAGGTCATGACAGGAGCCGAAGGCAGCCGCTTAACCAACTGAGCGGCTTAACCAGGCACACCCCCCACCGCACCCCCGGCCATGGCATACTTAAATCCTCAATCCTGGCCACACATTGCAATCATCCAGAGAGAGTTTTAAAAATTCTGATGTCCAGGCCCAAACGCAACCAATTAAATCAGAATCTCTGTGGCTAGGGCCTGAGCATAGCATTCCCCCCACAACATTTACTGAGAAAATTTCAAACATACAATTAAGTTGAAAAAAATTGACAAGACATCTGTATATCCACCACTTGGATTCCACCATTATATTATACATGTCTATCCTTCTGGTAACATTTTATTACTGCATATCCATCTATCTATTAGCATTCTGCTGATCATCCATTAATTCATCTTATTTTTTAAATATATTTTAAAGTGAATTGATTACCAGAGTGTGTGGGGAGGAGAGGATGGAGAGTTATTGCTTAATGGTAACAGAGTTTCTTTGGGAGATGAAAAAGTATCAGAAACAGATAGTGGTGATGGCCGCACAGTATCGTGAATGTAACTAATACCTATAACTAATGAATTACACACTTAAAAATGGTTATAATGGGAGCGCCTGGTGGCTCAGTCCTTAGGCGTCTGCTTTCGGCTCAGGGCGTGACCCCAGTGTCTTGGGATCAAGCCCCGCATCAGGCTCCTCCGCTGGGAGCCTGCTTCTTCCTCTCCCACTCCCCCTGCTGGTGTTCCCTCTCTCGCTGTGTGTCTCTCTCTGTCCAATAAATAAATAAAATCTTTAAAAAAAAAATGGTTATAATGGGGGTGCCTGGCTGGCTCAGTTAGAAGAGCATGTGACTCTTGATATCGGGGTCAGGAGTTCAAGCCCCACCTTGGGTGTAGAGATTGCTAAAAAAAAACCAAAACAAAACTTAAAAAATGGGGGGCGCCTGGGTGGCTCAGTCGTTAAGCATCTGCCTTTGGCTCAGGGCGTGATCCTGGTGTTCTGGGATCGAGCCCCACATCAGGCTCCTCTGCTGGGAGCCTGTTTCTTCCTCTCCCACTCCCCCTGCCTGTGTTCCCTCTCTTGCTGGCTGTCTCTCTCTCTCTGTCAAATAAATAAATAAAATCTTAAAAAAAAAACTTAAAAAATGGTTATAATGGTATATATATTTTAAAGATTTATTTATTTATGAGAGAGAGAGAGTGTGAGTGGGGGGAGGGGCAAAGGGAGGGAGAGAGAGAATCTCAGCAGACTCCCCACTGAGGGCGGAGCCCACCAGGGCTCAATCTCACAACCCCGAGATCATGACCTGAGCCAAAACCAAGGGTCGGACGCTTAACCAACTGAGCCACCCAGGCTCATGGTATATTTTATTATATACACACACATTTGTATATAAATATTGTGTGTGTGTGTATACACATTAGTTAACCATAATAAAACATTTTAAAATCACAGATAATGATGTTTTACTTCCTGAGCTTGGATAATGTATATATGTTTACTTTTCTTTATTCTTTATACTGTGCACATATATCGTAGATATTCCATTTTATCTACTGAGTAAAAGGCTTTTAAAAACAATGAGTAGTATGCTTTACCGGCAGGAGAATACTTGGGTGTTCTATCGGGAATACCCACTCTCTTTCCTTCACCTACAGCAATTCTCTCTTCAGGACTGTAAAGTCTCTCTCTCATTACTGCAGTCACGCGAATCTCCCTTTCTTCTGAATTTGCTTAATATCTTCCCTGTTCTTCCTAGCTCTGATTGGAGTACTATGTCATTTCCTCGGCCTTTCATCTCAGGTAAAGAGGTAGCACCCTTGCTCTGGCCTCAGCTCGAACCTCACCCTTTTGTGCTCTGCTCTTTTATTCCCTCTCATGGGCTCTCTTGCGTGTTGGCTCTTGATCGTTAAAGCCATGGGACACACCATCAAAGCTCGGAAGCAGGGGAAGGAAGAAGCCAGAGTATTTCTCACTCTTTCCCTGCTCTCTGTGGAATCTGGTAGGGTCCCACTGGACAGCCTCTCCCTACCTGGCCCCAGCTCTCCCTCAGACAGTTCCCGCAGTGCTTCTAGCTTCCTCTGCCTGACAGCCCAGGTTTTGGGGCCCCAGTAACACTGTGTTCTCCCAGCGTCACCCATGCAGCGAAGGGAGCACCTCCTGATTTTGGCAAATCTCTGGGTTGTTTCACCATTCCCTATTTGGCTTGTTCACGCTTCCATTCATCTATGTAACTAATCCTTCGGAAAAAAAAAAAATCCCCTTCCTCTGGAAACCTATTTATTCTCCAGGGTAGATGCCAACTGATATAATGTATAGTAAAAAAGAGCACAGGCTTGGAAGCTGGAGGGACCTAAATCTGAATCCTGTGGCTTACTCTATGAACTTGGACAGGTGACTTAACCTCATTCTATAAACCGGGGGGTCACGACACCTACCTCACTGGGCTGCTGTAACTGTTAAATAGCACACAAGCGCAGCCATGCTGTGTGGATAGTCCTTGTGCCATTGTTAGGACTCTGTTGACGGTAGCTATCGTCATTGACTTCTAAACTCCTTGACAGCATGGCTGTATTATTATTATTCTCTTTGCATCCCACTGCTTTGTGTAAAGGTATTTGTCACATTCTTGCCTCTTAAAATTTTATTTCATCAGCAACTTACTGGGCCCTTGCGCTGTGCTAGCAATCGTCCCAGGCACTAGCTCTAGGAAACAAGATAAAAATAAAGGCCTTGGGGCGACTGGGTGGCTCAGTCGTCAAGTGTCTGCCTTTGGCTCAGGGCGTCATCCCGGTGGTCTGGGATCGAGCCCCACTTCAGGCTCCTCTGCTGGGAGCCTGCTTCTTCCTCTCCCACTCCCCCTGCTTGTGTTCCCTCTCTCGCTGGCTGTCTCTCTCTCTAAGAAATAAATAAAATCTTTAAAAAAAAGAAAAGAAAAGAAAAGAAAAGAAAGGCCTTGCTTTCCATGTGCTTACAACCTAGTGGGAGTAAGAGACACGACAACAGCTAAGTCTACGGGAAGGCAGTCCGACAAACACATGCAACATGGGTGGGTACGTGGCTGAAAGAGTGAGGGACTGACTCTGCTTAGGAATACCAAGCCCAAGTCTAGAGGAGTAGGAACCCTACTGGGTTCGAAGGAAGAGAAGACTTCCAACAGGCAACAAATGCAAGGAAGGGGAGCTCCGGCTGAGGGAATGGCATGAGCTAATGGTAGAGCTCTGAGCATGCATGTGCAGTTGGAGCACAATTTGTCCAGCCCGCTCCTTTAATGGGAATATGTGGAGGGACACCTAGAGGGAGACCTTGAAATCCTTGCTAGCTCCTTGGGCATGGACTTGATTCTGCAAGTAAACAAATCAGCAAAGTTTCGAGGAGAAGAAGAATTTGATCCATCTGCAACCTAAGAAATAGAAAAGTGGAGTTTGGGCAGACCTGTCAGCAAGTTCCTGTGGTGGTCCTGCTGTGGTAGGGTTCACGGCGCTTGGGCATTGATACGGGGGATGAATAGGAGGGTTGGTTGAAATTGTCCCTAGGGCAGCATTTCTCAGTCTGTGCAGCAGAATAGTGTCTCATGAGTAACAGCAATACTTATAGCTATTTTTTTTCAGTGTACTTAGAAAAAATACATAGATACATATTTCATACACTGGCCTGTCATTATCATATAAGGCTCTGTATGACCTGACCCAGATGACATCTTGTACCTCAGCTCAGCTTTCCTCTTGCTTAGTGTATTCCAGCTCTTTCAGCCACTTTTCTGTTGCTCAGATAGGCCAACCTTGGTCCCGAGTCAGGGCCTTACCACTTGCTATTCCATCTGCGTGGAAGAATTTTCCTGCAGACCTTTGCTTCTCCTTATATGATCTGGCACTTCGTTTCTTACCACTCTCCCTTTTACTTTCTCTCCTTTTTTTAAAAATTTTTTTTAAAGATTTATTTATTTGACAGAGATAGAGACAGCCAGCGAGAGAGGGAACACAAGCAGGGGGAGTGGGAGAGGAAGAAGCAGGCCTCCAGTGGAGGAGCCCGATGTGGGGCTCGATCCCAGAACACCGGGATCACGCCCTGAGCCGAAGGCAGCCGCCTAACGACTGAGTCACCCAGGCGCCCCTACTTTCTCTCCTTTGAGCATTCTATCCCTTTGCTCCTCTTGAATATATCAGGCATGCTCTGGCCCCAGTTATCTTCCTCTAGGTTTCTGCAACTTTCACTTTCTCATCTCTTTCAGGTCTTTCATTGCTTATGTGTCACTATTTCAGTGAGGGATCCCTGCATCGCTGTTTAAACTTTAAAGTTAAAATGAGGGGCACCTGGGTGGCTCAGTCAGTTAAGCATCTGCCTTTGGCTCAGGTCATGATCTCAGGGTCCTGTGATCGAGGCTCGCGTCGGGCTCTCTGCTCAGCGGTGAGTCTGTTTCTCCCTCTTCCTCTTGCTCTGTGATCTCTCTCTCTCTCACTCTCTCTCAAATAAATAAATAAAATCTTTAAAAAAAAAAGAACATATGCTCCATGAGACCTGGAACCTTGGCACATACTAGGTAGTCGATAAATATTTGTTAAATGAATGAAGAAAAGCTATGCTAAGGGCTTCCCGTGGATTATCTCACCTTCTCACAGCAACCCCATTAACTAATACCATCAGACTCTTTTCTCCAATGACAAAACAGAGGTTTAAAGCACTTACACACCTGCGAGGTGGTAGAACCCAGATTTGAACAGAGGCAGTTTGATTTCAGAACTCATTCTGAGTTAATCTGTTCAACAGCAGGACTTGTCAGAGCTTCTGAATCTACAATCTATAACAGAAGGAAAGAAAGCGTATGCAACATTGCCCAAACTTACTTGACCACAGAATCCTTTTTTCTGGTGGAATATTTCTAGAGTTTTATGGATATATTTTGGAAATGCTGTTATAACTTTCTCACCAATTTGATTGGGAAGCTGGTAGAGTCTTGTTTACGGATCGATAACCTAACTCCGTTGTAATCCACGTGGCCTAATATACCAAAGAGGTGTGGTTGGATGAAAGAATAGAAGTCTTCTCCATGGGGAAACAAAGGGAGCCCAGGTTTATTGTCAAAAAAGCAATAGAAGAGGAAAGGAATCTAGGTGAGAGAGACAAAAAAAAAAAAAAAAAAAAAAAAAAAAGGTAGTCCCTGTAAAGCACAAAGATCACCCTTTTTTCAGCAAAATCCGACTGTTCAGTATGTGGGCCTGAGTAAATCGGGCAGCAGAAGATTGTTTGGCCTGTAGCACAGAGGGGCCTGCAGATCTCAGCGGATGAATAGACATTGGTATTTGTTTACTCAACATGGTTTTCTTTCTTCCTCTTTCTAACAGAACCCCGTGTCTGCCCTTGTAATTCACCCGCTCTCACCCCGCCTCATGCTTCCTTATCTGCCTGCGAGTGAATGGTGTAGAAATGAAAAGGTCACCTTATACATTTCTGGTCAGCAACACAGAAAGGCCAGACTGCCCGGGGACTTCTGGGAAAGTACCTGTCACCACCCGACGGGGAAAGAGACGCAGTGACGGAGGGAGTGCTGTGTCTGCGCGTGATGCTTGGGGCTAGGCAGAACTAACAGTCATGAGAGGGCAGCGCAGAAACATGGAATATTCTAGCGTTCTTGTGGGCTTTATTGTTTATTTCTGAGCCAGGTAAGGTATCTTGTGAGGCATAGTAGAGGGATTGCATTTTAGATAAGGAAATAAATCCCTCCTTTCCGGTGAGTAGCATCATGTCATGCCTTAGCTCCAGAATTTTAGCCGCGACTCCCTATTTCAGGTGACTGTCAGTTGACTGTTTCAGGAAGCAGGGGCTGGGCCTCAGTCACACAGGCAGTTTGCACAGGCTGTCGCAACAGGACTGGATCCGTGCCAGCTCAAGGGTGCTGCCTAAATTGGTAAGAGCAGGACTTGTGTTAGGAACAAACCAGAGGGGAGTAGCCATCAGATCAGTGGTGTAAGAGTGGAGTAAAGATCCCCTATGTACAGCAGTTGAGGATTTTAGGGATTCTTCCCATTCCTAAATTAAGCTCTCATCTCCTGGGTGCCAGCTCTCATCTCCTGGCTGTCCCTGGGTCTTGCGAAATTCCTGCTTGAAACCTGCAATGTCTGCTGTCCTTCCCCTTACAAAACAAGGGGCTGGTTGCCCGTGTCCTTGTCTGAGATCCTGTAGACAGATATAGCTTGGAGGAGGTGTAGACCAGGTCAGACTCAGCCCTCTTTTCTTGTTTAAAATTTATTTTATTTTTATTTTAATTCAAGTATAGTTAGCATGCAGTGTTATATTAGTTTCAGGTACGATATAGTGATTCAACACTTTGTACATCACCCAGTGTTCATCATAAGTGCACTGTTCAATCCCCATCACTTATTTCACCCAACCCTCCTCCTTTCCCTTCTGGTAACTATCCGTATGTTCTCTATACTTTAGGGTCTATTTCCTGGATTGTTGCTTTCTCTCTCTCTCTTTCCCTTTGCACATTTGTTTTGTTTCTTAAATTACACATACAAGTGAAATCATATAGAATTTGTCTTTCTCTGACTGATTTCACTTAGCGTAATACTCTCTAGCTCCATCCATGTCATTGCAAATGCCAAGATTTCATTCTTTTTGATGGCTGAATAATATTCCATTGTATATGGGATGACTGGGTGGCTCAGTTGGTTAAGCGTCTGCCTTCAGCTCAGGTCATGATCTCAGGGTCCTTGGATCAAGCCCCGCATCGGGCTCCCTGCTCAGCAGGGAGTCTGCTTCTCCCTGTCCCTCTGCCTCTGCCGTTCCCCCTACTTGTGTTCTCTCTCTCTCTGTCATGTAAATAAATAAAATCGTTAAAAAAAATATTCTGTTGTATATATATACCACATCTTCTTTATCCATTTATCTATCGATGGATACTTGGCTCCTTCCATAGTTCGGCTACTGTAAATAATGCTGCAATAAACATAGGGGTGCATGTATCCCTTTGAATTCAAGTTTTTTGTATTTTTTGAGTAACTACCCAGTAGTCCAATTAATGAATTATAAGGTAGTTCTATTTTGAACTTTTTGGGGAATCTCCATACTATTTTCTGCAGTGGCTGCACCAGTTTGCATTCCCACCAAGAGTGCACGAGGGTTCCTTTTTCTCCACATCCTCGCCAACACTTGTTTCTTGTGTTTTTGATTTTGGCCATTCTGACTGGTGTGAGGAGATAGCTCCTTGTGGTTTTGATTTGTATTTCCCTGCTGATGAGTGATGTCGAGCATCTTTCCATGTGTCTGTTGGCCATCTGGATGTCTTCTTCTTCTTCTTTTTTTAAAGATTTATTTATTTATTTATTTATTTGTTTATTTATTTATTTATTTATCGGAGCACAAGCAGTGGGAGTGGCAGGCAGAGCAGGCAGAGGGAGAAGCAGACTCTGCTGAGCAAGGAGCCTGATGCGGGACTTGATCCCAGGAACCTGGGATCATGACCTGAGCTGAAGGCAGATATTTAACCGACTGAGCCACCCAGGCGTCCCCATCTGGATGTCTTCTTTAGAGAAATGTCTGTTCATGTCTTCTGCCCATTTTTAATTGGATTATTTGCCTTTGGGTGTTGAATGGTATAATTTCTTTATATATTTTGGATACTAACCCTTTATGGGATATATCATTTGCAAATGTCTTCTCCCATTCAGTGGATTGCCTTTTATTTTTGTTGATTGTTTCCTTTGCTGTGCAGAAGCTTTTATTTTGATGTAGTCCCAATAATTCACTTTTGCTTTTATTTCTCTTGCTCAGGAGACCTATCTAGAAAAATGTTGCTGTGGCCAATGTCAGAAACATTACTCCCTGTGCCCTCTTCTAGGATTTTTATGGTTTCCTGTGTCACATTTAGGTGTTTAACCCATTTTGAATTTACTTTTGTGTATGGTGTAAAAAAGTGGTCTGGTTTTATTATTTTGCTTGTAGCTGACCAGTTTTCCCAATATCATTTGTTGAAGAGACTATCATTTTCCCATTGGATATTCGTTCCTGCTTTATTGAAGATTGATTGACCATATAATTGTGGGTTTATTTCTGGGTTTCCTATTCTTTTCTATTTATCTATGTGTCTAAGTATGCCAGTACTACACTGTTTTGATGACTACAGCTTTGTAATATAACTTGAAGTCTGAAATTGTGATACCTCAGGCTTTGCTTTTATTTTTCAAGAATGCTTTGGCTATTCAGGGTCTTTTGCTGTTCCATATAAATTTTAGGATTTTTTGTTCTAGTTATGTAAAAAATGCTGTTGGTATTTCGATAGGGATTGCATTAAATGCATAGATTGCTTTGGGTAGTATAGACATTTTAACAACATTTCTTCTTCCGATCCATGAACATGGATCATCTTTCCATTTCTTTGTGTCATCTTCAATTCCTTTTATCGGTGTTTTATAGTTTTGAGTACTAATCTTTCACCTCTCTGGTTAGGTTTATTCCCAGGTATCTTATTATTTTTGGTGCAGTTGTAAATGGGATTGTTTTCTTAATTTCTCCTTCTGCTGCTTCATTATTCATGTATAGAAATGCAACAGATTTTTGCACAATGATTTTGTATCCTTTGACTTTACCGAATTCATTCATCAGTTCTAGTAGTTTTTGGGTAGAGTCCTAAGGGTTTTCTAGATTATCATGTCATCTGTAAATGGTGAGAGTTTCACTTCTTCATTATCGATTTGGATGCCTTTTATTCCTCTTTGTTGTCTGATTGCTGTGGCTAGGACTTGCAGTACAATGTTGAATAAAAGTGGTGAGAGTGAACATCCTTGTCCTGTTCCTGACCCTAGGGGAAAATGTGTCAGTTTTTTCCCATTGAATATGATGATCCCTGTGGGTTTTTCATGTATGGCCTTTATTAAGCTGAGGTATATTCCCTGTAAGCCTACTTTGTTGAGGGCTTTTATCATGAATGGATGTTGTGCTTTGTCAAATTCTTTTTCTGCATCTAGTAAAATGATCATATGGTTTTTATCCTTTCTCTTATTAATGTAATGTATCACGTTGATTGATTTATGGCTATTGAACCAATCGTGCATACTGGGAATAAATCCCACTTGATCATGGTGAGTGATTTTTTTAATTGTATTGCTGGATTCTGTTTGCTAGTATTCTGTTGAGTATTTTTGCATCTATGTTCTTCAAAGATATTGTCTGTAGTTCTCTTTTTTGGTGATGTCTTTATCTGATTTTGGTATCAGGATAATGCTGGCCTCATTGGAAGTTGTCCTTCCTCTCCTATTTTTTGGAATAGTTTGAGAAGATGAGGTATTTCTTTAAATGTTTGATAGAATTTGCCTGTGAAGCCATCTGGTCCTGGACTTTTGTTTGTTGGGAATTTTTTGATTACCGATTCAATCTCCTTTCTGACAGATTCATCTCTTGAGTCCTTAGTAACTCTGGGGAAATGGCAACTCCATATAAATAGAGCAGGGGCTTCTCCCGGGCCAGATAGTCCTGTCTACATGCTCCTTTCAGGGCAATAAGATAGCCATGGGCTTCAGACTCTGATTTTTGGATGCTTGAAGGAGTGAAAGTGAGCACCTCTGTCCCTCATCCCCCGAATTTGCTTAGGTAACTTGTCCAAGGCCACACATTTAGTTAATGGAAGAATGATGATTAAATTCCAAGTTGTCTAACTCCCAACATCTATGCCCACGACCATGACACTAAGTGAGACCTTTCAAAATTTGTGCCAAGTAACTTCATACATGAGAAAATCCTGTGAAGGACTTATAGTCAGGCAAAGATAATGAGACTGAGCGTCACCTTGACCTGTCATCATTCCCCATCTTTCACTTCCACCCAAAATTTGAAGCCTTTTACTCTCAGTATAGACCACTGGTTCCTCACTACATATGCATAGCTTCATGCTTCACAGCGAGTATAGCACAAATAAATATGTGGGTCCTATCTCAGGCTCAAGGGACCAGCTTCCTGGCCACATCTATCATTTGGATCCCTCCCACCAGAGGAAGAGGATCCAGCAGGATGGAGGAACCCATGAACCACTAAACTTTGGTTGAAGAGGGACTCTCCATTACTGTGACGAAGGTGGTTTCCCCGAACTGGGCACTTGAGCAAGCTGTCCGGGGCAGTGAAATGCTGGGCTATCATTAAGCTATTGGAAGTAGCAAGGAAAGTTGCCCTATTCTTCATCACCTCCCTGGGATATTTGTTTAAGAGCCAAGAATGGACCTTGTTTCCTAGTCTTTTCCTTAACTTAGTGTATTCATTCATTGGGCAGAAAGCCTCGTGTCGGCTTTCTAGCTCATTTTAGACCTTCAAAGTCATGAAAGAATGATAGTTATAGAAACTTTTTTTTTTAAAGATTTTATTTATTTATTTGGCAGAAAGAGAGAACACAAGCAGGGGGAGAGGCAAAGGGAGGGGGAGAAGCAGGCTCCCTGCTCAGCAGGGAGCCTGATTCAGGACCCTGGGATCATGACCTGAGCCAAAGGCAGATGCTTAACTGACTGAGCCACCCAGGCACCCGAAACTTGTTTATATATAATAACAATATATAAAAATAATAATTATTATCTTATAAGTTTATAATCTTGAAAGGCTTACAATTTGACCCTTTTTTGGAAGAATGGATGGGAAATCATGCTCATAATCCTGGAGTAGCCGTATTTGGACAGATACTAAAAATGACGGCGGTACAGTGGATGAAGTGGTGATGAAGTTTAAATGAATAAACTTGGATAGGCAAAACAAGAAGCCATGGTGATTGATCTACAGTACAGGGAAAGAGAAAGACAGAAACCAGCTTGCTTTGAGCGCTAGTTGCATTTACGCTGAAGCAGAGACAGATAGTGAGTGTTTCTCATGGATTAGTTGTGGGCTCCGCAGAAAAGAGCGAACCTGGAGCCATTTCAAATTTCAGTCAAGAGTTCTACTCAAAAAGATGAAGTGACCCCAACAAAGGGCCAGTTCACCTGATTCCCGCTGCTGTGGGAGGAAACATAAGTGACCAGCTAGAGGTAAATATTTCACCCACAGTACAGGCAGTTCAATGTGGGAGCCTCCAAGGTACCCAGGAAGCCACCTGTGAGAAGAATAGTCAGCTTTGAACATCAACCAGAAAGAGACCGCTTTAAACATTTGCCACAGCCAGAGGAAACCGATGCCAGAGTATCTTGGTTCCAGTCAGGTAAGACATTTCCTACCCTTTAGTTCCTAGTCCTCCCCCCCCACCCCGTTTTAATGTTGGAGTATCCAGAGGCAGCCCAAGGGCAAGTGGGGATGGAGGAGTGGAATCATCAGGTAGGGAAACAGAGATGGGGCTAACTAAGCCCCCCTCTCTCACTGCAAGTACATTGTCAAGGGGAGAAACTTTTTTTTAAAGATTTTATTTATTTGACAGAGAGAGAGACAGCTAAAGAGGGAACACAAGCAGGGGGAGTAGGAGAGGAGAAGCAGGCTCCCCGCTAAGCAGGGAGCCCGACATGGGGCTTGATCCCAGGACCCTGGGATCAGGATCCAAGTGGACTAAGCGACCCAGCTGCCCCTAAGGGAGAAACTTTAAATGGAATTTGGCATTTTGACTTTTACATTTAAATGATTGAACATTTTGATTAGCAAAATGGGACTATTCATATGACCAGATGTAGTCAGAAGACTTATTATCTAGGAGTGTCCTGGTCTGGATTTCTCTTGAAGGAAGTACGAGCTCCTCAGGATGGGCAGTGTGGACGAAAGGAAAAGTTGTTCTTGACTGCACCCTGAGAGTCCACTGACTCAAAGTGCTTGCCAGAGCGTTTCGAGTTGTCTTTTTCTGTCATATGCAACTGAAAAGGTTCTAGTACCGTACTAAGTATCCCATGCATAGATTAAATACCAAATATATGCAAAAATGGATTTCCTAAAGTAATGTCTTACTTCAAATTCTAGCTCTCTCTGCTTATTGGGAAGGACATTCACTAGTCAGAAGAAATGTATTTTAATGTTGGAAAGAGCTCGTTAAAGGTGCTTTTTCAAGGGATTTTGTAGGAAATCAAACATGAGATCGTACACTGACTTTCTCAAGAGAAAGTCAAGCATCAGTCTCCTTTTTCCCCTTATAGAGTGATCAAGCGACAAACTCTATGTAGCCCTCTTGGCAGAGCTATGGAACTAAAGCATCTCTTTGCCTTTGGATTTCTGGGACATTTCTTGATGCTGATTTTCAATTCACAATTTTATGGATCTATTTTTTCTGTTGCCACATCTCTGCATTTTGAAAAAATTTGTTTCTTACATTTATAATTAAATAGTCGACCAGCCTATGTCCAATAAAAATTTAATTGAGGCCACATATTTGCTGCTTTTAGCATGCCTAATAATTTCCATCTTTTCTTACTCAAATAGTTGTAAGTATTAGCATTTTATTTTTCTGCTTTCTACTCATTTTTATAAAATAGGTTTAAGCAAAATATTCATTGCATAAGCCAGTAATGCTTTATGGATAATAATACAATCCAGACAAAATAGGACCAATAGTTAATGACACCATTATGAAAACTTTATTAATTAGCAAATGTTTGAGATTCCCAATTTATGCATATAAAAGGTGGGTTAGGGTGCCTGGGTGGCTCAGTCAGTTAAGTGTCTGCCTTCGGCTCAGGTCATGATCCCAGGGTCTTGGGATTGAGTCCCATGTCAGGCTCCCTGTTCAGTGGGGAGTCCACTTCTCTCTCTCCTTCTGCCCCTCCCGCAGCTTGTACACACCCTCTCTCTCTCAAATAAATAAATAAACTCTTAAAAAAAAAAAAAAGAAAAGGTGGGTTATAAGGTATCAAAAGACAGTGTCAGGGTCTCCTTCATCTGAGGGATACCAGTATCTAGAAACATGGTGCTCAGTAAATGTTTGCCCAGGGAATGAATTCCCTTCCTAGAAGGTGTGGAGTAGATTTCTAAGTTTGATAAATTTTACCTGATTGTTAAGATATTTACTTAATCATGTTAATTCTGCTTCCTTGACTATTATGTTCAAACCATTTGAAATATCTAGATTCAAGCCTTCCCAGGTCCCCAACACAAAGATGAAAATATTGGGACAAACACAATTTTGGACTACTCTTTGTCATGTGCTAGGTCACATTAGAGAATATGATAGTTAGAAGTTGTTTTTCTTCAAATCCTTTGAAGTGTTTGTCAAGACATTCAGTGAGGGGTACCTAGCTGGCTCTGTCGGAAGAGCATGGGACTTTTGATCTCAGGGTCATGAGTTCGAGCCCCACATGGGGTATAGAGAGCACTTGAATAAATAAAAAAATTCTTTAAAAAATTTTTAAAAAGACATTTGGTGAGAGATTTCAAATGTGACAATTTAAAAGTTTAAAAATAATCCAAGATAAGTAAGTGCAAGGCTACAGAACCAAACCTTATGGGGGCACCCGGGTGGCTCAGTCGTTAAGCATCTGCCTTCGGCTCAGGGTGTGATCCCGGAGTCCTGGGATTGAGCCCCACATCAGGCTCCTCTGCTGGGAGCCAGCTTCTTCCTCTCCCACTCCCCCTGCCTGTGTTCCCTCTCTCACTGGCTATCTCTCTCTGTCAAATAAATAAATAAATAATCTTTAAAAAAAGGAAAAAAAAAAAGAACCAAACCTTATGAACACTACTAACGTATCCACTAGTGGGTTTTTCTAATTTTTGTTTGTCAAAAGTTTTCCCTATGCAAATAGCACTATAATAAATGACTAAATTAAAAAGCATGGAAGCTAAGAACTCAATTGTTAGCTCTCAATTCTTCCTGAATTCTAATTCCCCCACTTGTTAGCTATATGATCTTCAGAAAGTTGCTTGGCTCACCTTATCTCAGTTTCCTCTTAGGTAAAAAGGGAATAATAGTACCATCTCCCCATGAAAGTCAAGAACCAGTTATGAGACAGAAAAGGAGAAGATAAATGGTGATCAAAATACCACCTACTAAACAGATAAAGATGAGAATCGAAGGTGTGGCTTGGATATAAGCAACATTAGGTAGCCTAATATGGAATCACAGTCATACACTGAGTAGCGCTGAATCAGCTGGGCTCCCCATGCAGGAGCCTACCTCCGTAAAACTAGTATGGCGTGGAGAAGCAGAATAGATGCATGCTCTCTGTGGCTCCTGGGGTAAAATGAAGTAGGAAGGAGCTGAGATAAGCCTTTTAAAATTATTCTTCTTAACTCATCAAGATGAGAAGTCATTCCTCTTTCTCTGTGGGAGGATTGAGAGGGGTTGTCAGAGAGTTGACAGAAGTATTACATTAGTGAAGCTCCTTCTATAAACATTGGGGTGGGGGGACATTCCTAGACTTTTGTTCTCTTAATCCATTGGGATTAAGAGACCATCTAGCCTGTACTCAACCAGGCCATGGCTATCCCCTTGTGGGAAACAGATCAGCAGACTATCAGGATCCTTCTATTCTCACTTTCATTAGGCTATTGCTCCAACACTAATCATGCTCGTCTACGGGTCCTCCTGATATACTCCAGGTAAGTAGTGTTGCCTCTGCCTACAGAATGCTCTGAAACAGGCCAGATGAACACATTAAATAAAGTAACCTAGAGGCAACACTGTGCCCAGGGCTGAAAATCAATTTCCTATTTTATTTCCTCATGAAAATTATGTCTAGCCAAGTTGTCCAGTTACAGTTGACCCTTGAACAATCCAGGCGTTCAGGGTCCTGACCCCCTACACAGTCCAAAATGCATGTATAACTTTTGACTCCCCAGAAACTCAACTACTAATAGCTTACCGTTGGCCAGAAGCCTTACCAATAACAGTCACTTTACATGTATTTTGTATATTATCTGTTTTTTACAGCGTTCTTATGATAAAGTAAGCTAGAGAAAAGAAAATTTTAAGAAAATCATAAGGCAAAGAACATACATTTACAGTAGTACTGTATTTTTTTTAAAAATGCATTTAAGCAGACCTGCACAGTTCAAACCTATGTTGTTCAAGGGGCAACTGCACATATGTGTTATTCCAGTCCACTGAGAAGCAGATTCCAAGAAAAGACCAAACATATAAGAGATTTACAGGGAGAGGGGATAGAAGATGAGGAGAGGATTCAAGCCACAGCACTGGTCTGACACCTGTGCAAGAAGAGAAGGAAAGGATTTTTCCCACACCTGGATCGGAGGAGTCTTAGACTGCAGTGCAGTTCCTAGAAAGGTTACACCTGACTGATGGGGAATCCTTGAGCCAAAGTTGCTTGTCGGAAGAGTTCTACACCTCATTGAAAAGTGCCTGCTCTAGTACCCCAGCCATCCTCAGTCATTGGCCAAGAGCAGTTAGCAGAAAGGATGGCCTCTGCGTGAACGTGATGACGGTATGCTCCCTGCAGCAGGGGATCTGAGCAGTGTATTTTCAGGGCCGCAACATGTATATAGCCCATCAGAGGTTCCACAATTTGACAACATAAAGATACTCCCATAATAATATATTAACAATAAGATGCTTCGCATCTGAATATAGACCCCTTCCCATGACCAGATTCCAGGGAGAAATTATAGTAAAATTAAAAAAAAATTGGATGGTCTTGCAAGTTAAGTCCAAGTAAGTTCAAGTCCAAAGGATTGAAGTCCTGGCTGACTCAGTTGGTAGAACATGTGACTCTTGATCTTGGGGCTGTAAGTTCAAGCCCCATGTTGGGTATAGAGATTACTTAAAAATAAAATCTTTTTTCTGGGATGCCTGGATGGCTCAGTTGGCTAAGTGTCTGACTCTTGATTTCATGCTGGGCTTGGAGCCTACTTAAAAAAAAAAAAAAAAAAGTTAAAGTCCAAAATTCATCTTCTCCAAATTCTTATCCTCTCAATCTTAGTCAAGATGTAAGATTGGGTTCCCTGAGCAGCACTTCTGGAATGGATGTGGTGCCTTTGAAAACTCAAGATAGAATTTGCCTTCATGGTCCCCACTTTAGAAAAAGTCCAAAGAATTCCTGGAACATACAAATTATAAGAGTTCTAGTTAAAAACTATACAACTTAGAAAGCAAACCAATCCCTACATCATAATGCAGCTGTCACAGGGGAATTATGCTCCCAGATCACTTCACTGGGGGAGGCCAAAGATTATATCAAAGGTGAGTAAATGAAAATAAACTGGCTTTTCATTTCACCAAGATTCATTTATTCATATCACAACTAGTTACAGGATAACTACTGTGTTTCAGGAGGTATTCTAGCAGTGAGTGAAACAGGTGAAAGTACTTGCCCTCATGAAGCAAAATTGTAATCCATTGGGGAAGGCATTCTTAACATGGGACAAATAATTAAATATGTAACATATTAGTGACATGATAAGGAGAAAAAATAAGTAAAAGAGGAGGCCATGACATGTTGGGAGGGGATTAGAATTTTAGTTAGGATAGACAGGGAAGGTAATTTTAAATAAAAACCTGGAGGATGTTGAAGAGCAAGCCAGGAGGATATCAAGGGAGCAATCATTGTAGGGTAGAGGGGATAACACATGCGAAGATGATAGGTAGGAATGTTCCCAGGGTGCTTAACAAACAACAAAGAGGTCTGTGTGGCTGGAGTACAGTGAGGAAGGTGGACAGTGCCCAGGGAAGAGATCAGAGGGACAGAGAGGGACAAATTGTGTGGAGCCTTGTTAGTGTTCACTCTGATGAGCTGAGAAGCCAGTGGAGGGTTTAGAGTATTGGCTGGAACTAACAAGATCATCCTGGATGCCGTGCTGAGAAGAGACTCTACAGGTCCAGGTCCAGAAGCAGAAGGATCATTTAGAAAGCTGTTGCAGTAATCTAGGGATGAAATTATGTTTTGGACCCAGGTGATAGCAATGAGAGGGATGACAAATGGTTGGGTTTCTCAACATAGTACGATGGCAGTCACTTCCAGTTTTCTGGAGTGGAGAAACTGTGGGCTTAGACTCAACTGTGAGAAATCACCCATCAAAAAATTAATCTCTCACTTCCAGTCTCGGAGGAAGAGACACATCTGCATACTATTTCCTTTCTCAGGGAGTGGCATTTGTGACACTTCTGGCTTCTAAAACAGTTGAAAGATCTTCACAGGATGGCCGCCCTAGTCAGTAGGCTTTACTTGAAGTGCCATTCCTTTCCTTCCTAACGTACTCAAAACCTCTTGATTTCCCTTTTCCCACTGAGTCTCATGTTTCCGACATTCCCATGCTGAAGCGTGGGGCTCCGTCTAGTTACATAGCCTCCGTGACGTCTTACGAACAGCATTTCAATCCCGAGCCCTGGAATTGTTGCTGGTACTTCTTGCCATAGTTAAGACGCCTGCCTCCTACGGATGACTTCCTTCTGCTTTCTACAGTTGTTTCAACAGAATAATCACTCTCAGCAGAGATCTGAATTAATGCTGCTTTTGGACCTTGTGGCCCTATGGGCCTGGTGAGTTTCTGTTACCCGTGTTACATCCTACTTAAGACCTTGTCTTTCACTTTAAATGTCACAAGCCTCAAGTAGCATTTCTTTGAGCTACATCTTTTTCTGCAACCAGAGATTAGGCCTCTGGTGTTCTCTTTCCTTCCGCTGTTCCACTGTTACTTTTCAGCAAGACTCATCTGAGTTGATAACATTTCAACCTGTTTTTTAGCTTGTTCCCCTTCTTTTTCTACCTATGGGAAGGCTAGTACTGTGTGCTAGATTTGAGCATGCTTCTTTCTTTTGCTTTGTTACACAAACATTTTTCTTGCCTCTCTTTTTGTTTTCTGGCCCAGACATGTATCTTTCTTTTTTTCTTTTTTGACAGAGAGAGAAAGCCAGCGAGAGAGGGAACACAACAGGGGGAGTGGGAGAGGAAGAAGCAGGCTCCCAGCGGAGGAGCCTGATGTGGGGCTCGATCCCAGAGTGCCGGGATCATGCCCTGAGCCGAAGGCAGACGCTCAACGACTGCGCCACCCAGGCGCCCCCAGACATGTATCTTTCTTATACACACTTTAGGTTTTGCTTTCTGGGGTCTTTCATAGAGAGACATGTGAAATCAATACATTTTGTGTTTGCCAAAAGCGAAGAAATTCTCACCTTTCTAAGCTGCCTACTATTCCCAGGAGACAGTCTCCTAGCAAATCAATATCCAATCCAGGCCTGGCAGGGACAGGACCTTGACCACTCTGCTACTGGCTTGTCCAGAGCAGACCAGAACAGGTGCTTTTTGCAGGCTGGAATATCTGAGGGAGAATGGGGAAGGGGAAAGGAACAGTAGCTATATTTGCTGTTTATCATGGGCCCTCACCCCAAACTCATCAAAGTTGCTTCTCCTCTCCTGGGAAAAGTAAGTGGATACAGGCGGGGAAGATGCAGCAGTCCCTCCTTACCCATGATTTCTCTCTCAGCAGTTTCAGTTACCTGAGACCAGCGGCAATCCGGAGGCAGATCATCTTCCTTCTGACATCTCGTCAGAAAGTCAGTAGTAGCCTAACGCTACGTCACTGTCACTGTGCCTCCGTCATTCATCTCATCACGCAGGCATTTTATCATCTGACATTATCACAAGAAGAAGAGTGAGTACAGGACAATAAGGTATTTTGAGAGAGAGAGAACACATTCACTTAACTTTTATTACAATATATTGTTATAATTGTTCTATTTTACTCTTAGTTATTATAGTTAGCCTCTTACTGTGCCTAATTAGTAAATTAAAGTTCATCACAGGTATGAATGTATAGGAAAAAAACAGAGTTACGTAGAGGGTTTGGGACTGACCACAGTTTCAGGTATTTACTACTGTACTGTAATGGGAGGAAATGTACCCTGTATGGAAGGAAATATCAGGGGGTAAGTGTTTGCCCATAAAGATATGTAAAATACTTAGCACAGTGCCTGAAAAGAAATTAGTACTCAAATGTTGGCCATTATAAATCAAAAAGGAATTGAAAAATTGAGATGAAAATTATTTCCAGTTCATCATTTAGAGGAGTAGGGCTACCAAGCACATTCTACAATATTGGATTTTTTTCCTCCAAGTCTCTTTTTAAGAGTAAAACTCTATGCCTTTAAAGTGTCCTTTTAATAATCATCCATGAATACAACCTGCTTCCAACATGGAACCAGACAAATGAATGCCATGAGGTCACTTGTGAACTTTTTTCCCTCGGATCTCAGGACCATAGAATTGGATTAATCCTAATCTTTGCTTATGACGCACTCTCCTCTTTGGTTCTTTCCTCTTTCCCTCTTTCCCTTTCTTTTCTCCCACCCTCTTTCCCTCCCTGCCCTTTCTGCCACCCCCCCCCCCCCCCCCCCCCCCCGCCTTCTTCCTAACTCACGCCCCCTCCTAGGGAATCTGACCACACCAACACCACTTTCTGAGCGGAATAGAACTGGAGGCCTCTTTTGCCTTTCTCCTCCTTTCCCTCCTAGGCAACTGTCTTTATTTGTTGGGCTGAGTTTCAGATTTGAATAAACGCTGAAAGTGACAGACTTGTCACATCTGGAGGACACTGCTGCTGTCTTTTTGGTTTCTCACAGAATTCTAAGCGCATCCCAAAAGCTCAAAGGACGGGTGTGGTTTTGACTCAAACTTTGCCCTGTTTGCCAACCTCAGGGAGTCTAGGTTGAGTTAGGGAGACTGTAACAAAACCTGACAGTGGACAAGCCTAGTGTGGTTTGGAGTTTTATTATGAAACTTCCACGTAGTTCTGCTTTTCACCCAGTTGTGTCATAAGAAAACAGCCAAGAGTCATTTCAGTTTTTGCTCCCCATCTTCTAGAATAACACACACATTCAGTATCTAAATATTCTGCATTGAAACGAACATTTTATCCTAAGATGTTGAAATTGTATCATGGACTAGTTCACAAGTCCATGTGAAGCTATTTTCTTACTTTGTTTCAATTATGACCATACACACACACACACACACACAATATACAATATCAAGATCTACATAAAATACACACACTAAAAACAAACAAAATATTGGACTTTTAATTATTTTTATTATATAAACAACTTATATTCATGAAAGAAAAATTGGATAATACAAAAAATTAGAAAGAAGGGAAAATTATATGTGGGGCAATTTCTTAATTCATTTCTCCTGGCAACTGATATTGTGCTGTGTGCTGAGAAAAATACATAGATGACTAGGACAGGGACTGTACCCTTTAGGAGAGAGATATAAATAAAATACATGTATTTTAAAAATTCAATGAAAGGTTAAGTTTGTCAAGCACTTGCAGTCCTTCAGAAGTTTCCTGTTACCTTTAACTCAGTCATTTGGAGGTAGGCTCTGTTTACCGAGAGATCCTATGATCTGTGGGAGCCTGGGTTGTATCATGATTTACCTTGAGGTCCAGTCCTCTTTAGACCGCATGTATTTGTGTTTTATTCTTTAGAGAGGCAGCAGTTGGAGAGAAATCTTTCCACTTGTTCCACCAGCTGGGGGGATGAGTGGTAAAACATACTGTTGCTAGTGCCCATGGGAGACAAAGAAACTACATTAAAATGAAGGTAGAAAGGGGACATGGTTACCCAGTGTATTAATGACTCATTCCACATTTCACAAGAAGGACAACCACCAAACTAGAATGTTTTTTTCTAAAGCTATTTTGAATAAAATTTCAAAAAGAGGATTTTTTTTAATTAAAATTTTTTTTTTGAAAAGAGGATTTTAACAAAATTGGGTCTAGTCAATAATTTTATAATTTTCAATAGGTGTATTAAGACACCTATTGGGGCACCTCGGTGGCTCAGATGGTGAAGGTCTGACTGCCTTCAGCTCAGATCTTGATCCCAAGGTCCTGGGATTGAGCCCCATGTAGGCGCCCAACTCAGTGAGGAGTCTGCTTCTCCCTTTGCCTCTCTCCCCTGCTCATGCTCTCTCTCTCTCTGTCTCTCTGTCTCAAATGAATAAATAAAATCTTAAAAAAAAAAGACAGCTATTGATCATGTATAAATTTGGAGTCAAAATCAATTGACTGTTTATGCTATTAATGGTAGACCTACATTGGTTTCAGATAATTAGAACTACATGTCTAATATTTTTAAATAATTATGCTGGGAACTATACCAACGAAGTAAAGTAAAAGAAGTAAAGTTGAGAGACTCTGTACCTGTGATCATTTAACATAGCAAAAAAACTGGAAGAAAAGAGGCGGCCGGACATAAGGAAGACACTGGCAGCTGTCTAATTCTGGCTTTCTTCCATTGATGAAGCAAAACCAGACAGTTTCTAATTCTCTCTTGATCATATTTTTTACATACTTATGTGTGCATATCAAACTCCTAGCAGAATCATCATGATTTTAATATAATCCACTGCCTTCATTTATCCACGTGTCTACCATCCATTCATCCAGTAAATATTTGTTATGTACCTACTATGAGGGAGAGAGCTTTTCTGGACAGGGTATTACCAAATGCCTCAGTTGAAGAATAATTGCATGTCACTGAGATATGAGTTTATATAATAAAATGAAGCTGCTATGGGAAAGTTGGAGTTTATTTACAAAAGAAATGAGTTTAAATTTAAGGAGCAAATAGCACTCAGTCTTTTCAAAACGTAGGGTCGCTGGGTTGTTTGTTTTTTAAACTACCATGTGGTTCTGAGTTCTGAGTTTCTTTTACTCACGAACAAACGAAAAACCCTTCCCATGGCAAGGAGCATCAGCAATGGATTATTTGACTCTCATTGTGGTTTATTTCATTATACGATGAGTCACATTTTTTTCCTTTGTTAGTTACAGAGATTGAAAAAAAAAATCTGGTGGCTATATTTTACATAGGCTACAAAAAGTCAATTGCTCCTCAAGGTGTCTCTCTGGCTCCTCAGTCCCTCTCTGGAGTCCCTGCCATCTTTCACCATTGGCAACTAGACATTTCCCCGCTAGTGTTCCACAGGCATAGCAGACTCAGTATGTATAAAGCTGAACTGTATGTTGTCCAGTCTTCTTGAATTTTCTCCCATCTTTAGTACTACCACCATCTACCTGGTTTTTCAGACTAGAAATCTAGAGCCTGTCTTTGCTGGCATTCATCATAGTCCTTAGGTCATCAAGTTCTGTTAATTTTATCTTCGGGATAGGTCCAGAATTTTACTTCATCATCAGTGCCCCTGCTTTAGTGCCATTCTTGCCTGGACTATTGGAAAGACCGCTGATATGATCTTGCTGCTTCTGGTCTATCCTCTATACTGCCATTCAAGTTATCTTTTTCTGTCTTAAATATGCTCATGCCTTTCTCACTCTCTCTCTGAAAGTCTTGAATGGATTCTCATTAACTATAGGAATGAGTCCAGTCATTTTAACATAGCACTTAAGAACTTTTGTAATCCAGTCCTGGATTTTCTTTTCAGGCCCATCTCTCCCCAAGTATTGTGTGCTTCTGCCAAATGGGACTGCTTGCCTAAATATACCGTACATGCCCTGTTTATATGTATGAGCTGTTGAAGATGCTCTTTGCCTGGAATGTCATTACTCACGTCTCCACTTGGTAAACCCTACTTACCATTCAGGAGATAGCTCAAATATGACCTCCTTTAAAAGGTCATCTTTGAAGTTCTCCGGAAATATTAATACCTCTACGTGCTAGGCTATATTCTTTGTTTGCCCCTGTAGATTCCCTGTCCGTCATTCTCCACCTGCCCTGTGCCATTGGAGGCTCACCTCTTTGGACAACATTAACCCGATTTTCTTGCCTTCTGACTTTTTGGTGGATTTGAATGACCGGAGTCACTGGAAGAAGTTCAGAGGGCACAGAAGATAGTGAGATTACAGTAATATTTCCCTAACTCTCTTCTTCCTGGGCTGGGTTTTGGTGGTAGCTCCTTTCCTCAGCCTCTTCAGGTCTAGGGGTGGGGACAGTTTCTCAGTGTTGACGCTTAATTATCCTTAACTCTGCCTCTACCTTTGTAAATAAATCCCTTAGTAAACTTTCTTTATTTTTTTAAAAGATTTTATTTATTTATGTGACAGAGAGACAGCCAGCGAGAGAGGGAACACAGCAGGGGAGTGGGAGAGGAAGAAGCAGTCTCCTGGTGGAGGAGCCCGATGTGGGACTCGATCCCGGAACGCCGGGATCACGCCCTGAGCTGAAGGCAGACGCTTAATGACTGCGCTACCCAGAAGCCCCTAAACTTTCTTTAATCACTCCTTTTAAGTATGCCATCTGTTTCCTGTGCTGACTGGTACACTCCTGTTTAGATAGCTCTATAACTGTTCGTAACACGTAGTATTCCAATTATTTTTGCCTATCTGTCCATTTCCCCCATTCAACTCCTTAGAAAAGGTCTGAATCCCGGGAAAGAATCCTTGTGACTAGGTAGAAAAGAGCATTCATTTCCTAGGAGGGCTTTGGAAAAACCAGGGTAGAACATGCAGAGGCCAGAGCAAGGAGGGATTCCCCAGAATGTGCAGGAAACCTGTGGGACACGGGTGTAAGCCTGGAGAATCAGGTAAGGAACTGCCTGCCTTCCTTAATCCAATGAGTCAATCTGGTTGAAAAGGGAGACTATACTTAAAAGGAAAATCAGAAAGCAGGGACTGAAAAATCTGACCCAACTAATTAGCTATGTCAGCCTCAATACCAACTTGGGCTAACGTCTGAGATGCTTGGCCTGGCATTTGGAATTCACTGATAGAGTCTTCCAGGTTTCATCCAGTAAGGACACAAAAAACTATGAACAAAAGGGCAATGACTCCAAGAACTTTCATAACTGTTAGAAGTGAATTGGAGAATCCCAATATAGCACTTCTCCTTCCTGCCCACGTTTTCAACAAATTGAGAAAAAAAGATGAAGACAGATGGAGTCAAAAATAATAATGGTAGTAGTAATGACAGCTCAAATTTCTAGAGCACTTATTTTGTAATAGGCACTATTCCAGGTGCTTCAGATGTACGACCTAAATCTTCATGACAGCTGTATGAGTAGAGACCCTTAGTCCCATCTTGTAGATGGAGAAACCGAGGCACAGGGAAGTTGAGTGACTTGCCCAAAGCCACAGGGTTATATTGAATGGCAAATCTGGGGTGTTATACAAGTTTGGCTCCAGCATCTATGCACCTAGCCACTATGCTATATTGCCTCTGGAAGTATGACATTTATTTTGGATGACACTAATGTTGGAGAATGTGATTTGTACCAGTGAACAAGAAGGATTTCTAAGAATGAACCTTAGTCACAGATAGTGCGGGACTTCTGCAGCCTTCCTCGCATGGGGCCCGTCTCTGGAAAACGTGGGACATGGAAGAGCAGGCTTCTTCGCAGTCAGGCTGCCTGCAAGGAGAGAAAGAGAAAGAGAGAGAAAGAGTGAGAAAGAGAATAAACAGGGCTGGCCTAGGCATGCGCACTTTTTTTCATACTCATCAATCAGATATAGTAAATTCTCCTCTCCTGAGAGAAAAGAGTTGAGGGGTGGAGGAAGTTTTGGGGTATGATACTAGGGGAGTTCCCTCCACCAGGAAGGACACATCAGGAATTGGTAAGAGGTACTTCCCCCCAAGGTACTGTCCCTATATTTATTACTTTTTATTACCTATTTAGTTCTTAATATCAGTGCACATTGCACTGTAATCATTCACTTGTCTGTTTCTACCACCCCTTTCCTCACCTATGCACTTCCTAACAGCAGAAACCTTTTTCTATTAGCCTCTGGATCTCCAGTGCTCGACACACAGTAAGCACTCAATAATTGCTCATTAAACAGAAGAATGAATAAATAAGTGTTTTTCTCTCACCCCCGGAAAATACAGAAGTAAGAATTTAATACGCACTAGGATTAGTTAACTCAGAAACATATTAGCAGCTTCGGAACTTCCTATGAGCTCGTTCTCAAGCTCTTTAATTCCTGGCTTTTTTTTTTTTTTTTTTTAAATATAATGTCTTAGCAGGTGAAGTGGACAAGCTGAAAACTTCCTGCTTAACAGTGCTGCTCATCATGACTTTTCTGAAACTGGACTCAGAAAAGGTGGTGAGGGGGGCGCCTGGGTGGCGCAGTCGTGAAGCGTCTGCCTTCGGCTCGGGGCGTGATCCCGGAGTTCCAGGATCGAGTCCCACATCAGGCTCCTCCACCAGGAGCCTGCTTCTTCCTCTCCCACTCACCTGCTGTGTTCCCTCTCTCGCTGGCTATCTCTCTGTCAAATAAATAAATAAATAAATAAATAAATAAAATCTTTAAAAAAAAAAAAGAAAAGAAAAGGTGGTGAGGAACAACAGAGTAGCAGCTTGACAACTAGCTTGGTTATCCCTGTCCAGCAGAAAGTAGACAAGGGCTTTGGTGTCATTCAACCTGGTTTTTGAAGACCCACTTTACAACTTACCTGTGTGGCCTTGGGAAGATTATTCTTGTAGCATAGGAACTATGTTCTAGATGTTTTTAGGCAATTCCCTTCTGTGAGGACATCATCTACTTTTCAGAAAGATTCTCATTTGACTGCTTTTATGGAATTACGCCCTGGCCCCATGGCCTCCTTTTCCACTTTTAATACCTGCCTGCTTTATCTTCTAGACATCAGATTCTGCTGTCTGATAGCATGTGACTATCGAGAAATGTGATTATTCCTCTTACTCCTTTAATTTATCCTGTTTTTCTGGTTTGTGATCATATCTCAATTAACTATTTCCCTGGTTACTGATTGACTTAATGGAATCCAGCTTCATTGACACAATTGTGAACTTTGGCTACCACTAACATCTATTTGAACCATAGTAGCTTGTCAAATTGCCTTGATATTTTTATTGCTTCTTCCCAAACCACTGAAGCTTACTACCAATGGTCACTTCAAAATGCTCCAGTTATTTTAGCATCTCAACAGAGTCATCCAAATGTAACACGTTTCCTTGACCAATCAGGCCTGTATATTTTGTACCTGGTAACACCTATTTCTGGGAATGCTGTGTGGAATTATCCAAGTCCTAAACATCTAAAGAAATGGTCTTTTATAAACCAAGACACAGAAATGAATAATCGAGGAAGACTTCAGCAAGACCCCGTTTTCCAAAACTGGACTCCCACTGTATTAGGGGACAACTTCTTGTCAACATGCTTCGTTTACCCCTTCATGGTCCTCCTATTCCAACAAGCCAGCTTCATTCCTGTTTTCACAGACTGTTGATTCACAAATTCAAAAACTATTCCCCGAGGGTTGCTGAATAATAAGTAACCGGGATATTTGCTCATATTCATGTAGGATTTCACAGTTTATAAAGCATTTCATGTCCATTCTCTTAACTGGATTTGAGTTCTAGAACAGAGGATTTTACATGGGTCCATGTTTAAACTACTAAAAGAATGATTCTCTGTTTTGTATTTTTGACATGCTGGGTATTTTTCTGCCTCAAGGCCACTGTTCATTCATTAATTCATTCATTCAACTAATTTATTGAATTTTCCTCTGTATTAAAAACTGTGCTAGAAATTCTGAAAAATGGGGTACCTGAGTGGCTCAGTTGGTTAAGCATCTGCCTTTGGCTCAGGTCATGATCCCAGGACCCTGGGATCGAGCCCCGCATCAGGCTCCCTGCTCAATGGGGAGCCTGCTTCTCCCTATTCCTCTGTTTCCAGGCTCGTGCTCTCTCTCGCTCTCACTCTCTCTCTATCTCAAATAAATAAATAAAATCTTAAAAAAAAAGAAAGAAATTCTGGGGAAAAAAAGATGAATCTGACATGGTCTTTGCATTTAAGCCAGGAAGACAGATTTAAAATTAACCAACAAAAATACAATGTTCAAATACTGTAATGTGCATCTATACAAAGAGCTAAAAGAATCCAGCAAGAGGAGAGGTTAATTCTAGCCCGAGCTTAAGGGATGCTCAGGCTTCAGAGGAGAGGAATTTATATATAAGAAATCGACGACAAAATAAAACCCTGAAACAAAGTAAGATAAATTTAAATTCATCTAAGTGGTTTTTTAAAAAAAATTCCGTATAATAGATTAATAATTTTTTCTTGAGGGTGTGATGAACAGTAATAGGCAGGATAGTTGTGAAATCTCACAAATAAGATAGGTTGTCACAACTTCAAAGGGGTTAGAAATCCTTGTCCTAGTACGCTAGAAGTTTCAGTGCTGGATTACTCAGACCTTGTTACATATAATTTTTAGTAGTAACCGGGAGCAATTTGTGCCAAATAAGCAGAACTAAAGGGTTTTAATAGCAATCACTTACTTATCTTTATCTTAATAATTATGATAAGGTTAGTACATGGCATCAGAACCTAGATGAGTATTTCCCATTTCATAAATAGGGACATTTAAAGTTTTATACCTGAAGAATATTGGCAAAATACTTCTAATTCTCACGTATCCAATAGTAAAGACAACAATGATGACCTATCTGGTTATAAACATTCTTGGTTAGGGTGTGTGTGTGTGTGCGCGCGCGTGTGTGTTTAATGGTGTTTTAGCATTATAACACAGCAAAAAGCTCTACTTGAGTTCTTTATAAATCCAACTATAACAGAAGGAAGAACAAATAGGATTTCCTCTATAACTAATATTGACTTAACTTTATAGGGTCCCACGCCTGAACTCCTCTGTTTATTCATGAAACCGATCCAGGCTATTGGTCCATTAGGATTTACTTCCAACCTCCACAGTTCAGACTGTACAGCTAGCTTAACTCTTGGCCTCTCAGGTGACTCGACTTACAAGGGCCACAGCAGTGCTGGGAGGTTGCGAAAGAAACCCATGCCCTGGCCCCTAGCCCAGTAGACGAGAGTCCCTCCGCAAAAGAGACTTCTCTGGTGACACTTGGGAGTTACCCCGGGTCTAGCCTTTGTCTCAAACCATCTGGATGCCGAAAATACTAACAAGCCACTGAGTCACTGGTAGAACAGAGCGACTTCCTAAGTTTCCAGGTCTTCTGAGCCCAGTTGTGAGATGGCATATTGATCACTGACACCTGTCCTAGTGGCCAAGCTCTTTGTAGATGAAAGGAGCCCTGTTTAGATTTTGCCTGACACCTTTTGCCTAGCTCTCTTCAAAGTAGCTGGTGTGGGGGCGCCTGGGTGGCTCAGTTGTTAAGCATCTGCCTGCGACTCAGGGCGTGATCCCAGGGTCCTGGGATCGAGCCCCACATCGGGCTCCTCCGCTGGGAGTCTGCTTCTTCCTCTCCCACTCTCCCTGCTTGTGTTCCCTCTCTCGCTGGCTGTCTCTCTCTCTCTGTCAAATAAATAAATAAAATCTTAAAACACACACACACACACACACACACAGACACAGACACACACACACACACACACACACACACAAAGTAGCCAGTGTGGAGCCCTTCTTAGAGACAGCTCTCACTGTGATAATTGTTGGGAAAGTGTAATGACACTTGGCAGTTCCCTGAGAATCATCAAGATCATTGAAAATTTGACTATGAAACTAATGCCGGAGGGTAATAGCTTTAAGTTGTCTCCATCACAGTAATATGCAAGAACAATATTTGTCCTAAGGAAGACTGTGTGTGTGTGTGTGTGTGTGTGTGTGTGTGTTCTGGGATACTACTTTTTCATTTTTCTGTGCTAACTAATTTTTTACAATTTTTAAAAATAGGCTTGAACTCACAACCTCAGATCGAGGGTCACAAAGTCTACCGACTGAGCCAGCCAGCCACCCCTTCACTAACCTATTTCAGAGAAAAGAAAAATGTGAATATATATATTTTTAATATATAGAAACAGATGTTTAGGTAACAGAAAAATTTGTGGGTTTTTTTGTGAGGTGGCGACTAGGCACAAATGCATTTATTTGTTTTATTTCAAGATCATGTTTCCCTTTATTATTAGTGAGAAGCATTTGTCAAGCATCCCAATTTCAAGATTTCATGAAATTACAGCAACACTGGTAATGAATTGGCACACAGTAACCACCATTTCTTCCCATTAGGATAAATGTCTATTTCTATAAGTAATTATTTCTTTCCAGCTTTACAATCATTTTCTTTTGAGTTTTCCTTGGAAACGTCACACCCTCAGGAAAAATATTCCAGGCATTCTCACTTTAAAGGGCAACTCACCTTACTCACATTTCACTTAAAACTCTGGTCAAGGAGTTAGCCTGATGTCACAACTCTCTATCATCTGATAGTTTTCTATGACCTGGAAAATAAAATCAATAAGAAAAACGGAGTGCTTTTTAGGTGCCAGGCGCTTTTGTAAACACTTGGTAGGGAGCTCATTTAGTCCTCGTGACAACCCCATGAGTTAGGGGTCAGTTCATCTAAATCAGCCTGAGTAGCTATGTTCTTGAATTTGATTCCCAATTTATTAATTCGTTTATAAATTACTTATAGAATGTCTGTTAAGTGCTAGGTACTGTGCTAGTTGCTCTAGATACAAAAATAGATAAGGCTGCCTACCCAGTCTGCCTTTTAGAAGTTCAGGGTTAAGCAATTAGTAGCCCTAATTGCAGCTGATTTGCTGGACGTTGTGTAATAAGGCTTCAGACTCATGGTACGTGCAATCTATATGGCAAATACATTCTTTTCGGGGTGCCTGGGGGGCTCAGTTGGTTGACTGCCTTTGGCTCAGGTCATGATCTCAGGGTCCTGGGATTGAGCCCCACATCAGGCTCCCTGCTCAGCGGGGAGCCTTCTCCCTCTCCCTCTGCTGCTGCTCTTTCTCTCTCTCTCTATCAAATAAATAAATAAAATCTTTAAAAAAATACATTATTTTCTATTCCAATTAGAAGATAGATTCAGAAAGAGTTTACATTCCTGTAGGACAGACAATATTTGTTTAAGCTTTTGCCTCAGGGCTACATTTACTCTCCTGTACTCTGAAGAGATCTGGACTGCCTGGACATCCCACAGGACAGCCCACTGATGCATTACATTGATGGCATCATGCTGATAGTTCAGGATGAACAAGAAGTGACTAGTATGCTGAAAGACTCAGTGAGACACAGCGTTCCCTAGGGTTGGAGATAAATCCTATGGAGATTTAGGGATCTGACCCTTCAGTGAAGTTTTTAGGGGTCCAGTGGTCAGAAGCATGACAAGATATCTTCTTCAAGTAAAAGAATATTGTTGCATCTTGCATTTGCCGCTACAAAGAAGGGCTCTTTGGGTTTTAGAGGCAACACACTCCACATTTATAAATGGTCTGTATACTGAGCAACACAGAAAGCTGCTGTCTTTGAATGGGGAGGTCCATGCCACAAAGCAAGTAGCCCCCCTGCTTGGGCTATACAGTCCAGCAGTTCTTATGGTGTTGGAGGTGTCTGCGGTGGGAAAAGATACAGGGTTTATGGCAAGCCTGTTGGGGAAAATAATAATGCAGGCCTCTGGGACTCTGGAGCAAGAACAAGCTATTTGTAGCATAGAATTATATGCCTTTTGAGAAATAGCTCTTGGTGAGTCGTTGGGACCAGGTGAGGCAGAATGCTTCATGGGGCACCAAGTGACCATGGGTCCAGAGCTGCCCATTATGAGCTGGGTTCTGGCAGATATGTCAGATCATAAAGGCAGACAGGCCAGACAGTAGTCCATGGTAATATGGAAATGATACATCTGGGATTGAGCCCGAGCAGGGCAGAGGACACAGGAAACTACACTAGCAGGTAGCTCAGACCTGCATGTCACTCATACCCGTAGCAGCCGCACCCTGCCTCAGCTTGCTCTTGTGACCCTTTGGGGGTTCCTGTAAGACCAATTGAAGGAGAAGGAAAAGCCCAAGCTTGATTTATGGATAGGTCTGTTCAATATGTGGGTACAAGCTGAAAATAGGCCATGGCTGCATTATAGCCACCTTCATGGAGATAGAGAGGGAAAAATCTTCCCAATGGGGGGAGCTGTGAACAGTGCACCTAGTCATCTATGTTTTGTGGAATGAAACGTGGCCCAGTATATACAGATATGGGAAGTGGCTCAGAAAGAAAAGAATTAGAAAATTGGAAACAAGACAATAGAGGCAAGTAGATGAACATGAAGAGTGCTTCACACATTATAGCTCAACAGAAAGCATCCAGCACGAAGACGTACTGTAAATAACCAAGTAAAGGTAAGAACTAGATCAGTGGACATAGGCCAGCCTTTGTCATTGGCCACCCTGGAACAGCCACGATGGCACATGGACAAAGTTGCCAAGGTGGCAGAGGCAGGCTATGCATGAGTCCAAGAGTATGGACATCCCATTATCAACGCTGATCTAGCTTCTGCTGCTTCTGAATGTCCAAGCCTGTCAGCAACAGAGACCCATAGCATTATTTCTTGATGAGACCAACTGGTTAATTGGTAGAAAGTCAACTACAAGAACTAGTGGTTTGTCCTCACAGGCATAGTTACATATGCTGGGTACAGTCTTGTTTTTCCTAATTACAGTGACTCAGCTGGCACCACAATCCAGAGGCTTGGAGAATGCCTGATCCGTGCGTATAGAATCCCACACAGTAAAATATCTGAAAAACAATTAAAAATTAAAAATAAATAAATAAAACATCTGAACAGGTGATCCACTTCGCTGTGAAGGAGATGCAGGATTGGATTCAAGACCATGGGAATGCACTATCATATTATATATCCTATCCTATCCTATCCTATCCTATCCTATCCTATCCTATCCTATCCTGCATCATTTTGAAGCAGAATACTGGAATAACTTTTCTAACGGCCCAGCTGAAACACCAGCTCAGAATCAGTACTCTGAAAGGATGCAGTGCCGTCCTTCCTCAGGTTTTCTTCCTTCCCCGCTGGTCATATGAGACCGCTCTCCTTCTTGCCCACAGAAACCATCGGTATGAGCTGGGGGAGGAGCGTTGTTGCAACTGCAGCAGATGAAATGGGGATCTGGGCAAAATCAGAGACCCCTGTATGGTCCCCAGTAGGAAGAAGACAATGAACACTGAGGGGGTAGAATCAAGAATGTTCCCACTTACCATCACTCCCAAAATTTACTGGGAGATTTTGTGCCTCCTGTACCTGCAATTCTGGCCATTCTTATCCCCAGAAGCAGTGCGCTCTTGTCAGAGGATAGAGTAAATGTCTCACTGAACTGTAAGCCATGGATACTGCCGGGCACTTTGGACTCCTTGTGTCCAGAGACCAGCAGGTAAAGAGGACTCACCATCTTGGCAGGGGTAATCAACTCTGATCATCAGGAGAGGATAGTGCTGCTTCTAGACAACAGGGATAGGAATATGTTTGGAACTCAGGAGATCTACTTAGAAGCCTCCTAGACTCCCTTGATCTACTCTAACTGTGGATGGATATGGACAGCAACACCAACTTGAACAGGATGTGATTGCCAAGAACTGAGGCTCATCAGAAATGAAGGTTTGGGGGTGCCTGGGCGGCTCAGTCAGTTGAGCGTCTGACTCTTGGTTTCAGCTCAGATGATCTCGTGGTCCTGGGATCCAGCCCCACATCAGGCTCCATGCTCAGTGCGGAGTCTGCTTGTCCCCCTCCCTCTGCTCCTTCCCGTGCTCTCTCTCTCTCTCAAATAAGTGATTAAATAAAATCTTTAAAAAAAAAAAAAAGAAATGAAAGTTTGGTTCACACCATGAGATAAGCTACCTGGCTTGCCGAAGTGCTAGCTAAGGGTGATGGGAATTGAGAGTGGACAATAGAGGAAGGAGTGGATGAGTACCAGTTGTAGCCCCAAGACCAGCTGCAGCAAGGGGGGCTCTGATTTATCTCACTAACTTGCTTCTTCTAAGTTTTCTCTTGGGAGGAAAGGCCCATAGGAATCATGGAGGATCTGTTCTCTAAATCTGCATAGAGAAGCAGATTTCTCCATAGCATGGGGTGGACTGTGGCAACCACAAACATGTGCCACTCAGACTGTTGTGGGGGGCAAAGGTGACCATTGGACCTAACCCTACCCTCCAGATCCACTCCTGTTTTTGCACTGAGCTAACACTTCCCCTGGGCTTTGCTGAGCCAATGACGGCATAGCAGGGCTTCTAATGGAAGCCCATTTCTGGGAGACAGGGACTCCTTAAACAGGTGACTTTGGCTCAAGGGCTCATTGTTGGCCTGGTTGAAACTTAGAACTGTGCTGTCATGTAAAGCTGTTTCTACCTAACCTTGTTTCCTTCCTGCTCTCTTTCACTGGTGTCAGACTGGAATCACCCTCTGAAGGCTCTCCCTGCCGTCTCTGACTTTCTCTCCTTTATCCTTCACAGGCATTTCCCCCAGTAAATCCCTCACGTGTCTGATTCCATCTTGGCGTCTGCTGCTCGGAGGACACAAACGAACACAACGCTGCTGGGGAAATGAGACCTTAACTGATAGGAAAATGTAGGGTATGAAGAAAACAGACTTAGAATCTACCTTCCTGTTGGGTGTCTAGAAATTGCTCATATGGTGTTGACATTGTTGCCTGCAAATACCAAGTCACGATTTCTTTATTATTTTGCTACCTGAAAAAAAGGAAGTGCTAGCAAAAGGAGAGAAAATGAAAGTAAAGGAATCACTTCCTCTATCTTTAACTGCTACTACCCCCCCCATTACAGTTTCTGTTATTACTTAAGCTGTAGCCCATTGTACAGTCTGGCATTCTGTAAACTTAATCACTTGGCATCTCGAGCAAACCCATTCCTATTACTAAAAAACCACTCAGAAGTGTGCACCCTAAAGAACCATAGGCATAATCTTAGTCCATATAAATGGGAGAATTTTGTTACTGCCTAGTCAATTGTTTGAGAAGAGAACTAGACATTAGGAATCTGTACAGTATTTTGAGCTCATCTTTGCTATTAATATTTGGGTACATTTCTTGAATTCCTGAAACCATATCTTACTTAACTAGAAAACAAGGGTAAAGCTATTGACTTCCTAAAGCTAAAGAAAGGTATTTACCTCGATGGGCCTTTTACATAATAAGCATACTTCATGGTGTGTGTGTGTGTGTGTGTGTGTGTGTGTGTGTGTGTGTGGTGTAGCAAAAGCAAGCTTAAGTTTTGGGTTTGGAAGACCTGAACTCAGCCCTACAACTTACAAGAAACCCCAGGCAAGTCCTATTGCCTTATCGAGTCTTGCTGACCTCAGAGTTTGTTGCAAAGTTGAGTGCAACAGAGCATGTGAAAAGGCTTTGTAAATTATAAAATGCCACAGAGGAGTGAGCTTTAAAGACAGTGATGATAATGAAGGATCTTCTTTGGCACTGTTTCTGATCTACGACAAAGCTACATAGCTTAAGAGAAACAGGAAGTTAGTTCAGCTCATTGTACTAGTCTACTAGGGCTACTGTAACAAAATGCTATAGACTGAGTGGCTCAAACAACAGAACCTTATATTTTCAGGGCACCTGGGTGGCTCAGTTGGTGAAGCATCTGACTCTTGGTCTCAGCTCAGGCCTTGACCTCAGGGTTGTGAGTTTAAGTCCCGTGTTGGGCTCCACGCCCAACGTGAGGCCTACTTTAAAAAACCAAACCAAACCAACAAACAAAAAACCCATATACTTTCACAGTTCGGGATACTGGAAGTCCAAGATCAAGTTACTGGCAGGGTTGGTTTCTCTTGAGGCCTCTCTCCTTGGCTTGCAGATAGCCATCTTCTTCCCATGTCCTCACCTGGCCTTTTCTCTGTACAGGCACACCCCAGGTGTCTCTTCCTCTTCTAATAGGAGCACTAGTCATGATGGGTCAGGGCCCTACTCTTACAACCTTGTCGAACCTTAATTACCTCTTTAAAGGCCCTATCTCCAAATACAGTTGCATTGGGAGTTAAGGTTTCATCAAATGAATTTTTTTTTTTTTTGGTGGTTCAGGTTCAGTCCTGTACATTAATCTTTAAGTATGTTCAAGGCTGTTCTAGGTCCACTCAGTACTGCCTTGGTCTACCTCAAGATAGTGTGGTTTCTGAACCTCCTCCAGGTGTTTGGTAGAAATGCAGATTCCTCAGTCCCATCTTGGGTTAATATATAAAAACCAGAATTGTTGAGATCCAGCAAAATCTGCATTTTTACCATCTGGGTGAAATTATTTAGAAGATTTTTATGTACCAATTTAATCATTACGGACACAATGGAAAACACATAGATGTTTGGAGTCACACTGCCTGGGTTTGAATCCTTGCTCTACCAATTACTAGATGTGTAATCTTTGCCGAAATACTTCACCTCTCTGTGCCTCAATTTACCTAAATGTAAAATGAATATTATTACTACCTTCAGATTGCTGTGAGGAGTAAACATAGAGGATTAGAGGATGCTTCATAATTTATTTTTTTAACTTATTTTATTTCAATTCGATTAGTTAGGTGCTTAATAATTTAAACATGTTTATCATTCTTCAACTTTATATCCTGATAAAATAGTGGCTCCATGAAAACTTTCTTCATTTTATGTTCTGTTATCTTCCTTGCAATGCGCTCCTCTCTCATCTCTAATTCTATCCATCCTTTAAGGTGAACTTTAAATCCCACGATTTCATGGCATCTTTCGTGAGCCGCATTACAATCTGGCTATCTCTTAGTGTATTCCATTTTGCATCACGGTTATTCGTATATGTCTTGTTCCTGCTGGCTGCTGACAACTGATCCCATCCCAAACACATACACGTATGCAACACACACACACACACACACACAACATGTATCCTTGAGGGTAACTAGAATCAGGTTTAAATGAGTAAGTATTTTCTGAATGGGGTCAAAGGTGATCTACTTTTTTGAGCTGAAGATCTGGTTTAGTTCTTTGCAAACTTACTCTCTCTATGCTCATGATATACTAGGAAGTAGCTCATGATTTAGGGTCTGGTAGTGTACAGAAAAACTAGAAACAGAATTTTGACAAATGTAAATGTATTCAGGAAATGACACTAACATTGTTCTCCATTATTATACCCCAGTGGTTGCATAGAAGTGAATCCTAAAGGGGAGCAGATTTTGCCATCCCCAAATATGTCTCTTTGGCATAAGGATTATTATTATCTTTTTAAGATTTTATTTATTTATTTGACAGAGAGAGACAGCAAGAGAGGGAACACAAACAGGTGGAGCTGGAGAGGGAGAAGCAGACTCCCCACTGAGCAGGGAGCCCCGACTCCGGAGACAATGGATCCCAGGACGCCAAGATCATGACCTGGGCCAAAGGCCCACGCTTAACGACTGAGCCACCCATGCGCCCCATGGCATAAGGATTATTTTGAGCTAAAGGCAATCAAAACCCAGCAGATTCAGGAAAAACTCTTTGCTTTCCCCTCAATTGCCTAAATTTGCAATGGAAAAGGAGCCTGGACCAGGAAGAGAGCTATTGGTAGGATACCTTTTTACCTAATAAATTTATCTGCATAACAGGGCCATCTTTGTTTTCTAAACACCTCCTCTGCCCGCCTGGGACCTGCCTTCCCATTTTGGCTTTCCTTAGTTTAGGATCTTAGATAAACTTCAGTTACCTGGCTGCCGTATTTTTATGGGGCTCTTGTATGTATAAATTTTGTTTTTCTCCTGTTAATCCATTTTACATCAATTTAATTCTTGGGCAGCCAAAGAACCTAGAAGGGAAGAAGGGAAAATTTGTCTGCCTCCACCACCCCTTAGTTCTTATGAATACGTGGCCAGAGTGATTGCTTGCAATGTAGCCCTGGAAGAGTAAAGAGCTAGAGAACGAAGTTGATGAAGGACGAAGGAATTTTGATTGTTAGAGAAACTTGGAGCCTACAGTTTATTTTGAAACTATTTTTAGTAATGATTTAGTCAGGTTCATTCCTATGAAGGCTTGGAAATGTCTGGTCTATTTTATAGCACAATAAAACCTCATGGTTTCCTGGTTGGCTGGTATTTGTTTAAAGAGAGTGGGTTGCTGGTCCAGACAACATTTGAGAGGTTATAATGAGAGGAAATCTGATGTAAACCTTTTCACCTGTAAAAAGAAGTTACTAAGGAGTAAAAATCAGCCATACCCATGAGGTTTATTGGTTACAAATCATAGTTTTGGTTTATTTAAAGTCTTGTCCATATTCGAGTGGATGTTAGTCATCCTTTCAAATATGATTACACATCCCATCCCCAAAAGACAGTATTAAAATCTTGAATTTATATAAGGGTTCTTGTTATTTTTCACAGTTTGCACTTACATTTAATATAGTTACCAAAGCACCAAACCATGCTAGAGAGTTGTCACTGGGAACGGTCCAAACAAAATTGTAGTGAAGGCTGGTGGTAGGTTAACTGGAACACTGCGTTGAATCCTGGTTATTTAGCAGGAAAAGGACGTTAAATATGCTTGCTTTTGTCTGAATTATCTGACCAGATATTTTTTTAGAAATTCTCTAAATGTACAATTCCACTTCTTGTTTTTCATTAGATCTGGTGGCTTGTTTACTATTTACAGAGCTGGTGAAAATATCGTGATTTTAAGCAAAGAATATTGAACAAGGGCATTCAAATGATCTTATCAATGGAGTCTTCTCAAAAAATGACTTCTTGCCAGCTTCAAAGGGATACAAGAAAAAAAGAATCAGACTGAGTCTGCACTACTCATCAAAGCTAAATAATAACTGCTTAGTTAAAAAAACCTTTCAGAGATGAGTTAGACATTTATTAGCTTCTGTATCTGTCTTATTTTGTATTCCTTTATTGTAGGACACCACTATGAATACAAAACAAATGCTAGTTTATGATACCTGTTTATAAAGATATAGGGAAGGAGACACCTGGCTGGCTCATTCGGTAGAGTGTATGACTCTTGGTCTCAGGGTTGTAAGTTCGAGCCCCATGTTAAGTATAGAGATTACTTAAAAATTAAATTAAAAAAAAAGATGTAAGAAAGACTGTAGATACACCATTAAGGGGAATGCTTTTATTTTTACACAGGAGAAGTGTGTGTATGTGTGTGTGTGTGCGCGTGCATGTGTGAGCACGTGCGTGTGGTCTTTATATTTTATCAGTAAGCTATTTAAATGATGCTTTTTAGCTGAAACTAACAAGAAGTACTGATGAAACTAAAGGTAAATCTTTTTCCTGGCTAAACTTTCTAGAATGAAACTTATCCTAATGTTATCATAAATATGAATTCATATTCATAAATATGAATTCATGCTTCAATCCACTGCAATCTGGCTTCTGCCCCCACCATGGCAACGGTTCCACATGTGGTCAATAATGACTTCCTCTGGATTCTTTCCTGTCCTCATCTTTTTAGAAGGTGGCATTTTATGTCTTTTGTCCCCTTTCTTGAAATGTCCTGTCCTTACTTTAGTAAGGATTGTCTTTCTAACTTTGCCACTTCCTTTTCAGTCATCCTTTTGAGAAATTCTTTTGCTCCCTATCCCTTAGCAGTTGGTATTCCTCAGAACTCAGACACGGAATCTCTTCTTATAATATATACTCTCCCGGGGAATGTCCCATTTTACTTTGGGATATCCACTTCTACCTATAGACTACAGGCTTCCGAACTGTCTCTAGTCCAGACTGCTCTTTTGAGCTTCAGACTCATCCATTCAACTGCTAAGGAGCATCTCCACTTGGATTCAACCTGTTCAAAATGAAACCCATAATCTTTATTCTAATGATTCCTCTAGTACTTCTTATCCTGGCTAATGGCTTCAAGGTATTGTAGTCCCCTAGCCCAGACCCAGGGAACCCTCTCTGCAGTCCCCTTTTCCACCTGTGGAATTGATCAGAAAGTTCTGTAGTTGCTATTATTAATTCAATCCTTCCTTCCCAAATTTACTGCCATTGCCTTACAGAACTTTATCTTTCATTTAGTCTATTATAATTGTTCCTGAATTATTTTTCTGGCTTTGGGTTCACATTCTTCCAAACTATTCTTCATGCGGTATCAGCTTTGAGATTTGTAATACACAATTAAAATAGGTCTGCAAAAAAAATAAAAATAAAATTTGATCATGCCTGTTCCTTGCTTTAAAACCTTTAACAGTTCCTTATCACTCACAGAATAAATTCCAGGCTCTTCAGAATGGCCTGTAGGGCTTCCCAGAATTTGACTTCCACCCATCTACCCACTCTCATTTCTCCATGCCCGTCCTCCCGCCATCCCAAATCATACTAACCTGGTTACAGAAATATTCGTGCTGTTTCATGCTTCCGTGTCTTTGGACATACTGCTCTCTGTCTGGCATGCTCAACTTTCTCTTTGTCTACCTAGGGGCCCCTATTATTCTTCTATACCTGAGCGAGCATGTCTTTATCTATGAACTCCTCTCTGTCCCACCACTGTACTTGCTAAGAGCTATATTAGAGCATTTCCTACTGTGCTGCACTTGCTTACATATTTTCTCCTCTACCAAACTGAGGGCAAGGACTATATCTTATTCGTATTTGTATTTTCAGTATCTAGGGCAATGCCCAGCACATGCTGAATGAATGAATAAACTTTTGCAAACATAAATGTTTTCTTATCTTCACTAAGTTTAATGCTACTATGGATGAAATTGGTTATTGAAGTTTGATTTTTGTTGTTTTTTTTCTGTTTCTCCATGTTACCACATATGGGCCTTAAATCAACATCTTTCCAGCAGAATGAAATCTAAGATGAAAGGACCACAAAATTATGACAGTAATATGCAGTCATTCCTTTAAGAGTTAATGTATTATAATTTTTTGCATTTATAGTGCATAATTAGAATAGAACATGAAAACTGCTATAGCGTTTGCCTTCTGATGAAAGAGAGTTGCTAATTTATCTATTTGATTGCATGGTGAGGGAGATAAAGACTTAGCAAAATGGCATTGAAAGAAAGCCTTGAAAATGAGTTGAACAGATGATATAATTTGGGGCTCTCCTTGGCAAAACTCAGAATTGATAGAATCTTGAAAAGCCCTGAAAGGATGGGGAAAGGTAGGGAAGAGGAGAGGATGTAAGAAAAATACATTTACTGGGGCACCTGGGTGGCTCAGTCAGTTAAGCGTCTGCCTTCGGCCCAGGTCATGATCCCAGGGTCCTGGGATTGAGCCCCACATTGGGCTCCCTGCTCAGCAAGGAGTCTGCCTCTCCCTCTCCCTCTGCCCCTCCGCCTGCTTGTGCCCTCTCCCTCTCTCTGAAAGAAATAAATTAAAAAAAAATAACATATACTGAGCATCCAGTAATTTTTAGTCATTTTACATATTAATTTAATTTAGTCCATGACAATGAGCCTATGGCAGAGACACTGTTATCCCCATTTTGTAGATGAGGTGGGTAACTGGAGACAGTAAGTGATCTCCAAGATCATGCAGCTACAAAGTGGTAACTAGATCTGACTGATGAGTTTCCTTCCTTCCCCGCACGCAGCCCTGACTTTCAAATAAAGTTTCCAGAGCGGCCTGCTGCTGGGTGCAGCTTACTGACACACACGGAGACACACACAGAGACACATTATTTGCTCCTATTTGCAATGATCACATGTAGGTGGCTCGCTTAGTAGTTAGGAGTAATATAATTACAATGTTATTTCCAATCTCAATGCCTATTTTAAAAAATTTATTAATGAAAAGAAGAGCCTCACATTTATCGATGATGCTAGATAATGAATCGAATGAATCTTTTCGAGCTGCTCTTGCGAAATCACAAGAATACACTTTCAGGAGGTTTAGTGGAGAAAGCATACTTCTAAATTTTTCTTTGGTGTGCCCCGCTGCTGGCTCCGTTTGGAATCCAGAAACGACTGCCTCCTGTCTATTGCTTGGCCTGGCAGTTTGTCACTCTCCTGGGCAAAAATCCAGCTTGTGGTAGTGAGGTGGTTTTGTGGCAGAACTCCACAATTAACCACAAGTTCAGTGTCGACGGTAGGCTGCCCGTAGTGCCTGTGATCCTTCAGATCTGCTGGGTTAGCCAGAGCCGAAGAAACTACTGCTTGTCTAGGGAGGGAACAGGAAAACTTGGAAGGAGTTTGCATTGCTGTTTATTGTTCAAGGTTCAGGTTTTAGGTTTAATACACAAAATCCAGGAAATTTCAGATTAAGAGTTACGTATTTAATACCTTTATCGGTTGTTTTTTGTAAAAAGTATGGTGGATTTGTGTCATAGATGTAATTGTTGCTCTGAAAATGAGAAAGAGAGAAGGGAAAATTCTCAAAGGAATAGAATATATTCTTTCATAGCAAAAGACATCCAGGTACCATCACTTGAATTTAAAAAAAAGTCACCGATACTCTCTTACACACTTATTTTATGTTGGAAATTAAACCAAGCATAAATATATGTATGATGTTTTCTGTAAGTCTAAAATAGAAAGGGTTCTTTTACTGATTTCGTGAAAATGGATGTTAATAAAAACAGTTTTCAATATCAGTATGGAAGCTTTTTTCGTATTAAATCATATATTAAGAGTTTCAATTTAAATTCATCGACTAATAAAAAATCCAAGGACATAGAACTAAAAAAATCTGATTTATTAAATTTTTTTGAGACATACAAACATACTTCAAAAAATATTGAGTATTGGGGTGCCTGGCTGGCTCGCTCAGTGGAGCATGTGACTCTTGGTCTTAGGGTTGTGAGTTTGAGTATTGGAGATTACTTAAAAAAAATTTTTTTTTTTTGAGTATTAACTGAGTACTCTGTTAGTCATGGCATGGAGATTGAGCTCAGATTGAGTAAAACAGAATTCTTGTGTTTAAAGAGTAGAGTGAAGAGGTAGCCATGTAAATAAACAAATATGATAACAGAATATGAACTTTTATATAATAGTAACAATAAATTCCAGTTCCATATTACAGCTACGCCATCTCTCTAGCCTCCTCATTTTTGTTCTTTGTCCCTGTATCCCTTACACTCCAGCCACAGGGTACTTGAAATTACCTGAATACCCCGTGGTTGTGTTCCTCTGGAGTTTTGCCCTTGCTTGTTTCCTTTGCCCAGATTATATTTCTCCCTACTTTATGTAGGTAACTTCTCAACTTTCAACACCAAGCCCAGAATCTCTTTCTCTGACTCCCTAAGAGCATTATTCCTTACTCAATATTCCCACTGTGGTCTGGGTTAGGTGTCCCTCTGAACTACCAGACTACACTGAGCTTCCTTACCCCCATATCACAGTGCCTACTACACTGGGCTTTAGTAGTCTTTGTACTTTTTTAGCTTCCACTCTGAATCCGCCCCCTTTTTTCCCCACTATGAACCCTTAAAGCAGGAACTATACCTGTCATCATTGTGTCCTTGTCCGCTAGCACAGTGCCCAGCACAATGTCAGGTACTTAACAACTGCTGAATGAATGAATGAATTCATTAAGAGAGAGGGATTAAATGTTGGGGGGAGGGGAGTGGCATCTAGGAGAACTGAAGAAGTCAAAGAAGTGAGGGAATTAAACATAAAAATGAAAGAGAGAAGACAGGGAGAGAGGAGACAGGAAGATGGCCATGCAGAGAGACTCTGGGGAGGGAATTGGAACTGGGAGAGGAGAAACAAATTGTGAAAACAAGCTGAGAGAACCATACAGGGGGGAGATTCTGGAAAAGAATGATGCTCTTCTTCTTCTTCTTATTTTTAAAATATTTTATTTATTTATTTGACAGAGAGAGAGTGAAGAGCGCAAGCAGGGGAAGAGCAGAGGGAGAGGGAGAAGCAGGCTGAGTAGGGAGCCTGACATGGGGTTTGATCCCAGGACCCTGAGATCATGACCTGAGCTGAAGGCAGACACTTCACCGACTGAGCCACCCAGGAGTCCCTCTCTTCTTTAATAGGTCTGAAGCACTGTTTTCCACAGTTTTTATCATATATTCTCTTGTGCTCCTTTACAGTCTATGTGCATAGGCCCTATCTCCCACATAGAGCTGCCGCTTGAGGAAGCTTCTAAAGAACTTTATTGTTCTTAATGTTCTAAACAGCAGCTGGCAGAGTGCTCTGCATATAGTGGGCACTCAGTAAATACTTGTCAAGATGAACTAAAGAGTGAGTCAAGGGCACCTGGGCGGTGCAGTTGGTTAAGCATCGGACGTCTGGTTTCAGCTCAGGTCATGATCTCAGGGTCTTGAGATCAAGCCACATGTTGGGCTCTGGGCTCAGCATGGAGTCTGCTGGTCCCCCTCTCTCCCCCTCTGCCCCTACCCCTGCTGGTAATCTCTCTCTCTCTTTTTAAAAATATTTTATTAAAAAAAAAGATTTTATTCATTTGAGAGAGTGAGAGAGAGAACAAAAGCAGGGGGAGTGGCAGAGGGAGAGGGAGAAGCAGGCTCCCCACTGAGCAGGGAGCCCAATGTGGGGCTTGATCCCAGGACTCTAAGATCATGACTTGAGCCTAAGGCAGTCACTTAACCCACTGAGCCACCCAGTGCCTCCCCACCTCTCTTTCTCAAATAAATAAATAGATAAATAAATAGGTAGATAGATAAATAAATAAACAAAATCTTTAAAAAACAGGAGTGAGACAAAGTGAGGCTCAGCTTCTGAGATGAGTGTTAGCTGGAAGTAACATGGATATTTTAACATACTTAGACAATTGAGTTGCCACTGCGTATTGAACACAGGGACCTTTCTATACCAGAGAAAAGCCAATCTATTTGACTTTCAAATGTATATTTGTAAATGCTAATTCTTTCATTCTTTCAAAACCCTATATGGCTTTCATATACCTTAAGGAATGGCTCTAGTTTTAGGAACTTGGAATCTCAGAGCGGTTTATTTACTGACTATTCCCGAAAGTTTCTTTGATACTTAGAATTGTCAGGCTGCTTTATATCATTATTCCTCAGAATTTAGGGCTGCTTTATTACTGAATTCAGAAAAACTGCATTTTAGAAACAGCGCTTGGTTCTAAGCCTTTTTCCAAATCCAATTCAAATCCATTTTTTATGGTCTATTTCAGAGGTTTAAAATCTTCCTTCCTCCCTCCCTCCCTCCCTCCCCTCCTTCCTTCCTTCCTTCCTTCCTCCCTCCCTCCCTCCCCTCCTTCCTTCCTTCCTTCCTTCCTTCCTTCCTTCCTTCCTTCCCCAGCCTTTTCCCCCTCCTTCTTTTGCCCAAGGGTTCTAGAGAGGGGCTTCAGGTCAGAGTAGGAGGTGTCAGAACTGCCTAGTTGGGGTTGTCAGGCCTTGGGGGTACCTCCACTTCAATAAGAGCATTCTGCTTTTATTTGCATCATCCATCTTCCTTCCTTCCTTTTCTTTCTTTCTTTCTTTCTTTCTTTCTTTTTCTTTCTTTCTCTTTTGTAAATTTTTTTTTAAAGATTTTTTATTTATTTGACAGACAGAGACAGCCAGCGAGAGAGGGAACACAAGCAGGGGGAGTGGGAGAGGAAGAAGCAGGCTCCCAGCGGAGGAGCCTGATGTGGGGCTCGATCCCATAACGCCGGGATCACGCCCTGCGCGGAAGGCAGACGCTTAACGACTGCGCCACCCAGGCGCCCCTCTCTTTTGTAAATTTTAACTTAAATTCCAGTCAGTTAACATACCATGTTGTGTTAGTTTCAGGTGTACAATAGAGTGATTCGACACCGCCATACATCACCAGGTGCTCATCACAAGTGCCCTCCTTAATCCCCGTCACCTGTTTCATCCATTCCCCGCCCCCCAAACATCAGATTGTTTGCATAATATTTCTCTTGAAAAACGTTTTAAAATGCTGGTTGAGAGGCAGCAATGCTGTCATAAAAAGCTCTTAAAGAACGGGTAGCCAATTATTCCCTGCTTTTCCACTGCTCTTAGCAAATCTTTAGAGGCTGCCCATTATCATCCTGAGGAGTCAGATCCTGAGGAGTCACCTGACCGCAGGACAGCGATAATGACTGGACCGAGTCCTATTCCTCATCGGACCGCTTTACTACCCCTTCCTTCTTGCATTCCGTGAGCATAACTGTAATAGTCACCAACAGGTGTAGCTGCTAAGATCCATTTAAAAATATTTAATTTTAGAAGGCAATTTCTGGGAATACTGCTTGAGACATGGATTTTTTTTACATCTGGATTTTAGTTAGAAAATAATCCTATCTTCTTAAGAAAGGTTGAAAACGCAAGTTACAAGGACAGATAATTGCACTTTATCAGAAGACAGGGAGAGTGGGGAGGAGCAGCTGAGACCTACCGTAAAGCTCAATTGTTATTTCACTTATCTGAGGATGAAGGTTAAGGAGAAGAACAAGGTAATTTATAGAGAAGGCAGTTTCCAGGCCAGCAATGGCAAGCACCAGAGGTCCCAGATGAAGAGGCAGGTGTTCTAACAGTTGGGCTGAGCCCAGTAATGGGACATGTGGGCAGGCAGTGGCATCTAGAAGGCCTATCAAGGGGGATCCTTAGCTACTAGGTTAGTGGACTAGTGTTCAGGGATACAGCTTTTGGCTCTGAGCCTGGAAAGATCTAAACAGGGTTTTAGTTCCTCCATAGTTAATTGGGGGCACTATCAGCTTACTGGTGTGGGTACCTAAAATGGAGAAGACAAATCTCATCCTACAAACTGAGGAACATGGGAAAACTGGTCTTTGGAACTTGACAGCAGGGACCCCATTCAGAATAGAGGAATACACACAGGGTTGCATTGCACCAGAACAACTCGGGAGCTGGATGGTAAGCACTGGGATCCCATGTCATGGATCATCAAACTGGAAGAATGATTCTGGTGGAGAGTTCATGGGTCAAGATGTGAGCAAAGGCAAAGTCAGGTAAAATAAGGTAGGGGTAGAGTACTGAGAAAAGTCAAAGGTATGCCGTGACTCTAGGTCTTTTTTTCACAACAGATAATGGTCATACATTCCTGAACCTAAAGACAAGAGCTAAGTAATTCTATTGGTTGTTTAAATCTGGCAAAAGAATAATTAAATAATTTGAACTCTAAGAAATGCAGCTTACTAATCTTTGACATGGATTGTAAACAGAGAGGGGAGTTGCTATAAACATAGCAAGCTTATTCTTTTTGTGCGTATTTTTAGTTAAGTAAACTGATGGCCTTTGGTTATGTTCTTACATTTTATTTTAGAATCGTCTCAGGTGCTGGGGTTGGTGTTTAGAGGTATGCATTCCAAATATAGGGTATTGCAAGAGTTGGGCTTTTAGCCTTGGAAAGACCTGGGAAGACAGCCGAAAGAAGGTGAAAGAACTGGGGAGTATGAAGAGTATTTTGAATTTTATTTGCCAGATAATAATTCTTTGATACAAATTCTTTTGATTTGTCAACACTGAGAGTTTGCTTTAGTTTGATGGTACAAATAATTCCAGGGTTGCTCTTGGCAATGTGAAGCATGGATCCTAAGGATGCCTATATATTTTTGTCATACAGAAATCAAACTTTTTAAGACCAGGAGAGACCTTTAAGGTCATCAAAATTAACTTTCGGCAGTTTTACAGTTGAGGTGAACAGGGCCTGGAAATGTTATGTGACTTGCTTAATGTCAGGGCATGAATGGCTGGGCGAGGATTAGAAGCTATGAAATAGATTTCTAGCCCATTACTATTACCATGCCTATCCCACCTTGGATTATTAACTGAGGCTTTAAAACAACAACTTCAATCTGAATTTGTTCTAATTTTCAAATCAGTTTATTCTTTCTTTTTTTTTTTTTTAAGATTTTATTTATTTGAGAGAGAATGTGGAGAGAGCAGGAGAGCGGGGTGAGGAGCAGAGGCAGAAGCAGACTCCTGGCTGAGCAGGGAGCCCAGCACAGGCGCTCAATCCCAGGACCCTGGGATCATGACTTGAGCTGAAGGCAGATGCTTAACTGACTGAGCCACCCAGGGGCCCTGACAGTTTATTATTTCTTATGAGAATTTATAATGGGCATTTCAGTGATGCCAGGGCTAGTTTTACCATGCCCTCTGTAAAAGCTCAAAATGTATCCACAAAGTTCCTACTTTAATCTTTGGCAGTGATGAGTGCTGTGCATATCATTTAAAAAATGTATTTGTTGAGTTGTGTTGAAATGGTACTTAAAAAAAAACCCCCAAAACACCCCCTTCCATTGTCATGGTGGAAAAAGGACACCATGGCTTTTGATCTTTTAAGGAAAGCATTTGAGTAATCAATTTGAAAACTCTTATTAAATATTTTTTCCTTTGTCCAAGAGACAGAAAAAGAAAGGGAATTCTGGTCCTTTTTTTCATTTGGTCAAATGCTTGTGCTAATTTCTCAGCGATTTCTGCTATGTATGTGAACTATGGCCATATACGAAAATGGGTCTGTTTTAGGTCATGGCTGTGGGCAGAGATTAATTGGTGAAAAATGGGCCTGTTTGTGGGATTTACCACACAGTAAGGTTTCTCATCTCCCTGGAAAAATGTGGAATTAGCTCTTTGAGAAATGCAGGCCTGTCATGAGGTTGAAGGGAGAGTTTTGGTGGAGGGAAACACAGCTCACTCTCTAAGGCAGTTATGATTGGTTAGATTCCAGAGCAGTCCCTTTGGTACAGCGAAGTTCTCACTTTCAAGTCAGTGTTTCCATGTTGCTAGTTTCACCAGTAATTCGCAGATAGCATCTTATTTGGCTCCTTTCGTGGCCAACCGATCCAAACTGGGCAATGGTCTTGGAGAGGACTCCTAATCCCCCCATTCCCCTTCTCTAGAACACGCTGTTACAGTGAAAAAGACTTCAACGTGGAACAACTTTGTGACAACAGATTTTCTATGCTTGTTTAAGGAGACACAGACGTGAACCAGTGGGCATGTATGGTAAGGGTGTGAAGTGGAGGATGGGACCTTAGTTCTTTGCCTGTGAAGACCGTTCTTGAGGAAGACAAGCTCAGTAACATCTACTCGGATGCTCCCGGAGAGCACTCCACGTGCACGCTCCTTCTTAAGTGCCGCCGCACATCTCCCGGGACTGCTGCGTGGCCCAAGAGTCCACGTTGCTGTTGAGGGCAGACCCAGCCACAGAGGTTAGGGAATCCTTTGCCATGCCCAAGGCGGTGGCTGGTCCTTCCCAGTCACAGTTCGGACGGTACAACGGCCCACCCTGAACCGGGATGAGTTAGAGGCGGGTCCCGCTTCCCCCCTCAACTCGGTTTCCCAACTAGGCACTCCCCTTGGGGGCCACAAACGCCCTCTCTCCCCCAAACCCCAGTGGTAACCTGTCGGAGCCTGGCTGTGTGTCTGTGCCGTACCCCCAAAGGGAACCTGCGCGCCTGGGACCCCAGATTGGCGGGCTTGCCCCCTCCACCCGGAGAGGACCCCGCCCGCTTCTGGCGGCTCCGGCCGGTCTCCGGGAAGCCCGGCCGCGCTCTCCCCGGGCCCGGCACGCTCAGCCGGCGGGGTCCGCTGCTCGCGTCCCGGACGGCGGCGGCGGGACGGGGCGCGGGCGCGCGCGCGAGGCGGGCGGGGCGCGCGCCCGGCCGGGGCAGGCACGGGGGAGGAGCGCCCGCCCGCCCGCCGCCGCTCGCGCGCCCAACGGACCAGGCTGGGGCCGGGAGGTAACTGTTGCAGCCCGCGGGAGCTGGGAGGCGACGCCGAGTCTCCAGTCCCGAGAAGTGCCCGAGGGACACGGAGGGGGCGGCCGCGGCGGTCCCGAGAGCAGTCCCTTCCCCCCCTCTCCTCCGCCAGCATGTCGCGGACCCCGCCGCAACTCCGCCCGCGCGGCGGGGACCCCGGGCCGCGGCGGCGGGCGCAACCCTGACGCGCCGCCGAGCAGAGCCGGGGGGCGCCCCGAGCGCGGGGGCGGGGGCTGAGGGAGCGCGAGCGGCCGCCGCGGTCGGAGCGGGGCGTGCGGAGCCCCGCTGCCAGCCCGGGTCCGGGCCATGAGGAGGGACGAGCGAGACGCCAAAGCCATGCGGTGCCCGCAGCCGCCGGACGGGGCCGGCTCGCCCCCCGAGAGTCTGAGGAACGGCTACGTGAAGAGCTGCGTGAGCCCTTTGCGGCAGGACCCTCCGCGCGGCTTCTTCTTCCACCTCTGCCGCTTCTGCAACGTGGAGCTGCTGCTGCCGCCGCCGGCCTCCCCCCAGCAGCCGCGCCGCGGCTCCCCCTCCGCCCGGGCGCGCCTCTCGCTGGGCGCCCTGGCCGCCTTTGTCCTCGCCCTGCTGCTCAGCTCGGGGCCCGGGAGCTGGGCTGTCGGGGCCGCCCGGCTGCGGACCCTGCTGAGCGTGTGCTCGCACAGCCTCAGCCCCCTCTTCAGCATCGCCTGTGCCTTCTTCTTCCTCACCTGCTTCCTGACCCGGAGCAAGCGGGGCCCCGGGCCGGGCCGGAGCGGCGGAGGCTCCTGGTGGCTGCTGGCGCTGCCAGCCTGCTGTTACCTGGGGGACTTCTTGGTGTGGCAGGCGTGGGCTTGGGCTTGGGGGCCCGGAGACGCGGGGGCCCCCGCCACGGCCCCGCTCACGCCCCCGGCGGTGGCGGGCAGGTTGTTCTCGGTACTGAGCTGCGTGGGCTTGCTGACGCTCGCGCACCCGGCGAGGCTCCGGCACAGCATCCTGGTGCTGCTCTTCTCCAGCTTCGTCTGGTGGGTCTCCTTCACCGGCCTCGGGTCGCTGCCCGCAGCCCTCAGGCCGCTGCTCTCCTGCCTGGTCGGGGACGCCGGCTGCCTGCTAGCGCTGGGCTTGGATCACTTCTTTCAGATCAGGGAAGCCCCTCATCACCCTCGCTTGGCCAGTGCCTCCGAGGACAAAGTGCCTGTGATCAGACCCCGCAGGAGGTCCAGCTGCGTGTCGTTCGGAGAAACTTCGGCGGGTTACTCCGGCAGCTGCAAGATGTTGAGGAGACCTTCGTTGCCTTGCATTTCCCGAGAACAGGTATGTTCCCAGAAAGCACGGCTTGGTGAGGAAGGGAGTGCGGTTTCCCAGCTTGAATTAGCGTACTTGAAAGCAGGTTCACTTCCAGGGTGAAAAAAAGTTTTGTTCTGGAAAGAATTCCTAAATGACAGGAGGCTTTTTGAACACGCAGAGGTACCTTTTATCGTGGAATAGAAATGAAAGAGCAGACTGATCATATTGCACTTTTTAAAGACTTTGCTCGCGCGATAGATGAGTTCTCAGGAATGAAGTGAATTGTTTGCGGTTTAATAGATCGGCGACTGCCACTTGGGCATACACTGATGTAGGTCTTTTTGATGCCATTTGTCTGTTGCTGTTATAACGGTGGTGTTTCCCCAACGATAATATACAGGCATTAGACTGAATACATACATATATATATATATAAATTTTAATCAGTGCGGTTTCATACTTGATAATCGAGACGAAGAATTTGAGATCATACAATGAAGAGCGCTGCGCTTTGGAACTGAGGCGCAGTGTAGATGAAAAGATCGTTGGAAATAATTTTAAAGGGTTCTCCCCCCTCCCCCATTTCAGTACTATAGGCCATATTATAATCTTTTACAGACTAACTCATGGTCGTGTGTATTTGTTGCATAATTAGGAGAATGTTGTAACAATTTAACCTTTAAACTTAGTAATGTCTGGAAAGATGCCAAAAGCATTTCAATTTTTTTTTTCCCTGTAGGTTTACATGTTTTTGTTTTTTAAAGGAATTGAAATCATCCTCAGGGAAGAGTTTCTCTTTATGTGGTTTACAGAAATCTTGTTCTACATCACAAGGAATCAGTAAATATAGTCGTTATTCATTGAGCATGTGCTAGGTGCAAAATATTACGTATATTGTCCCAAATGCTCACAAAAACCCTGTATGGTAGATGACAACCTCAATTTAGAGATGAGTAAATTGAGGCTTGTAGAGGCTACCCAACTTCACACATCCAGTAAGTGGCAGTGCGGGGATTTGAACCTAGATCTCTCAGTTTTCAATGCTGTTCTAAGCAACTGAAAGGATGTGTATAGAGGTTTTTAAGTAGGAGAGCGGGAGTCTATACCATTGGTTTTCAGAGTTCTTAATTGGTGATACGTTTTACACTGGTGTATTTGAAACAAAAGTTTCTTGTTCTTGCTGCACCTGGTGCTCTCTTTTCTTAATAATGTTCAAGCTACTACATTGATTTTATGTATAACATAGATCTGTAGTGTTCCAGTGAGACCACACTTTGCTTCTTGAAAAGTGTTCTCAGAGGCCGCTTTTGTGGTCTGTAGTTATTTGGCCAAACGCTAGAAAGAATTGTTCAAATAATGTTACGCCTTTTGTTTTCTTAATTTACAGCCAGTGATACTAGACAATGCTTAGAAAAATGTGTGTCAGGGGAAAAACTGTGTGAGAAGATTTACTGCAGAGCAGGGTAATACCAGCCCTTTTCATAGACTGAATGGCATTTGGTTTGAAGATATGTGAATAGTTTGTATTTTTTAACACCGGAAACGTGTTTTAGCAATCTCATCACATTTATAGGCAAATTTCCTGTACTTAACAGTATTACACTTTAATGTATTTTAATTGTAACCTGTTGGCATAGTCAATTATGGCTGTTCTCTTGTAAATCGAAAATTCCTGGTCTTAATCCTAGTCTGGTGCTCTTTCCACAACAGCAACCTTTTCAACCTTCTGCTAGGTACAGTGTTGTTATTGCTAGGTTGCTTCATTTATTATTTGTATTAGAGGAAAATACAATTTCACTTTCTAAAAGGGCATATTTTCTTATTTCAGAAAACTTTTTCACATTCCACAATGAATAGGAACATTTTTGGGGTCTTACATATGATGTTAGTCCAAGGGTTTAGACATGGTTGTTTAACATGCAGTGTCATAAAATAATACTGTTTTGGCATTACTAGAAATTACTAGGTATTTTTAACTTAGCAGAGATTGTAATAATACACATTTTTACTTATGCTAAGTTCCCGAAGTATAACAGTGGGTCTGTGGTTTTGTTTTCATATTGTTTATGCTAAAGAAATTAAGGGGAAATCAGTACTTTTATGGAAGTGAAAGATAAGAGATTTTCTAATTTTCAAAGTGCTGGACTTCGTATATATGACAATTGTAAAGCCACCTTTTTGTTTCAAAAAGTGAAGGAAGACAAAAAAGATTTTGGGTAGAACCTGATACAGGGGGAAATGTCCTGAATTCATCGGCAGAGGGTCAAGGGTAAAGTCTTGGCTCTGCTGTGTAATCTTGGAAGAGTGAGTGAGTGAGTTTTTCTGATCGCAGGATCCTTTCAAGGTAGGGGATCCCAGTACATTAATTCTATAATAACTTTCAATTCTAGAATCCATTTCTTTTAGTAAGTTATAAATAAAAATGTAACTAAAACATCACAGGTTAGTAGTTCTTGAAGTTTTAAATGTTGAATGTTAATACTGCTAAGCTATATTTTTTAATTGGAAAAGATGAACAAATACTCTATTTTTTGAACAGAGAACTTCTAAAAAGTGTAAGTAGATTCATTTTTGGATTGATAGCAAAATGATTATACTTTCATTTCCTTAAGAACTTAAATGTTTTCATGCACATCTTTGAAAAACAATTGAAAACCCATATTAACATAAACGTTTTTAATTGTGTCAGAGTAGATTTAAAATAATTTTTAAGTTTTGGGATGTTAGGTACGATGTTGGAAACCCAGGGCATATATTTGTAAGACACTTTATTTTCATAATTAGATTAGTAGCATTTGTTGTAAATGCTGTGTCTGTGTCAGTTCTTAGTGAAGGGTTTTTGTTGTTATTCGCAAAGCATTTAGAGATTTAAAGTTTAAATCTAGTTACTGCTGGTGGATTAATGGAAAGAAGCACTAAGTTTGTAGTGCATTTGCTAGCAGTCAGCTGAAACTAATAGGAAGCTAAAGGAAAAAAAAAATCAGTTGTCTACATAGAAGCAGTGACCAGAATTTAACAAACTAAATATGTGTGCCATTTTACTTGTGTATTCTGCAAAGTAGTTTTCAGCTTTTCAACCAGATTCTTTGGTGTGTGATAGACTAGGTAAGTACGAGGTTTTAAAAGGTGTAAGTTAGTGTGTGAGAAATTTTTCTATACCTAAAATGCTAAGTGCTTTCTGAATGGTTGGGTAAATATTTAAAAATTGTGTGACCTTAGAGCCCATAAATATTATTTAAAGTGTTAATTTTATTTGAAAAAGTTACTGTATGAAGGCTTTTAAAAAAGATTTTAAAGTTTAAGTGATTATTTACCCCCTTTAAGGAATTTGCAAGGCAAACCCCACTATTAATTTCTTTAGTAATACTTTAGTGTTTGTGTGTTTATTTTATGTTTTTAATGAGTGAGTGTTTTATTCTAATTTCATGTTAATGTTTTGGTAGAAAAATATCAACCTACGTCATTATTTTATGCTCTATTTTGTAAATATTGTATGTACTCTGCCACCCACGTTATCTTTCAAAAACACAGATTTAATCAAATCACTCACTCTTAAAAATCTCTTAGGCTTTTCATTGTTCACAGGATAAAGTTCATGCTCTTGACCCTTGCTTGCAAAGTCCTTTACAACTGCTTTTAGCCTTTTGCTTGTTTTGTTTTTAGAAAAGCCATCTGGGATTTACAGAGTACCCCTTCCTCACACCCATCCTTGGTCTGGCTGCTTGAGGACTGCTCATTGTTACTGACTTTTAGATATTTTCCTCTTGCTTCTACCATTCACACTGGTTGGAATCTCCTTTAAGGAAATCTTATTTAAGATTAAGAATCTTTAGAAAGTACAGTGATCCTCAAATCAATGTGTATGCTGAGGACGAAGCTCCATTATAATAAAGTTGGCTATATTTAAAAATAAAAGGTTAGAAAAAGAAGGTGACAAATCACGTAAAGCAGTGATGATGTGAGATAGAATATTTTCATTATATCATATGCAATAATAACATCTCCATAGTTTATGTTTTCCCATATGGTGAAAGGTAAGTAGGGTCAACCATGAGTAAGATCGTATAAGGTTTGTTTTCAGTGTCCTCTGACTTTTTATCCTCCTCAGAGGGAGCTAAGAACTGACACAGAGGGAGGCCTATTTTAGTCTCTTTCCGTTTTCCGGTTCAGTTACCATGTCAGCCCATTTCCCTAGCACATTCTCCCATTTTCCTATACCCCATCCCAATCAAGAACAAACTATACTTGCTAAAAATTTCCAGTTTATTTCAACATAAATATATTCAAAATAGCTCTAGAAGAGATTTAGAATTTATGTAATTGAAATGTCATTTTATAGAAAGAAAAGTAATTCAACTCCAGAGAGACGATATCGTGTCTAGGTTATGCTGTGACATCCTGGGACACAGGGCCTAGAGCCCAGGTCTTGACTCCTGGTCCCTCCGTATTTGCCATAAAGAGCATATGCGCCTGCAGTCATAGTTTTCCAAGGCTGTTTGATTTTGCCAGTTATCTCCAATTATGTGATAAATGATATTCTTGGTAAAAAGAGGTGGTGGGGGTGGAGAGTGACGGGAGAGAGAAAGGAAAGATAGGAGAGGCTCTTGATCACGTGGTTCGTAATCACCTTGAAGACACATGGGTACCTGATGTGACAAGTCAGGGGTGACTCGTCAGGATGCAGCTGGTCTCAAACTCCACTGCCTTCAGAGGCCAGCTACATAGCACATTTATGTTACATGTTGGGGAAGGAGGGGAGGGTAAGAAGAATGGAAGTGAACTGACTATCGCCTGCTTTGCCTAAGGGCTTTCAATCTGAACAAAACAAACTGAACAACTGTGTTAGCCAAGCAAAACTTGAGAAGAGCTGAGTTCTGAGTCATTTCTGACAGTTTATGACATTGTTCACCTTATTATATACAAGTTAATGTATGTTTATTTAAGTGATTGTTAGAAGCTTGTTCCTAGAACTTGGGGCAGAGGAATGTATTTCCCGCTGTCTTTTTCTTTTACAACCCAGAACTTTCCCTTCACTAGCGCTACCTAGCAGGTATCTTATAAGATAAAGATATTCTTTATCCCTCCTCTGTCAGTGAGAGTACATTGTTTGACTACTTCTTCCTTCAGTTTCATACCACTTGCATTCATTGTATTTTACATTTATTTAGTTAACGTTTAAATTTGTAAATGAGAGATGCCATACATGAAAGACTATATAGTTGTATATTTTTATACAGTTTAAGGAAGAAAGTAAAACTAAAGCCATGTACTCACCACTCATTTTCTTTGAAGTTCCCTGTGCATCTCCTTCCTGAGCCAGAGTCGACACGTCTATCCTGCTTTCTTTTTTTTTTTTTTGCTATTCATTCCCTTGCTTATCTTTATAATTATAATCCTCATGAATGTATTCCTAAGTAAATAATGTGTTGTTAGTGTTGCCTACGTCTGAACTTGAAGTAAATAGAATCATGCTATATGAATTCTTCCATAACCTGTTTTTCTGATGTCTTCTGAGATTCATCCATGTTGATTTGGATAGTTGTAGTTAATTTTTCAGGGCTATATAGTATTTCAGTATATGGCCATAGTAAGATTTATCCATTCCACCGTTCATGGACCCTTGGGTGGGTTTCAGTTTTTATGTACAATGCTGCTGTGAAAATTCTTGTAAACGTCTCCTGGCGCATGTGTGCATCCGGAAGTACAATTGCTGAGTTGCAAGGTACATTTGTGTTCAACTTTACTAGGCAGAATAATGGCACCACAAAGATGTCCCTGTTCCAATCCCTGGAATTTATGAATTTGTTGCTTTTCATGGCAAAGGGGACTTTGCAGATGAGATTAAGTTAAGGGCCTTGAGATGGGGAGATCAACCAGGATTATCTGAGTGGATTCAGTGTAATTGCAAAGGCCCTTGAAAAGTGGAAGAGGGAGACAGAGGAGGTCACAGAAAGAGATGTGACAGTGGCATTACGGTTAGAGTAACACAGTGTGAGGAAGACCCAGTTCACCTTTGGCTTTGAAATGCGAGAAGGCGGTATTGGAGCCAAGGAAAACAGGCACCGTCTTGAAGCTGGGAAAAGACAAGGAAAGGGATTTTTCCCTAGAGCTCCCAGAAAGTCATGCAGCCTTGCCAATACCTTGATTTTAGCTTGGTCAGAGCAGCCTGACCCATAGAACTGTAAGGTAAATTTGCGTTGTTTTACACCACTGAGTATTTAGTTATTTATTAAAGGAACGTATTCATTTGCATTAACTGCTGTAACAGTTTGCATGGGTCGCTGTAACAGAGTACCACAAACTGGGCGGCTTAAACCACAGAGATCCACTGTCTCTGTTCTGGAGCCTAGAAGTCCAAGATCAGGGTGTCCCCAGGCAGGGTTGGTTCCTTCACAAGGGCTTTGAGGGAAAAGCTGTTCCGTGCCTGTCCCCCAGCTCCTAGTGGTTTGCTGGCAATCTTAGGCATTTTTTTGGATTGTAGATGCATCACCCCTATCTTTGCCTTCGCCTTCACATAGTTTTCCCTCTGTGCCTGTCTTTGTGTCCCAATTTCCCCTTTTTGTAAGGGCCCCGGTCATAAAGGATTAGGGCCCAAGCTAATGACCTCATTTTAATTTAATTACTTCTGTGAAGACCTTATTTCCGGATAAAGTAACCTTCTGAGATACTGAAGGTTAGGATTTCAACATCTTTTTGGGGGGAAACACAATTCAGCCCATACAAGTGGCAGTAGAAAACTAAGACACTCTGGCAATCTGAACTGTTTTTCAAAATAGTTATACCATTAATACTTTTGCTAGCAGTGAGTAAGAATGCCATCAAACCAGATGATTCCTATGTACTGGCTTTAACTTTTGTTAGTCTAGGGGGTGTGAAATGGTATTTCTTTGTGATTTTTTAAAAAATAATTTATTTATTTGACAGAGAGGGACACAGCGAGAGAGGGAACACAAGCAGGGGGAGTGGGAGAGAAAGAAGCAGGCTTCCAGCTGAGCGGGGAGCCTGACGCAGGGCTCTATCCCAGGACCCTGGGATCATGACCTGAGCCAAAGGCAGACGCTTAACGACTGAGCCACCCAGGCACCCCTGGACTACATTTCTTATTCAGGGATTACCTGTTTATATCTTTTGCTCTTTTAAAAATTGGGTGGTTCATTTTTTCCTGAATAAATCATGAGTTCTTTATGTATTCTGGACATTAATCCTTTATTGATTATTTGAGTTGCCAGTATTTCTTTCAGCTTTTATGGTGTCTTTTGATAACTGAAGTTCTTAGTTTTAATGCTGTCAGATTTGCCAGTCTTTTCCTCTAATGGTAAGACTCTGTATCTTTTTTTTTTTTTTTTTAAAGATTTTATTTATTTATTCGACAGAGAGAGACAGCTAGCGAGAGAGGGAACACAGCAGGGGGAGTGGGAGAGGAAGAAGCAGGCTCATAGCGGAGGAGCCTGATGTGGGACTCGATCCCGGTACGCCAGGATCACGCCCTGAGCCGAAGGCAGACGCTTTAACGACTGCGCTACCCAGGCGCCCCATGTATCTTGTTTATAAAAAAACCCTTCCCTGTTGGAAGTCATAAAATAGACTTCTATATCGTCTTTTTAAAGTTTTCAAGTTCTGCCTTTCAAAATGTTTTTACCCACCTAAAATTAATTTATATGTGTGATGTGATACAGAGATCCAATCTCATTTTTTATCCAGTGAATATTCATTTATGTCAACACAATTTATTGAAGAATTTATTCTCCATTTATCAGCAGTGCTACCTCTGCATATATCAAGATTCAATGTATGTATGAATCTGTATCTGGGCTCTTTATTAGGTTTCTTCTTATTTTTAAAATACATTTTTAAAGACTTATTTATTTATTTGACACAGAGAGAGAGAGGGAGGGAGAGAGCAAGCACAAGCAGGGGTAGCGGCAGGCGGAGGAGCAGGAGCCCGATGTGGGGCTCAATCCCAGGACCCTGGGATCATGACCTGAGCCTAAGGCAGATGCTTAACCACCTGAGCCACCCAGGTGCCACTCTCTTAGGTTTCATTGGTTAGTTTATGCACCCTGTGTTGATAACACACGTCTTAATTATAATAGCTTTATAATAAAACAATATACGGTAAATCCCCTTGAATAGTTATTCTTCTTCAAGAGTAGGTTGGATTTTTTTTTGGACTTTGCTTTTCAATATAAATTTTAGAATAAGTCTGTCAAGTTTCACAAAAAATCCTGTTGGGATTTTGATCAGCATTGAATTAAATCTTTTGGACAGTTTAGAAAATAATTTGTTTCTGATTGAAATTTTTAAGTTGTATTTTTTCTAGGAATTTATTTAATGTAACTTTTCAAATTTTCTTGGTTCATAATATCTTTTTATTATCTGTTTGTTCAGCATCTGCATTTATGTCCTCTTTTTAATTTCCAATATCCTTTGTCTCTTTTTTCTTTGTTTCTTACTCAGCCTTGCTAGAAGTTTATTTGCTTTTTAATCTTTTTAAAAAATCAGCTCTTTGGATTGGCACTTATTTTCTATTTTATTTATATCAGCTCTTTTGTTATTTTCTTTGAGTTTCTTTTTTTTTATTATTTTTTTATTTTTTAAAGATTTTATTTATTTATTCGACAGAGATAGAGACAGCCAGCGAGAGAGGGAACACAAGCAGGGGGAGTGGGAGAGGAAGAAGCAGGCTCCCAGCGGAGGAGCCTGATGTGGGGCTCGATCCCATAACGCTGGGATCATGCCCTGAGACGAAGGCAGAGGCTTAACCGCTCTGCCACCCAGGCGCCCCTGAGTTTCTTTTTTTAAAGATTTATTTATTTCAGAGAGAGAGTGTGCATGTGGGCGTTCACGAGCGGCAGGGAGGGGCAGAGGGAGAGAGAGAATCTCAAGCAGACTCCCCCACTGAGCGAGGAGCTTGGAGCAGGTCTTGATCCTACCACCCTGAAATCATGACCTGAGCCAGAATCAAGAGTCAGATGCTTAACCGACTGAGCCACCCTGGTGCTCCTTCTTGTTCTCTTTCTAACTTTGTAACTGGGATGCCAAGCTCATCAATTTTTAGCTTTTTTACTGTATGCATTGAAATTATACATTTTTCTGTGAATTTTGCTTTAGTTGAATCTCACAAGTTTTGATGTGTAGTATTGTTATGGTTCTGCCCTAAGCATTTTCTGATTTTCTTTTTGATTTCCCTTTGACTAACAAGTTGTTTAGAAATAATAAAAACTTTTAATCATGCAGGTTTTCTAGTTGTTTTGTTGTTGTTTTCTTTTTTTTTTTTTTAAAGATTTTATTTATGTGACAGAGAGACAGCCAGCGAGAGACGGAACGCAGCAGGGGGAGTGGGAGAGGAAGAAGCAGGCTCCCAGCGGAGGAGCCCAATGTGGGGCTCGATCCCAGAACGCTGGGATTAAGCCCTGAGCCGAAGGCAGACGCTTTAATGACTACGCTACCCAGGCGCCCCTGTTGTTGTTTTCTGATTTAATTGCCTTGTGGGCAAAGAATGTGGCCTAAAATATGATCAGTTTTCATGAATGTTCTGTGTGCTTGAAAATAATATATCTTTTTCAACTTTTAGGTGCAATGTTTGTGAGCTATCTGGTAGGTAAAAGTTGTAAAATGTTCTTGTCATATTTTTCTGTGCCCTTACTGACTTTCTTTTTATCTTCTTGACCCATCAGTAGCTGGAGAGAATATTAAAAATCTCATTCTACTGGTGGATTTGTCAGTTTCCCCGTCATAGTTTGCAATTCGCTTCTCATGTTCTTGAGTACATAGATGGAGGATAAAACTTTTCAAATTGGATAGAATTGCTTATCAAAGGAACAACAAAAAGGATACATGAGAGAAAGCACATTTCAAATGTCTAAAGAGTTAATGTAGGAAAGTAATGAAAAACTAATTTGATCAGAGTTAGCATATATTTGCAAATTGCCTATTTTATGTGCCAGGCTCTGGAGATACTAAGATGATAAGCCAGGGTCTGTATTGCAAGGAGATCAAACTCTAATGGAGAGAAAAAGTAAATAAGTAATTACAATTCGTGTGGTAAGTGATACAGCAGAGGTATAAACAAGGTACCATGGGAACATTATGGAAGGAACAACTAACCCTTTGTTAGGGTTAGAAAGCCTTCAAAAAGTAATTAACAATTGACATTTAATCTTCAAAGAAAGTTTCATCTTGATACGAAACAAGTAAAAAATGAATTAAAAAATTTCACTTCTCTGACTTTAAAAATAATTCTTTAAAGTTTATTCCGGCTTAATTTCTACCCTATTCTAAATATATATAGAGGTTAATACTTCTTGTCAACTAAGAGACTGAAAGGTCACAGAAAACATACTCAGCCAAATCAGGCAAACTGCTCACTTTCAGCCATCAATCAATGCTGATAACTATAAAAGATGTTTAAGTTCTCTACCAGAAATGTCAATATCAGTAGTAAAAATAGGCAATTAAGCATTGTAACCCAGGATCAGAAAAGAGGGATTATCAGAAGATACAATTACCAAGTGCTTACTAGGGTGCTAGTTTTAACAACCCTGTGAGTAAGTATTGGGATCCCGTTTTGCATCTGGACACTAAAGCAGAAAGGTGAATTAACTAGCCCCAAATCGCTTAGCTAGTACATAGAAAATACCATAATATGCTAAGTGTCATTTCCATTTTAAGCAAATCCCTAAGAACTCTCCCACTGAAATAACTACAGATTAAAGGTTGTATAGAATACTTTTTGAAAGGAATCCCTGAGTAAGAAAATCACAGATCCCAAAAAAGAAGTGAAAGTAGTGTAGGGTAGGAAACATTTCCCTCCTTCTAGGTTCTTTGGCTGGTCTAATAATTAAATTGACATAAACAGATTAACAGGAGAAAAACAAATTTAATTTTGTGTATATTGGAGCCTCATAAAAACATGAAACTCAAAGAAGTGACCACAGCAGGAATCCTTTATACCTTTTAGACAGGGAAACAATAAATTTATGAAGAATTGACAAGACAAAGGCGTTTGGGCTTGGTGCAGTAAGTTGGTAAAGTTAGGTTTGTTTATACAGCTTTCTTGGCTCTAATTTCCCTATCTCTGGTGATAAGGATGCATTCTACCCTCCTAGCAGAGGGAGAGGCACCTTTCACACTAGAGATTTATCTCCGGCTGTTGGAGGTGGGGGAGATAAAAAGGAGGGTTAGAGTGTCCTTTTTGCACCAGCTGTTTCTCAAGTACCTTTATTTTTATTTATTTTTAAATTTTTATTTTTTATTGAAGTATAGTTGCCATACTGTATTATATTAGTTTCAGGTGAATAACATAGTGGTTTGACAATTATATACATTATGAAATGCTCACTATGATGAGTGTAGTTTGCATCTATCACCAAAGTTACTGTAGTATTATTGACTGTATTTCCTATGCTATTCAGGTATGTTTAATTCATAATAATCAGGATGTCAGCATATTTGGGGAGAGCATATTCTGCTCTCCTTCAGTAGGAATTCTGAGAGGGAAGCGGACAGTAAAACCAGTTTTCACTGGACAAGTTTCTGACCATCCTTAGAGACTTTGAACATTTGCTTCTGTTAGATATGGCTAGGCTCAAGAGATAAAATCTAGAGTCTGTCCAAAGCCAGGAATCTAATAAGAAACCTCTGCATAAAAGCAGAGATTCCAAAGTGCTCCTCCCCCAGTGAAAGGGTAAATGAGAAATAAATATGGCCATGGATATGGGATGCTTATCTTGACCTTGGCACAAGGGAGTTGAGGAGGAATAAAATATAGTAATGTGTAATAACAAGAGGCCCTCACATAATTTTGTTTTTTTTAAAGATTTTATTTATTTATTTGACGGGATAGAGACAGCCAGCGAGAGAGGGAACACAAGCAGGGGGAGTGGGAGAGGAAGAAGCAGGCTCACAGCAGAGGAGCCTGATGTGGGGCTCGATCCCGTAATGCCAGGATCACGCCCTGAGCCGAAGGCAGACGCTTAACCGCTGTGCCACCCAGGCGCCCCAATTTTTTTTTTTTTTTAATGTAAGCTCTATGCCCAACGTGGGGCTTGAATTCATGACCTTATGAGTAATAGTTGCATGTTTAACCAACTGAACAGCCAGGTACCCCTGCCCCCCATGCCCCGTTTTGTTTGTTTTTTTTTTTTTAATTGAAGTATAGTTTGACACACATTGTTACATTAGTTTCAGTGATTGGATAACTCTGTTGTGCAATGCTCACCAGAAGTGTAGCTGTCATTTGTCACTATAATAATACTACTGACCATATTCCCTGTGCTGTACCTTTCATCCCTAAGACTTATTCATTCCATAACCAGAAGCTTGTGTACCTTTCAGTCCCTTTCACCTGTTTTGCCTATCCCATTACCCCCTGCTCTGGCAACCAGCAGTTCTCTGTATTTATGGGTCTCTTTCTTCTTTTTTTGTTTCTTCATTTGTTCTTTGGATTACACATGTAAGTGAAATTAAATGTTATTTGTCTTTCTCTAACTTATTTCACTTAGTATAATACCTTCGAGGTCCAACCATGTTGTCATCCTTTTTTATGGCTGAGTAATATTCCATTGTATATATGTACCACATTTTCTTTATCCGTTCATCTGTCAGTGGTTGCTTCCATATCTTGACTGTTGTAAATAATGCTGCAACAAACATAGGGGTGCATATATCTTTTTTTTCTTTTAATATCTTTTCAAATTCGTGTTTTTTGTTTTCTTTTTTCTTTTTTTTTTACTTCTGTGTATTATCTTTTTAAAATTAATTTATTTATTTTTTATTTTAATGATTTTTTTATTATATTATGTTAATCACCATACAGTACATCCCCGGTTTCCGATGTATGTTTTGTTTTCTTTGGGTAAATACCCAGTAGTGGAATTACTGGGTCTTATGGTATTTCTATTTTTAATCTTTTGAGGAACCTCCATAGTGTTTTCCACAGTGGCTGTACCAGTTTATATTCCAATCAGCAGTGTATGAGGGTTCCTTTTCTCCCACATTTTCATCAACACTTGTTATTCCTTGTCTTTAAAAAAAATAGTTATTTATTTGACAGAGAGAGAGACAGAGCATAAGCAGGGGGAGTGGCAGGCAGAGGGAGAGGGAGAAGCAGGCTCCCCACTGAGCAGGGAGCCAGATATGGAGCTTGATCCCAGGACCCTGGGATCATGACCTGAGCTGAAGGCAGACGCTTAACTGACTGAGCCACCCAGGTGCCCCTCTTATCTTTTTGATACTAGCCATTCTGGCAGATGTTAGGTGGTATTTCCTTGTGGTTTTGATTTGCATTTCCCTGATGAGTAGAAATGCTGAGTATCTTTTCATGTCTTTTGGCCATCTGTATGTCTTCCTTGGAAAAATGTCTATTCAAGTTGCCTGCTCATTTTTAAATCAGATGATTTGTGTTTTTAGTGTTGCGTTTTATAAATTCTTTACATATTTTGAATATTAACCCCTTATTAGATATATCATTTGTGAATATCTTCTCCCATTCTGTAGGTTGCCTTTTAGTTCTGTTAATTGTTTCTTTGCTGTGCAAAAGCTTTTTATTTTGGTGTAGTCTCAATAGTTTATTTTTACTTTTGTTTCCCTTGCTTGAAGGGACGTACCTAGAAAAATGTTGCTGAAGCTGCTGTCAAAGAGATTGCTGTCTATATTTTCTTATAGAAGTTTTACAGTTTCAGGTCTCATATTTAGGTCTTTAATCCATTTTGAGTTTATTTTTGTATATGATATAAGAAAGTGGTTCAATTTCATTCTTCTGCATGTTGCTGTCCAGTTTTCTCAGCAACATTTAGTGAAGAGACTGTCTTGCCTTCTGTGTTGTAGATTAATTGACCATTTTAAGTGGATTTACTTCTGGGCTGTCTATTCTGTTCCATTGTTCTATGTGTCTCTTTTTGTGCCAGTTCTGTACTGATTGGATTATTACATCATTGTAATATATCTTAAAATTTGGGATTGTGATGCCTGAAGCTTTGTTTCTCTTTTTCAAGATTGCTTTGGCTATTGGGGATCTTTTGTGGTTCCATACAAATTTTAGGATTATTTGTTCTAGTTCTGTGAAAAATGCTATTGATATTTTGATAGGGATTGCATTGAATCTGTAGGTTGCTTTGGGCAGGACATTTTAACAGTATTAAGGCTTCTAGTCCATGAACACAGAATATCTTTCCATTTGTTTCATCTTTAATTTCTTTCATCAGTGTTTTATAGTTTTCGGAGAACTGATCTTTCAGTTTTTCGATTAAATTTATTCCTAGGTATTATATTCTTTTTGGTGCGGTTGTAAATGGAATTGTTTTCTCTTTCTGCTACTTCATTATTGTATGGAAACATTACAGGTCTCTGTATATTAAGTTTGTATCCTGCAACTTTATTGAATTCATTTATCTTAATATTTTTTTTGGTGGAGTCTTTAGGGTTTTCTATGTTTAGTATCATCATCTGCAAATAGTGACAGTTTTATTTTTTCGTTATGCATTTGGATGCCATTAATTAATTAATTAATGATCTGATTGCTGTGGCTAGGACTTCCCATATGTGTTGAATAAAAGTGACTAGAGTGGGTATTCTTGTCATACAGGGAAAGCTGTCTTTTACCCTTGAGTGTAACATTATCTGTGGGTTTTTCATATGTGACCTTTTCTATGTATATTCCCTCTAAACTGACTTCATTGAGCATTTTTGTCATGAATGGATGTTGAATTTTGTCAAATGCTTTTTTTGTATCTATTGAGATCTTATGATTTTTATCCTTCATTTTGTTAATATGATTTATCACATTGAATGATTCGTGGATATTGAACCATCTTTGTTTCGCTGGAATAAATCCCACTTGATCATGGTGAATGATCCTTTTAATGTATTGTCGAATGCAGTTTGCTGTATTTTGTTGAGGTGTATTTATGTTCATCAGGAGTATTGATCTGTAGCCTTTTGTTGTTTTGTTTTGTTTTTGTAGTGTCTTTGGTTTTGGTGTCAGGGTAATGCTGGCCTTGCAGAATGAATTTGGAAGCTTCCTTTTTCTTCTATTTTTGGAATAGTTTGAAGAGAATAAGTATTAACTCTCTTTTAAATATTTGGTAGAATTCTCCTGTGAATCCAGCTGGTCCTGGATTTTTGTTTGTTGGGAGTTTTTTGATTACTGATTCAATTTCATTACTAGTAATCGGTCTGTTCAGATTTTCTATTTCTTCCTGATACAGTGTTGGAGGATTGTATGTTTCTTTTATTTTTTATTAAAATTTTTTTTAAGTTTTTATTTAAATTCTAGCTAGTTAACATATAGGGTAATACTGGTTTCAGGAGTTGTATATTTATTTTCTTTCCCTTTTTTGTGGTAAAATACGCATAACCTAAAATTTACAATTGTAAGCATTTTTATGTGTACATTTTAGTGCCATTAAGTACGTTCTCATTGTTGTGCAACCATCACTACCGTCCATGTCTAAAACTTTTTTACCTTTCTATATAAACTCTATATTCATTAAATAACTCTCCGTTTCCCCTACCCCCAGCTCCTGATAACTGACATTCCACTTTCTGTTTCTATGAGTTTTACTACTTCAGATAACTCATATAAGTGGAATCATACAGTATTTGCCTTTTTGTGACTAATTTATTTCACTTAGAATAATCATTATTGGAATTTTCATAGGAATTGCTTTGAATTCATAGATTGTTTTGAATAGTATTGACACATTAACAGTATTACATCTTAACCTTCTGTTAACATGGGATGTCTTTCTATTTATTTGTTTTTCTATTTATTTATGTTTTAATTTCTTTCAGCATTGTTTTATAGTTTACAGTGTATGGGTCTGTTTCCTCTTTGGTTAAATTTTTTCCCAAGTATTTTTTTTTGATGCTATTGTAAATGGAATTGCTTCTTTTTTTTTTTTTAAGATTTTATTTATTTATTTGATAGAGAGTGCGTGCACAAGCAGGGGGAGCGGCAGGCAGAGGGAGAAGGAGAAGCAGGCTCCCTGCCACCAAGCGGGGACCCCAATGCGGGGCTCAGTCCCAGGGTCCTGGGATCATGACCTGAGTCGAAGGCTCACACCTAACCAACTGAGCCAACCAGGCACCCTTGGAATTGTTTCTTAATTTCATTTGTGTGTTGTTCATTGTTAGTGTATAGAAATATAGCTGATTGATATGTGTTGATTTTGTATTCTGCAGCTTTCCTGAATTTGCTTATTGTAACAATGTGTGTGTTTAATCTTTACGGTTCTCATTTAGTTAAAACATTTTAAAACTAAGGCTCAATTAAGTTACTATTATTTTTTAGACTTAATTTTTTTAGAGGAGTTTAAAGTTCATCGCAGAGGCGCCTGGATGGCTCAGTTGGTTAAGTGTCTGCCTTCAGCTTGGGTAAAGATCCCAGAGTTCTGGGATTGAGTCCTGTATGGAGCCCCACACGGGCTCCCTGCTCAGCAGGGAGTCTGCTTCTCCCTCTCCCTCTGCTCTTCCCTGCTGCTCGTGCTTTCTCTTGCTTGCTCTCTTAAATAAATAAATACATAAATAAAATCTTTTAAAAAAAGTAAAGTTCACTGCAGAATTGAGGGGAAGGTAAAGAAATTTCCCATGTGCACTCTGCCCCCATACTGGTGGAGTCTGTTCCGTTACCAGGATCTCCCACAGGATTACATTAGCTCCAGCTGAGGGCCTACCTACATTGAAACTTCATAATCACTCAGAGTATGTGGTTTACATTATGTTTCACTCTCCGTGTTGTATAATCTGTGGGTTTTGACAAGTGTATAACGACATGTATGCATCATTATGGAAAATAAAAAATATTTTCACTGCCGTAAAAATCCTGTGCTCTTGCATATTTACTCCTTCCCCCGCTCCCACCCTTGGAAACCACTAATCTTTTTACTCTCTTCATACTTTTGCCTTTTCCAGAATTATAATTGGAATTATAAAGTACTCATTTAGTTTCTTTATATAAATTAAAGCTATATATGTAGACTGAGAAAATGCAAGTGAAAAGTGTAAAGTGGTCCCAAGGAAGGAAATTCATATTAAGGCCTCAGATAATTCCCACAGATCAAATTCTAAGGAGATTGAGCAGCGCATCATCAGGGATCCATAAAACCTGCAGGGAAACAAGGCACAATGAGTAAGATTCTGCAGGAAAAAAGTATACGGCTAAAAGCACACCAGTCTTCAGAGGTCAGAACTATCATACACCAATGTAGAAAATATTAGTATGTTTAAAGAAATATGAAATTGGGAAAATGGGGAACAGAGGATCAAAAGAACAGTCATACAGATTTGAAAATGAGAACTTTTAAAGATGGAAAAAATAACCACAAATTTAAAAGCTGGTGCACATATTAATTAGCAGTTGAAGGACAGAATTTGTGAACCAGAAGGTAGATCCATAGAAACTATCCGCAGTGTTTTGCAGAGAAAAAAAAAGAGATGGAAATGAAGAGAAATAGAACAACTTGGAGAATGAGGAGAAAAGGCTTAACATGGATTTAACTGACGCGCTGAAGGAGATAAGAAATGGAAAGCAGGCGATATTTGAGGAGATAATGGCTGTAAAAGAGAGTTTTAGAGCTCTGATGAAAAATACCAACTAGAAAGCCCTCTGAATCTTAAGCAAAGTAAATAAAAATCCATGCCAGATGTATCATCGCAAAATTCGGAACACACAAAAAGGGGAGTACTTACAGAAGTCAGAAGTCAGAGAAAAAAGAGAAATTTAACTACAAAAAAAATGAATGACAGTTATATTGAAAGGTGACTTACTAATGGCAACGGTGGAAGCCAGAACGCCTGCATGTGCTAAGGGAAAACAACTGTCAAACTAGAAATCAGTGTCCCGCAAAACTTTCCTTCTGGAAAGAGCACAAATTAAAATCATTTCAGACCAGCAAAATTTGGAAATTTTTCTCACCAAAAATACATATAGTTCAGACAGAAAGAAGAATTGAAAACAAGAAAAAATGCAGTAATAGACATGTAGGTAAAACTAAGCAACCGTGATGTTATAAAAACATCACTAACCAGACGGAATTTGCACTGGAGGACAAGCTAGGGCTAAACCACTAGAAAACAATAGCATTTACATTAGAAGGAGCAATTAGGAAAGTGAGACTGTCAGATCAGTGGGAGCAAAGACAAATTACAGCTATTTTCATGTGAAGAAAGAAGTCTGGCTTAGTCCCTTAAGGCCTGCCTGAGGCTCAGGTCATAATCCCAGAGTCCTGGAATCAAGGCCAATGCGGGGCTCCGGCTCGCCAGGAAGCCTGCTTCTCCCTCTCCCTCTACTTCCCACCCCCCTCACTTGTGCTCACTCTCCCTCTCTCTCGAATTAAAAAAAAAAAAAAAAAAAAAAAAGCCTGAAGATATTTTAGGTCTGGCTGTGTGAAAGGTTAGTGGTATCATTAGTATTATTGGCTACCATAAGGAACATGGGGAAAGGAGCTGGTTCGTGAGAAGTGACAAAAAGGTTGGCTTTATCAAGTAATGCTTGTTGTATTCTCATGTGTGTGCTTGCTCCCTGACACGTAAGCTCCCTAAGAACAGGGCTCAGACATTTCTGTTCTGTGTTTCTCGTAGTACATTTGTGAGTTCACAGCGGTTATCTAGTGCTGTATTTACTGCTACTGTCATTTTTTGTAGTAGTTCCGTGTTACCCTTGAGTGAAGGAAAGAACTGTAGGTGGAGGTGAGTCCTAGTCTTTGGCATTCTCAACAGTAAGTTGTGTCGCACGGTGTTGAAGCCAGATTGCTTTGAGTTTAAATGGCATCTCTGCCCCTTACAGGATATTGGGCATGTTATTTAACAAACTGTGTAAACTAGGGGTAATAATAGCATTTATCTCCCTGGCGTGAGATGTTGTTAGAGAATTAAATGAGTTAATAACCCGTAAAGTTTCTGAAAAGCGTCTCGTACCTGGCAAGCTCTCAGTAGGTTAGTTGGTGGTGGTGTTCTTTTTTTTTTTTTTTTTAAAGATTTTATTTATTTATTTGACAGAGAGTGAGACAGCCAGGGAGAGAGGGAACACAAGCAGGGGGAGTGGGAGAGGAAGAAGCAGGCTCTCGGCGGAGGAGCTGGGGCTCGATCCCAGAACGCTGGGATCACGCCCTGAGCCAAAGGCAGACGCTTAACGACTGCGCCACCCTGGTGCCCCAGTGGTGTTGTTATTAATAGTTAAAATTTTCATCTTCAGATTAGTTGGTAATTTATGCCAAATTACTCTAAAATCAGTGGTAAGGCTGATAAGTTCAGATCTTTCAAACAATACCTTTTTATTATCCCAATAGTTCTCTTGCAACCGCATTAAGTAAAATAATTCTGGGGGGCATTCTTTCAGCAATTGCCAGTAGTAGGGCAACAAGGAAACGAAACAAATGATGATTTAAAAATTGATTGAAAGGGTTTATTGGGATTCCTTACCTTTTGAAGTTTCAGACTTCAAGGTTAAGAACCTTTGGTGTACGAGATGAAGAATTTGTCAGTTACTGCTACATAGCGTACTGTTCCCTAAATTTTTTGTTCCAGTTTTTGTCACTGTGGAGTTTGAGGTACACTAGAACCTGAAACAAATGTCCTTACCCATAACTGTTGTTTCACACATAGTTCACTACTGAGCATGTCGACAGCTATGCAACCCCACCCCAGGGATGGTGAGAGGGAGACAGAGATAAGAGAATAGAAGGAAGAGAAATGGTATGTAAAGACTGGCCTCCGCCAGCGCTGTTTCTCACTCCAGTCAGCATTAGGCACTGCGCTTTACTGCTCCTTCAATTTAACGCTTTGTTTCACTTTATTATTATTATTTTTAAAGATTTTACTTATTTATTTGACAGAGAGACAGCGAGAGAGGGAACACAAGCAGGGGGAGTGGGGGAGGGGGAGAAACAGGCTTCCCGCTGAGCAGGGAGCCTGAAGCGGGGCTCGATCCCAGGACTGTGGGATCATGACAGGAACCCAAGGCAAAAGCTTAATGACTGAGCCACCCAGGTGCCCCTTTGTTTCACTTTTTAGATAAAGTTCTGTGAAGATCTTCCACTACATGAATGGTAATGGTTTAAAGCAGCCAAAAGTAATTATGGATATGAATTTTTCCAAATATATGGAGAAATATTTTTCTTAAGGGGAAAAATGCCTATGTACACATTAGGAAACACCAGTGCTAGGAGAGCTATGAAGAATCATGTAAGCATATAACACCCAGGAGTTTACTGTAAGATAAGTGAAGATTTTATTTTAAGTTAGAAAAAAAAATAAAGACACTGTAGTATTGTAATGTCTAAGGGGGCTCAGTAAATAACACCCATATTCCTTGCCCAAATTCCGAGTGACAGAGAAGAGATCAGAATACCACCTTCATTCCTGATAAAGCTTGTATTGGAGGACTTGCCTTATTGCCTTATCTGTGCAGGCAGTTTTGTTTTTTAATACTGAACCCCAGAGTTACATAGACAAACCTGCTCACGGGCGGGACGGGGCCTCCCTATTTGTGGAGAAAGCTAAGCATGGAGGAGCCCTGGAGAACTGCTCCCAGTTAGCAGGTAGGCTCCCAAGAGCAAAAAGCAAAGGGTACAATTATGCTTATGTAATTCTTTAGTCTAAATTTGCCAATCACGTAAGTCACCATTCCCCTTCTGGAAAAAAATAGCGAGGGGTTAGAGAGAGGCCAGAGTTTTTTAGGAGAATTCCCCCTCACAGAAGCCATAGGATTGAGGAAAAAGCATTGCCTTTCAACCTGGCAGTAGAAAAAGTCCTTTGTAAGCTCAACACCTTTCGCATAACAAATATTTTAAGTTTTGCATGTCCGTGTTTTTGCAACTAGTTTTTACAGAGTCGTATGGAGTGTAGGTCGTTTTAAAACAGATTCTTTCTTTCTTTGTTTCCTTTTCTTTCTTTCTTTCTTTCTTTCTTTCTTTCTTTCTTTCTTTCTTTCTTTCTTTCCTTCCTTCCTTCCTTCCTTCCTTCCTTTCTTTCTTTCTTTCTTTCTTCCTCTTTCTTCTCTTGACAAAATTGAGTCACTTCCTTCTCAGTGTGCATTGATTATTGCTCTTAACACTCAACTTTATTTGTGTTGACAGGTATCTCTTACCTCTTTGTTTTGTGTTCTTTAAATGCAGGGACAGTATCTTACTCATTTGCATATCCCTGGTGCTTGGTATATACCAGATAGTTCATTGACTTGAATACTGTGGTGAACACTATGCTGTTTATCACTTACCAGGGCATTTTTTCCTAGTTGCTGCATAATATCCATAATTCCATTATTGAAAATAACTTGAAGAGGATGCCTAAAGAATAAGTTCTTGAAATGAGAGAACCCAGCAGTAATCTCTAGTGGGGACGTTTGCTGTAGGTAGTTGAATGCAGGAATTTATAAATGAAGCTTAGAAGAATATTCAACATTGGGAGAATAGAGACTAATGCAGGACTTTGTGGGTAGGAGTTGCCTCTTAAAAAAAAAGGTAGCATACAATTGATGATTTGAGGTGACGTTGTAGTGATTCAGTAATGTTATAAACGACTTTGACATTACTTTTCAGATACAGCTTACAAAAAAAAATGCTTACAGCTTGGTAACAGATTCCTAGGTGTTTGGTTCTTAGCAAGTGTCTATAGAATCCAGTCAGTGCTTAGATGCACTTTTTAAAATTTCTGGGTAAACTTCACATTCTTTATACACATCTGCTAATTTTTATAGTTCACCAAGGAAGAAGATAGTACTAATTATTCGTCATAGTTATCTAGCAAACTCTAGAAATGTGATTATTTTATTTTTTATTTTATTTTTGGGACTATTTTAAATTAAGTACGTTTTTTGTCAGGTAACTGAGCTTTATCTTTTTACAAGTAATACTTTTTCAGTTTAAATACGTTTTTGTTGTGACTGTTTCTCCTGTGTTTACCCCCTTTTGTGCTTACCGAGATCTTGATGAGAATATTTCCTAATTTCCCTGATAACACTGTCCTACTGCGGCATGATACAGTGATGCTCTAAGTGGCTTATAAAATCTTCCTGCCACGTACTAAATGATCTCGGACTTTGTGTATCTTGTATTTTTACCTGTGTTTTAATAGGTATTATATTCGCTTCTTGCTGTTCGCTGTTATTTCTTGCTGTTATCAATCTTTAACAGACCCCCTGCCCCTTTCCCAATTTGTTACTGATTGTCAACAGTGGGTCAGGAAACTGGTTAACCAAGCTGATTGGAATTGGCCATGAAAGTAACAATGGATAGGCCTGAAAGTCTTCCTCGTAGATAAAGTGTATGGAGTTATAACATCTATCTTGACAGCACAGAGACCTTTTTTGCTTGTTTTGATAAAGAACCTCTGGATAAATGAGGTATTAGCCATATTGATTCAACATGAGCAGCAAAAAAAACCCCAACTTATTTTTCCTTTTTCTTTCTTAGTGAAGTATACTGTACATACCATAATGTGAACAAACGTTAGGTACACAGCTCAACAAATTTTTCTGTATGTATACACCCATATAATTACCACTGGGATTAAAGTAAGGAACATTTCCAGCACCCTAGTTGGCTCCCCCGTGCCCTTTCCCAGTTGATAGCCCGCATCCAGAAATGTCCACAAATTTTGACCTTTATCCTAGTAGATTAGTTTCGTCTGTTTTTGAGCCTTTATGGAAACTGAAGGTTGAATTTTATGTCATTTACTTTTGTCATGAAGTTTTCTTTTGAGTTTTACTGTTTTTTACTTTTCCCCATTTATTCTTGAAGCATTCATTTAGTGTCTACTACGGGCAAGAAATTGATGATTTGGGGCGGCACCTGCGTGGCACAGTCCTTAAGCGTCTGCCTTCGGCCCAGGGCGTGATCCCAGGGTCCTGGGATCGAGCCTGCATGGGGCTCCCTGCCCCACTGGGAGCCGGCTTCTTCCTCTCCCACTCCCCCTGCTTGTGTTCCCTCTCTCGCTGGCTGTCTGTCAAATAAATAAATAAAATCTTAAAAAAAAAGAAGATGATTTGGGAGATTCAAAGATGAGTAAAAGGTACTTTGCCATCAGGAAACTTGGAATCTAGTACAAGAAAAAAAAAAATCTGTGCCGTAAAGGAGGTATAAACAAAATACAGAGAAGGCTAAGGGAAGAGTGGTGCTGTGTCCATTTGACAGAAGTTTTGGCCCCTGGAAGAAAAACGGTGCTAACTAGAGGCGACTTTATTTGATACCTGGGAGAGTAAATAGCCCAGTTCACTCGCTGTCTTTCAGTTAGTTCTCTGCCAGTGTTTTCCATTGGCTGAATCCACTCAGAAGACAGGACAAAAGAGACCATTGTTACAGTTTATTCAGGATACCCTCCTGAAGAGTGGAGAAGAGTGGAGAATGGATCTGGAGGGGCGGGTGAAACATTCGCAGCACAATTGGCTATTTGAGGACAGACAGAGGATACCAGTCTCCGCAGAAGTGGAGGAATGGCCGCTTAGGAAGAGAAAGTGGTATAAACAGAGGTGGAGGAGTATTGAAGTAGAGTGTAGAAAAGGCAGGACTGCTAGTCCTTTCTGTTCTTACAAAGAAGGATCTCCCGCCCAGTGAAGGGCTTATAGAAATGGTGATGAAGGATGCAGATGTGTAATGTTTCTATTAAGGCAGTTTGGGATAAAGGATTTCTTATTGCTCTTAATATATCTCATCTTTGTTCTTGAATATTAGGTTAATATTGTTCTTCATTAGGTAGAACTGAAATTCTTGGAATCGCAGTTCAGGCTGAAAAGCTGCTTGAGAACCTTTTAGGCCTTAAGTCCCTCTTCCTGTTTCCAGGATTGTCTCCTTAAGAGATGCAACCTTTTTTTTTTTTTTTTTCCCCTGTTAGGTAGTCAGTTATCACCTATTTCTCTATTTATTTTTCTTCTTCTTCTTTTTTTTTTCTTTTAAGAGGGTTGGTGAGAGGAGCAGCGGGAGAGGGAGAGAGAAAATCCTAAGCAGGCTCCATGTCCAGCGTGAGCATGGGGTTGACCCCATGACCCTAATATCATGACCTGAGCCGAAATCAAGAGTTGGATGCTCAACTGACTGAGCCACCAAGACACCCCAATTTCTCTTCTCTTTTCTTTTTTAAGATTTATTTATTTATTTTAGAGGGAGAGGGAGGGAGAGAGAATCCCAACCAGACTCCCCTGCTGAGCATGCAGCCCAATTTGGGGCTGGATCCCACAACCCTGAGATCATGACCTGAGTCGAAATTGAGTTCGACGCCTAGTGGACTGAGCCTCTCAGGTGCTGCAATTTCTCTGTTTCTTTTTTTTTTTTTTTTTTTTTAAAGATTTTATTCATTTATTCGACAGGATAGAGACAGCCAGAGAGAGAGGGAACACAAGCAGGGGGAGTGGGAGAGGAAGAAGCAGGCTCATAGCGGAGGAGCCTGATGTGGGGCTCGATCCCAGATCGCCGGGATCACGCCCTGAGCCAAAGGCAGACGCTTAACCGCTGTGCCACCCAGGCGCCCCTGCAATTTCTCTGTTTCTTAAGAGCAATCATAATCTTTGGGTTGTTCTATTATAATCTTGATTCAAGATTTTTTCTTTCTTATTTATGTTGCTAATCACTTTCTGATTTGCCTATTTTTTAACATTCAGAAAATTTTAAATTGTGGTATAATTTATATACTTAAGTATCTAGTTCAGTGAGTTTTGATGTTTGCATATACCTACATAGTTATGATCTCAGACGAGAGATGAAACATTTCCTCCACCCTAGAAAATTACCTTGAGTCCCTTTATAGTCAATTCCTGCCTGCCTCTTAGAGGTAGCCATTTATTGATTTCTGTTACCATAGATTTATCTGTTTTTTAATTTTATGTAGATAGAATTATATAGTATGCTTTCTTTTGTTTTGAGCTTCTTTTATGCCATGTAATGTTTGGAGATTCATCCATGTTGTTATATATATTAGTTCTATGAACATATTGAATGAATATGTTCACTGAATGAATATACTTACGACTATATTACAATTTATTTTGTCACAATTTGTTTATACATTTTTATGTTGATGTCTATGTTTCCAGTTTTCGGCAAATGAATTAGGCTGCTCTGAGCATTCTTGTACAAGTGTTTTTTGTAGTAACATATCCTTTCTCTTGGATAAATACCTAAGAGTAGAAGTGCTAAGTCATATAGTAGATGTGTATTTAAATAGGTAAGAAACCGACATACATTTTTTCAAAGTGGTTGTACCAACTTACTCTCCCGTCAGCAGTGTATGATGGTTCCAGTTGCTCCACATCCTTATCAACACTTGATGTTTTAGCTGTACAGTACCTGATGATATTGAATGTCTTTTTATGTACTTATTGGCCATTTGTATTATCTTCTTTTGTGAAGTATTGGTTCAAGTCTTTTCCTAATTTAAAAACTGAATGTTGAATTCAGTTCAAAATTCATTCAATTCAAAAATTGAATTAAAAATTAAAAATTATTGATTTGTAGGAGGTCTTTACATATTCATGAGTCCTTTTCCATATGTACGTATCATGAATCTTTTCTCATAGGCTGTTATCTTTTTCTTAATGATAACTTGTGCTTAGCAGGAATTTTTTATTTTCTTCAAGTCTAATGTATTATTTTCCTTCACACTTAGTGCTTTTTTATATTCCAAGAAACCTTTTTCTACTTAAACATCTCAAAGATATTCTCTTATGTTTTCATCTGAGAACTTTATGGTCTATGTTATAACCTGAATTAATTTTTTTGTGAATGGAGTGAGGGTCAAGATTTCTTTTTTCCATGTAGATAACCAGTTGTTCCAGCACTGTTACAGACTTTTCTTTCCCCGCCATTGAATTGCGTTGGCACCCTTGTCTAAAATCAATTGGTAATATATTTGTGGGCTTATGTATAGGATTCTAGTCTTGTTTTTCTTTCTTTCTTTTTTTTTCCAATTTAAACTCGAATGAAACAAAAACTAGGAGTAGAACCTAGGATGAGAAAGATACTTAATGGTACTTAATTTGATTATATTTTATAGTTTTTTTGGTCTTATCATTTCAGAATACATTTGAATGCATCAAAAAAAGGGAAGAAACTTATCTCTTCTTCCTCTTTTTTAATCTCTTCTATTCTTATGCTAAATTACTCTGGAGATTAGGGAAGTAATCAAGGCTTTGGTGTGAGGCCCTTGATAAAGGGTGAGGTAGCCCATAATCTTTACCTTTTTGGGTTAGGACTTAATAAAAATAACTTACATATATGATGAATATTTCCTATGTGTTAGAATTCTGCAAAGCGTTTTATTATGAACAGTCTCATTTACTGCTTCCCCCAAACCTTAGGTACTTAACTTTTATTTTTTAATTAAAATAAAAATTTTTTAAAGATTTTATTTGTTTATTTGAGGGAGAGTGCAAGCTGGGAAGAGGTAGAGGGAGAAGCAGACTCCACGCTGGGCAGGGAGCCCTATGCGGGGCTCAATCAGGGGCTCTGAGATCATGACCTGAGCTGAAGTCAGATGCTTAACTGACTGAGCCACCCAGGGGTTCCTAATTAAAAATTTTTAATTAACATAATAAAATGGACCTTTTCGGTCCATAGTTGGATGAATTTTTTTTTAAGTTGGATGAATTTTAACAAGAGTATAGATTTGTGGATCCATCCTAGCAATCAGAATACTGACTAGTTAGTTCCTTTACCCCCCAAAGTTCCCTTGTACTATGTCTTTGTAGTGGTATCTTCTCTCCTTTCCTAACCCTCAGCAGCCACTAATCCTCTTGCTTTCTTTGTAGTTTTATCTTTTTGAGAATGTCAGAAATAGGATCATACAGTATGTAACCTTTTGAGATTGGGTTCTTTCACTTAGCGTAATGCCTTTGAGATTCTTCTAAGTTGTTGTGTGTACCAACATACTCCTTTTTATTGCTGAGTAGTAGTCCATGGGCTGGATGTCCGTTTGTTTATCCATTCACTTGTTGAAGGATATTTGGGTTGTTTCCAGTTATGTTGATTATGAATAAAATTGCTGTTAACATTCATGTAAAGATTTTTGTGTTTTTATTTCTCTAGCATAAATACCTAAGAGTAGAGTTCTTGCCTTTTTGAACTGGCTAGGACTTCCACTACCATGCTGAATAGGAGTGATGAGTCAATACCTTTTCCTGGTTCTTAATCTAGGGGGAAGGCATCCAGTCTTTCACCATTAAATTTTGTATTGACTGTACCTTTCTTATAGATGTTTTTTATTAGCTTAGGGAAATTTCTTTCTATTAGTTTGCTAAGAGTTGGATGTTGTCAAATGCTTCTTCTGCATCAAGTGATATGATCATATTTGTCTTTTTTTCTTTAGACTGCTAATATGGTGGATTACACTGATTGGATTTTGCATATATTTTTTAAAGATTTTATTTATTTATTTGAGAGAGACAGAGGGAGGGCATGAGTGTCAGGAAGGGGCAGAGGGAGAGGGGGAAGTAGGCTCCCCCATGAATAGGGAGCCCGATGTGGGGCTCGATCCCAGGACCCCCGAGATCATGACCTGAGCTGAAGGCAGACAGTTAACCAACTGAGCCACCCAGGCACCTCTGGATTTTGAATATTGAACCAGCTTTGTATTACTGGGATAAGTCCCACTTGGTTGTAGTGCATTATTATTCTCGTATATTGCTGGATTTGATTTGTTAATATTTTGTTGAGAATATTTGCCTCTGTGTTCATGAGGGATATAGGTTCGTAGTTTTCTTTGTGTACTGTTTCTGTATCAGGGTAATGGTGGCCCCCAAAATGAGTTAGAGAGTGTTCTCTCTTCTATTTTCAGAAGAGAGTACGTAGAATTGATTTTATTTATTTTTGAAATGTTTGGAGAAATTTGCCAGAGATACCATCTGGGACTAGAAATTTCTTTTTTCTCTTTGGAAAGTTTTAAACTATGTATTAAGTTTATTTAATAATTATAGGATTGTTCAGAGCATCTTTTCTATCATTGGTGAGTTTTGATAGTTTGTGGTTTTCAGGGAGTTGGTCCATTTCTTCTGAGTTGTCTGTATGCAAAGTGTTGTTTGGAGTGTTCTTTTGTTACCCTTTTGCATTCTGTGGGGTCTGTAGTGTTATTCCTTTTTCATTCCTATTGTTGGTAATTAGTGCTTTGCTTTCTTTTTCTCTGTCAGTTTTGTTAGAGGTTTATCTGTTTGTTTGTTTTTTTTTTTTTTACATTTATTAACATCACCACCAATCTACTTAAAATTTTTTAAGGTAAGCTCTGTGTCCAGCGTGGGGCTTGATCTCCCAGCCCTAGAGGTCAAGAGTCACATGCTCTACCAGCTAAGCCAGCCTGGCGCCCAAGGTTTATCTTAGTTAAAAAATCTTTTCAAAGAATCAGCTTTGGTTGTATTATTTTCTGTCTGGTTTTTCTGTTGTCACTTTCACTGATGTCTGATCTTACCATTATTACCTTTTTTCTGTTTGCTTTAGGTTTATTTTCTTCTTTTCCTAGCTTGTTAAGGTGGAAGCTTAGATTATTGATTTTTTCTTTTTTTAATTTTTCTCCTTTTCTAATATAAGCATTTAATGTTTACTTTTCCCTGTGAGCAAAACCCTATCTGCATGCCATAAATTTTGGTATGTTGTATTTAATTTTTACTCAGTTCAAACTGTTTTCTAGTTTCCCTTTGAACTTCCTGTTTGAACCATAGCTTACTTAATTTAATTTCTAAGTGTTTGGAATATTTCTGTTATCTTTTTGTTACTGATTTCTAGTCAAATTTCATTATGGTTGGAAAGTATACATCATATGATTGCAGTTCTCTGCATATATTTGGTTCACAGGCATGATATTTCCCTATATTTACCCTGGTTGGACTTACTAGATTGTAGGTTGTATCTGTCTTCAGTTTTGCTAGGTACTGCCGAACTGTTTTCCAAAGTTTGAAAACAGTTGTATTAATCTGTTACTACCCCTACCACACACCCTGCCCCAGATTGGATATGGATGTACTATAGCCTCCTCAGACCTACTGTGCGTTTGATTCACTCATTATCTCATTTAATTTTACACTTTTCTAGTCTTGGAAGACAACTAACCCCTAAGGTAACATTTTCTCATCTTTCTTGAATTGAGGTTATACATTCCCCCAAATTTAGGGTTATCACATTAAGCATCCTGAAGCTGAAATTTCAGGTTTTGGTTATCATCCTCAGTGACTTGAAGTTTCTCATTGATCATGGATTTTTGTCTGTGAAACGAGCCCTAGGACTGCATGTGGCCAGAGTGATTCTACCTGTGCTACAGGTGGGCATCGTAAGCCCTTTTATAGTTGCTGAATTAAGTCCGTACCCTAGGGATGAGATTAGACTTTCATCCATATTTACTTCAAGCCCACATGATTTAAGTGATCAAAATTTTTTAGTTGGATGTAGGTAGAAGAAATTTTGCACCCATACCTAGTTTATAACTAACCTCTTCCACCAGTCTTTTCACTGCTTAATTGAATTTTTTTTTTAACATTCATTTTATTTGATGGGGATACATGTCTTCCATTTGAATTCTGCAGATCACTCATAGCTTTTTTTGAACCTGAATTTTTTTCTTTTTAAGATTTTATTTTTCTGAGAGAGAGAGAGAGTGAGAGAGCACGGGCTGGGTGAAGGGCAGAGGGAGAAGCCGACTTCCTGCTGAGCAGGGAGCCCAATGTGGGACTCAGTTCCAGGACTCCGGGATCATGACCTGAGCAGAAGACAGACGTTTAACTGACTGAGCCACCCAGGCACCCCTGAACCTGAATTCTTTTTTTTTTCTTTTTTTTTAAAGATTTTATTTATTTATTTGACAGAGACAGCCAGCGAGAGAGGGAACACAAGCAGGGGGAGTGGGAGAGGAAGAAGCAGGCTCCCAGCGGAGGAGCCTGATGTGGGACTTGATCCCAGAACAACGGGATCACGCCCTGAGCCAAAGGCAGACGCTTAGCGACTGCGCTACCCAGGCGCCCCTGAACCTGAATTCTTAACACTTAAGTGCTAATGATAAATATTTAATTCTGTCCTTAAAGAAGAGCTGATTGTGGGCATCTACTATATTTTATAACCTCCCTAATACAGGTTATGTAACTTTTAGTGCTGAATCTATACTTTAAAGAAAATAATGTTAGTGATTAGTAGAAGTTGCTTAGGCCCCGTAATTAATTTGAGAATATTGAAATAGTGGTCAGTTTCTAAGATATAGAAGGAAGGTTTTCTTTCTTGGGAATAATTTTCTTTCTTAGAATAATTTACCTTAAATTGAGACATTATTTTCAATTTTAAATGGCAGGAAAACACCTAGCTTTTTTTTTTTTTTTTTTTTTTTAAATGAGCTCCATTCCCAGTGTGGAGCCTAATGCAGAGCTTGAACTCATGGCCCTGAGATCAAGACCTGAGCTGAGATCAAGGGTCAGATGCTTAACCAACTGAGACACCCAGATGCCCCAACATCTAGCTTCTTCAATCATTGATTAAAACTTGAATTCAAGGGACACCTGGGTGGCTCAGTTGGTTAAGTTCCTGCCTTTGGCTCAGGTCTTAATCCCAGGGTCCTGGGATCAAATCCTGCATCGGGCTCCCTGCTCAGTAAGGAGTCTGCTTCTCCCTCTGCCTGCCGCTCCCCCTACTGGTGCTCTCTCTCTCTCTGACAAATAAATAAAATGGTTTAAAAAAAAAAACAAAAACCTTGAATTCAGTCAAGATGAAATTACCTTTATGCTCATTTTAAATTATAAAGCACCTTAATATCTGTTTATCTTAAAAATAAGGCAATATGTTAGTTTACTTAAAAAAAAAACTTGAGTTTTAGAGTTAACTTAAAAAAATAAGCCAATGTTATTTGTTAACTGCAAGTGTCATTTATTAAAATAATTTATAAAATAATTTGTAAAATAAAAGAATGCAAGCTTATTGTTCTAAGTAAATTTTACTTATATTTGTTCCTTTTGATAATGGTGATTTTGTAAAATTGGACTGAAATATCTCCCAAATACCCCTGCTTTACTTACAGATGTGAGAATAAAAAGCCAGACACTTGGAACAAAAATTAAGCTAATAGCCATTTAGGGTGCTTTTTACTAAAATGGAACTCTGATTTGTGAAGAATATTGTCAGGGAGTGAAGATATAAAATTTTGTATAGGTAGGAAAATTATTAATTTGACTTCCTCACTGTTATTTAAATAACACATTCATAATGAGCTTATAATAAGTTAGGCTGAATTGATTGGAAATATTTGAATCTTGAAATAAAGTGTGGAAGTTGCATTGTAAAGTATCTAAAAGCTGAAAAATATTTAAATGATGGAAAACCAGTGGGGAATGTGAAGCAGCATTGTTTACTGCTGCTGTTTTCCTAACAATGAAACTGTGTTGTTTATTATTAAATATTGAGCTTCTGTATGTTTTCCTGCAAGTTTGATTGTTTTTGCTGTCAACCAAAGGTATTTCAAGCCCACTTGATGCATCATACCTGTGCCGTACCAAGAGAAAATGCAAGTTCCTGGGGGGAACTTTCTTACCCTAATTTGAGACAGGATGATAGTTATGGAACCATAAAAAATAGTCTGAGGTTGACACTATTTCTGTTTTATTTGCCTAACAAGGAGATTTCTTATTTCTTCTCTCAAAGATTATGTAGATGACATACAAGTCAGCTTATTTATTAGTATCTAATCGATGAACATATTTTAGGATTATAATTCCAAAGGTGAAATGGATGCTAACTGGAGCAGCGTCAGGAGTTCACTCAGATCACCACATAATTTCTTTTTTTGAATATTCCAAAATGCCCTTTATGATTACGGAGATTCAAAAAATTTCTGAATAGGCAGGAGCTATTTTCTTTTAAAGCTGCGCTCAGCATCTTCTTACGGTGATGGTAACTTGAAAGTATGCAGTTTGCCTTTTCATTTCATTTTGTTGAAATTGAGTTTTGCTGTTGTTTTTGGTAAAGAAAATAAAAATTTCACTTCCGTTTGCTTTTTTTTTTTTTAACCGTAGAGAAAACATGATTGTTTTCAAGAAATTAGAGATTTTATTTGGGATTTTTTTTTTTTTTTATATATATATATCAAGCTTTTGGTCCATCTTCTGCTTAACTATGGAATCTTTAGACCATGGAAGAGTTGCATGTTTTAAAGCCTAGAGAGAAATGGATACACTGAATCCTAGCAACTGAAGGCAAATAGTCAGCTACGTCAGTGCCACACTTAGCTCAGCAGTTTGTTCTGTTTGCTTGGGAACTCTTTTGTTTTAGGAGTGTGTTTACAATGAGGTCTTTCAGTGGTGCAGGACTACATGACTGCATATGTACTCTGTATTGTCTGAGTACACTCTGTGTATAAACTTTAAGACTTATGTATACAGGCATATTTATTGTTACTTAGCTATTGATATTTAGTCTTACTGTATTTTCTTTCCCCAGAGTATTTTATTGGTTCATGTTTGATAGCTAGCCGGAGGCTTTGCATTTCTAATTATGGTGTCTTTGTATAGGGCACTGAGTATGTTCCCAGATAAGTTATTAAAATTAGGTCCATATGGCTGAGCCACTTAACTTGTTTTTAAGGGATAAATTTAAGCTATTAGAGGTAGAATAATATGGATTTTTCTTGATCGAGGCCTATAATTTTGTTGTATCTTAATTTCCTTAAAGGCTACTGTGAAAATTAATAAGAGTTTCGAATGTATCATTGAGTTTTTAAAATGAAATTCAGGATATTCCGTGTGCTATGGGATTTTGTGTGTGTTTTCCTGAGGGTAGGGGCAGAAGTTACCTTGGTGGGAGAAGTGCGTAGGCAGTTTAAGATGGCAGGTTTGGAGTTGGAAAGAATGAGGCCAGAGATACACTTTGGAAGTTAGTGTATTTCGTGGAGGGCTTGCTATAAGCCCCCTGGAGTTCATGCAAACCACAAGACTGGCTTTCTTCCCTGTGAATTTGATAGTCTAGTCCCTAGATTCTGGAGGGAGAACTGTTAGCCTGGAAGGTCATAGATGAAGCTTGGTAATGGATGAGATTGAGAAAAAAGGAGTGTAGATGGAGTTAAATTAAGGACAAAATGACTTCGGGAAGTAACTATACTGTGCAGGTTTTGGGGAGAAAGGCAAAGATTATGGGAAGTACCTATATTTTGTGGTTGGCATGGTAAAGAGGAAGACTGAAGAAAACAGAACTAGGGTAGTAGGATGTGGAGAACTTACCATGAACCTAATTAAACTTAAGCTTCAGGTCTCTCACTTGTGCAAAATTTCTTCCAAGACTTTGGGAGAAAGGTATTCACGTGGCCATAGGTTTCTGTAGGATTTCAAAAAATAAAATACTTTAAGTTTGCTGTCTCTTTCCATTCTTGACTTACCCTCATGTTATGTAGCATTGAAGTACTGCGGACATTTTTGGGGTCTAGCTAGGGGAAAGTTGAATTAGAGTTATAATTAGGTTGGGTGGCATATATTTATTTGGTTCATTGTCATGTACGTTTTTGCCAACCGTTCTGCTATAGGAATGACACCTAGAAATACTCTTCTTGTCCTCCGTGCTGGTTCAGTGTTTTGGCACAAAGATGCCAGGCCAGAGATCACAGGTTATATGAACATATTCTGTAGGGCCTGACGGTAGAAGTATGTGGTTAGGGCAAGAGAAACACAGTTTAAAATATACAGAGCCAGAAGCTATTTTGGGGAAAATTCTTCTCAAAGCTTGTAAATAAAAGAAACAATACCAAAATTGTATGATATGGGCCAGTAAGCGTTTGTGAACCTAAAAGAATATCTTCTAAAATATAAATAACAATTGAGTCTATAGGAAGTTTTTAAAATCGCTTTATAGAAAATCTTACATATCATTGTCATGGAAGAGAGGATCGTGAAACATGCAGTAAAAATGTGGAAAACATATTCTACACGTGTGTCAGGGAATTTATTTCTAGAATTATATTGTTTTTTCCTGAATTTTTGTGATGTTTCTGATATGTTTTTCCCCCTCTTTTGTATAAGTATTTGCCTTTCTTCTTTTTTTTTTTAAATGATTTTATTTATTTATTTATTTGAGAGAGAAAGTGGGCGTGAGTTGGGGGGGAGGGCCAGAGGGAGAAGCAGCCTCCCCGCTGAGCAGTGAGCCCGATGTGGGGCTCGATCCCAGGACCCTGAAATCATGGCCTGAGCCCAAGCCAGACACTTAACTGACTGAGCTACCCAGGTGCCCCAAAAAGTATTTGCCTTTGCACCTAATTTTGTATTTGTAATCCTACTTTTTTCCCTTAAAGAGGGCCTCCTAAATTCCTTTGAAGTTCATACCCAACAAAACCTGCAAGGCATGAGATCATGCATGTCAAGAGGAGACAGTTGAAAGATGGAAGATGTGTTCTGTTTTAAATGATGCATCGAGGGGCATGTCTGGGTGGCTCGGTTGGTTAAATGATGCATTGAGGTAGCTAAAGAAGGCAGTTTGATTTGGTGATGGATATCATTATTGGCGATTTTTAGAATTCAATATGATTTTGGGAGTGAGAAGTAGAGGTTATGTAATTTTTGGAGAAAGTGCCAGTGGAGTCAAAAGAATGGCATTTTGGGGGAAAACAAGAAACAAGAAAGATGTGTGTGAAATGTGTGTGAGCGTGTGTGTGCACACACACACTTTAAAAATAGGTGTACATCTAAATGTGTTAAAGAGAGGGACAAAGATACAGCAAAGAAGGAAAAGTTAGAGACCATAGCAAGAGAGGTTAAAGCAGAGCGGAGATAGTGGCTACAGCAGGCTGGTCAAAGGAAGTGGGATCAAGGCGTAGGAGTGTCCTACGCAGTAGAATTCCGTGAAAGGGCCACCATCCATCCCTACAGACGTCAGGAGTTCTTTAGTCATCACCCTGTTAGCCCTGCATCAATGCCGAGTACAGTAATTGGTCTTCAGGATGCTGGTCCCAACTATCTTTTTCCTAAAACCATGATGTACGCTATGCTTAGTTGGCTCCACAGTTCTAAAATTTACATTTGGATGGTTATGTTGTTCATGACATAAGTGGAAGATAATCATCTCTATTAGTTTAACATGCTAAACATAGTTTTCCAAATTCTTTTTTGACTATATGAAGTAGTTGTCCAAAATCAAAGATCTATATCAAGGTTATATAGATTAATATATTTGTAAAATAGGTTATTTCTTCGTTTCATAGATGTTATAGCAAAGGGTACAGAATTGAGTAGGATGTTTGTGATTCCATCCACTCCTATTTGTTAGCTGTTCATTATACGCCAGGCCTAGGTTTAGGTGCTAGGGGTAGAGCAATGAACATCATGGACAGTCTCTGACTTCATGGAACTTATATTCTAGTTGGGGAGATAGAAAGTAAGCAAATAGGGGGCGCCTGGGTGGCTCAGTCGTTAAACGTCTGCCTTCGGCTCAGGGCGTGATCCTGGCGTTCTGGGATCGAGCCCCACGTCAGGCTCCTCCGCTGGGAGCCTGCTTCTTCCTCTCCCACTCCCCCTGCTTGTGTTCCCTCTCTCGCTGGCTGTCTCTCTGTTGAAAGAATAAATAAAATCTTAAAAAAAAAAAAAGACACTGTTTAAAAAAAAAAAAGTAAGCAAATAGGCACAAAAATATATAATTTATTATCAGAAGGTAGTGTGTGTCATGAAGTAAAACAAGGGAGAGTAAGATGACCGAGTGGTGGAGGAGGAGGAGGTTTAGATAATGTGGTAGGAAATTGACATAGCACTTTTTGTTAGTGTATTTAGAGAACTATTTTATGCAAGACAAATTGTGTTTACTGAGATCAACTGATTTAAAATTTCATAAGAGCAAATCTAGTCATCATTGTTTTCTCATCTCTAAAACTACTAATTAAAAATAGTAACTACTGGGGCGCCTGGGTGGCTCAGTTGGTTAAGCGTCTGCCTTCAGCTCAGGTCATGATCCCAGGGTCCTGGGATCAAGCCCCAAGTCGGGCTCCCTGCTCAGTGGGGAGTCTGCTTCTCCCTCTCCCTTTGCCCTTCCCGCCTGCTTGTGCTGTCACTCTCACGCACTCCCTCTCTCTCTCAATAAGTAAAATCTTGAAAAAAAAAAAAAAAAAGTAACTACCACGGGTGCCTGGGTGGCTCAGTTGATTAGGCATCCAACTCTTGATTTCTGCTCAGGTCAGTGATCTCAAGGTGAGATCAAGCCCTGAGTCAGGTTCCACGCTAGAGGGGTTTAAGATTCTGTTTGATTCTCTCTCTCCCTCTACCCATCCCCCCACCAAAAAAAGTAACTACCAAACAAAACAAAACAACAACCAGTAACTATCTAGTAGGTTTGTTGCAGGGCAGCAATTAATGTCTAGATTATATGTGTAGGTATGGTTTTGGTACAGTGCTTAAGATATTATCACCTCCCAATAAATGTTGACTCTTCTTTTTAATATGATTTTAATTTCAATTAATTATTATCTGTGCCTTTATGTGAACCATGTAAATTGTAAGATGACTAGCTCTTAAGTAACTTCTTTGCATATACGTCCAAATTCCACGTTGAAGCTTCTGTTTTTTTTTTAAATTTAGGGATCAAAAAATTTTTTTTCCATTGAGGTAAAATGTGCCTACTATAAGTATACTAATCTTAAATATACTGCTCAGTGAAAGTTTTTATAGGCATATATACCTGTGCAATCACCAGCCAGAGTCAAATACACAGCATTCCCAGGACACTGGAAGAAATCTTTGTTCACCCTTGGAGTCATTGCTCCCTTCATGTATAACCAATATTTTAACTTCTGTCTCCTTCTGTTTCTTTTGCCTATTTATGAATTTCATATAAATCAGATTATTGGTATGTCATCTTTTATATTTGTTTTCAGTTACTGAAAAGAATGCCTGTAAGATTCATCCATGTTACTACATGTCCCACTAGTTTCTTTTATAGTTCTGTGTGGTATTTGTAGTATAAATGTACCACAATTTATTTATTCATCCTGTAGTTTATGGACATTTGAGTTATTTCTATTTTTGGGGGACCATTAATACCAAAGCTATTGTGAACATGTTTATGTTTGATAGTTATATATATTAATTGTTGTTGACTATATACTCAGGAGTAGGTTTACTGAATTACAGGGTTGATATATATTTAACCTCTGAAGAAACTGCCAAGCAGTTTTCCAAAGTTGTACCAGTTTACACACTCAGTAGCAATTGATGAGAATTCCAATCTCCATATGCTAATTAACATCTCGAATGAGTGTTTGGCTGTTCTGTGATATGTGTAATTTGCATTTCATGGTGCTTGAATGCTTTATATATGTTGACTGGCCATTTGGATATTCTGTTCTGTGAAGTTCCTATTTAGATCTTTTGGCCCTTAAAAAAATTGTGTTGTTTTGGGGGCCCCTGTGTTGTTGTTCAATTGGTTTAGCCTCCAACTCTTGGTTTCAGCTCCAGTTGTGATCTCGAAGCGGTGAGCTCAGGGTTGTGATCTCAGGGTCATGGGATCAAGCCCTGTGTTGGGCTCTGTGCTCAGCCTGGGAGTCCGCTTGGGATTTTCTCTCTCCCACTCTGTCCTGTTCCTCCCCCCCCCCCCCGCCCCAAACCCCCCGCCGCTCTGGTCATGCTCTCAAATAAATAAATTTTAAAAATCTTTTAAAAATTGGATTGACTTTTTTATTATTGATTTATAGCAGTTATTTATATTCTTTAGGAATTCTATATATAAAATCGTTTCTGGATTTACGTATCGGAGAAAATATCTCCTGGTGGTCTGTGGCTTATCTTTTTGTTCTCAGTGATAACTTTTGGTGAACAGAAGTTTTTAATTTTAATGTAGTCTAGCTTATTTTTTTTCCAGTATGTTAGTAGCTTTTAGTAACTTGGTAGCTTTAGTTTTTAGTGAGTAGTTAAATAGTCTTTTGAATATTAACTTGAAAAATCTTTGCCCACACAGAAGATCATAAAGGTATTCTCTTATATTTTTTTCTTGAAGCTTTACAGTTTTACCTTTCACTTTTAGATCACTTTTTGTGATCTATCTTGAATTAATTTTCATTCATGGTGTGAAATTGGGGTCAAGGTTCATTGTTTTTTCAATGTTTTTCAAGGTTCGTGTTTTTCCAGTACTCTGGCTCCATTAATTGAAAAGATTGTCTTTTCCCCCACATATTTGTGGTGATGTCTTTTTCAAAGGCTGAGTGTCTATATATGTGTGGATTTATTTTTAGACTTTGTTTCATTGGTCTTATTTGTCCATCCTTTGACCATTGTCATACTATCACATTATAGTAAATCTTGAAATCTGGTAGTGTAAGTACTTCAAGTTTGTTCTTCTTAAAAGATGGAGGAAGAGCTTGGCTACTCTGGGATCTTTGCATTTCCATATAAATTTTAGGGTCAATTTGTTAATTACCACAAAGAAGGTTCCTAGGATTTTGATTGGGATTGCATTGCACCTACAGATTAATAGGGGAGAATTGGTGTCATAACAATATTTAGTTTTCCAACTGAACTGTGGTCTGTATCTCCATTTATTTACATTGTTAAATATTTTTCTCAATTTTTAATTTACTTTTTAATAATACATTTTATTTTAGTTTTTATTAGTCTTTTTTTTTCTATTGAAGTGTAATGAACGTAACACATTATATTAGTGTCAGGTGTACAATATAATGATTTGACAATTCTATAACTTAGTGTTCATCAAGATAATTATACTCTTGATCCCTTTATCTATTTTACTCCTACCCCCAGTGCACCTCCTGTCTGGCAACCACTAGTTTGTTCTCTAAGTGTGTTTTTTTGTCTCTTTTTTCTTTGTTTACTTTGTTTCTTAAATTCCATATATGAGTGAAATCATATGGTATTTGTCTTTCACTTATTTCTGAGCATTTTACCCTCTAGGTCCATTCATGTTGTTGCAGATGGTAAGATTTCATTCTTTTTTATGGTTGAGTAATATTCCATTATATATATATATATATATATATATATATATATATATATATATATATATAAATAAATAAATCACATCGTCTTTATCCATTCATCAATGGATAGGCATTTCTGTTGCTTTCACATCTTGGCTATCGTAAATAATGCTGCAGTTAACATGGGTGCATATATCTTTTTGAATTAATATTTTCATTTTCTTTGGATTAATACCCAGTAGTGGAATTGCTGGGCCATAGGGTAATTCTATTTTTAACTTTTTGAGGAACCTCCATACTGTCTTCTACATGGCTGCACCAGTTTGCATTCCCACCAACAGCATGAGGGTTTCTTTTTCTCCACGTCCTTGCCGACACCTGTTGTTTCTTGTGTTTTTGATTTTAGCAATTCTGACAGGTATGAGGTGATATCTCATTGTGGTTTTGATTTGTATTTCCCTGGTGATGAGTGATGTTGAGCATTTTTTCATATCATTTCTGGTTTTTTGTTTTCAGTATATTTTACCCATCTTAGATTTATTATTTGATTTTTGTTATTATATAATAAATGGTGTTTCCTAAATTTCGTTTTCTGTTTATTACCCCAGAGAAATATAATAGAAGTCTTGAACTTACATCAGACAGCCTTACTAAATTCACTTGTTTATTATAGTTTCTTGTTTGTAGATTTCTTTGCATTTTCTATGTATATAATCATGTTAGCTATGAGTAAAGGCAATTTTACTTCTTTCTGATCTTTATTCTTTATACCCACCCTTTTATTACCTTATATTGACTAGAACCTCCAATGTAATGGTGGATAGAAATGATGATAGTGGACAGTGTCATTTTTTCCCCAACCTCAGGGGAAGGTATTCAGTATTTTACCATTACAATTGATATTAACTGTAGTTGGTGTGTGTGTATGTGGTGTTTTTTGTTTGTTTGGGGGTTTTTTGGGGGGTCATAGATACCTTTTATCATTTTAAGGAATTTATGTTCTATTCCTAGATTGCTGAGAGGTTTTTTAAATGATGAATGAGTATTAAATTTATCATACACTTTTTTCTGAATCTATTGAGATGATCCTGGGATTTCTCTTTTTCATTTTGTGTATGCAGTGATTCACTCTGGTTTATTTCTGAATGTTGAGCCAACATTGTATTCTTAGAATAAATCCTACTTGGTCATATATATTATGCTATATATATGTTGTAGGATATATCTTGCAAAATTATATTATTATTCTTCGAATTTTCATCTATGTTCATGAGACGTGTTGGTCTGTAATTTTCTTTTCTCATAATGTCCATGTCAGATGTTGGTAATAGGATTATGGTGGCCTCATACAAAGACTTAGTGTTTCCTTTTTCACTGTTGGCTGAAAAAATTGTTTACGATTGGTTTCAGCTACTTTTAATCTGTATGATCATTTCTTTATCCTCCCTTTTATAAAGTTTGTGAAGTAGTCCTCCAAACAGGGTTATGGTTGTCTTCTTTATAATTGAGGAAACAAGCTTAGAGAAAGCAAGCAGGGTTAGGCAGCTGGTATTTACTGAACTGGTATTAAAAACCAGTTCTGCCTTTCCTCAGAGCCCATGCAGCATGGTGCACCTGGAGGAAAATGACTGACCCAAGTCTTCATAGGTGATCTTAAGAAATGTTAGAGGAGTTGTTTTTCTGAAAACTTCTTTTGAAACCTGACTTTCTCCTCATCTGAGATTCACACTAATGATGCCTGCATCTTAGCTGGTTGTGGCTTAAAGGAGCTAAGCTTTATAATTCTCTGTTGGCTCTGTCAAATGAAAAGTCCATCCATTCCAAAACTGAACAAATCAGTTTTATTTCTCTGTGGGAACAAATGGTTACTTGGAATTTACTGGAATTCCTCTTTTTCCAAATCCACATAGTCCTGGCAAAAATTCTTTGGCTTTGTAGAAGTTCAGATATTTCCAACCTTGACTTTTTCTAGCATATGATAGGTTAAGATTCTGCTTACCCTATACTGACAGGTCCAAGCATATGGGGAAAAGCTTCATACAAGGGAAATACAAGGTGATTTTTGAGACTTATTTAATACTTTATATTTACCCAGGTTCAATCATTCTTATCAAGGAGCCTTTCTTATAAAAATAAATTTTAACTTTTATCTCATGTGGAAGCATCTTTTCTGTTAAGTGATATAAAATACATGAAAAAGTATACCTTGTTTGTTGATTACCAAAGACTTCAGATTTGCAAATAACTCTTTACTAATGACTTCTCATTCTATAACTGTTTACATTTTATTTTTAGGATTATACTAGAAATGTTTGACTCCTTTATGAGTTTTCAGCAAGTTATAATGTTGTTTAATCACCGAAGTTTATACTGTGCCAATCACATCATTTTATTTCTTCATATGAAAGACTGAGTAAGTTTGTCTCATTTCCAGTCAACTTAGGGAGAAAGTCTGGCTCCCTTTGAAACAGCTTCTCATTTTTAAAGCATAAAGTGTTATTTAGTGAAACCTACAAAAGAATAATATTAGAGTAGGTAGTTCTGTTAGGGGGAAAATGTTCTATGTTAATAAGATCTCAGTACCTTAGAGCTGGAAACTTTCAAGAGACCATTTAATCCTTCTAGTAGATATTGCTATCTCAAGAAGGTTATTTTCCTGAGAAATATAGTATTTACTGCTGTTAAAATTCTTTATTAATTATGGGTACCTCCAACAACAGAGATAGAAATTTAGTTTAAAGGAATAGCTGTTATTTTTAGTCTTATCACTTTAAAAATTTAAAGTATTGGCCTACTGGTTCTTTTCCTTCTCTTTGGTTCTGCTGGGAATAGTAGACCATTATTCTCTTCACATTCTATAGGTCTATTATGTGGACTGTAATATTTAGTAAGGTTATTTATTAGTGTGAGAATTAAGGATTTCATTTTGATTTTTATATAAAGCTAAACACGAATCAACTTGATAGTTACTTATTTGTGCTAGATAATAAAAGTTTAAGTTTTGAAGGTTCAATATTTTAATAGAATTGGGAACATTTGCTCTAGAAGTTGTATTAAAATTCTGAGACAGAAGAAGTTGATTGATTTTATTACAATAATGCTGTTAAATGAAAAATAAAAAAAAATATCAAGGTAAGCTGCCAAAAACAAGTATTTAATAAGGAATATTAATGTTGAATTACTTATGAACTGAAAACTATAATTCTTTGCCCAAGATTAATATCATAGTACAGTGCTTTCACTATCCTAGAGAAGGCTTGCCAGTTTTTCCCATATTTAAGGTATTATTTCTTAAAATATTTGGTGAATTAAAAAAAAAAAGATTACTGAAATTCCTGAAGTTTTTCCTCTCTATGGTCTCACTTCTAATGTTCAAGTGATACTCTCACTAGTAAGATCTCCTAATAAGAGTGAATTTATTCCCCTGTTGTAGACGTTCTGATGTCATTATTTCCTTTTCTGTGTTTTATCGTGGTTCGGTTATTTAATGGGAACCTGACGCAGTGAAAGGGCAAAAGGTTAGCTGGAAGAGAGGAGAGATGAAACTGAAACTAGAAGTGGTTAAATATACACTAGTCAGTTATCAGTTACTCCTTGCGTAGTATCCACGGTCAGTTTTAAATTGGTACTGTCATTTCCTTGTTTTTCAGGAGCGTGGCTTGCAGAATCCCCTTTGATCATTTTGTTAACAGATCCGAGCGTCTATTTTGTACATTTCTGTGAACACCCAGGTCACTGATTGTCCTCAAGTGATAGGGATCAATTTTAATATTAATGTTGTAAAACATAAAGAACTTAAACTTCCCCACTGGTTTTATTTTGTGTATTTTAAGGACAAAAATAAATGAATTTATTAATATCCTACTTCTCTCTCATCGGAATGAATGAATAGGTTTAGCTGTTTTTCCTGTTAGCATTTTCTTATGTTTTACTAAATGAGAAGGCTAAAACGAGTAGTAGATAATTACCTACATTGCAGTTATCTCTGGATTCCAGTTACTTATACCATCTCTTTACAGCTAATAATCAAAAATAGTTTCGAAAGCTCAAAAAGTTTTAATATAAAATTTCTCAATTTTTGGCATGATTTTATTTCTTTCAAAGTAACCCATGCACACAGTTAAAAAATGAAATGGTACTAAAAGACTTAAAATGAAAATTCCAGTCCCCTTTCTAGTTCTTCCCTACACTCTAGCCTTGCTCTGCAGACATAATCACTCCAAATTCTTTTCACTGTTTATTATGGTGTTTGTCTGCATAATTTAAAATAATCTGCCTCTCTGCCAATATGTTGGTTTCAGCAGTTCTTACTACTGAGAGTTTAGGTTTCTCAGATTCCTGTCCTTCCACTCTTCTTCCATTCTCTTACTGTAGCTATGTCACAATTTTAAAACCTATTTTTGGTGTTTGCATGCTTTGATTATGGAACTAGTGTTTACTATTGAAGTCAGTAGTCTTTTTTCTTTTTTTCTTTTTAAATACAGTGTTACTGTTAAAGAGGTCAAAGCCATTCCGATTTCTCTCTGGAAGCATTTAGGATTTTCTTTACCCTATATTGTGGTGGTGTGTCTTGGTATAGGTCTTTTTTCAATCATGTGCTGACATTTGATGGGTCTTTTTATTTAGAAGATTCATGCATTTTAATTTTGGGAAATTCTCCTGTGGTTTCTGGTACTTTCTTCTTTCCCCTTTTTTCAGTTCCTCCTTTCTGGACTTCCTATTAGTTGGACACTGTATCTTCTAGGTTGACATTGTATCTCCTAGAATAATTGCTTAATTAAAAAAATTGTTTTTTCCTCCCAGGGACACTGGGGTGGCTCAGTTGGTTAAGCGTCTGCTTTTGGCTCAGGTCATGATCCCAGGGTCCTGGGATCAAGCCCCGCAATCAGGCTCCCTGCTCAGCGGGGAGCTTGCTTCTCCCTCTCCCTCTGCCTGCTGCTCCCCCTGCTTGTGCTCTCTCTCTGTTGAATAAATGAATAAAATCTTAAAAAAAATATTTTTCCTCCCAGAGTCCACCTCTTAGGCTTTTTGTTTTTCTAGTTGTCCTTTACTTCATCTTCCCATCCTCCTACTGAATTAAAAAATGTTTGTTACCATAGTTTTATTTTCTCAGAGGACTTTTTTGTTCTCTGTTCCTATTTTAATTCAATGTTTTGTTTCATGGAATAAATATCTCCTCTTACCTCTCTGAGATTATTAATAACAGTTTATTGATTTTTTTTGTTTTTGTTTTTCTCCCATTTCCTAATTTCTTGTGGTTCATTTTGGTTTTTGACTTTCTATTACTTAGTCCTCTCCAAAGCATACTCATAAGTACTTTGATTTGGTTAATTCAGGAGATGATTCCAGGAATTATAATGAGAGAATAGGGAAGTGAGAACAGAAAGAGAGGAAATCTAATGAAGTGTATTGATTGAATGGTTTTCTTCTGTGGGCAGTTGAGGTTCAGTATTACTGGAGACCCTTGGAAAGACTATAGAACTGTGCTGTCCAGTACTAACTACTAACCACATATGGTTATTTAAATTTAAATAAACTAGGGGCGGCTGGGTGGCTCAGTCAGTTAAGCATCCAACTCTTGATTTCAACTCAAGTCATGATCTTGGGTCATGAGATCGAGCCCCACATGGGGCTCCACACTCAGCAGAGTTTGCTTGTCCCTCTATCTCTGCACCTCCCCTTGTGCTCTCTCTCTCCCACCTCCCTCTCTCAAATAAATAAATAAATAAATAAATAAAATCTTTAAAAAAAATTCTCTCTCGCCTTCTCCCTCTGCCCCTCCCTGCCTCTCTAAAAACAGTAAATAAATTTAAATAAACCAAATAAAATTAAGAATTCAGTTTTTAGTCACACATGCTTTATTTCAAGTGCTCAGTTGCCATTTGTGGCTAGTGGTTACCATATTGGACAGTACAAATACAGAATATTTCCATACTGGTTTAGAACATACCTCAGAATTTCTGCCCCACTGCGGTGTGGGAAAACTGGGCTCTTTATCTACCAGCCTCTGTCCTTTACTGGTTAAAGGTTGCTCCTGGAGTTGTGAACTTCCTATCACTTCTGACCTGCTTCTAACATAGATTGTACCAGTCTACTTACTATCTCACCTCTGTTTTCTCCTGAGCACCTGCCGACACCAAATGCAGAGTTTGTCTAGTTGATTTTCACCAGTTTGAGGGAAGTAGTCACTTGATTCAATATGGTGGAGATAGTCTTTTATAAGCAAAAATAATGTAGATTTTCAACCCAACGCCCCAGATTTTAGTGGGAAATCTTACTCCAAAATTCTACGGCAATTGCTGTCTTTAAGTTCTGTCTTTGGAGGGTTCTGTGGAGTAAATTGACTTCTTATTCAAATCCCTTACTGTAGGCATTTAGGTTTCAATCTTCTTTGATCTACAAATTACCACCCCTTTAGAACTTAAGAAAAAAATTATGACATACAGTAGACTTTTGAACAACATGGGGGTTAGGGACATCAACTCACCTGTGCAGTTGAAAATTCATGTATAACTTCTGACTCCCCCCAAATTTAACTGCTAATAGCCTTCTGTTGACCAGAAGCCTTACCAATAACTTAAATAGCTGATGAACACATACTTTGTATGCTATATGTATTATGTACTGTGTTCTTACAATAAAGTAATTTAGAGAAAAGAAAACATTAAGACTATCATAAGGAAGACAAAACACATTTATAGTACTGTATGTATATTTCTTGAAAAACATCCATGTGCAAGTGGACCTTCACAGTTCAAACCTATGTTCAACAGTCAACTATGTAATGTTTCAAACATATGGAAAAGCATGAAGAAAAATATACTTGTAATTCATATAATGCTGACATAAACTCAGGTTTGTCCTGATCATTGTCTTTTTTTTTTTTTTTTTTTAATGCCCAGAGTCTTTCATTTGATTAAATTTCAGGAGACTTCCACCACTTATTGATAGCAAGTCTGGTAAGATTGTATGGTTTTTTTCTCTTCTACCTTGCTGTGTTAGTTTGCTAATATCTTATTGAGAACTTTGTCTCTATTTTCATAAGAGATCTTGGCATATAATGTTCTTTTCTTATAACAGCTATTTTCATTTTAATGTTAAGGTAGTACTAGACTTATGAAAAAAAGTCAGTGAGTGTTACCTCTTTTTCTGTTATCTGGAATACTTTGTACAAAATTGGGATTAGTTATTCCATAAATGCTTAGCTGAACAACCCAGTTTAGGGCTAGTTGTATTTGTGTGTGTGTGTGTGTGTGACACTCCTTTGTTCTAATATTTTTCTTCCTAAAGTACATTTTAAAAAATAGTTCTTTCACTTATGATCTGCTAGTAGTAAGCTCTTTTTGTATATTTGACGGTTTCTTTTTAAAACACTCTTGAGGGATGCCTGGGTGACTCAGTTGGTTAAACGTCTGCCTTCGGCTCAGGTCATGATCTCAGGGTCCTGGGATTGAGCCCCGCATTGGGCTCCTTGCTCAGTGGGGAGCCTGCTTCTCCCTCTGCCTGCTGCTCCCCCTGCTTGTGCTCTCTCTCTCTGACAAATAAATAAAGAAAATCTTAAAAAAAGGAAAGAAAACACTCTTGAATGACAGTTTAGCTAGGTATTGAATTCTAGACTGACAGTTGTTTTTTCTCTTGAGCTTTTTTCCCCCTTCTTCCTCAAATATCTTTGAAAAATTTCCAAATTTCTTCTCTTTACAGTTTGGCATGATGACCAAGTGGCTTGATATTTAGTCTGAGTCTTACTTAAATTTTAAGTCTTTACATTTATAAAGTAGAAACTAATTTTTAAATAGATACCCCAGTTTCTAGTTAGATACCAACAATATTTATGACAAAAAGCATTTTATAATCTCAGATCTCTTTAGTTTTAATGGTAAGAATTGTTTCAAAAGTTTAAACCAGCATTTCTGAATCATTATATTCTGTATTAGAACCTATTGACTTAATGGGTTTGGGGTAGGGGTCCAGGCCTGGATTGTCTTTCAGCGTACCCCAGATAATTCTGATATATAGACAAGGATTAAGAAATACTGAGCTACAAATTGATCTGTACATTCAATGAAATTCTAATATAAATTTCAGCAGTCTTCTTCCTTTTTTTTTTTTTTGAAAGGAATTAAACATATAGGGAAGACAAATTAATAGTCAAAGAAATAAAGAAAAAACCATAGTTGGACTTATGTTACCAGATTTTAAAGTTTACTTAAATACAGCGTGGTAGTAGTGATAGGAGAGACATGGTGGATCAGTGGAATAGAATTGAGTGTCCAGAAATAGATCCACATATAAGTTCAGTTGTTTTTTGGCAAAGGTACCAAAGCAATTCAAAGGCGGAAGTTACAGTCTTTTCAAATGTACTAGAACAACTGGATAATGTGTGTGGAAAAAAGTAAACAGTGACTCTTACCTCATACCATACACAAAAAATGGGTTATAGGCTAAAATTTAAAAATAAAAAAACTGTAAGACATTTAGAAGAAAACATTGAATATGAGAAACACAAACCATGAAAGAAAAAATTAACTGGATTTCATCAAAATGAAAGACTTTTGTTCTGTGATATCTATCAGTAAGAAAATGGAAAGGTAATCTCTGACATGGGAAAAATATTCATGATACATATATCTGGCAAATGACTTCTATCCTGAACATTTAAAGAACTCTTACAACTCAATAAAAAAGAAAACAAATGATCCAGTTAAAATTAGGCAAGAGATCTGAATGTTGCTGGAAAGCATGTAAAATGGTACATACCTGTGGAAAATATTTTGGCAGTTTAGCATACAATCTTTGATTCCTCTACTAGGTATTTGCCAAAGTGAAGTGAAAACATTCATTTAATATCATTAAAAAAAATTTGTTCATACATGTTTATAACACTTTTTTTTCATAATAGCCCCAAATTAGAAACAACCCAAATTTTCATCATAGGTGCATGAGTAAACCAATTGGGTATATTTCTGTATGGAATACTAGTCACTAATAAAAAGGAATAAACTTTGAATACACACAGCAACATGGGTGAATCTCAAAACATTAACAAAATCATCATGCTTAATGGAAGAAGCCGTATACAAAAGAGTAAATGCTATATAATTCAATTTATTATATTCTAGAAAATAAAAACTAATTTATAGTGTCAAAAAGCAGATCATTATTGGGGCTAGTGATAAAGAGAATTGTTTGCAGAGGAATGTTTAGGAATGTGAAGGTCTTTTAAAATAAAATATTTTAACCTTTAATTGAACGTTGATATAGCATGAATGTTAATCATATGTTACAATTACACCCTGTTGTATATTACTGGGAATCTTTTATTACTTATATAATAATAAGGTGAAAAGACTGTATACAATCTTTAAAAATGTAGAGAGTAGGTATTTCTAGATCTTTAATGTGAGCCTATTAAAGACAAAAAAGTTTAACCACTGTTTTGTATATGTTGAATTAACCTCTGAGCAAAATAGGATTCAATGACCATATTGTTAGACTGTCGGAGTAATTGGACACAAATGAGGAAGTGCTGAGTCAGGTACTCCAGGACTTCGGCTGTTGCCCTGGAAACTGTTTGCATCAAACTTGCTAGCAATAACCTCCCTCCCTCCTTCTCTTCCATTTCCCCGTCTCTTCCTCCCTTTCATTTCTCTCCTCCTCTCTCTGCTTTCTTTTTGATGATGGCAGTACAAGTTAAATTTGTGTACTCATCTAGACTCATGGTTGTGTAAATAAAATTTATTTTTTAAAGATTTTATTTATTTGAGAGAGGCAGAGAGAACACGACTGGGGGAGGGGCAGAGAGAGAGGGGGAGGGACAAGCAGACTCCCTGCTGAGCGTGAAGCCCCAGGGGCTGGATCCCAGGACCCTGAGAGCATGACCCGAGCTAAAGTCAGACACTTAACCAACTGAGCCACCCAGGTGCCCCTTGTGTAAATAAATTTTGTAAAAAAATTGAGTTGAATGAAGAAGGAATATCAAAACTATAGTTTCAAGTAGACTTTATTATACAGAACTTGATTAATTTTTTAAAGTATTACATTTTCTTGGCATCTATAATTCAGTTAAGAAGATAGATTGCAGTTTACTGAGGGACCTTGGGTAAATTACTTAAGTTCTCTGTCACTCAATTTCTCATTTGTAACATGGCAGTGATAACAATACCCTAACTCCTAGTGGTATTGTAAGGATTAGCTAAATAATATTTGTTTCACATCTGATCATGACAATTTTTATAATTTTAAAGAAAAATACTGATGTGCCATTTTCAAAGAAATGAAAAGATTTGTATTGTGTATTTTAGATCATATATATGATTGAATTTGTAAAATTGTATATGTTGCCAGTATATTAGGTTCATGTAATAATCTTATAGATTAGTGCAATATTTACTCGTTTTTAGAGTTTTTGGCCACTTTCATAGATTTCAAAGTGGCTGTAAAGACATAATTATAGTTTTCATATATATACATACATTAGCATCTTTGTGTATGCCATATTAGAATATATCTCAGACATCTGATAGCATGTAATGCCAAGATTGATTTCTCCCTCATTGTTAGTCATCTAGCAAATATTGAGTACCTATTGTATATCAGAGGCTGGGGGTACCACAGTGAATAAGACTGTGAAGATCCCTGCTGTCATGGAACTCAGATTTCATTGTTGAAGAAGATACCAGGAAGAAGTGATTAGAGAAGAAAACACAAGGAGCAGGATAACTTGAGATAGTGGTAAGTGCTGAGATGAAAATAAAACAGGATGATAGGAAGGACTAGAAGGACTACCATAGCTTACATGGCTGTAGAAGGCCTTTGTAAGAAGACGACATTTGATCTGAGACTTGAATGATGAGGATACGGTCTCATGAAGACCTGTGCATGGATTTTCTAGTCAGTGGAAAAGAGCAAAAATTGAACTGTACATTTTATCCCAAAGATGACAGTTATAGTGCTCAGAATTGTTGTTAGAAAACAACTCATACAGACCATGAATGAGCTGGTGATTAAAATTAATATTTTTAAAAATAATAAGTTATATGCAAGCTAAAGTTCATATAATTCAAGTAACAATAAATACATTTTTTAGACTCCACAGGGTAGACTTTATCTGTCATTACATAATAGTTAATATAAATTTAAAATGAATGATTAAAATGGATTTAAATTTTATAGCCATCATAGTACTGATCGGATCAGGCAAGAGTCATCAATGGATGCTAAATATATGAGAAACTTTTAATGAGGAGTGGGATATTTACATGATTTTAAAGTGTTCCCTCACAGAATGCTTAGTAGTAGCAAAGGAAAAAAATAGTAACCATACAGAGGAGAAATCAGGCAGCATCTTGATCCAATGTCATGAAAATTAGTATTAACAGTAAGGGGTAGGTGGACACCATGTGGTTCCAGATGTGATTCTCTAAGCAGCATTAGTATTTCAACCAGGAATGAATAATCTGAACCTAATTATGAAAAAACAGACAAATCCAAAATGAGGAACATACTATTAAAAATAAAAAAGTTGGGGCACTTGTGTGGCTCAGTCAGTTAAGCGTCTGCCTTTGGCTCAGGTCATGATCCCAGGATTCTGGGATCAAGCCCCACAATGGGGCTCCCTGCTCAGCAGAGAGCCTGCTTCTCCCTCTCCCTCTGCTGCTCCCCATGCTTGTTCTTCCTCTCTCTCTGTCAAATAAATACATAAAATATTTAAAAAATTAAAAATAAAGTAATATTCTCTTTTTTTTTGAGAGAGAGTGCAAGCATGAATGAAGGGGGGAGGGGCAGAGAGAGAAGGAGAGGGAGAATCTAAGCAGGCTCCACACCCAGCGCAGAGCCTGATGCGGGACTTGATTTCACGACCCCGAGATAATGACCTGAGCTGAAGTCAGGAGTTGGATGCTTAACTGAGCCACCCAGTTGCCCCAAAAGTTATATTCTTAAAAATGTCAGTGTCATGAAAGGTAAAGAGAAGATTTAGAAAGGCATAAGATTAAAGGAGACTAACGAGACATAACTGAATGTAATATTTGTAGGAAAAACTATAGGGTATTATTGGATCAGTTGACAGAATTGGAAAAGTACAGTAGATTGGTACAAATATTTAGTAATGTTGGTATTTCTGAAGTTAATAACTATAATGTAATTACATAAGAGAATGTCCTTATTCTAAGAAATTTACACTGAATGGAGCGCCTGGGTGGCTCAGTCGTTAAGCGTCTGCCTTAGGCTCAGGGCGTGATCCTTAAAAATATTAAGGGCGTGAGCCCCATATCAGTCTCCTCCGCTATGAGCCTGCTTCTTCCTCTCCCATTCCCCCTGCTTGTGTTCCCTCTCTCACTGTCTGTCTCTCTCTCTGTCAAATAAATAAATAAAATCTTTAAAAAAAAATGTACACTGAAGAATTTAAGGATAAAAGGCATCTTATAAGCAGTATTCTCTCAAAACTTTCCAGGGGAAATACATATGTGTAGAGAGAGTGTGCACAAAAGAGTGCGTAAATGATAAGGCAAATAGGACAATGTTAACAATAGATGAGTCTGGGTAAAAGACATACAGGGCTTCTATGCACTAATCTTAGTTTTGCACAACTCCTCTGTAAGTTTGAAATTATGTTCAAGTTAAATGTTAAAAAATAGATTAAAGGGCGCCTGGGTGGCTCAATTGGTTAAGCGACTGCCTTCGGCTTGGGTCATGATCCCGGAGCCCCAGGATCGAGTCCTGCATCGGACTTCCTGCTCAGTGAGCAGTCTCCTTCTCCCTCTGACCCTCTCCCCTCTCATGCTCTCTTACTCTCAAATAAATAAATAAATAAATAAATAAATAAATAAATAAATAAATAAACAAAATCTTTAAAAAAATAGATTAAAGGCTCTTTTCTTTGTTTGTAAAGATGACTCCCAAGAGCTGTTTATAAAAACAAAGATTTTTGATCAGTAGTATTTTATTGTGTATGAAATAGGGAGGAGTAATTCCAAAATGTAGCTAAATCTCAATAAGTCAGAAATGGTACTAATTCTGTGTGGAGGAATGTCTCATGCAGAACAGCAATGGCTGCCATAATTAGCAGGTGTTAAATATTGGGTTACAAAGTAAATATTTTTAAGAATCTTGAGCTGGGAAGGATTAGTGTGGGCTCTATGTAAGGACCCTAAAGAAGTTAGTGTAGTAGTACTGATGGTTAGGTGAGAGAGAGAAAGGGAAATGGAGAAAGTGAATTTGGAAGTTATCCATGTAAAGGCTGCCACTGTAGAGCAGTGATTCCAATCTTTTCCTTCCAGAGGTCACTTACATCTCATTCATTTTTTTAAAAAAAGATTTTATTTATTTATTTGAGAGAGAGAGTGCCTGAGTGGGGGGAGGGAGGGGCAGGGGCAGAGAAAGAAGCAGACTCCCCACTGTGCAAGGAGCTGGATGTGGGGCTCAATCCCAGGACCCTGGGATCATGACTTGAGCCGAAGGCAGATGCTTAACTGCCTGAGCCACCCAGGTACCCCATATATCTCATTGATTATTAACATGAACTTTTTTTCTCTTCACATTTAAAACCACTGAAGTCTGGATGTGCCTTACAATCAATGGCATCTGACCATCAGTGTCCGTGTGTGTAGGAGTGCCGACCACACTGACTCCATCTTTTTCTTCATCACCCCTCACTCCTTCCCGCAAGGACCTCCCTCGGGACTACATGTCCCAGGCCTCTTGGAGGTTAATGTGTGCCTTGACCCGAGTGTGAGAAGGCTTGCTCTGATCTTCCTGACGTGGAGCACAGAAGGCGCCACCTGAGGGGACTGGTGGAGACCCTCTGGCACACAGATGGCGGCACTTGACAGAACTGCCTTGTGACCTCACCACCATACCCCTTGCTCTGTAAAAGCTGGGGATTAAGGTCTGGATTTGGCAGGGCATGGGGTCAGAGAATGGCTGCAGAGTGCCGTGGGTCGTTGGCATGCCCGATAGCCCTCTGTCAGTAAGTTATGCTGAATAAAACTCCGTGTGAATGGTATGGAGTGATGGTGACATTTTTCTGTCCCAGAGTGCCTTCTCGGTCTGGAGGATACTTTACTGACCATTCTTCACCCGGTAAGAGTGTGGATTAAAGTTAATTCTTCCGTAAAAGATGTGCGTTTGCTTCTGCCAGTAACAAGAGGCCATTTTATTTATTCCTTGGTTTTTTTAAGATTTTATTCATCATTTATTTGAGAGAGAGAAAATGAGTGGGCAGAGGGAGAGGGAGAAGCCAGCTCCCCGCTGAGCAGGGAGCTCCACGAGGGGCTCCATCCCAGGACTGGGATCATGACCTGAGCCGAAGGCAGACGCTTAACCAATCGAGCCACCCAGGCTCCCCGACCAGAGGCTATTTAAAATTAAATTTTGTGGTTGAGTTCTTCCATACTAGTAGTATGAATTCAGATTACAAATCCGTGTAAGCTGTCAGTGGTAGTTCACCTTTGGAGAGGAGATACCCCCATTCCAGTAGTGCAAGATTCAGAAGACAAGTTTCTGTGTTGTTGCTTTCCATGTACAGTAGGCCCTTGAACAATGCGGGGGTTGGGGCACTGACCCTGCCTCACAGTCCAAAATCCACGTACAAGTTTTGATCCCTCAGAGCTTAACTGCTGATAGCCTACCTACTGTTGATTGGAAGCCTTACCGAGACCTTGAAGAGTCAATTAACACACGTTTTATATGTTGTGTGTGTTATATACTGTATTCTTACAATAAAGTGACCCAGGGGAGTCCTTCTAAAGGTAAAACAACACCCTGCATCTGTAGTTCAAACCCCCTTAAGCCATTTGTGTTGGCAAGAGTTTACAGTGTGAAGGCACGGTCAGTTTTCGGTTTTGAGTACATTTCGGATGACATTGTAGAATAGATGAGTGAGCGTACAAAGGCCTTGGCGTTGGAACTGGTTTTGAATCCTCTGCTGCTTACCTTTGGACGTGACTTCACCTCTCTGAACCTTGCTTCCCTCATCTAGAGAATGGATATGCAATACTGTTCTGATGCCATATTGTGGGCCTTCAACCAGACAGTATATGTAAAGGTCTAATGAGGCATCTGGTACACGTGTGGTGTTGGATAGATGATTCTTTTTTTTTTTTTTTTTGGTTGACTATGAAACTTGAGGTTTTTGGTTTCCCAGGATATCCCCTTCTACTAATCCCTTTTGTTTTAGAAATACATCGTGGTCACTCATTTCCCATTGCCCCCGAAGGGATGGGCACATTACTACTCATCCTGGCCAATCTAGGTAAATCTGAATTATAGATATAACGGGTACAGGGGATAAAATGACATTTGCAGTTATTTGTGGATTGAATCTTCACTGTCTCTACTTAAGAATCTCAGAGTGAGTAGGGCCTAATTGGTCTGAAGTTTAACGGGTGACCCAGAATGCGGGTGAAAGGACCAGAAGGGTACTGAGTCCATGTCAGCATTCTCAGCTGGTAAAAATGGTATTTGTGTTCTCCATTGGGATAGTCAGCTAGAGATCTCGACGTGGCCACATTCACATAAAAGATTGCAATTTGATTAGGATTTGAGAACATGTTAGGGAAGGAAAAAATTCCCCTTGAAATCATCGTGGACACTGAGTAGTGTGGTAGAAATGAATATAAGCTGAGAAGCCAAGAAAAAATGTCATTCTTCCAAGAGTAAGGATAGCTATATCTAGAGAATAGTATATAAACTCCTGCCATTTGTACTTGCTTTCTTGTTTTGATGTCCACTAGTTTTTAAATTTTACTCAAGATTGGAAAAGCGGTTTATGTGGGTGTGTCAGAAATATGTTTTTAAATTAAGTGATAATCCTTGGGGCACGTGGGTGGCTCAGTCCGTTAAGCGTCTGCCGTTAGCTCAGGTCATGATCCTGGGGTCCTGGGATCAAGCCTTGCTTTGGGCTCCCTGCTCAGCGGGGAGTCTGCTTCTCCCTCTGTCTCTTAAATAGATCAATAAAATCTTTAAAAAAGAGTAGATGATAATCCTGTGGGTTGACTTAATTTTCTTTGTAAATGGTTGCATGGGAGAATCGAATACATGTCCTCCTACTAATGTCAGATTCAAATAATGCCTTAATATAATGTCTTAAATAATGAACTATCTGGTTATACTACAGATTGTCCCATGATTCTGTTAACATATCTTGTAAAGTTGTACAAAAGAATGAGATTGAGATTCTTTACCGTCAGGCACTTAGATTTATTTCATTTAGTATTTATTTAAAAAATTTGAATACTAGTTATATGCAAGACACTATCATAAATACAGAGGATACAAATAGTTTTATGCCTTGGGCCAGTTATATTCTCAGAGAGATTTAAAATATATTTTTTTAAAGATTTTTTTGTTTGAGGGGCTCCTGGGTGGCTCAGTCAGTTCAGTATCTGCCTTTGGCTCAGACTGTGATCCTGGGGTCCTGGGATTGAGCCCTGCATTGGGCTACCATATCAGTGGGGAGCCTGCTTTTCCCTCTCCTCCCCGCTGGCACTCACTCATCTTGCTTATGCTCTCTCTTGCTATCTTTGTCTCTCTCTCTTAAATAAATAAATAAAATCTAAAAATAAAATAAAATAAAGATTTATTCATTTGAGAGAGGCAGAGAGAGAGAGCATGAGCAGGGGCGGGGGGGGGGGGGGAGAGGGAGAAGGAGACTCCCTGCTGATGCAGGGCTTGATCTGAGGACTCCTGGATCATGATCTGAGCTAAAGGCAGTTGCTTAACTGATTGAGCCATTCAGGTACCCCAAGATTTAAATCTTTACACAATATCTATTACTCAAAGCATTGATATTAAGTGTATTTTGCTGAGTATAAGCTAAGTGTTTTAAGGTCTGAGAAATGTCTTTGAAGTCCATTTGGGGTATGTGATGGTTGATTTTATGTGTCAACTAGACTGGGCCATGGGGTGCCCAGATTTTTGGTCAAACATTATTCTATGTGTTTCTAGAAGAGTGTTTTTAGGTGAGATTGGCATTTAAATAGGTAGATGGAGTAAAGTAAATTGTCCTCTCTATTGTGGGTGGGCCTCATCCAATCAGTTGAAGGCCTGAGTAGAACAAAAAGATGACCTTCCTCCCAGTGAGAAAGAATTCTTTCCTGTTTGACTGCCTTCAGACTGGGACATTAGCATTTTATCTGCAGACTCAAACTGAAAGATCAGCTCTTCCTGGGCCTCAGGCTTGCTGGTTGACAGACAGGAACTATATCGTCAACTCTCCTAGTTCTCAGGCTTCCTACTCAGACTGGAACTAAACCATCAGCTCTCTTGGGTTTCCCACTTGCTGACTCACCCTGCAGATCTCGGGATTTGCCAGCTTCCATAAATTGTTGAACCAGTCCTTTATAATAAATATCTTTATTTATTTATTTATTTATTTATTTATTTATTTATTTATCTTTTTTAAAAATTTTATTTTTTATTTGTTTGACAGAGCGAGAGACAGCTAGTGAGAGAGGGAACATAAGCAGGGGGAGTGGGAGAGGAAGAAGCAGGCTCCCAGCGGAGCAGGGAGCCCGATGCAGGACTCGATCCTGGGACCGTGGTATCATGACCTGAACCAAAGGCAGACACTTAACGACTGAGCGACTCAGGTGCCCCTAAATATCTTTATTTTTTTTAAAAGATTTTAGGGGCACCTGGGTGGCTCAGTAGGTTAAGTGTCTGCCTTCGGCTCAGGTCATGATCCCAGAGTCCTGGGATCGAGTACCACATCGAGCTCCTTGGTCAGCAGGGAGCATGCTTCTCCCTCTGCCTACTGCTCCCCCTGCTTTTGTTCTCTCTCTCTCTCTGACAAATAAAATCTTAAAAAAAAAAAAAAGATTTTATTTATTTATTTGAGAGAGAGCAGCAGAGAAGCCGGGGGATGGAGAGAGACAAGCCGATTCTGCAGTGAGTGTGGAACCTGATGTGGGGCTCCATCGCAGGACCCTGAGATCATGATCTGAGCCGAAATCAAGAGTCTGGCGCTCAACCAACTGAGCCACCCAGGCATCCCTGTAATAAATATCTTTATATCTGTATATTTCCTCTTAATTCTGTTTCTCTGGATAACCCTGACTAATATGGAACAACTCAGGAGGGTATCATGGAGGAAGTGAAATTAAACCACAGGCTAAGCTATTGTATAAGTGGGATTTCACTAGGTGAAGATGTTAAAGGAGAACTATAGGCAGAGGAAATTGTGTATTTGACAGGGGCAATCTCAAGTAGTATAATTTGACTTGGATTTTAGGGCTTTTCTACTGCTGTTTTGTATTTCAAAAGAGTTGTAGGCGAACACTAGTTATACTACAACCTTGCTACTACTGGGTGGTGGTGATGTATATGTACTTTTTTTTTTTTTAATTGTAGCAAGTGGGTTGATTATTGGATAAAGAGGAAAACTACTTTCTTAGCATCCTAGTTCATCTTACCTGTGATCATTTTCATTACTTTGCCATGCTCTAGTTCCAGGGAAGGGATGGTTAGATGCAGAAAGACAGACTGTACAAATGTGTGTAAGTGTGTGTGTGTGTGTGTTACTATTTGTATTGGTCTCGGCAGTTTGCAAAGTCAAGATAATTGTATTCTTCCTTTAGTCCCATTTTAAGTTTGCTTTTCTGTTTGTGGATCTAAGTTACAGAAAAGCAAAGGTTTATATAGCTTTGAAATTCATGTTTATTATTGAGCCCATGAACTATGGCTAGTGTGGCTGAGAAACAGAATTTTTACTTTTATTTAATTTTAATTAAATTTAAATTGCCACATATGGCTAGTGGCCACTGTATGGGACTGCACAGTTCTGGAGTTCAGGCAGTTTTGATGTCTTTCTAGCTCTATGGAGTTTAGAAGGGCTGACCAAAGCAGTATTTTCATTCACATATAGTAAATACGTATTTAGAATAGAATATTATTTTAAATTTATTTAACTGTGTTACTGGTGGCTGTGCAGTAAGTGAATTTTTATTTTTGGCAGTTCTCTAGTAAAATTAGGTGTTAATTGATTTATTTATACTCTGCTAACACCAAATATTGTATGTGAATGTTAGAAAGCAATATATTGATAATAGTCTTAGTAAAATAATGATAAAAGGAAAAAAGCCAGATAATAAAAGAAGTAAGAATAGGGGCAGGAGAGGGAGAAAAATCTAAGAAAGGCTAAGTGGAGATAATTTGGCAAAAATCTGTCTGAACCAGCTGTTAGGGGAAAAGGAGACCTCCAATAAAAAAACAGTACTTTTATAGATAATAAACATGCTGTTTTTGTCAAGAGAGAAGCTTTTCCCAAAGAGGAAACACAAGGACAAATTTATTGCAATTTTTTTTTAAAGATTTTTATTTATTTATTCGACAGAGATAGAGACAGCCAGCGAGAGAGGGAACCACAAGCAGGGGGAGTGGGAGAGGAAGAAGCAGGCTCATAGCGGAGGAGCCTGATGTGGGGCTCGATGCCATAACGCCGGGATCACGCCCTGAGCCGAAGGCAGACACTTCACTGCTGTGCCACCCAGGCGCCCCTATTGCAAATTTTTTGTAAGGGATGTTGAATAGCATAAGGATGACACTGTTTTATAAAAGTTTTATAAATGATAGAGACATTTTCATCTTGTGTCCACATTAAACCGTGTTAGAAATTTGTGAAGCCCGAAAGTCTGCTAGCAGCCATGTGCGGGAACTTACACGTGGACCCTTCATCCCTCGTTGAGTCTTGAGATGGCTGAAGCCCCAGCTGACAGCTTGACTGCATAGCCTTTTTAGGGAACTTGAGCCACAGGTACTCCACTAAGCCACTTTCAGATTATTTACCCACAGCTGTGAGATAAAAATGTTTGTTGTTTTAAGCTGCTACGTTCTGGGGTACGTTTTTCACACAGAAGGAGATAACTATATACTGTATGTTTATTTTATGCTATGGTTTTTGTTTTTTTTTTTTTTTTTAGGGTGAAGGTACTTGATCTTAAGCTTTGAACAGATACAATTTTCAAAATTTTAAAAATTATTTATGGAAATATATTTACTGCTTTATACAGTTGAAGGTATAATTATGAAAAGGGCTGAAATTAAGTTAACTTTTACTAAGCCATCCTAAATGGCATCTGACCATTTGAATGAATGAAGATCGCTAATAATAACTGCTAACATATATTGAATTTTTCTCTGTGTCAGAAACCGTACTAAGCATACTCATGTACATTACCTTGTTTAATCCTCACGAAATCCTATTAGGTACTTGAGGTTTTAAGAGGTTACGCAACTTTCCTAAAGTTACATAGGCAGATTCGTTCAGGACTGAAACTCTTCATGCCAGTATAGCCAGAGTGCCATCTGCCATCAGATAACTTCTCCCGTGTGGAGATCCATGGAGCAGCCATCGGAAGAATTCTTAGATTTTGATAGATGCTGGAGATACAGTGGTGAAGAAAGTGAGACAGTCTCTGCTCTCATGACACTTACAGTCTCTTCTGAAGGAAATCGACATCCTAATAAGCATGTATTTACAAACCGAGGTGGGTGCGATGAAGGTGAGTTCTGTGAGACCCTTGGATAAAAGCAAGAACGTGTTATAGGTATTAGCATGTCTAGGAACTGAAAGAAGGCCAGTATGTTTGTAGCACAGGAAACAAAAAGGAAGAGTGGTGTGAGATGGGCCTGAAAAGAAACATGTGGGTTAGATTGGCAAGGCGCTGGAGGTGATGTGTCGTTCTTCTCCCTGAGGCCCAGGAGAAACTATTAAAAAGTTTTATGTAGTCGATGTTGCAGTGTTCTTTTTGAAAAGACTTCTGTAGCCGAAACACGGACAGTTCCGTAGATAGGGGTACCAGAGTGGCTGGGGGAGACTATTAGGACGCTGTTGCAATACTCCCAACTAAAAGGTGAAGTAGGGTGATGGCAAAAGTCTTTACAGAAGCAGAGACAGAGGGGCGCCTGGCTGGCTCAGTCAGTGGAGCATGCGACTCTTGATCTTGGGGCTGTGAATTTGAGCCCCACACTGGGCGTAGAGATTACCTAAAAATCAAAGAAGAAAAAACAGAGATGGATATTTGAAAGACGGTTACAAGATTAAATCAACAGGACTTGGTGATAGATTGATTACCAGGGGATGGGGGCGGGTGATAACGAGGATGATGAGAATATTTCCAGCTTGCCTCTTGGATGGGGGTGGGGGACAGGTTTGGTGGCAAAGCTCACTATTAGCTCTAGCCAAATTTGAGATACGTTTGAGGTATGTATCCATGATGAAATCTTGAAATAGGTTGGATCTCAGAGAATTCTGGGCTGGAGATAAAAATCTCCAAAACGTGGGCAAATCGACGGAAATTGAAGTGGTAAGTAAGAAATGCCTTTTGAGAGCTAGTGAGAAGAGAATAGGTTCTAGAAATTGAGGCGCTCTAGTATCAGCTGGCCAAACTGAGGAGAATAACTCACAGAGGAGACAGTACGAGGATTCTTTGAATCTTTGAATTTGAATCTCTGAATCTTTGAATTCTTTGAATCTCTGAATATACTGATCCATTCAACAAATGTTTATCAAGTGCCTGCTATGTGCCAGGCAATATTATAGGATCCAGGGATCCAGCAGTCGACCAGACGGTTAAGTAAGGTCTTTGCCCTCATAGAGCCTGCACTGTAGTGGATGTAAAAGTGATTCGGATAGGGGCAAGTGCTGGAAGGAGATAGGAAAGGATTATGTGACAGCAGCTGAGCTGGGGACGACTAGAAGAGGGACAAGGTTTTTGATGAAAGCAAGAATGTCCCTTTAGCCGTGCTACTTTTGAGGGGTCGGGTGGCCAAGTGATTATTAGTGGCTGCTGCGTGCTAGCAGAGAGCATTACCGTTCGCCTCCTTTGGCAGGTCAGAACCCCAGCAGTCATTGTTTATTCCTTTCTATCTTTTATCCCATGTTCAGTCATTAACAACTCCTGACAACTCTATCTTTAAAATGTGAGCTCAGTCTGATTACATGGATCCTGGTACTCTCTATTTAGGCCAAGCCACCATTTCCTCTTGCCTAGACTATCATTGCAGTAACCTTTTCTTTGGTCTTTGAACTTCTAGTCCTGTCTGCATGTAATCTGTTCTTCGCATTGCAGCCAGAGTGATTTTTTTTTTTAAGATTTATTTGTTTTAGAGAGAGTGAGCAGGGGCCTGTGTGCACATTCCTGAGGGGGCAGGGAGGGGCAGAGGCAGAGGGAGAGAATCTCCTGCAGACTCCTCCCTGAGTGCTGAGCCCAACATGGGGCTTGATCTCACCAGCCTGAGATCATGACCTGAGCCAAAATCAGGAGTTGGACACTCAACTGACTGAGCCACTCAAGCGTCCCCAGAGTGATCTTTTAAAAACTGAAATCTTACCATATCGCTTCCTCGGTCAAATGTTCCTGTTTTTTCCCATAACAATTAAGTGCTTTACAACAGTATAATGCTCTGTAAGATTTGATCACTTTCAACTTTTCTGACTTCATGTTCGAATGTTCTTTCACTCTACTTCAGGACCCCTCGCTCTTCTTTCCAGGTATCAGAACTATTCCTGAGTTTAAGGCATTTATTATTTCTTCTGCTTAGAATGCTCTTCCTCCATACGTTCATATAGCCTGCTCCCTTCATACTGACTTCTGTTCAGGTGCGACCACGTAAGAGAGGTTTCTTTTTTCTGACCATCCTATATAAATAAACCTCTCTCTATATCTGCCTTTTGTTCTGTATTCCCTTAACCCACTTTACTTTTCTTCATTCCACTTATCAATTATATATATATACTGGCAGGCCAAAAACCCAGCAGTCATTCTTTATTATTTATATATATTATATTTCTTTTTTTTTTTTAAAGATTTTATTTATTTATTTGACAGAGAGAGTGACAGGCAGTAAGAGAGGGAACACAAGCAGGGGGTGGGGGTGGGAGAGGAAGAAGCAGGCTCCCAGCGGAGGAGCCTGATGCGGGGCTCCATCCCAGAACTCTGGGATCACGCCTTGAGCCGAAGGCAGACGCTTAACGACTGAGCCACCCAGGAGCCCCCTATATATATTTCTATATAATTTATCATATGTAGTATTAGCTTATTTTATATATATATATATATATATATATATATATATATATAAATATATGTCTGCTTATTATCTTTCCTTTTCTCTAGAATACAAAGACATCTGTCTTATTTAAAATCTCTGTATCCCAGAAGCCTGGAATAATACCTCATGCATAATATATGTATTCAATAAATATTTGATGAATGAATGAATGAATATGTTTGTCCAGAGCTCAGGGGAAAGTTCAGTGCTGAAATGTAAATTTAGGAGTCTATAGTACATAAATCGTTTTTAAACCATAGGATTGGGGCGCCTGGATGGCTTAGTCAGTTAAGTGTCTGCCTTTGACTCAGGTCATGATCCCGGGGTCCTGGGATCGAGCCCCATGCCTGCTTCTTCTCCCTCTCTGTCAAATAAAGAAAATCTTAAAAAAAAAAAAAAGGCAACGATAACATGGAATGAGATTATCAAGGGACAATGTGTAGCTGTACCAGAAAAGGGGACCCAGAATTTAGCTTTGGGCTACTTTTCCATCTATAAATCAGACAAAGAGGATCCAGCAAATTAGGAGGAATGCCAGAAGAGATGAATCATTGAAACTAAGAGAGGAAATGTTACGAGGACACAACTGTGTTGAATGATACTGAGAGGTTGACCAAGATGAGGGTTGTGAATCAACCACTGGATTTAACAAGATAAAGGTTGTTCTCTGGCTGGCAGGAGTTATTTCAGTGGAGTGCGTGGACTAGAAACCAGATTTTAGGGCGCCTGGGTGGCGCAGTCGTTAAGCGTCTGCTTTCGGCTCAGGGCGTGATCCCGGCGTTCTGGGATCCAGTCCCACATCGGGCTCCTCCGCTGGGAGCCTGCTTCTTCCTCTCCCACTCCCCTGCTGTGTTTCCTCTCTTGCTGGCTGTCTCTCTGTCACATAAATAAATTTTTAAAAATCTTAAAAAAAAAAAAAAAAGAAACCACATTTTAGAAGAGTGAATGCTAGGTCAAGAGGTAGAAAGAGCGAAGTAGAGAACTCCCTTGAGAGGTTTTGCTGTGAAGGGGAACAGAGGATTGGGTGATTATTGAAGGAAAGAAATGAAGTCAAGGCAAGGCTTAACTATTTCTCAGAATTTTCTGAATTTGGAATGTACCCATCTTGGTTATCTCCTCTTGTACTGAGGTCTAGGTGTCATGAGTTAGCTGGCTGGAGGATTGGCTCATACTGTCTTTTTGTGAGGTGGTAAAGCCTAGCTTCCTCTCCCAACCTTCTGTCTACCAAGGTGCTCTTTCTTCTTCCATTTCTTAGAATCTGGTAAATGCTTCCTGTTTCTCTAAATGATAATTCTTCAGTAAATTAAAGTTTTTCAACTGATGTCTTTTCTTGATGATTTTATTGCATTGTATAACCATTGTAGTTTCTAGTGTCAATATTGATAGTAATTGAAATAAGATGCTAATGTATATTGATATTTACTATGTGTTTGGGACCATTTGAACAGATTTATATGTATTGTATTCAAAACAGTTGTGGGTGACAGGTACTGTTATTATTCTCAACGTAGGATCCAAGGGTATGAGGTATAGAAAGTTTTAACTTAATTTCCTCAAGATTATATAGTTAAGTGGCTGTCAATGTGGTTGTAGAGCTTTTGCTCTTAACCACTCTGCTGTTGTCTCTACATGAAAAAAAAAGTCTCCTTTTCAAAGCAAATGTCTCATTTCCCAGTTATGTTAAGTAAATATGCCTTTGGTGAATTACTTTGATAAAGTCAAGAATTCTCCACTTTTTAAAAGATTATATTTTCTTATTTGAGAGAGAGAGAGAGCGCGAGAGAGTGTGCGCGAGCATGAGTAGGGGGAGGGGCAGAGGGAGAGGTAGAGGCGGACTCCCCACAGAGTATAGAACCCAACAGAGGGTTCAGTGCCAGGACCCTGAGACCATGACTTGAGCCAAAGTCAGCCACTTAACAGATGGAGCCATCCAGGTGCCCCAAGAATTCTCCACTTTTATATCTATTATATGAATGTATGTTTTGGACTGGGTTGATGGTAATTCCATTATTTTTTTAATAATCAGGTTTTAGAGCTAGATGGGACATTTAATTAAATAATGAATGGAATAAAATTTACTAATCAGATAAACCTGTTTTCTAAATTGCATTCTCCCCCAACCCCTGTATCTTTTTTACCTACCTCTTTTGGCTCTGAACTTTAGTTTTAAATTTATTTGTGCTTGCAACAAGAAGCAATATTTATTTAATGTGTAATTTTACTAGCCTTACAAGGTTCACGATTTCCAAAATGTCAGAGTAGCCATTATCAAGTTTACACTTCTCAAATATACTCTTTTGGGTTCGTGACATTCCATTTTGACAGGGGTAAAGAGCATGCTCATAGGCATCACAGAAAAGGAATGTTAGAACTATGATAGCTCTACAAGTTTCTTTCATTTATCTAACAGAAGAAGGTCTATCGACATGCTTACTATAGACTATATAATACATAGGTATGTTTTTATAAAGTTATTAGTAATATGCTTCAGTGGCAAATAGAAGAATGTGTAGGAATTTACATTTTGGAGATATTTTAGGACTGGAATTTAAATTTTTAAATGATAAATTTAAATAAGCTGTTTCATTTCAGGTGATTGGCCAAACCACCTATGGCTGATAAAAGTTATAAAGTTGTTCTAATATTGAAAGGCTAAAAGCCTCTTTAAATAAGTTTTTATGCTTTTGTGAACGTCGCACTTAAAATTGAATGAAAATATTATTACTGCTGCAGCTGTGAAGAGCTTGCAAGAACAGAGGTTTAGTCAGTAATCTTCACGCTAACGGTATAAGAATGCCTCAGAGGCAATGGGGAGGACCAAGAGAGAATCAGAGAAAAGGAAGAGAAAGAAACATTTTTTTGAACACCTATTGTATTCTAAGCAAGTCAGTGATAGGACTCATATTATCTCATTTAATTCTCACAGAAATATTGCAAGATAAGTATTAATCATTCCCCTTTTATAGATGAGAAAACTGATGTTGCAGAGGTTATCTTGACAAAGATCACGTAGATAGAATTCAAATCTAGATCTATTTGATGTTCAAGCCCAATCTCTACTGTTGCTTCATGAGTTGTTCTTGGTGACATCCTTTTTTTTTTTTTTTTTTAAAGTAGGCTCCATACCCAGTGTGCAGCCCAGTGGGGGGCTCGATCTCATGACCCTGAGATCATGACCTGAGCCTGAATCAAGAGTTGGTCACTTAACCACCTGAGCCACCCAGGTGCCCCAGAATAATTTTATTTTTATTTTATTTTAATTTTTTAAAAGATTTTATTTATTAGAGAGAGAGCAGAGATAAAGCACGAGCAGGGAGAGGGGCAGAGGGAGAAGCAAGCTCCCTGCTGAGCAGGGGGTCCGATGTGGGGCTCAATCCCAGGACCCTGGGATCATGACCTGAACCAAAGGCAGATGCTTAACCGATTGAGCCACTCAGGCGCCCCAATAATTTTCTTTTTAAAAAGGACCAAGAGGGGTGTGTTGGTGGCTCAGTTGGTTAAGCGACTGACTCTTGATTTTGGCTCAGGTTATGATCTCAGGGTCCTGGGATTGAGCCTCTTGTGGGGCTCCGAGCTCAGCGTGGAGTCCGCTTGAGATTCTGTCTGCCCCTTTCCCTGCTCGAGCTTACTCTCTAATAAATAAATAATATCTTTAAAAAAATTATTCTATGTCATAGCAGAATTTCTATGATATTTACATTTTTATTCACTTGGCTCTCATAAACATCAAGGTATTAACACTCCTATATAAGCCTGCCAGTCTTTTCAAATACAAGTACGGAGTTGCACAACTGCCTGATCTATCAGAGTGCTATGGTATAATTAAAAGTAATTGAAGTAGATCTGTCAAGTGTACATGTCGTTGGTGTTTTGTTGGAGCTCAGACAGCTTTTATAGAAGCATGCTTTCAGACCGTGTTCACTGCCACATTGGGGATACCCAGAAACAACCTCCTATTTACCTCTACCCAGTTCATTTATTTTCTGTAGGAGTCCCTGAGTTAGAGAACCTTCCCTATTACCTCTGATACAGTTTCAGATAAGGGGAAGATCACACCTACCTACCTTCCTTCCTTCCTTTCTCCTTCCTCCCTCCTTCCCTTCCTTCCTTCTTCCTTCCTTCCATCCTCCCTCCCTTCCTCTACCTCTTTCTTTTCTTCTCTTTTCTTTTCTTTTCTTTCTCCATGCCCAACGTGGGGCTTGAAATCATGATCCTGAGATTGAGAGTCTCATGCTCCACTGACTGGGCCAACTAGGTGCTCCAAGATCAGACATTTATTTCTTGGACATAATTTTCCTTAGCATTTATTTTAGAATGCCAACAGTAAATGCATTATTGATCAATGTGGATATGTAAGAAAGCATCTCAGTCCCTTTATTGATCAGATTTATAGTTCAGTTGTTTTAGGAATTTCAAATAAAATGATACTAATATATTAATCTGATGATGCTGAAATTAACTTGAATATACTGACTTTTATGTTATTGGTTTTTTGTTTGTTTGCATTTTATAACATTCAAAGATCACATTGTGCTTATTTTCCCAGTGACCTCTGACCAAGAGCAATAAAGTTCTGTCTTGGGTGGGACTTGGCTAGTTTTAGTTTCTATAATAAGGGATTTTGCTTTAGCAAAAATAAGTCCTACATTTTACTGCCACCTTTGCTTACTTCTCTATTTTTCCCATCTTGGTTGTAGAAATTAAGTACTACAGATTAAAATACTTATTAATTAATAACCGACCTTATGACTTTTCATATTTTAATTTGCAAGCAGAAGGTTTTGCTGAAACATTTGTAAGACCAAGCTACCGTGAGATAAACAAGATTGATACTCAGCAGCTGGTTGATGTAACTTTCAGGACTAGACCCAATGTACAATATGTACTTTCTATATGTAAAGACAGAAACCAATGTTGAGTATAGAATCATAGTCCTAAGTTTTGTTCTGCATTTGAGTGTTCAAATGCTTTGTAACATAATGCATGACTAAAAAGACCAAATAAATTATTAAGTAGGGGTATATAAATTAAAGTTCTTAGTTGCGAATAATAGAAATCAGCTCTGGCTGTTTTGAGAACTGAAAAAAAAATAGGGGAAAAATATTGAGAAATTCACAGAATTACTGGGAAGGCTGGAAAACTAGGCTCAAAAAAAGTGAGGAGAGATCTTGCAGTATCTTGGAAGAGAACAATAAATGCAGAGAGAAGGGCAAGGTCAAAGGCCCTGAGATGGGAGTGTGTCTGACATGTTCAGGTTGAGGCAAGGGAGACAGTATGTCAAAAGCTGGGAAAGCAGAGGAAAGAATAAAAAGAGAAAGATAAAAATAATGAAAAAAGCTTACAAAAGTGTGCCTTTATTCCTTATGTCTAGATTGCATACGGTACCTAACTTTAATGACCGTTTCAGTTGTTAATAGGAATTGTCAGTGCTCAATCAGCTTGTCAGGGGATGGGGTTTGAGCAACTGCATTTTTAATTGGGGCAACTAGATTGAGGTCAAAATGAAAACAGATCCAATTAAATATACTCTGAGGGACTACCTTTTTAATATATGATTTTGGAGGTCTTTTTTAGTGTCCTTTTTTTTCATGTTAGATACCATTGAGAGGAAAATAATGATCTTTTAAAATATCATTGTTCAAACTGACTTACTAGGATGGATCATCTGTGTTTGCCAAATCAAACAGAACAATTTAGAATGTATCAGGTTAGTATTCTAGAGCTGCTCTGTTTTGCCTTGTATAAAATATTGATCTTTAGATTGATTACATGATTTCTGTTTCGTGTGGTTTCATAAAGACAGAATGCAATTATTTCAGTTCCCATTGTTTAGATGCACTTATTAATATTTTTAAAAGGCACATTATGAAAAATTCATTTTGGCAAATTGATAAACTAAGCTTAATTTGGGACAGTAGTATCTACATTGCTTTACAGAATGACAATATAAAAAGTGGCATTCAGATTCCTCTTTGTAAGATGCGTGAACATCTTACTTATTCGGTTATAGGTTTCACTGATACTTGTCAACAAATAGCTACAACAAGAAATTTATGAGGACCCTATAGTGTCAGGAGTATTGAAATTTTAGGAATGTGTGTTTTATCTTACAAAAAGTTATCTTTTAGGAAGGTCTAAAAGAAGAGACAATAAAACTCCAATTGTATATTTTAAAAATTTCTTTTTCTGTTTCTGTCTTGTCCTCTACTTTCTCTATTTTACTCCTCATCTCTCCTGTTTCTTTTAATCCATCAAAGTTGGAAATTGACCAGTAGTTTTGGTATATTATGAGATCTGAGGTCTTTGTGAATTCTCAAATCCACAAGTAGAATTGTAGTAATTGCTAAGTAATTGCCAAAGCTTTTAATTACTTTTAATTACATACTACTGCCCAAGATGGGCTGTGGGAGTCTCCTAGCCGCGGAACCCAGTTGCTGTCCTACTTTAGAACTTTCTATATGTCCTGTTCACAGTAACTTCCATGAAGTGATAAAGGTTTTTTGTATAGGGTCACTTTGTGGGAAACAGTCCTGAAAAGGGAGCCATTGGTAGTGATAACAGAAAATGAAAAAGGCTAAGAAAGATCTGACTTTTAGCTAGAAAATACAAGTGTAAGTGAGATCACAGCGTGGGGTATCATTCTGTGCAGAAGCTTGGATTCAGCCATTGTTAGGGCCACCACCATTACTTTTAGGAGGAAAAAGAAAAGAGATTCTGACTGTTTCAGAAAGCCTTCTTCTTATATTGAAAAGCATTTGAAAGAGAATACTTGGGGCACCTGGGTGGCTCAATTGGTTAAGCCTCTGCCCACAGCCCAGGTCATGATCCCAGGGTCCTGGGATCGAGCCCCGCATCCGTCTCTTTGCTCAGCAGGGAGTGTGCTTCACCCTCTGCCTCTCCTGCTCCCTCCTCCCCCCCCCCACTTGTGTTCTTTCTCTCTCTGTGAAATAAATAAATAAAATCTTTAAAAAAAAAAAAAGAGAACACTTTACTGAAAACTAAAGATTATTAACATTCAGTGTGAGGATATACATAGGAATCACCTTTCTCAAAATTTTAAGTATCGTTTTGACTCAAACATATCATTTCTTCTCAGACTGAAATTAAATGTAGTTTGTATATTGATGACAATCTTGCTGAACTTACTGGTTCTTATAACTTTTAGATTGTTTTCCTTGGAGTTTGCAAGTAAATAATTTTATCATCCGTAACAGTGATAATTTTTCTGTTTCCAGTCTCAGATTTTACTTTTATCTCTAATTGCACAAAGTCAGGACTTCCAAGACCATATTTTTCAGCATCTATTGAACAGTTACATGCTTTTCCTTTTGTTGTGGATTAATAATGTGAAGTATTTGAATAGGTGCTCAATATTGAATTATTCTTGAATTTTTGGAGCATATGATTCTACTCTTTTTCTACTAGTGTTTTATTACGAAAAATTTCAACACAAGGAAAGTGGAAATAGTTCAGTGAAAATCTGTATATCCTGTGCCTGAATTCAGTAATTGTTCACATTTTGGTGTATTTGCTCAATTTTTCTAAACTGTTTGAAGCCAGTAGAAATTGTGACACTTTACCCTGTATACTTTATATAGCATACATTTCTAAGAATAAGGACTCCAACATAACCACAAAATCCTATCACATCTAAGAGTATTAATAATGAGTCTACATTGTCTAATATCTATTCTTTATTTTCCCAAATGTCCCAAGAATATCTTTTATAGCTCTCATTTTTTCCAGACTAAGCTAGGTTTATACATTGCGTAGTTGTGTCTCTTTCATTTTATTTAATCTAGGACTGCACCTGCCCCACCCCTCTTTTTTCCCCAATGAAGTGACTCTGAAGAGTCTAGGACAGTTGTCTTGACAGATACTGTCCCTGTTCTCACAGAGCTTTTTACTAATACAAGAGACAAACATTAAATATACAGTTTCATACATAATTTATAAATATGTAGAACTATATAGATGAGAAAACTGGGAAGTAGTGTGATTAAGTTATATCTTATTCAAGATAACACTGTGGATAAGTGGCCAAGCTGTATTTGAACTGGGTCTGGTTTCAAAAGTCATGCTGTTTCAACCATTATCAAGATACATCTAATTTTAAAATGTTAAAGAAAAATTTGAGCCTGTAAAATTCAGGTGAGATTTTTACTTTTCACTGATGTGTATTTCTCATTTATAAATTGTATACCAATAATGTTTCTAGATAAAAAGTAAAATCTTTTTTTTTTTTAAAGATTTTATTTATTTATTTGTCAGAGAGGGAGAGAGAGAGAGTACAAGCAGGGTGAGTGGCAGGCAGAGGCAGAGGGAGAAGCAGGCTCCCCTCTGAGCAGGGAGCCCGATGCCGGACTCATCCCAGGACTCTGGGATCATGACCTGAGCTGAAGGCTTAACCGACTGAGCCACCCAGATATCCTGATAAGAAGTAAAATCTTAAAAGACACATTATATTAAGGATTGTCAGGCTGTGGGCTTCTGAATAACGTACAGGTTAACTTTGGCTCAGAGATGCTGTGGTCTGCTGTCTAAAGAAGTAACTTCATGTAGAACTTTGTTTTAGCATCTCCTTTGGTTCAGTTTTGACAGAATTTATATGTTTTTAAGGTTTTATTTATTTACTTGACACGGAGAGAGCTAGCACAAGCAGAGGGAGCAGCAGGGAGAGGGAGAGGGAGAAGCAGGCTCCAAGCTGAGCAAGGAGCCAGATATGGGGCTCATGACCCTGGGATCATGACCTGATCTGAAGGCAGATACATAACAGACTGTGCCATCCAGGAGCCCCAGTTTTGACAGAATTTAATCTTCTCTTCTAATTTAAAAAAAAAATTGTTACACATAATCTGTTATCTGGTAAGAAAGACTCATAGGCAGTTAAATTCTCTTAAACACCTGCAGATCAGCTATGTCGGTGATCCGAGAAGCAACCCATATGTTTGTAATTCTTTTAGTCAGGAATTGTTCTAGGCTTATAGGTGATTTCTGTGAAGTATGGAGACTAGAATAAATTCTTTAACTCTTTCCAACTTTGGTTTTAAAAGTTAAGCTACAAGTTCTTTTGTTTTTTGTTTTTTTTAGATTTTATTTATTTATTTGACAGAGAGAGAGAGACAGTGAGAGAGGGAACACAAGCAGGGGGAGTGGGAGAGGGATAAGCAGGCATCCCACCAAGCAGGGAGCCTGATGTGGGGCTTGATCCCAGCACCCTGGGATCATGACTAGAGCCAAAGGCAGACGCTTAACTACTGAGCCACCCAGGCACCCCTAGCTACAAGTTTTAATTAATGTTTGCTTTGGACTTAGGATACAAGCAGGCTCGTTATTTTTTGTGACTGCCATAGCCAAAAAGCCAGAAGTAATGAATGCGTGGATATTACAATAGAGGTGTTGAAAATAATCCATTTAATTTTTCTATAAGATCTGCTGGCTATTTAGGTACTACTAAATCAAAAATTTTTTTTCCCAATATGTTCAGTGTTTGCAGGTTTTTTTGGTCATTAGATCCAGATTGTTAACCTTTGTCGGAGGCAGGGGTGGAGGTGTGTGTGAGGTATTTAAAACACATCGGCAGAGTATTAATAGCATTAATATTTACTGTGCACTTTTTGTTCAAGCACAAGCACTGTGATAAGTGATTTCCACCTGTTATTTTCCTTAATACTCATACTACTAGCCCTTTGAAACAGGTACCATATTAGTTCCATTTTTACAGACACTAGGCAAAGTCAAAACTTTGCCAAGGTCACATGGCTGTTACGTATCAGAGTCTACGTTTGAACTCAGCTCTGGGAAGGACATACTCTATCGCACTGCTACTCCTACCTGTTCAACTCTATTCTACAGAGGAGGAAACTAAGTTACAAAGAGGCTAAGTTATTTCTTTCAAAGGACTTCCTTTGCTACTTAGCCCATCTGAGAATTCCTTGACATTTTTTCTCTCCAATAAATGCAAAGAATGTGCTGCTTTTCATGATTCTAAACATTAATGAAATTTGGTTTGTTTGATATATTTTATATGTAAAAATAATATAAACATGGGCAAAAGCATGAAAACATAAGAAACCATCTAGAAAGTCTTAACAAAATCAGTATTGTTTTGGAACTGCAATTTGAGAATGTTTTTACTTGGATATTAATTTTGGTCCTTTTTAACCAAAATGGGGTACAGGGATAACTAAGGGATGGTCCCTGCTTATGTTGTTCTCTTTTCTGAAATGAACTAACCTTCCATACTGCTCCACTTCCACTGCCCCCATTCTTTCTTCCCCTTTTCTCCCTCTTTCCTGTTTGGAATAATCAAATCCCATCTACCTTCTTCCTCTGGCTCCCTTAGAAACAAACTCTTCTTCCTTTGAATTTCTCTAATAATTTAAGGCTTAACTGTTTTTCTCTTGCTTACTATACTCCTTTGTTTTGCTAAAGCACATTTTCAAACAGCCTTTGAAGAAAGAATACGTGGACCATATGCTTTCTGAGTTCTTCCATACTTAAATATGACTTTATTCACTCCCAGACTTGACTGTATAGTGTAAGTGTAGTTTCTAAGTTGTTGAGCATTGTTTTTCAGAAATACGAGGGTTCTATGATCTTCCTTCATCCAGTATTCCTGGAAGTTGGATTGTAGTCTGATTCTTGGTAGGTGGATTTTTTTTTTCTTCTTGGAAAGTAGAGGGAGTGGTTAGTGCCACAATTCCCTTCTTTGTTGACAGGAAGGTTCTGAATTGACTTTGATACTTTCAATCCTTCATAATAGAGGGAGTGTAGAACAGTAGTTGAGAGCGTACATTCTGGAACCAAATTGCCCAGATTTGAATCTCAGCTTCATCATTTCCTTGCTGTAGGACCTTGGACAAGTTACTCAATCCTTCTGTACCCCACTTACCCCAGCTCTAAAACGGAGATGATGGTAATAAAAACACCTGCCTCCTAGGATTGCTAGAATGATTTAATATTCGTACATCCTTAGGATTATAGCAGGTATATAATAATGAGTTAATAAGCTACAACTTATGGGCCAAATCCAGCATATGCAAACTAAGAATGGTTCTTACACTTTTAAAGGATTGTTAAAAAAAAACAACAAAGAAGAATATGCATGGCACAAATTCTGAATATTACTGTCTTACCCTTACAGAAAAAATTTGCTGTCCCCTTAACATATGTGTTTGTTAAAAAAAAAAAAAATTGTAATAACCTAACTGCTGAAGAAGGAGGAAGATAGGAAGAAAGTACTTAAAGTTCAGATAATTTTTGGTTTTCACCCCAAAATTGTTTTACCCCACCTAACTTTTTTTTTTAAGATTTTATTTATTTATTTGAGAGAGAAAGCAGGAGCAGGAGAGGGAGAGGGAGAAGCAGACTCCCTGCTGAGCAGGGAGCCCATTTCTGGGCTCAATCCCAGGACCCTGAGATCACGACCTGAGCCGAAGGCAGACGCTTAACCAACTGAGCACCCAGGTGCCCCCAAAGAAGTGTATTTTAAATGTTGTAGAATTATGTTTCGATATTTATTAATTTGCCTTTTAGCTTTCTTTTTTTTTTTTTTTTAAGATTTTATTTATTTATTTGACAGAGATAGAGACAGCCAGCGAGAGAGGGAACACAAGCAGGGGGAGTGGGAGAGGAAGAAGCAGGCTCACAGCAGAGGAGCCTGATGTGGGGCTCGATCCCACAACGCCGGTATCACGCCCTGAGCCGAAGGCAGATACCCAACCGCCGTGCCACTCAGGCGCCCCTGCCTTTTAGCTTTCTAAGAACTAGAAGGCCCTTCCTTTGTCTTCCGTGTAGGGTCTGGATAACTTGTTTGCTGAATAACCCAATTTCTCTTTTGTTTCTTTCCTTTCATTATAATTAAAGTTAAGCTCATGGCAGGAAAAATTTAAAGGGTAATTTCAAGGAATTGTTATTACAGAGAAGAAATTAAAAATCTGTTTAGTTTTAAGTTTGCTGATTAAATAAACCAATACCCAAAGATGTCACGGGGAGGTCTGTGGAGTACGCCGTGGTACAACAAATCAAGGGAATATAATAAGGAAAACTGAGAAAGAAACATGGAAAGGAAGAAAATAGGAGTAAAAAGAAGATTTGGCAATGGTAGTACATAACTAAGAATCGGTCCCTTGTGCTGTTTGGTTATATTCCTGGTTAAAGAATTTTAGGAAATTTGGAAACTGAGTCAAATATTGTTCTAGTCTCCTCCTTTGAAAAACCAAGTGACAAGATATGCCTCAACTCTACTGTTTTCTGAAATAGGGTGTTTATGCTTGAGATGTGCCATTATGGAGCAAAGTTAATTTCTGACGTAATATATCTGATCTTCTTCAGCTTGTGGCATTTCTGTTTTCTCAAAACACGTGTTTGTCATTACTCTGTCTTTTAGAAAGTTTGTAGGCATTCATCCAGGAAAAGAAACTAACTACAACCAAATGAATCTATATTATTGCCTAGGATAAAAAAACTTTAACTTTTATAACTGTACTTTGGTATCTCTTCCCCCCCCACCCCATTTACATTTTGCATTAGGAACTTTTGGGGTAGAATATATACACCGGATTTTATCATTATATAAGACCCTTGTTGTTTTTCCTAAAATTACCGTTTTGTCCATCTATAAGCAGCTTTCATACTTCAGACAATCAGAATCAGTGTTACACTCAGTGGTATTCCTAGTGTTTCTTGCTGAGATCAGAATTTTTATTCTTCATTTGTTATAGTTCAGCTTTCCTTTGATTAGACTTTAAAATCCACTGTTGGCTTCCACCTAACTGGATTCTTATGTTTAACAATTTTTGGACTCTTAACCTAGCAGCAGTGAATTGATTTTAATCTTACAATTAATGAATTATTTCAGACTGTGTCATGTGGCTCAGAGGTTGTAGTTTATTAAATTTTTAGAAACATATAGAATAATTAAGCACTGTGAATTTGTTTTAACACACTTCTATTGAAAAATCTTTCAAGTGTATTACATACATCCCTTAGTTTAATAACCACAAATACACTCTATGATATTTAATTTCTCTTGGCAATAAGGAGCTTTAACTATTAATATACTAAACTAGTACAGTATATACAAGGGATTTCTTAGTACAATATATTCATTTTAGCTCAGTAGTGTCCTACAGATGAGGAAGATAACATATATGGAAGTTACGTGACTTGCCCAGGGTCCCATGGTTAGTAAATAGTAGAGTCAAGTCTTTGGACCTTTGTGGAGTGCTTTATCCTTTACTATGATTTCTATGCTTAGAGAAGGTATGAGATAATAGATTAGCTTCTTCTAGTCCTAGTAATAATATTGCTAGACTAGCTGTTTTGAGTACATTCCTGATATTCCAATTTATTCTATAGTTGGTCTCACTATCATAAAGGCAGAATAAAGAAAGCACAAATATACAAACCATGGAATTGAGAACTAGAAAGGAACCTTAGCTTTTTAGTGCAGTGGTCCCCATAACTGACCATACACCAGGATCAGCTGAATAGTGCTTAACAGTGCGGTGTCCCTGTGCCTGTTCCCAGTGATTCTGATTTAATAGGCTCAGTGTGGAGTCTAGGGATTTGTACTTATTAAAAGTTTCCTAAATGATTCTCACAAAGTTTGAGAACCTCTGACAGCCCATTCCTTTCTTTTATAGACAAGGAAACTGAAAGCCAGAAAGGTTAGAAGATAGTGCTAGTAAGTGGTAAAACTTGGACTCACAGGTGTTCTCTCGAATCTTAGCTCAGTGCTTTCCCTGTGTCAAGGACTTACCTATAATTCTTTAGGTACTCTCTTTTGCCAGGGACATTGATAGGTCCTCCATAGGTGTTATAATACTGAAGAAAAGGTAATAATAATAATGATAATAACAATAATAGTTTTTGTCAATTTCTTTCTCTATTATGAAAATCATTGTTTATTTCAGTGGTACTTACACACCATTGGTTTAGCCTCCTTTTTAGTAGCTTTCTTCTTTTTCACCTCTCTTAGTTTTTGTTGCTTGGTAGTTTGTGATACTGTATTTTCTACTTCAGAGCTTTAAAATACTTCTTCAGAAGCTAATCCATAAAACTGAATGGACTTAATAACAGAAGGTGGAAAAAGTTAAATAATAAGTGATAGACTTTCTTGTAATTGGGTAGTTTACAATCTTGTAACTGTGTCTGACAGACTGTATTGATTGGTAATAATTGGTGTTAATTTTTTTATGAAGAACCAAACCATATGTTTGGCAGAAGGAGTACCCAGTAGTTAGCAGGAGGCTAATAATTAAAATGGCTACCACTCATTGAATTCTTAATATATACTAAGCCCTGTGTTAAATGCTTCACAGACATTACTTCATCTAATCCTTTACAATAATTCTTGGAAATAACTGCCCCTTTGGAGATTTTTTCTTTTTTTTTAAATCAAGGATATATGGTCCTTATTTGTCTCTTAAAATCTTTTGTTTACATGTCTGTTTTGTCTTGTATTAGTAAGCCATCCCAGCTATCTTTTGCTTACTGTTTGCATGGAAAATCTTTTTCCATCCTTTCAGTTTCAACCTATTTGTTTTTTGTTTTTTCCTTAGTAGTTACCCTGGGGGTTACAATTAACATCTCATTACAATCACGTTTGTATTAATACCAACATTTCAATAGTGAACAAAAACTGATCCTTTACAGCTCTGTTCCCTTTTCCCGTATATTACTATTGTCACAAATTACATCTTCGTGCTTTATGTTCCCTCTTTAACACAGTTATATAATTATTGTTTTATGCATTTGCCTTTTGAATCCTATAGAAATAAGGGCGCCTGGATGGCTCAGTCAGTTAAGCATCTGTCTTTTTTTTTTTTTTTTTAAGATTTTATTCATTTATCTGACAGAGAGAGAACAGAGGGGGAGCAGCAGAGGGAGAGGGAGAAGCAGGCTCTCCCCTGAGCAGGGAGCCCGATGTGGGGCTCAATCCCAGGACCCTGGGATCATAACCTGAGCCGAAGACAGACACTTAATCGACTGAGCCACCCAGGTGCCCCAAGCATCTGTCTCTGGCTCAGGTCATGATCCCAGGGGTCCTGGGATAGAGCCATGTCGGGCTTCCTGCTCAGCAGGGAATCTGCTTCTTCCTCTTCCTCTCCCCCACCCCTCGCTATTGCTTTCTCTCTTTCTCAGATAAATAAAAATCTTTAAAAAACGTAAATCCTATAGAAATAAAAGAAGTTACCAAAATATGATACTACTGGCTTTCATGTTTGCTTACCTCAGCTACCTTTACCGTATGATTTTAAATCACTTTTTAGTGTCTTTTCATTTCATCCAAGAGGACGAGGATGGGTCTAGTAGTAACTAACTCCTTCTGTTTTGAAAAGTGTTCGGAATGCCTCCTAGAATTTCCGTCTAAAGGACTGGCGACTGGGACCTTTATCACTCAGTCTTGTCCTACAGTGGTTGAGGATTGTCCTTCCCCTTCAACCTGGGGAACCTAATTTGCCCACATTTCTAAGCTGTGTTTCCTCACGGGCTGAGTGGACCATTGTAGTGCCATTGAAAGTGCTGAGATGGGAAAATGGAAAAATGAGCAAATGCAGGTTTGAAGTGCCATTCTGTTAATACGAGGCGAATCTTCCCAGGACAGTCCACCAGAGCTATGACTAGAAGTGGACTGAGGGGCTGTGACATGGCACCTGCTACCCTCATCTCTTGTATTTTACGGGATCTGTCTTCTCTTTTAAAATAAATTACATTTGTTTGTTTCTAGGATTCTTCAGTGGTCACCAGTCGCCTCATGTGCTACTGCTCTTGGTATCCTAGAACTAATTCATCTTGACAGGGGCTTCGGGCTTCCCTGTTTTGGGCTTTAGTTCCAGCACTACAGTGTGTGTTCAGCCTTTTCAATCCCTGACAGAAAACTGGGACAATTCAGGAGTTAAAGAGTTTGGTTTTCTCTTTCTTGGGGTTATCTTTTGAGATAAGCCTACTTTTTTCTTTTGTACTTTAAGCCATCCAAAAATTTTTTTAAAACAGAGACTTCCTTTCATTTTCTCTTCTGTTTTGCAAGTGATAGATATTTTTGAGGTTGGGCCTTTTTGAATCCACTGGTCAACTTAAATTTCTTCTCTTGTCGGTCTCAAAGTGCCTCCCTCCATGGAGTTTGATGCTGTGGAATCATGGCTATATTTACTGTGAAATTTTTGAAATGTTCTCTCAAATGTAAGGAGAGAGACACATGACTGTGTCCAGACTTCCCGTATGACCGTCGCGAACACTGAGCTGACGTGGTCACTGTTTGCGTCTTCTCCTTGGTTCCGGCTAGCCTCGGGCCCTTCAGTACGTATTTCTGTCCACATGCAGTACACACGCCCTGTCATTCTGTCATTTTTGCTCTCCTACCCCATTCTCTTCTTTTGCCTCATCCTCCTTCCCCTCTTCCTCTGAAAGCTATCTAGAAGGGTCTGTGGACTTTTACGTCTAAACTATCCTCATTGCTCTCATTTTTGCCCCTTGCCTTGGGAGCCTTATTCAGTGATTAGAGCTAATCTGATAAACTATTTGTGGCTCGAATATTTGGAATGATGGTGTTTGGAAGTGGCAATATAACTTATTTGTGTTTTGTCAGTAACCTAGGATCTCTGTCCCCACCTCCTTTATTTTTTTCTTATCCGTGAGGCTTTGGGTCACAGGAAATATCAACTGGCTATTAACATAAGGGAAAAGTAATTTAGTTCTTTGGAAGGAGAACTATGAAAGTTTCTACTCAGGTGATTCTAAAATGGACATGTCTATGTAGTTTTATCAGTATATATTTTGAAATCCTTTTATTTTATGACTAGTTAAAAGAAAAGTTGAAAGGAAGGAGAAAGGAAAGCAGTGAGTAGCACAAAAGAAAATATTTGAGGAATAGAGAAGACAAGGGCAAATCAGAGGGTATGTTGAAGGGTCATTTTAAGTATGACAAAGTGAGTTCTGCATTTCTTAGGGTAAACTGGAAGAGAGGGTTGGGGGAGAGAGGCCATCCTAGGTACCAGCCCTAATCACTGTCATTCGAGGGCCAAAGATGTGATCGATTTTTGGGATTTCAAGCAAGCCACTATGGAGAGAGAGAGAAGGGAAAGGAGGGAGGGAATGGGAATGAGTGTGACCATACGTTCATCCTGGTCACAGGAAATCACACATAACAGTTTTCAACAAGTGCTTGTTAGTTATGGTAAAGTGATATAGGTGGAACGATTGTTGTGTAGATGTAGTGAACTTGGTATATATCCCAAGTATAAATGGTTACTAATACTAGCACAGTGGTGAAACTTGCTTTCTTGGAAAAGAGCTATCATAGTAATTTGTCTCTTGTTCACTTGCCTTTCCCTCATACATGTGGAATGAAATGTATGCTGCATGACTTTCTGAGTATTGTAAAAGCTTTTTTAATTTTAAAAACCATGCCAAACCAGCCTAATCTCAGAATATTCAGTAATTTTTGCTAGGGTGTTTGGAGGAAACTTTTCCAAAGTGTGCAAAAATTTCATGTTAAGAAGGTGACGTTCCTATAAACATTTCAGCAGGTCATAGTTTTCTTAGGCTTGCTTTGATAGCTGGTTTTTATTTTCTCATTTATCGAGTTTTCATTTATTTGAGTGCCTTCCACGAATCATGTACTTTGTTAGTCACTGAGCATAAATAAAGCAGGAAACCTTGCCATCAAAGAATCTAGGAGATAAGATGGAAACGTAAACAAATACTGAATTTTATTTTGTTTTGTTTTTTAAAAAGATTGAGTTTTGGGCACCTGGGTGGCTCAGATGGTTAAGCATCTGCTGTCAACTCAGGTCATGATCGCTGGGTCCTGTGATGGAGCCCCACGTCAGGCTCTGCGGGGAGTCTGCTTTTCCCTCTCTTCCTGCCTCTCCCCCGGCTTGTGCTTTCTCTGTCTCTCTCTCTCAAATGAATAAATAAAATCTTAAAAAAAATTAATAAAAAGATTGAATTGTAATTTCAAAATACAATTGAATGCTCTCAGGATTTTTTAAAATGAAATCTCTTTTGTAATAACAATTTGATATTCTGATAATCCTTGGGTCATAAACCATTTGTGCCTAAAGTTGACATGTTATTCTCAGATACCAATTCCAGTTTCCTTAGGCTGAAAATTATGTTTGTCTAAGAATCCAATAACTTTTTCCTTAAGTAAAATGTTAAGCTAAACATCCATCCCCGTATCATCAGCATTTTCTACAGACAGAATTGTTACTTTTATGCCTCTCTACTTAAATGATAGAGGCAAGGTAATTTAATTGAAAAGATAATGGAAAACTTAAACATACCCATTTTAGGGGATCAAAGGGGAGCAGGAACTCGCCATCTGGTCACAGCTACCATATTGTTTTCAGACTTTTTTTTAGCATAATAAAAAAGTAAGTTTATAAATATGGAAGTGGTTTAAAAAATTAAAAACTCCCTCAAATTCATTATTGTTTTCCTTAGAAAGGTAATAAATAACATTTTCTGCATTGTTCATTCATTCAACTCAAGTGTTCAAATATTTTATTAAGTAAAATGTACATAAAGCCTTAAAATCATTACTTTTCCGGGAAAACTTAAGCAAGTACGAGAGAATTTTGAATCTTCTCTTGATGTTAGATGACTAAATGGTGTCTTGCTTTGGAAGTTAGAAAGCCAGAATTATTATGAAAATAGTTTATTTCACACCAGTAAAATCTTATTGGCTTATTTATTTTTATTTTTGAAGAAAATAGAGTGAATTTTGGAAGCCTGTGTTTTAGGAACTTCCTGTTTAGATTGTGTTAAATAACATACACTTTTTTTTTTTTTTTTCCACAGCAGCTCTTATAAACAAAGAACTAGGCAAAGTAGTATGGATTGTGAGAATGAACTTGGCTCAGTAGATAGGCAAAGACTTTAGAAAGCATTTTTGGCATAGAGGGATAGTTCACTTTTCATGAATTAGTTGTTCCTTTCTGACTTGTGTGGATATTTATGGAAATTCAACTTAAGTTTTCACTTAATAATTGGATACTTTAATTTGATAATATAAATTTACTGGCTAGTTTCTTTAACACTTTAGTTTTAATGTTCATTATTCCTTAACTTTCTGTAAACCTTTAAGTCAAGAGAACTCCTTATTAACATCAAATAGTAGTAGTAAATAATATTAACATTTATTGAGATCAGTTTTTACAGTAATACGTAGGGCCTTCATGTGATCTGAATAAGCTGAGTATGAGTATTATTACTATTTTATAGATGATATTACTTAAAAGAACTCTGCAGTTAGTCCTTTGGAAAAATGAACTGTATTTAGGAAAGTGAGCAGCCACACCTCCAATTTATCTGCTTTATACACAAGGATTTTTGTATATGATAACATTCCTGTTAAACTTGCTGTTTGTAAATCTCCTCATCTATTTAATTATTATTTTTACTAATGTCATTTTATAATGTCAGTCTCTTTAGACTTGAACTTTCTAGGCACCTTTGTGCACCCCTGGCCTCCCCTTTAGTCTCTCGCAAATCAGGATGTAGCTCAGTTTTGGAAAGACAATCACTGTAATATATCCACTATTGTCTAGTGTGTACTTTGAGCTCAGGGTTGAGATCGAAATTTTTCTGAATGAGAGAACCACCCTCCACCATTGTTAAACACTGAATGACTTTGGACATTAGCTTATGGTGCAGGCTTGATAATATTTCTTAATGGATTCAACGTAAAATTACAAGGGAATAACAATACTTCAATGCCAAATTTATGCTGCAGTAAAAGTAATTTTGATGAGAATGAATGTTGTTTGAGTCACAAATAATGTCGCCCTGTTTCGTATACTTCACATGTCAAAAGTTAAAACGAGGTGGGATCTACACTTCCACACCGATTTGCATCACATATATTTCCAAGATCAAAATACAGTTTGAGCAGTGGTTTTCGGAACTCAGTGCAAGTAAAGGCTTTTTTTTATTTCAAAGTCCATTTAACTGCCCAGTGAAGGAACAAGTAACCTTCCATTGGAACAATGTAATGACAAGCTGAAATGCACATACCAGGAGAAGAATTTAATTCTATGAATACCTTTCAAGTAATGAATATGCTCAATTACAATATATGCTTGGGGGCTAGTGTCAATATTTGGCAGCATTTATATCAATGAAAAGACATTTCCAAGGGTGGGATATGTAAGATCATATTATAGACGAGCATTTATAATAGATGAACATTGATTTTCATGGTAGAGAGTACCAACTTTGAGTCACAAGGAAATGAAATGTTCTCATCCCCAAATAATTCCATTCTTCTTTCCGGCAGACTGGCATTATAGAAATTTATACTCACTGTTATATTTTGTATTTTGTCAATAAAAACTATACATTTTTCTCTTGTTAATAGAAGTACTTATACAGTACTGATTTTGTTTCCTGGCTACACAGCCTAAAATATTTACTGTCTGGCCCTTTACATAAGAAGTTTGCCAACATGGAGCTAAACAATGATTACTTTGTTTTTAAGTGGTACCATACTTATCCAAACACAAAAGAGAGACGTCTCTGTTGGTGGGGTTTCAACTATTAGCAGAGAAAAAATAACTCTGCATCATTCTTGGAACAGACGTTAGATGACCATTTGATCCAGTTTAATCCAAATTCCTTATTTTGCGATTAAGAATCCAAGGTTTAGTGGGAGCTAGTCATTGGTAGAATTGAAGGTAGAACTAAAATGTTCTTATTTTTTGTCCAGTGTCTTTTTTTTTTTTTTAAGATTTATTTATTTATTTTAGAGAGAGGGGATAGGGCAGGAGTGGGAGAAGTAGAGGGAGAGAGAGAAAGAGAGGGTAAATCCCAAGTAGACTCTGCGACGACATGGGGCCTGATCTCATGACCCTGAGATCATGACCTGAGCCGAAACCAAGAGTCTGACACTCAACCGAGCCACCCAGGCGCCTCTGTCCAGTGTCTTTTTAGTATCCTTTATTCGTATGCAAGTGTTTATGTTTGGTGCTAAGGATGACCAAAAAAAGTATGAGAAGCAGTATCTAAATCATCAAGGAACATAATCTAGTTGAGTAGTGTATCAGGTTCCCAGCAAGAAACAAATGGCACACTAAAATGGAGAGAGGATCGTTAAACAAAGGACAATTTATAAAAGTGTGAGGGAGTTAAGGGAAACAACCGTTATCACCACCCAAGACCTAAAGAGACAAGGGGTAGCTGTAGGAGCTCCAGGAGAGGGTCCCCAACAGAAACTGTGGCTTTTTGCGGAGGAATCCAGTCACTGCCAGCCTGTGCTGTGTAGGAAGGAGCACCTCCTTTTCCTCCTGCCCTTTCGTCTCTGCTGGTGTCTCCCGTAGTCTTCTGCGAAGAGCCAGATGACAACCTTTTGATGCAGGCCAAGAAGGTCAGCCTCCCAGGGATAACTGCCATTTGAAGAGTGGATCTGAAGGGACGAATGGAGAATATCCAGCCAAGGAGCACGATTGTTTATACAATACATGGTAACATATACTAAGTGTGAGCAATCCAGACAAAGATATTTTAGACAATGGCGTATTGACACATAAAGTATTTTATGAGCATTTTTGTAATGCTTTACATTTTATAAAATACACTGTTATCTTACCTTCATGATAAATTTAAGACAGTGCCTTCTTTTCTATACCGACATCTGGAACAAAAGTAGTGCCGTCGTTGATATTCTAAATCGTAGGCCAGTCTCTGCATAAAATTGTTCTACCCTCTAATAGAAACAGATGTTGTTTTAAGTGGTGAAGAACTCAACTTTAGCAGAAGACCGAGTAATAAAAACCAGGAAGGCAAGTGATGTTTTACAAGTATTTATCATTTGAAAATTCATCATTTTCATATTTTTATACACCCATCTTTTCTATAGGGCGAAAGAGACTCATGTGGTAGAGATTCTCAGGATAATAATGAAATGTGAACATTCCAGTATAATATTGAGATTAAAATTCTAGATTTTGTAGTTAGAAAAGCCACAGTTCGAATTCTGGCTCTGTCACTAACTTGCCATGTAAACTTGGGGCAAATTATTAGTGTGTCTCTCGGCCACAGTCAACTGCCAAAAGGAGAACAACAGGTCTTAAGTGCCCTAATGGCGTATAGGATGCTCTCAATAAATTTTAGCTACTAGTAGTAGTATCGATAGGTTCCATGACCAAAATTTCAGATTTATAAAATGTGACGAGTGATATTTATAGGTTAATTCACTTTACAAGTATTTGGTAAGCAACTGTTATGTGCTAGGTACTCACTTTGCTAGATATTGGGATTACAGTTGGGAACAAATCAGGCCTTGTCCTCCTAGAGACTGAAGGTACATAATTTGTGTCTGATTTGTATTAATAATTGGTGAATTAGTAAACAGTGCTGATGCTGACATACCTGTCGCCAGCCTAATGGTTTATTTAGCTATCCTCATTAACCATCAGCATACCAAAAAGGCCAGGTTAGTTTATTTTTTAATGGCTTTGTTGTCAAGAATTAGCACAGTTTGTCACTGTGCTAGCCTCACTAATCTCAGCAAAACACTAGGTTGGTGTGCTTTTGTCCCCTAATGAATGAGCAGTTGTTAATTTAGGGGGGAAAAAAAAGACTATCAAGTTAAAAATAGAAGTATTTTTAAAATTCTAATATATTGATCATTGACAGGTCTTAATGTAACTATCTGGTTTCCTTTTTTATGCCAGGTGGAGCTACTAATGGTAACTATTACTTGTGCAACACTATCAGAAAGTTCAGTGTTTGGGAAAATCAATTTATTCCACACATAACAGTCTGCAGTTGCTCTCAGTTTGTAGAGGATTTCTAGAAGTTACTTGAGGCTTGATTTTGATCTGTTGGTTTCTTTAGCTGATCCGTATCACTTTATAATAAAACTTAATTCATGTTAAGTAGTTCTTAGATTTTTTATTTTATACATGGGAAATTAGTGTTTAATGGTCTCCAGCATGGTGATGCTTTTCTTAAAATGTAGTGTCAAATTTATCTCTGTAGTTAAAATTTATTTTAAAAAGTCCTTTTGCTCATACAAAGCATAAAACTTTTAGTACACTTTGTTTCACAATTTTAGGATATACTGTGAGGATCCTTGGGGTCTGATTTTTTTTTTTTAATAGACTGGAGGTTGTATTTTCATTTTCATGTCAAGTCTCTATGGGGCTAGTATCTTTGTTTGCTTAATTTTAAGCTCTGTTACCATGACAAAACTTATTTACTCAACTAATGCCTAGCAGTGTCAAACAGATACTGCTGGCAACTTGAATAATTTCTATCTGACCAATAAAACCCCAAATAAAAATGGTAAATTTTCATTTTAAATGCAAAAGAATAGTTTTGTTACTATACATTGATTTTAAAATTTTTCTTGGTTAATTACAATCTACTTTGATGCTTTTATGACAACTTTCTTTAATATCTGTATCTCCTAAATTTAACATTCAGTTGTAATATAAAGGCAGATAAGGTCCCGGTAAATGTAGCTCTGTTAAAATTATTAACAATAATAACAGTAATTATTATTTAAAATTTCATCCATGTGAAGTTGTTTAATTTCACACAAGTGACAAGAAAATATTCTTAAATATACCTGTGCTGCTTTCCAACAGAGTCTTGTGTGTGTGAAATGTCTTCTATGCTTTGGAGATGTCACCGTTTGGCAGAATCAGAGTTCTTTGTTTCTGGTCTTGAATCTTTACCATGCTGGCAATGTGCTTGTTCATACTGAATCATCTATTTTTGATTATTAGTTTCAAAATTAGCTTGCAGTTGCTGTTTGCAAAAAGCTCTGTTGTTTAAAGAGTACTTTCACTGTGGCCTTCAAGTATGTCTTCCGTTTGAAGAGGCCAGATACATCAACTGAGATTAAGAAATAGGAAGTAGACAATAAAACCAAGGAAAATAAGGTTTAAGTCAGATGTAGAAAGTGGTAAGCGGATTTTTTTTTTTTTTTTTTTTTTTTTTTTTACAGATCTACCTCCTCCCACCCCCACCCATGATGAGTTGGTAGAATTATAAAAGGTAATCAGAGAGAGATGTTTCTATTTTCTTTGCAGAAAGCTTGTTTCACTTAAAACCAAATAGTTCCTTTTTTAAAATTTAAAAAAAAATTTTTTTTTTTTTTTTAGTTTGAATGTCTGCCTATAAGTAGATTTTTTTTTAGTTGAATGAGGTTAGGCACAGAGGTAAGAAAGACAAGGAAAATAGCTTAATTACTCTGGTCCTTGTTTTGTTTATCTGAAAAATGAGAATATTGGAATTCTTGACTTCTGAATTCCCTTCAGCTGAAATATACTCTCAATATTTATAATAGGGTAGTAACATGATACAAATGGTTTTGAAGATTGATTCTATTATATAAAGTAGATGTAATTGTCAGAGAGTAAAACTGATTGGAGGTTGTTTTAAGTGATCCAGGCTTGATGTAATAAAAATGTAAAAAATATACTGATGACAGAAAATCAGAAATATCTAGATTGAATTAGATTGATATGAAGAAGAAGAGAGAGGAATGTTTTAAATGAGTAATTCATTCAACAAGTTATTTAATCTAAGTTTCATTATACATTAACAAAATACTGATCTCACAGGATGAATGTAAAGGTTGAATGTAATAATGTAGATAAAGCCCCCACCGGAGTGCCTACCCTAACGGATATACATGTTTTCATTCCTTCTGTTGCAGATGGTTTGCCAGACCATATGATTTGCATATGATGCCTCTTGTCTTTTAACTAGGTTTTACTTTGTTTTAGTTGCAATGAGACAGAAATCCGAGGACACTGGAAGACTGAGACTGACGGACCATTTGTTCTCTCTCAAATGCATGACCCAAACAGTATTTAGATACTACCTACAGGGCTTCCCTCCCTCTGTCCAAAGGTGGATTGGACAGAACTCGTGTTTGAAAATGGGAAACTTCAACAGCCTGAATGGTCGTGGGCCCATAGCTGGCATTGATAGTTCTAATGATCAAAGACAGGGTAGGATGGGTAGATTGCGGAGAGGTAACAAAGCCTAGAGTTGAGCCCTTGAAAGGAATTTCTAGCTTTTTCCTCTTTTTTCTTTTCTTTTCTTTTTCTTTCTTTCTTTCTCTTTCTTTCTTTTCTGTCTTTCTTTCTCTTTTTTATTGTAAAGACTTAATTAATTAATTTATTTATTTGACACAGAGAGAGACAGCCAGTGAGAGAGGGAACACAAGCAGGGTGAGTGGGAGAGGGAGAAGGAGGCTCCCAGCAGAGCAGGGAGCCTGATGCGGGGCTCGATCTCAGGACTCCGGGATCACGCCCTGAGCCGAAGGCAGATGCTTAACGACTGAGCCACCCAGGCGCCCCCTTTCCTCTTTTTTCTAAAAGAGTATTCCGGTCTTCTTCAGTATTCCTCTTGAGGCCAGGGATTACACATTAATGATGAAATATAATCTCTGCCCTTGGTAAAATACCATTAGGACTCTCCATTGTATTATTTGGGGATACAAAGATTATGTGTCTCTGTAAACACATTAGACGAGACATAGAAACGAGCCAAAGAGCAGAATTTCTAAACAAAGGGACTTCCAGCAGATTTTGCATGTGTTATTTTTAAATTTTTCCTCAGTACATATATGTAACTTTTACCAGTACTGTTTGTGTCTTGGTTGGCTCACCATTCTTAAGTTTAAACTATAATTTATCTGTGCCCAGATAAATTTTAAAGAGCAGCCAGAGAAGAAATACATGTTGTATTTGCTTTGTTAGTCAGAGGGTGTGCCTGTCTATAGGACCAGCTAGTTCCTTTTTTTTACTTGAACGTCTGTTAATTTGTGGATCTTTTAGTTGTCTGAGTTGTATAGAGTTGATTGGGAGGAAAAAAAGCGACTGAGACTCCTCTGTTTGAGTCTTAAGTAGGTGGGAAGCAGTTTAGTATAGTGTCTGAGAGCCTGGGCTCTAGCATTCGTCTACCTGTTATTGAATGAAGAGATGAGGGTGTCTTTAGGTTTGGTTGTAAGACCACCGTCTTAGGTTGATCTCACATCCCCCCCAGAAGGCCTTTGTGATTGTCTTTCTAGACCCAGAATCAAGTTTGTAGCATATCTTTGTTATCGAAGTGAGGAGCCATTTTTTCTCTTTTGGTCTTGCTCATAAACCACACTTAGAATTCTAGAATATCTATTAGGATATTCCTTATGCAATCCTGAATTATTGACGTGTTTTAGTAAGGTTTTAAAAAATATTAGCTATTATTAATTCAATCCTCTTATTTGCTTAAATTATACCAAAAGTCACATTGTAACTTAAAAGGAAGACATTTTATTTATTCATGGTAGGGGGGAAATAGAAATTGTTTTCTTTAAAGGTTTACAATTCCATTTATTCCAGTTATATTTGGCACATTATCCCCAGAAAGTATATCCTTTGGTGTGAATGTAGAGTCCGTGTCAGGGGTGGAGGTAACGTTTTGTTCACTCATAGGCTAGAGAAGGCAGTTGAGGCATGCACCGAGATAGACATCCAGAAAGGCACAAGAGGTCTGGAGGAGGAGCAGGCAGGTAAAACTTTGAAAACCTCTAGAGAGAATAAGAGATTAAGAACACTGGTAAAATAGAAGCTATTACATATTATAGTTAGAAAGTGGCTCTCTGTGCTTGAATTCCCTCAGCACACTAATTAGGCCATGGTATGTGGAACTGTTTTGTAACTTTTAAATGATGATGAAAAATTGTAAGGTTTTAAAAAAGACATTTTACTTAATTTCAGAACATCAAATGAGAAAAACAAAATAGTCTCCTAAGAGCTAATGAACAAAAATTTTAAGTGCTTATTAGTTTACCAGTAGGACGTAGAGATTTAAGTAATTGGTACTTTCACAGGTCAAAGCTCTGTGTATTTCAAACAGTGTATGACTTCAGTACTTTTGTGTTATACTCGCTCAACCTGTGTTTATTCCTGTCCCTTTAAATGTCTTTGTCTCAGATTTTTGTACTCTTGACAAGAAAAAAATGAAACTTGTATTTCAGGTGCTACTTTATAAAATCTGAATTACCAGTCCAGCTTCAGAAAATCACACCTTATAATACAGTATAATGCAATTTATTTCCTTTTGAACTTATTAAGAAAAAGGAAAGGGAAGTGAATTTTATTGGTACTCGCCTGGCGTGTTCAAGGACCAGTAAATAAACCAGTGTAGCTAGATCAGTGTTCTCTTAAGAGAGAATTATAGGGGAGGAATTGGAAACAACAGGCAAACATCACTCCTTTGAGGAATTTTGTTCTAAAGGGGAGCAGAGAAATGGGACAGTGGCTGGGTGCAAGTGTGATCCCAAGAAGGTATGTGTAGGTGAGCTGTGAGAAATTGCAGCACGTTTATAATCTAATAGGAATGATTTTGTAAAGAGAGAAAACGATGTTAGGAGAGAGGGAGAGAGTAGCTTGTGAATATCTTCAAGTAGGCAACATGGGACTGGATCTAGTATGTTTATGGAAAAACTGGTCATTGACTAGAGCTCAGAAAGTCCATCTGTAGTAACTGCATGAAACGCAGGGAACGTGGGATCAGATTTTAGAGGGTGACTTGATAAATAAAAACAAGGTCTTTGGGAAGGTTAAGATCTCATAAAAAGCATGAATAATTATCCTTTTAGCATTAGTGGAAAAGGAATAAAATTGGAAGGAGATAAAATTTGAGTTCACATTCTAGCTCTGTGATTTACCACCTGACATGTGAACTTAGTACAACGGCCCTGTACTGTTTAGGGGTGCAGAAGTAGAATTCATTTCAAGGTGGTTCAAATAAAAAGATTTTAATGACGAATTGACTTTGAGAGAATGAGCAGGGCTGAGAGACTGGACGAGAGATGGTTAGAGGCTAGCAACCCTAAAAAGCTGTTACGTCCCCTGTGGCTGCAGCCACAGGGGTGGGAATGGTGTTTTCAGAGTCACAGCTTCAGCTGGAAGGGAAGGCCATCTGGTCAGAGCTGTAGTCACGGGCGGAGGGGGGGGGGCCGGGGAGGGGGGTGCAGGGACACACCAGGAGAGACAATGGTGCATACGTAGGCAACAGAAAAGAAAGAACCTTGATTTCTCTTTCCTCTCAGATTCCAGTTTCCTGTTGGTGGGTCCCAGCCTAAGCAGAAAGCAGGGGAGCTTCGGTGAAGCAGAATATGGGGGTCAGCCTCTCTAGGATCGAGGGAAGGGCCAAGAAGGAGTCTGGGAGGCAAATGCAGAATTATTAGTATAATCACCAAGCCTCAACATCTCTGTATAGAAAATGGGGTGACTTGAAAAGCTGTTGTGATTTTACATGGCTGCCGAGGGCCTGGCACACTGCTAGCATATAACAGTGCTTAGTAAATGATAATGAGATGGTATGGCATCACGGTTAAGAATCCTTAAATCTTTGGAGTTAGAGCCCAATTTAGTTTCTGTCTCTGCCACTTACCGATCATGTAACTTTGGGCAGGTTCCTTAACGTTTCTTAGTCTCTGTTGTGTCATCTGTAAAATGGGTAAATAAGGCTTACCACAGAGAATTCTAGTAGAGAATAAAGGAGACAATATGTATTAAGTGTCTAACATAGTGCTGGTACATAGCATACAGTCTGAGTTACCATAATCATATTGTTTGTTGGACTGGTAGGAGCGGTATCCAAGTAATACTAGTCCTACCACCACCTTCCCAATATATACACACACACCTTTTTTCTGCTTCTCAGTTCTTCTCTCTGGGGCCCATCGTTGCCATGAGGGGTCAAGGATACTATCTTTGTGCTTTTAGACTGGTAGAAAGTACAGGTTAGTTAGTTTAACACTTTGGCTATCCATTTATGTTTTTGGTTTATGTTTAATAAACATAATCACAGAGTTAAATGGTTTCTTTTTGGGCCTACGTTGGAAGGCATAGAAATAGCAAAAGTTGGAAATACTGAAATTCAATCAGTTTCTTTAGCATAGATTTATACACAAAGCTCAAGTAAAATGTCATTAAAAATATGAGAATAAAGGGTATTGTAACAGTTAATTCACAGCTGTACCATAATAAACATTTTTTAAATTTCACATAAATAATACAGTTCTGTGAGTTTGACTTGAAGGCACATATATGTTTTTCTTTTTTGACTACATAGGGAACAATGAAATAAAACCTCATTGACGTAATTGAACCTGATAACATCTCCTGGTTGTACTGCTGATGTTTCACTGTGGTATTGGTGGTTTTGTAGAGCTCTGTAAAGCATGTTGGACTTATAAACACATTCAAACAGAAACTTATCAGGATTCAACTTTTTTAACCACAAAGTTGAATTTATATGAAGGCATAGTTTTGGGTTCACTTTATCAAATCCACTAAAAAAATTCTTTTAGTAGTGTATACCTCATATGCTACTTAGAAAGAATGCTGTGTTTAAAATTAGTATTGAACAGATAACCACAGCGCGTGAAAATATATCATAATTTCTGATACAGTTTTTGAGCTTAGAAGGAAACACAAATATTGGAAGCTCCTAAATCAGCAATTAAAATTTTATACTTTCGTTAAATGATGCCTTCTAATATAGTAGAACCATGTTCTGGAAACATACTACCTACTATAACTTCTTTTTTACTGTGATTAGAAATTTAGCTAATTTGAAATATTTATTTTTATATTTAAATTATTTACAGAATCTACTTTGGTATTGATACTAAAGTTTAGATGCCTAAAGTTTTGCTGACTTGGGAACAAGGTATATACAGGACATATACTGTTTGCTTTGAAGTAAGACTTTAAAATAGCTGTGTGTATTATATTATGGAAGGAGTGAATGTTTCCGCCAATTTTTCTTAAACTTTTAATATCCATGTACCACATACTATGTATTCAAGTATGCATGGTAGGCACCTGCCAATTTTAGATAAATGTATAAAAATGATTCATTATAATTTTTAAAAACTAAAAAAAATCCACAATATTTTTATATCAGTGAACATTGCAACATTAAGGGTATCTCTCTTGTCGCTCGCTGATGGTAAATAGGTTGTGTGATGTAGATTCATTCTATATCCAACAAATTCTTTTCTCTATTTCTCTTAAATTAGAAAAATCCAAGCAAAATCATAATTGGGCGATGAAAGGCAGCAAGTGTTTTTGGTTATCGGTTCTCAATAGTCAGATTCAGCATGGACCCCGCAGTTGTAAAGAGATTTCTCACTGAAGATTATTTTCGGAGTTGTGTCAGTTGCTAAGTTAATGGCCATTATCATACTTAAAAGCTTGGGAAATAGGGGCGCCTGGGTGGCTCGGTTGGTTAAGCACACGACTTTTGATTTCGCCTGGGGAACATGATCTCAGGGTCGTGGGACTGAGCCCCACATCGGGTTCCCTCTCCCTCTGTCCCTCCTCTCTCTCTCAAAAACAAGTAAATCTTTAAAAGCTTGAGAAGTAGGGGCGCCTGGGTGGCTCAGTCGTTAAGCGTCTGCCTTCAGCTCAGGGAGTGATCCCAGAGTCCTGGGATCGAGCCCCACATCAGGCTCCTCCGCTGGGAGCCTGCTTCTTCCTCTCCCACTCCCCCTGCCTGTGTTCCCTCTCTCTCTGGCTGTCTCTCTCTGTCAAATAAATAAATAAAATATTTAAAAAAAAATAAATAAAAGCTTGAGAAGTAGAAGTTCTGTGCATTTTATTGAAGAAAATGCTTCTATTGCATTTGCTATTTATGTTTATATCTTACATTTGTTTTTTAATATATTTTTATATTTGTTCCATTTTCCACAGCACACTGCAAGGATGTATATACTGTGTGGCCAAAAATTGAGTGGTTACATTTATGCTATTTCACACTGAATTATGACCAGCATATGTGTTTCAACCACCAGCTGTTTTCTGTGAATACAGTAGTGTATAAACTTGCAGTGAGGAGATAGTCTCATTGTTTAGCAAGATTTCTCCTTGCTGTACAGATAACTGATTCTCCCAGAACTTATTCTAACACGCATTTCTCAGTTTCTGTCAGAGTTCACAAAATAATCATTCAATGCCGGGGGGGGGGTTCCACTTTTGTAGTATGGGTTTTTGGTGATAGACGCATAAAAACTTGTCTACCACCCTTCCTCATAAGTATTGCACATAACGAGAGTAGATTCAGACTTACCACAGGATTGCTTTTATCCAGCAATAAAGTAAAATATCTGCTGTATGCAAATGTGGCAGTAATTACTCTTTTGCATCATATTTCTTTTCAATTCTGTGATACCCCAAGGTGTCATATGGTACGTATATGTTGGAAATTATTTGATCTGTTCTCTCTTCCAGCATAATGCTTATCATCTGTGTGACTGGTTTTACAAGTCTCTCGGCAATAGTTTCTCATTTTTTTTTATACGCATTTGCAGTGAGGAGCATAGAATCTGGATGGTGCCTCTGTAATTTTTGTCTCTTCTGTTAAGAACAAATGTCTTCAGATTCATATAAGAAAGCATTATGTTCTTGTTCTAGAAAAATTCTATTGGTTTACCAAAAAGATTTTTATGTTTTGTTTGAATATGTCCTTAAAGTTTCTGTGGCTTCCTATTATCATTATTCGATAAAGTTTCAAAGTGGAAAATATGGGTAAATGAATTACAAGTCTAAAAATATTTAGCTTTTTAGATAGTTGTGTGTGCTAAAATATTTTCATTTTTGTGGGTTGGTGTGGTATTTGCATTAGATTTGTATTCCATTTGCATTAGAGTCTTGTTCTTGTTTTGTTTTGTTTTAAGATTTTATTTATTCATGTGAGAGACAGAGCACAAGCAGGGGGAGAGGCAGAGGGAAAGAGAGAAGCAGATGACTCCCTGCTGAGTCGGGAGGACCTGGAGAGCAGGACGTGAGCGGAAGGCAGACACGCCCAACCATCGGAGCCACCCACGCGCCCCTAGAGTCTTGTTCTTGACCTACACTTAGCATTTATTCTGAGTTATTTATGTTTCTATTTTTATCAACACCTTAAGCTTTAGGAAACCAGCTTTGAGCCATTTCTTTTTTTGATTGGAGACAGTGCAACACAATGAAAAGAATTTAATAGATGTAAATAATAATATTCCAATGACATAAAAATACTTCAGATAAGATGGTTTGTAAAGAATAACATAGGCCCTTAGGGCACCTGCCCAGCTTTTAAAAATATAATAGTTATTACAATGAAGATGATGAGATTTCTATGGAAATAAGAATTAATCTTATATTTCATAATTTTGAAATATATGTAAACTACATAGATTCCTTTTTTCCCTCTAAATATTCCAGACCACTGATGAACAAGTGATTTATAGATCATAATCTGATAAATAATGGCTAATACGCCATTACTGTTCCCTACTTTAGATTTTATCTGAGTCCTAATATTATACAGCCATTGAGCAGTATTTTCCGTAAGGATTTTGTTATTTTGAATATCTCTCCATCTATCCTGTGTTATTAGTTCGCCTACTGTCCTGGATCATTCCTATCAGGTACAGACAAGCTCTAGAACGTAGAGCTTTTGTTGACCATGTCAGCAACAACAAGAAGTGTTATCCCCACATTCTTTTCCAACTACTGTCTCTTCATTCTTGCCATTTACAGCACAATTTCTTAAGTTTTCACTAGCCACTCTTCACTTCTTTACCTTTCTAAATTCTTAATTTTTAGTTAAAGCTTAATAAATACTTATAAAATATGCAGTCTAGACGAAGGATAACAAACACCATCTACTCTCCATTACCATTAATTTTGAACATTACCCGTCACTTTGAAGTTCCCTATATGCCACTCCCAGATCCAGTTTCTTCTCTTCTCCCTTAGGGACAGTCACCATCATGAATTTCTTACAGTTTCCCATATGTTTATATTTCTAAAAAAGTGTATTTCAGTATATTTTGCATGTATGAAATTATACTGTGTGTATTCTTCTGTGACTTTCCTTATTCAATCTTGTGTTTCTGGGATTTATTTATATAGTACGTAACTGCACTTCATTTATTTTCACTGTTGTATTCCATGGTGTGAATATACCCAAATTTCTCCATTTTGTTATAGATAGATATTTGGGTTATATCTAGTTTTCTCGCTACCCCAACAGTGCAGTTACGCGCATTTAGGTTAAACTGTATAGCAAAGTTCAAGTTTTGGAAAGGTTTTTCTCCTAATTTGTTGTGGATTCATGCTTTTGTAAAATACACTAAAAATGTTTTGGCAATGTTAAATTGCTATAAAAATTTCTAAACATGGTACTCTTAATTTCTTTCTTTATCTTCTCTTACTGTGGCTCGCACTTGGAATAACGCTGCCTTAATATATTCCAAGCCGCAGAATTCCTGGCTCATACATCTTCTACTACTTGCGCAAAAATTTTGTGTTCTCAAAATCACTAATCGCTGGTTGTTCAGATTAAACAGAAGATGGTCTACTAGCAGTTTGTGACTTTCACTGTATCTTTTCTCAGTTGCTAACATGCAGGGGATTTCAAAGACCTCCAAGAGCGGTTAGAATAGGGTGTATCACCTCTCGTGTTACCACTGCAGCTTCTGAGTGCGCATCCTCAACGCGGTCTCTCAGAATATAGGCTAATGGTGCTTTTATAAGCAACTTTATATCAGTATTTATATCAGTATTTCTCAACCTTATTTTTATTATCATTCTGCTCCTTCCCCCCCCCCCCCAATCATTTCTCCCCTCCTGTGAAATTTCAGAACTGTAGATTGACAGCCTGTCTGTTTATGTACTGTGGCGTTTGGAGGACTACAAACATTTTATTATTTTTAAGATTTTTTTGGTGGGGGGGGTCTCCTAAGAACCAGTTTTCGCCTGCTTGGGAGTGATAGGACTACCTTAAGAATGCATGGTATGAACACAGATACAGTTTGGGCGTCAGAGTACAAGCATTTACAAAGATAGTATTTATTTAATTATCATCAGGTGAATGAAGTGGGGAGCAAGGAAGACTCAGTGTTAAGAAACTGTCCTAATGAAAGTGTGCTTGATATAGCAAAAGCTTCTACTTCGACTCCTGAATTGGGAGAGTGAGGAATGAGCATTTGTCATTGATGGCATGCTTTGTAGAAGAAATGTGGAAGTATGGATTGGAGCACGGTACAGTTAGGCAAGTTTGTAGATTCAGAATGCAAATTAGTGAATTGGTGCCTATCTCCTAGGTAATTTTTGGTGACCCATCATGAGGTTCTGACTTCACGCCTATCTATTCTGTGCTTTTATTGGTGACTTAAGAAAACCTCAGATGTTTATAAGTGATGAGAGGAATGGTGAATAGGCTAGTCGACATCCTCAATCTCAAAAGAAAACTTCGACAGGCTAAATAAGGACAGAAGTAAAGTTGCAGCTGGGTCTAAAATGCCAATTGTAGGGGCACCTGAGTGGCTCAGTCAGTTAAGTGTCAGCCTTCAGCTCAGGTCATGATCCCGGGGTCCTGGGACCAAGCCCTGTGTAGGACTCCCTGCTCAGCAGGGAGTCTGCTTCTCACTATCCCTCAAATAAATAAATAAATACATACATAAATACTTAAAAAAATTGTATGAGAGTAGCATGGACAAAGTGAGCATAGCAATACCAAGTATAAAAGAAACTTAGGGATTTAAGTTACATTACTCTTTAAAAAAAAAGATTTATTTTTTTTAGAGAGGGAGAGAGAATGGGGGGGGGTAATGGTAGGGGGAGAGGGACAAGCAGACTCCTGGTTTAACTCAGAGTCCCACGCAGGGCTCAATCCCAGGATCTTGAGATGTTGACCTGAGCTGAAATCAGCGGTCGGCTGCTTAACCAACTGAGCCACGCAGGCGCCCCCAAGTTATGTTACTCTTAATATGAGTGTTCTGAGAAAGTAATTAACATCTTAAACTGCATTAATTAATGTCTCTAGAATCTAGAATGTATGCTGGTCAAATCACAACCTGAAATAATTATGTCAGGATCACACTTAAGGCCATAGAAAACACTGAGTAAATTTCAAGAGTCAGTACTACTAGTGTTCGTGAAGTACTTTGCATGTAGTTACACCATAGCCATTCTGTGAGTACTGGTCCATGGATTTTAGATGTAGTTATAGTATGTCTGGATATTCGTTGGGAAGAAATAGGTTTCTTTTCACTGGCAAGAGATGACCTTCTGCAAGGATGTTGACAAGGAGATGGTGATAAAGACAACTGACAATTTTTTGAAGGATTAAGGGTGGGTATATCATCTAAAATAGGGGTCAGCAAGCTATAGCCCACCAACCAAATCCAGCCAGCAGCCTGTTTTGGTTCGGCTCTCCAGCTAAGAATGTTTTCGCATTTTAAAGCATTGTAAAACAAACAAGAAAAGATTATGTCGCAGTGACCTTAGGTGGCTTGCAAAGCCTAAAATATTTACTATCTGTCCCTCTACAGAAAAAAAAATGCGAACTCCTTATAAAATATTGGACCAGTGATACAGTGGGTAACACTTCAAGATCTTTTACAGACAGGAGACAGAAGACGAAGGATAAAAAACAACACGAATAGTTCACTATTCGGGTGCGCCTGGGTGGCTCAGGTTGTGAGTTGGAGCCCCCCGTTGGGGGTAGAATTTACTTGGAAAAAAAATAATAGTTCAGTATATAAAAATCAGGTGATTGTGTTACAAATTAACTAGGTTTAAATTTGAGACTAGGGTTCAAAGCTATGTAGAAAATTGCATTTATAATTTATGTTGGCAGAAGGAGACCTATTAAGAGAAATTTAGGATTAATTATAGATAGCAGTTGTAGATGGCTAAATTAAAGCTAATGTTTTCTCCTTGAACATAGTGACTATTGGAAGGAGAAGCAGCCAGAAAGCTTGCTGGGAAGAAAAAGGACAGGAAAATACTAGTCTTGGACTAAGACGTTATCACTGATAGCTTATAAAGCAGATAAACAGGGAAACCATCACTAATTATCTGCGTATCAAAAAGGGTTGAGTGTTGCTTTTTATAATCCATTACTTTATACTTAATCTAACCTCAAGGACAAGCTTTTTAAACTGCTTTTGCCAGAACTGCCTTATTAGTAAGGAAATAGCACCACCCATTGACCCTGGTGTAGAATGATGACTGATGATCCTTTGAGGATGGGAGGGGGGAGGGAGAGTGTCTGGTGATTTGTAATTTTTCTTGTTAACGGGGTGTTATTTTGATTTATATTTTCCTTTTTGTGGTAATGGATTTTTTGAAGGTGAATATAATTTATTATAGTGACTTTATTCTGACAATTTTCTTGATTTCCCAATCACAGAGTGTATAATTTATGGAATATTCTTTCTGTAGATAATTTTATTCTCACATTCCCAGTTGCTCTCCCAAACTGTAAGCTATCTTAGGTATCTGTAATTGAAGATGTTCCATTTTGTCTTTACATATATTTGTTTATTTCTGGTTTGTAACTAAGTGTTTTTGTTTTTGTTTTCCAGATGATTCTTTGGGATTGGGACTTAAAGCAATGGTATAAACCTCATTATCAGGTAAATATAGTAAATATCACTAATAATGTCTGTAATGAAACTTTTTTTTTAATTGAAGTATAGTTGACACATAATGTTAGTCTCAGGTATATTGTAATGAAACTTTTAACATTTTGTTATTTTTTGTTTTTTAAAAGATTTTATTTATTTATTTATTTATTTATTTATTTATTTATTTATTTATTTGAGAGAACACGATGGGGGGTGGAGGGCACAGGGGAAGGGAGCAGCAGGCTCCCTACTGAGCAGGGAGCCCAATATGGGGCTTGGTTCCAGGACCCTGGGATCATGACCTGAGTCTAAGGCAGATGCTTAACCAACTGAGCCACCCAGGCGCCCTGAAACTTTTGACATTTTAAAAAAGTTACTTTCGGGGCGCCTGGGTGGCACAGCGGTTAAGCGTCTGCCTTTGGCTCAGGGCGTGATCCTGGCGTTGTGGGATCGAGCCCCACATCGGGCTCCTCTGCTAGGAGCCTGCTTCTTCCTCTCCCACTCCCCCTGCTTGTGTTCCCTCTCTCGCTGGCTGTCTCTATCTCTGTCAAATAAATAAATAAAATCTTTAAAAAAAATAAATAAAAATAAATAAATAAAAAAGTTACTTTCATAAGATTTCTGTGTCATAAGATTTTCTTTAACTGAACTAAAATAAAGAGAACTTTCATTTAGGTGATTTAAAAAAAAATACATTTCAATCATGAGAGAAAAAGAAAATGATACGAAACCATACTTGTTTAAGAATTATTTTTTAAATGTTGCTAATATAATCTGGGCTCAGAATAAACTAATAATTCTATATTAAGGGTGGGATTTTTTTTCCTGATTGTGAGCAACTGCTTCAGAGAGGGGAAAATAGATTGAATGCCATATATGAGAAAAGGCAAAACAATTGGCAGAATATTTTATTAGGGAAACTAAAACACAGTTTTTGGTTAAAAAAATTTTTTTTTTAAGTTTTTGGTAAACTTTTAATTAAATTATACATACAGAAAAGTGCACAGCTTGATAAATTTTCACAAACTAAACATTCCACATAACTAATACCCGTTTCAAGAGATAGAACTTCACCACTATTGCAGAAGCCTCACTTGTGTACCATTCTCATTATTGACTGTATCCCCAAGGATAATGTCTGTCCTGACTTCCACCAATTAAACTGGTTTATTAATGAACTTTATATATATAAATGGAATCATATAATATATACTTTGAAGCTTTTTTGATCACTTAAGTAGTATATATTCATATCAGAAGAATTGAAAATATAAGTATATGAGAAAAATCACTCCTAAATATCAAGCAATAACTGTTAATTATGTTAACTTTTGATGTATATCTTTATAGATCTTTTCTCACCGTATTGAAATGTGTTTGTGTATTCTATTTTACAAAAATAGAATGTTATATTATAATAATGATAAATTATATAAAATATATGTAACATATTAACAAAATAAATAAAAACATATAACTATAATTATATATAATATAAAATATAATCATATTTATTGTAATTGTGTTATGCTGGTTTGAAACCTGATAGTTTTCACACTAATAGATAAACATTAATAAATGTCAAATCTCTGTCCTTTATATTTACAGAAACATTACCCCTGTTTATTAGATTTAGTTAGTTCTCTCTATCCCAATTTTTGAAAAATGATTATTCCTTTCAGTGGGTTTTATTTTTAAGGTGTGAATGGAAGAGCCACAACACCCCATAAGAAGAAAATATTCTCTGGGTTTTGGTGAATAAAAAACATAACTATTATGGTCAGATAAAATCAAGAAGGCCACTTCTGACCCAAAAAAGCCTGGTTCTTTGACCTACACAAGGGCTTTCTCATCAGTCATACTCACCAAGATCCTCACTTTCCAATTAAAAGAGTATTTAAATTACTAGTAAAATCTAAAGATAAATAAGCAGTAATGGTTAAGAGCATAGACCAGTAGTCAGACAGACTGATATGTGGTATTAGGCATCTATCTCCCTTTTTCCTCCCTCTCTTCATTTACCTCTTTCTTTCTTTCTTTCTTTCTTTCTTTCTTTCTTTCTTTCTTTCCTTCCTTCCTTCCTTCCTTCCTTCCTTCCTTCCTTCCTTCCTTCTTTCTTTTCATTTATTTGAGTGAGAGAGAGCGAGAAAGTGCGTGCACATGCGTGCAGGGTGGGGTTGGGGGTGCAGAGGGAGATGGAGAGAGAAACTCAAGCAGACTCATCACTTAGCACAGAGCCTGCCATGGGACTCGATCCCACGACCCCAAGATCACAACCTGAGCCAAAACCAAGAGTCAGAAGCTTAACTGCCTACACTACCCAGGCACCCCTCCTTTTTGTCTTTCTAATTATCCCTTTAAAAATTTTTTTAATGTAACATTCATATATAAAAATGAGTAAATCATAAGTGTACAACTTGATGAATTTTCTCAAAGTGATTATATACATGTGACATCTTTCAGATGAAGAATTCAGCTCTCCCAGAGTCCCTCTTATGCTCCCCTACTGGTCGTCAGCTTCTCCCAAGCATTATTTCCATCCTGATTTCTGTTATCACAACTTAGTTTTTCCTGTCTTTGAATTTTATATAAATGGAATTAATGATGTGTATTTTGTTTTGCTTCTTTCTTTAAAAAATTTATTTATGAGATGAATTACTGCTATGTGCAATAATATTAATTTTCATTGTATTTAGTATTTCTTTGAATGAATATACTCCACTTTTTTCATTTATTCTATATTAGGTGGACTTTTTTTTTTTTTTAATTTTCAGCTTTCTGGCTGTCAGGAAGCAAGAATTTCTATCTGCTCAAAGGTCCTGTAGCTGGACTAAGAATCAAATTGATATAAGACAGATTAACAGGAAAAAATGAAATTTAATAAGAAATCCTTATACGTAATCCACATAGACGTGGAAATTCCAAAGACAGTCGGGCAAAATAAGGTATATCTGTCATTCTCAACTAAGGAGAAAGGGGGCAGGGATCTGGGACGTCAGAGGAAAGGGTTGTAATTCCCAGGGTGGTTAGAAGAGCAAGTGTTTGGTAATTAGATGTTTGCCCTGCCATACAGTGGTTCACTCAGATAAAATATATCTCTGCTGGGGCACCTGGCTGGCTCAGTCAGTAGAGCATCTGACTCTTGATCTCAGGGTTGTAGTTTTGAGTACCATGTTGGGTGTAGAGATTACTTAACATCCTTAAAAAAATTATCTCTGCTAATAACCCTTATTCTGGGAAAGACCCCCCAATTTAGATTCTTCTGTGTACTTAAAGGAGGGGTAGAAGTTTCTCCTGAGGCCACAAGATCTCAAGTGCTTTCAGCGCAAAATAATACCCATGCCAAAGGGGTACATTCTGGGAGGGCCCATCCTGACCCCCTTCATGGCTATTGTAAGTAATGCTGGTGACACTCGTGATGTTTTTTGTTGGGTGTGTATCTTGGAGTGGATTGCTGGGTCATTGGGTCTGCATATGCTGAGTGTCAGTAGATAGCCCTCTGTAATTTTCCAAGAGGTCGTATCAATTTTTACCCAGCCATCAGCCTTTGAGAGTTCCAGTTGCTCCACATCCTTGTGAACACTTGGTAGGGTATGTTTTAAACCATTCTGGTAGCTGTGGAACAGTGTATCATTGTGCTTTTAATACTTGCATTTCACTGATGACTCATCAGGTTGACTATCTTTTTATATGTTAATTGCTACCCAGATATTCTTGGGTCTTTGACCTATTTTTATACTGATTTACTTGGTGATCAGTAGGATTTGTTTATGTATTTCAGAAATGAATATATATATATTCATATATATATAGTTAAAATGTGTGGGTTTTTTCAAAGATTTTACTTATTTGAGAGAGAGAGAGCAGGAGTGTGGGGGGCAAAGGGAGAGGAAGAAGCAGGCTCCCCGCTGAGTGCAGAGCCCCATCCCTCGACCCCAGGATCATGACCTGAGCCCAAGGCAGACGCTTCACTGACTGAGCCACCCAGGCTCCCCAAAATGTGTGTTTTTTAAAAAGTCCTCTCCTAGTCTGATTTATCATGATATCTTTTGATGAAAATATCACTAATGTTTTCTGTAGATACCCTTTATCAGATTAAGGAAGTTCCATTCCAATCCTAGTTTACTAAAGACATTTTTTTCTCTTTTTAGTCATGAATGGGTGTAGAATTTTTATCAGATGCTTATTCTGCATCTATGGAGATGATTCCTGGATTTTTTTCCATTCTATTAATGTGGTGAATTATATTGTTTAATCCTATGCTTGTGTTAAACCATTCCCACATTCCCAGAATAAAGCAAATTTGATCAAGATATTTAAAAAATATTTTTCAAAGAACTGGAACAAACAGTCCTTAAATTTGTATGGAAACAGAAAAGGCCCCGAATCTCCAAGGAACTGTTGAAAAGGAAAAACAAAGCTGGGGGCATCACAATGCCAGATTTCGAGCTGTACTACAAAGCTGTGATCACAAAGACAGCATGGTACTGGCACAAAAACAGACACATAGACCAATGGAACAGAATAGAGAGCCCAGAAATGGACCCTCGGCTCTTTGGGCAACTAATATTTGATAAAGCAGGAAAAAACATCCGGTGGGAAAAAGACAGTCTCTTCAATAAATGGTGCTGGGAAAATTGGACAGCTACATGCAAGAGAATGAAACTTGACCACTATCTCACACCATACACAAAAATAAACTCCAAATGGATAAAAGACCTCGATGTGAGACAGGAATCCATCAAAATTCTAGAGGAGAACATAGGCAACAACCTCTACGACATCGGCCAAAGCAACCTTTTTCATGACACATCCCCAAAGGCAAGAGAAACAAAAGATAAAATGAATTTATGGGACTTCATCAAGATTAAAAGTTTCTGCACAGCCAAGGAAACACTCAGAAAAACTAAGAGGCAGCCCACGGAATGGGAGAATATATTTGCAAATGACACTACAGATAAAGGACTGGTATCCAAGATCTACAAAGAACTTCTCAAACTCAATACACGAGAAACAAATAAACAAATCAAAAAATGGGCAGAAGATATGAACAGACACTTTTCCAATGAAGACATACAAATGGCTCACAGACACATGAAAAAATGTTCAAAATCATTAGCCATCAAGGAAATTCAAATCAAAACCACACTGAGATACCACCTTACGCCAGTTAGAATGGCAAAAATAGACAAGGCAAGAAACAACAATTGTTGGAGAGGATGTGGAGAAAGGGGATCCCTCCTACATTGTTGGTGGGAATGCAAGTTGGTACAGCCACTCTGGAAAACAGTGTGGAGGTCCCTTAAAAAGTTAAAAATTGACCTACCCTATGATCCAGCCATTGCACTACTGGGTATTTACCCCAAAGATACAGACGTAGTGAAGAGAAGGGCCATATGCACCCCAATGTTCATAGCAGCAATGTCCACAATAGCTAAATTGTGGAAGGAGCCGAGATGCCCTTCAACAGATGACTGGATTAAGAAGTTGTGGTCCATATATACAATGGAATATTACTCAGCTATCAGAAAGAACGAGTTCTCAACATTTGCTACAACATGGACAGCACTGGAGGAGATAATGCTAAGTGAAATAAGTCAAGCAGAGAAAGACAACTATCATATGATTTCTCTCATCTATGGAACATAAGAACTAGGATGATCGGTAGGGGAAGAAAGGGATAAAGAAAGGGGGGGTAATCAGAAGGGGGAATGAAACATGAGAGACTATGGACTATGAAAAACAAACTGAGGACTTCAGAGGGGAGGGGGGTGGGGGAATGGGATAGACCGGTGATGGGTAGTAAGGAGGGCACGTATTGCATGGTGCACTGGGTGTTATACACAACTAATGAATCATCGAGCCTTACATCGGAAACCGGGGATGTACTGTATGGTGACTAACATAATATAATAAAAAATCATTTAAAAAAAAAAAAGATATTTAAAAAATATACATATATATAATATGGCTATATACCACTGGATTTTATTTTTTGTTTTGGAATTTTGAATTCATGTTTATGAGAAAATTGGCCTATAACTCTTGCTTTTCATAGTGTTCTTGGCATGTTTTTGGTATAGAGGTTTTAGTGGCGTTATAAAGTGGAATATTCACTCTCTTTCTATTATCTAGAAATATTTGGTGAGATTGGTATTCTTTCTTTAACGTTTGAAAGAATGCTGTGGTGAAGCCGTCTCGGTTTGGAGCTTTTTTTATGAACAAATGTTAAATTATGTATTCAGTTTCTTTAATAGTTTTAGGCCTGTTCTGGTTTTCTGTCTCTTCTTGTAACAGTTTGGTTAGTGGTGTTTTCTAGGAACTCCTTTTTTTGTCTTTCCCTCCAGCACTGAGACTGCTGAAAGCTCTGTTTTACTTTCAAAATAGAAATCTGTTTGACAATTTTTGCTTGCTTTTTCAACTCTCAGCCACTGTTTGCAAATTGGCAAATGCCTCTGGGGGAAAGCAGGTCTGCCTATCTTGATAAGCCTGAACTCCAGTTATGGGCTTCCAGCCTCGGGTGACTACAGAAAGCTCTGCTCTGTTTCCTAGCCTCTTAACTGCTCTGGTTCCTATCCTCTCTGCCCCGTCCAGGTACGAGTCCGCAGCAGAGTCCTTGACGGAAAAGGTAGCACAGTATGGCGGATTCATTTTAATTTATTAACTCTGAGTTCTTGTTCTTTCAAGGTCCGGCTGCTTGACTGTTCCCTGGTGCCTTGAAATGGGTGCTGTTTTTATTTTATTTCAGCTTTTCTAGGCTAGTTATTCTAGGCAGAAGAGTTGGTTTGATACAGCCTCCTTGCTGAAAAATAAGGCAAGCCTCTTAAGTCACTCTGAACCTATTTCGTCATCTATAGATTGGGAATAATACCAGTTTCCTCAGAGGGCTGATTACGACAACAACAATAATAAGTGCCTGGTGGATAGTAGCACTCAATAAAAATGTGAGCTAATATTAATTTCAACAGCAATGAATTCCAAGTATCTCTGAAATTGTAGCATAAGACAGGGTTTAGCACAGTTTTTTCTCCAAAGGGCCAGATAGTAAATATTTTAGCATTTGCAGGTGATACACAGCCACCTACCCCCCCTTCAATCATCCTTTATTTATTTATTTATTTATTAAGATTTTATTTATTTATTTGACAGAGAGAGAGACAGCCAGTGAGAGAGGGAACACAAGCAGGGGGAGTGGGGAGGAAGAAGCAGGCTCACAGTGGAAGAGCCTGATGCAGGGCTCGATCCCACAACGCGGGGATCACACCCTGAGCCGAAGGCAGACGCTTAACCGCTGTGCCACCCAGGCGCCCCCAATCATCCTTTAAAATGCAGAATCTATTCTTAGCTCTCTGGGCAAAAACAAAATTTGCCGCATATAAGCTAATGGGAAATAGGAATTTAACTTCAGATTTAAAAATTTGTCTCTCTTGCTTACTACACTCCTCTCGCCCGGAATAAAAGTTGAAGTCCTTATCACGGACCTACGTGACCGTGCACGACGCGGTCCCTCACTTTATTCCCGCTCACTTCTCTGACCTCGGGTCGTATTCATTTCTCCTTTGTTTACTCTGCCCCAGTCACTCGGGCCTCCTTGTTATTCCTCAAACCGGCTGGGTAGGCTGGGCCTCTGGGTCTTCACACTTGCTGGTCTCCCTGCCTGGAATTCTCTTTTCCCACGTCTCTGTCAAGTTCTTAACATAAAGATGGTCTTCTCACCTTCTCTAACCTTTCAGTGCCCTCCATTACTTACTTTTCTCTTTCCTCGCTTTACTCTTCCTCTTTAAACTGCTCAAAATCTGTGATTCTCCCTTCCTCCTGTCCATTAGCCTGGAATCTGGTATTCTGAAAAGTTTGGTCCCAACATGCCTTTCCAAACGTATTTTCCAGTGCTCTTAAAAAAAGAAAGAAAGAAAGAAACCTGTACTTTAATAATTTCACGATCCCTGTACTTTGCTATTTTACCGCTTTTGTACCTTTATTTGCATTCTTTCTTGATGAGCTCCCCCAAATAAATTTTTAGTTTTATTGTAAAAGAATTATTTCTCCCTAATCTGTATAAATAAAATCCTACAAATTAATATCTCAGCTCAAATGCTACCCCTTCCATAAAGTTTCTGTTAACCATTCAGATTAAAGTTTATGTATCTTCTTTGAACTCTGATGCCACTTTATCTGTATTTTTATTCCATCACTTTCCATAATATTAATAATAGTACTTATTGTACTTTACCTCTATGCACTATACATTGCTCAATGTGCTCTGCATGTATTGCCAGATTTAATTCTCCCTTCTTCTCTCCACTAAGTATCACTATAAACTCTGGAAATAACAGGAGGCAACCAAAGGAGAATTCTGAAACATGGAAAGAGGAGGGTGGACTAGTTAGGCACCCCAGTAATGGAGAAAAACTATAGTGATAGGGTTTCTTATAACCCCTGCCTAACAGCAAAAGGTGACCAAGTCCTGACTCCCAACCCAGTAACAGAATATGATTCAGATAGGCTCCTTCCTTCCCCAAGATTAAATGAGAGTCCTGCCAATAACACCAAATGAGTGTAGTTGCTCTAGCAAGGGAAAACTAATCAGGAACTCCACTGAAAGTAAGAGGTCAAAGAGGATTCTCATTCCCTGGTGAGCAGGAGACTCCCCTTACCCAGTGAGAGACTGGGTGGCCAGGGGGCCTGGCAGAGGGAATACTGCCAATAATGTGTCTAGTCCAGTAGGTGCTGTTTGTCTCTGTGGCCTGGAGACTCTCTTGCCCCACCGAGAGGTACCAGGTGGCTCAAGGGGAGGAAATTCCTCCCTCCTCCTCCCATCTCCTCACCCACAGAGGTACTGGTAAGGACCAATGGGAACCCTAGTGGCACCAGAAAACAATCAAACTGAAATACCACTGTGAATGCCCTGAAAACTAAATTGTCATTAGAACTACAGCCTGAAAAAGTAGTCTAGGACCTGTTGCTAAATCTAAACAGAGACACCACCTCCAAATACAGAAGATTTAAATAGGACCCAGAGTCTTCTAGGATAATCGCGAAAATGTTGATGATAAAGAAATCACTTTTCATACCAAGAACCAGGAAAATCACAATTTGAATGAGAAAAAAACAATCCATGCTTAACACCAAGATGAATCAGATTTGGAATTATCTGACAGATTTTTTTCTTAAGATTTTATTTCTTTATTTTAGAGAGAGAGAGAAAGAGAGCATGAGCAGGGCGAGGAGCAGAGGGAGAGGGACAAACAGACTTCCCCACGGAGCAGGGAGTCTGGTGTGGGACTCTGAGATCATGACCTGAGCCAAAATCAAGAGTCAGGCGCTTAACCAAGCCACCCAGGTGCCCCTGACAAGAAATTTTAAAGCAGCCATCATAAAAAGCAATTACAAATAAACAAACAGAAAATCTCAACAACAAAAATACAGGCACGCCCCCTTTTATTGGGCCTCGCAGATACTGTGGGTTTTTTTGTTTTGTTTTGTTTTTACAAATCAAAGGTTTGTAGCCACTCTGCATCAAGCAAGTCTGTTTTTACTTTTTTTTTTTTTTTAAAGATTTTATTTATTTATTTGACAGAGAGAGACAGCCAGCGAGAGAGGGAACACAAGCAGGGGGAGTGGGAGAGGAAGAAGCAGGCTCCCAGCAGAGAAGCCTGATGTGGGGCTCAATCTCAGAACGCTGGGATCACGCCCTGAGCCAAAGGCAGACACCCAACGACTGCGCCACCCAGGCGCCCCTGTTTTTACTGTTTTAACAACTGCATTTGCTCACTTCATGTTTCTCTAACACATTTTAATAATTGTTAAAATATTTCAGACTTTTTCATTATTATACTTTTTTTTTAAGATTTTATTTATTCGACAGAGATAGAGACAGCCAGCGAGAGAGGGAACACAAGCAGGGGGAGTGGGAGAGGAAGAAGCAGGCTCATAGCGGAGGAGCCTGATGTGGGGCTCGATCCCATAACGCCGGGATCACGCCCTGAGCCAAAGGCAGATGCTTAACCGCTGTGCCACCCAGGCGCCCCTTTCATTATTATACTTGTTAGGTGATCTTCGATCAGTGATCTCTGATGTTACTATTGTGATTGTTCTGGGTGCCACGAATCATGCTCATGGAAGACGGCGAACTTAATAAACACTGTGTGTGTTATGACTGCTCCACTGGCCGCTGTTCCCCATCTCTCCCCCTTCTCTCTGGGCCTCCTCATTTCCCGAGATGCAACAATACTGAAATTCGGTCAGTTAATAACCCTAAAAGGCCCTCTTAGTGTTCAGGTGAGAGTCACACATCTCTCACTTTAAATGAAAAGCTAGAAATGATTAAGCTTTGAGAGGAAGGCATGTCGAAAGCTGAGCTAGGTCAAAAGCTAGGTCTCTTGCATCAGACATCCACGTTGTGAAGGCAAAGTGAAGTTCTTGAAGGAAATGTAAAAGGGCTGCTTCGGTGAACAGGTGAATGACAAGAAAGTGAGGCAGCTTTATTGCTGATAGGGAGAAAGTTTGAGTGGTCTGGATAGATGATCAAACCAACCACAACATTCCCTTCAGCCAAAGCCTAATCCAGAGCGTGGTCCTAACTCTCTGCAGTTCTGTGAAGGCTGAGAGAGGTGAAGAAGCTGCAGAAAAAAGTCTGAAAGTAGCAGAAATTGGTTCATGAGGTTTGAGGAAGGACGCCATCTCCGTAACATCAAAGTGCAAGTGAGTGCTGACGGAGAAGCCACGGCAAGTCACCCAGAAGATCCCAGCCAGTTAATGATGGTGGTTACACTGAACAACAGATTTTCTGTGTGGGTGAAACAGCCTTCTATTGGAGGAAGATGGCACCCAGGGCTTCCACGCCAGAGAGGAGAAGTCAGTGCCTGGCTTCAAGCCTTCAAAGCTTCAAAGGATAGACCGATTCTCTCACTGGGGCTAATTTAGCAGCTGGTGACTTGACATTGAAGCCAGTGCTCATTTCAGTGTTCTGAAAATCCCAGGGTCATTAAGAATTATGTTAAACGTACTCTGTAAATGGAATAATAAAGCACATCTGTTTGCAACGGTTTACTGAACATTTTAAGCCCACTTTCGAGACCTCCTCAGAAAAAAAAAGATTGAAGTATTACTGCTCGTTGGCAATGCACCCGATCACCCAAGAGCTCCCATGGAGATGTACAACAAGATTAATGTTTTCATGCCTATTAACGCAAAGTCCATTCTGCAGCCTGGGAGCAAGGAGTAGTTTTGACTTTCAAGTCTCATTATTTAAGAAATACATTTTGTAAGGCTGTACCTGCCACAGACAGTGATTCCTGTGTCGGATGTGGGCAACGAAAATTGAAAACCTTCTGAAAAGGATTCGCCATTCAGGAGGTCAACATACCAGCATTAACAGGAATTTGGAAGAAGTTGATTCTAACCTTCACGGACGACTTTAAGGGGTTCAAGACTTAGGTGAAGAAAGTAACTACCGCTGGGGCGCCTGGGTGGCACAGCGGTTAAGCATCTGCCTTCGGCTCAGGGCGTGATCCCGGCGTTGTGGGATCGAGCCTCACATCAGGCTCCTCTGCTATGAGCCTGCTTCTTCCTCTCCCACTCCCCCTGCTTGTATTCCCTCTCTCGCTGGCTGTCTCTATCTCTGTCAAATAAATAAATAAAATCTTAAAAAAAAAAAGGTTGTAAAAAAAAAAAAAGAAAGTAACTACCAATGTGGTAGAAACAGCAAGAGAAATACAATCACGTGGGCCTGACGATGACTGAGTTGCTGCAATCTCCTGATAAAACTTGAACATATGAGGAGTTGCTTCTTTTGGACGAACAAAGAAAGTGGTTTAATGAGATAGAATCTACTCCTAGTGAAGATGCTGTGAAGACTGTTGAAATGACAACAAAGCATTTAGAATATTAGGGAAGCTTGAGAAAGCACCAGCAGGTTTTGAGAGGATTGACTCCAAGTTTGAAAGAAGTTCTGCTGTGGGTAGAATGCTGTCAAACAGCATCACATGCGACCGAGAAACTCTTGGTGAAAGGAAGAGGCCATTGAATGCCGCTAACTTCGTTTATTTTAAGAAATTGCCACAGCCACCCCAGCCTTTAGCAATCACCACCTTGATTTGATCAGTCTGCAGCCGTCAACATCAAATTCAAGACCCTCCACTAGCAAAAAGATGACAACTCACTGAAAACTCAGATGATGGTTAGCATTTTTTAGCAATAAAGTATTCTTTTTTAGAGGCGGGGAGAGTGTAGGGGGGGAGCAGAGGGAGAGAGAGAATAGAGATAGAGAATCCTAAGCAGGCCCCACACCCAGTGCGGGAGCCTGACACAGGGCTTGATCTCACAACCCTGAGGTCATGACCTGAGCTGAAGTCAAGAGTCAGATGCCTAACCGACTGAGCCACCCAGGTGGCTAAATAAAGTATTTTTAAATTAAGGTCTGTACATTGGTTTGGTTTTTTTAGACATAATGCCATTGCACACATAATAGACTACAGTATATTGTAAACATGACTTTTATATGCACTAGGAAACAAAATTTATTTGACTCACTTTATTGTGCTATTTGCGCTGTTGCAGTGGTCTGGAACCAACCCTGCAACATCTCTGAGGTAGATCTGTAGAAATTATAAAAAAGAAAGAAATGAAAACTATGAAACTGAAAAATGCAATAACGGAAATGAAAAATTTGCTGCATGGGCTTAGGAGAGTGGAGATGACAGAGGACGGAATTTGTGAGCTTAAGGATAGAGCAACAGAATTTACTGATTTGAACAACAGAGAGGAAATAGACGGAAACAAGATGAACAGCTTTAGGGACCTGTGGGACAATAGCAAAAGATCCAGAATTCATATTGGTGTCTGAGAAGGAGGGAGAGTGAGTTTAAAAGATTATTTGGAAAAAAAAAAAAAAAAAAAAGGCTGTAAACTTCCCCAAATGTTGCAAAAGAAGTAATCCTACCAATTCGAGAAGCTGAGTGAATCCCAAATATGAACCCCCCCCCCCAATATCTGCAAGCCGTGTCATATTTAAACATTCAAAAACTAAAGACCAAAGAAAATAACTTGAAAGCAACTAGAGAGGAATGACACACAATCTGTACGGGAACACCACCTCCGGTATCAACAGGCTTCTCATGTGGATGTCGGGAAGCAGATGCTGTTGTAATACAATTTATGGAAGAAGAGATTTAGCCAGCATACAGGAGCGCAGTTTTATAGTAATGATCGAATTGTAACACATTAATTTACTATGGTTCAGCAATTCAATTTTATGGGAAGCTATTTATCAGAGGTATGCTTAATTATCTTATAGTGACATATATAGGGAAACAGATTAGAAATGGCTGGGCTATCCCCTAGTAATAGGGAATGTTTTCAGATAAAAGCTAAGACAAAATAATACTTCACAAGGAAAAAAAAAATTCCCCAAAGAGCAAAGACATTATCTAGCTATATATTGTTCTAACTTCCATGACATTTCTTAGTTCTGAAATGTGTTGAGGATACTTAATAAACAGTTTTCTGGTTAACTCATTAAATGCATTCGATAATTATGAATTTTGGACACACTCAAATATAAGTTCAAAGTACAATAAAAGCAACGAAAGTAACATTTAATTCACTGTTGATTATCCGTGCACTCATTTCTATGGGCAATTGAGTTGAACATTGTATATATATATATTTTCAAGAAGTAAAATTATACCATATGTACACATCATGAAATATTTATTCTAGATTTTAAAAATATCTTCCCTAGCCACTCTTTAAGGCCACGTGCGTTGTTAGCCCTTCCATGAAGTTGTTGGTGACCAGTCAGTTCAAAGTTAATCACCATCTCCTTCAAACTCTGACACCTTTTTTCCTGTATTTTTATCTTCTTACTTTCCATAATATTGATGGTTATACTGTGATTTATTGCACTTTAAATATATTGCCTTATGTGTTTTACATGTATTCTCAGACTAAAGTCTCCTGTCAGCCCTCAATGAGAAGTTGTTATAATCTCCGTTTTATGGTAAAGAAACTGAAAAGTTAAGATGTTAAATAGCTTGCTCAAAATCGTACAATTAGGATTAAAGTGTAGATTTCAAATTCTGATGTCTTTGCAACAGAGCCATGTCACTACGCTCGGTGCCTCTTAAGTGCGTCAGGTTAACTGGAAGAACTCTGGATTTATATTCTGTGTATATATTGATTTAAAATAGAGTGTTTCTTCAGTGTTGGAGTGTTTTCGTAGCAAATCTATAATATTACTTTTTCTTTTCTTTTCTAGAATTCTGGAGGTGGAAGTGGAGTTGATCTTTCAGTGCTAAATGAGGCTCGCAATATGGTGTCAGATCTTCTGGTCGATCCAACCCTTCCCCCACAAGTCATTTCCTCCCTTCGGAGTATCAGTAGCTTGATGGGTGCTTTCTCAGGTTCCTGTAGGCCAAAGATTAATCCTCTGACACCATTTCCTGGATTTTACCCCTGCTCAGAAATAGAGGACCCAACTGAGAAAGGAGATCGAAAACTTCACAAGGTCAAGATACAGTAATCAGCCAGCCCTACTTACCATGTTTTTTGTTTTCAAATTAAAACTGCTCCTTTATAGCTTAGATAAAATACAATTTCTTTTTCAGGGATCAGCTTTTTTATACAGTATATTGAGCTCCTTGGGACTTTGGAGGCAGTTGTAAATCTCAAATAATTCTAAATGAGTATTCAGCTTTTATTCTAAATAACTTTGCTATAATCAGCAGTTAAAACTTCATCGATTACAACTATTTATCATCGTTGTTATTGTTTTTAAGTGGAAAACAACACACAAATTTAATTCCAGGCTTGCATAACAAACTAGTGGTCCTATCGTGTCATTAATCTGTTGTATGATTTAGAATCCAGGAATTGTTCTTCCTGAACCACAAAGAATTGATCGTTACAGTATTCATTTTACGAATTACATAGCATTATCTTAAATTAATTTTCACATTTTTTTGGTCTCTGCTTTTCCCCCTTTACGCACTAGAGATTGCTATCGCCCAATAGACATGATTTTTCCATCATTAAAATTGGGATTAATTTTTCTTTAAATATCAATGCTTCGAAATAGGATTTTCTTTAAGAAATAATAAATACTGTTCTAAGTAGGTCTACATTCTGCTTGTTCAGAGTGCAATTAAAATTGCTTTATTTGACTAATCAATATCTTTATCAATAGCTAAAATCATAAACTGTAGAAATAAAAACATTTTAGAGATTATTCTAGATTAATTTACAGGTCAAGAAACTGTTCAAGAGAAGATAAAATTCAAATCAGTTAATTTCGTTCATTGTAATAATGTTATATACATTATTGAGCTTAGAAAAAGTTAAATATAATTTTGAAAGGATTTCGGTCTGTCAGTTTCATTTTGTTAGTTCTCAGCATTAGGATTTAGAAATGTCAAAAAATTAAGCAAGCCCAATTACTGATCACAAATCTAGACGATAGGTGATTATGTGATGCTTTTATTTTTAAGAAATACATACAGTAACACTTGCCTTCGTCAAAATCCAATTAACAATGGTGCTTAGTTATATGGCATTCTTCTTAGCTCTCTACCTATGAGAAATAGTTTAATCGCAAGCATGACAAGTGACAGTAATAAATTCATCAATAAAATAACTCTAATATATTCTTTGGTTTTCACTTGATACGTTGCTCTTTGTGTTTTCCATTGATATTTGATGTTTTGAATAGTTTTTCTCTTTTTTCAATTGAAGTATACTTGACACAATGGAAGAGCAATTTTTAATAATAATTCTTAAAAATCTTAATCAGAAAAATATTACTGATATCAGTATTATGTTTGTTACTATGTTTATTGTGTAAAAAAAAGTGTACTGGTAGATTTTAGAAGAATTTTAAACAATATTAATTAAACAGGATGCCTAAGTGCCTCATTTCCTGACCATTCTAGTTAATCAGGCTTATTTTTGGTACTGGAATCTACTGATAGGAGTAAGTTCTATAAGAACCAGGAAGTAACCCTTGTTTCTTTTCTTTGTGTTCTTTAAACTTCTTTTTTGAATTTCACATCTAATTTGTCTCTGCTTTTGGGAAAGAATAGAAAAAGGCTGATACTACTCCAGAAAGCAATAATAGCCATTTATGAAAAGATAATTAGTAAGGAAAAGGGAGTTGTAAAAGATAATTTAATGTAAATGTCCTCTATATGTGTTAAGAACTAAAAGAGACTATATGGACCTAAATTATAGCCAGAAAGGATTATGTTCCACAAAGAACGTTTTCACTGTGAGTCTAACTAACTATGAAACTTTACAAAATCAACATGCTTGGGAAACTTAAACATAGGAGATATTTATCTCTGAGATGGTTTCAGTATTTGCTAATGGGGGAAATTCAGAAGAAGCAAAGACTGTTTTATGTAAATCTCGGTAAAACACCTATTCGGTGATAAAAAAGAAATAAATAAATACATCGGTTAATTATTTGGATCACTTTAGAATATTTTCAAAAGTTAAGGTAAAATATTAATGCTAGTGGTGTTCTGAGTTAATTGCTAATTGAAAAGCTAGCTCCGCATCTTTCAGTTTCTCCAGGTTAACCCTATGTACATAACCTTTTTTATGTTTAGGATATAGGGCTTATAGTCCCTGATCGTAAGCTTGACCTCTGCAATTGCTTTTCAGGGTAAATCTTTCGTATTTGCCTTTGAAACTATCAAGTGTTTATTTCTCATAAAATGAGGGAGTAAAGTATACAAAAGAATAAAGATCTTGTTAAATTGTAGGGAGTTCAGAAATCATTTTTTAGTGGGAGGAACACTAAATAGAACAACAGTATAGAATGTAAAATTTGGAGTAAATCTGATATATTTTCAGAGTAAAATGTTCTATTTCTCCTGTACATGTTAAAAATAGACTTCGTATTGGTATTTTTTACGTGTCATCTTTACTAATACATACCCAGCATCTCTGAGGGTGACCGTTTTAACCATTGTTAAATCGTTCAGCAGGGACTAAACAGCAGGAACAGTTTACCAACCCCGCAGCTGAGGAGGAGTTCCGCCACCTCAGGTCTGCCTCCCGTTGAACAGGCTTCTTCAAGGTGGGAACGCAGTAATGGCAAGAGGCCACACCAAGAGTTTGGCATTTCAAGGTAAAATCCCCAGGCTTTTGAAGAAACTTGAGTCAAATACATCCATTTTGTCTCTGTTGAATGACTTCGAAATAACTAAAAGCAGAAAGGAGCAGTCGAAATATTTTAGACATAGGACAGCATGAGTAGTAATAAGGCATAAAGAGAAAGATTCTCAAAAGGAAGCTCAGGTGTCTCCTCCAAAAAGTGAAGTACGTTGGGCATAAGGCATGGTGGGGCCTTAAGAAGAAATCGGGGAGGCCGTTTAGGGAAGCTAGGGTCAGTTTAGGGCAGGCAGTGAGAAAGCTTTAAAGTGAATCTCAGTGGCCGTTATGGGAGCAGTCACACGCATCCAGTGCACAGTGTCCAGAGAGGGGTCAACAGACTTACCTTGTTACTCGTTAGAGGAGGAGCTCATTCCCAGGGCTCGTTTCAGATGTTAGATACAAGGTAGCAAAACTCTTCCAAACCCTGGTCTGGCTGGAGGGCAAGACTACTGATCCGTTCTGTACTCACCCGAGGGCTGACTTGGAACATGAAAGGCATCAGTAACTCCAGCTAAACGAAGCTGGGAAAATGCAGGGGCTGAACTTTTCTCCATCTAAGTATACCCATTTGCCCTCATACCAAAGGATTCAGTACTTTGTTTTTTAATAGCCAGGAAACATAGTGATCTCCTGGATGAGTTATGAACTTCTCTTTGGTCACTCATCTGACTATGTTAACAGGGTTGGAATTAGTGTAAACTTCCTGTTAAGCCACTGTTGTTACTGGACGGGAGTTGTACTTCGTTCAGCTCGACCTGTGTAGTTACACGTTTGAAACAGCAGATGGCAGGATTGGATCAAACGGATTTGTCTGTTAAAAGTGGTATTAATGTTTGTGTAGGAAATATCAAATAATTATAATGTTCCAGATTTTTGTGTGATTTTTAAATTTGAATTTGTTATATTCAAGTAGATGAGCTCCTTTTTTATAAAAGAAAAATTGAGTGAAATAATATGTAAAACAGGAAGCGATTGATATATAAAAAGTATAGCCCAGGAGAATGCAAAGCTTGCCCAGAGCCTAAACATGATAGTCTTGGTTTTTTTGTTTTGTTTTTTGTTTTTTAATGGAGGCAGGATATGGGGAAGTCAGCAATGACAGGAACTGAAAATATGACATATTTCTTAACCATGGGAAACATCATCATGAGAATACTGTTTGGCTTAAAAAAGAATGATGAAAATGATTGCTTCTTAAACTTTCAGAATCACACTGATGTAAAAGCAGTACATTTGCAATTAAAGAAACACTTGATACAGTGAGTTAAGGTCAGTTTTATCCTGCTGACTTAAGATGATTGATGTTAAAATAGAACCATGGTCCAAAGAAAATTCACTCTGAGAAATGTTCATGTAAAAGTAAGTGTTCGCAGGTTCAATATAATTACTTAGCTCTCGTTAAAACAAAGCCATATGCCTCAGAAAGATTTGGAAATTTGGAGAATAAAGTAATTCATGGGATTATGCAGCATCTACTTAAAAGAGGTAAGGCTAGAAGTAACTTTGCTAGTGTGCGGACGCTGTAGCGTCTTAGTAATAAATTTCTAAGTGTACTTTGAACGTAGGGTAAGGAGTGTATGAAGCATTTACAATCTATTCCTTTTGAAATTCAAGTCTCTAGATCAGTGCCGTCCAAGGGAAGTTTTTGTGACGATGAGAATATTTTCTATCTGCACTGTCCAGTATGGTAGTCCCTAGCTACGTGTGGCTGTTGATCGCTTGAAATGTGTCTGGTATGTTTAAGGGACCAATTTCAAATTTGATTTAATTAACTAAAATACAAAGAGCTGTGTATGACTGTCATGGAGACCTGTATGGCAACCATATTAGATGGCATGGCCATAGATCTTTCGTGTATGGTAATGTTTTGTTCAGGAACCTTTAGGCTTTAGTAGCTTTAACCGAAGAGACTTTTGTATCTGGAATCATGAGGCGTTCTTCTTGACTTTATTAGAGTACCCCAAAACTGAGATCACATGTCCTACATTTTTGAGTCTGGGTTTGAAGGCAGCCTTGGATTCTGACTATAGCTACTCTGACTGTGATTTTAAATGACCCTGACTGTGCTTTCAGCATGGTTCCAGTGTTGAACCTCTCATTCCCTGAAGTTCTGTGAAACCAAATTTCTCATCCGTCCAGATGCTTTTTCATGTTAGTATTTTTCTGCCCTTTTTTTTTTCTGACACAATGCTGCTACCCTCTAGTTTCGTGGTTGCTTAAAAAAACGGATTTAGCTAGAAAACGTGGTGTTATCTCTGCGTCCTGTTACCTTATCCTGTAGATACCAGTTGTCAGGTCTGTGTCTGCATCTTGTTTTCTCTCTGCTCCCTCTTCTCCTTTACCACTTTGCTTACACTGTTTCATGATTTCTTTACTCTTTACCTGGGCTATTATCCTCTTAATTGGCCTTTCCATTTCTAATATCCTTCACTGTCTGGATCCATCTCCTACCCTTCCACCACAAATCTTCCTTAAAACCTTGATGGTAGTTTTTCTGGTCATTAAGTTTTGGACCCTTTACCAATGCCTATAGAATAGTGCCCAAATACCTAGCCTGGGATTTGAAACCCAGTCATTCCCTCATGACAAAGCTGCACCAATTATTAGTTGGAATAATTAAACAAACTAAAAGACATGAGCTGTCTTGCAAAGAATGAGAACCGAAAAATAACATGGAAAGCTCTCTAGGTGAAAACAGCAGGCATGTGACTTGAGTTAAAGTCTTCCTTGAACTTTCTCTGATAGTTTCGTGTTTAGTTTAACCTACTTGAAAATTAAGCTGAATTATAGCTTCCAGCCCACCTTGTTTGAGTAAAGAGTAATGTAGGATTCAATTTTGCTTTTCTTCATGCTTTGCCTGGAGAAAGAAGTGCAGTATTATAAACCTCATGACAGCTACGATAAAAGGGATCTAAAGGAAGAAAACCACAAGGAGTAAGAGTTACCGTATTTGAACAGCCACTGCATTACCTACCCTGAAGAGTCTATCACTGTTCATCTCTTATAGAACTGGAAATTTTAATTAAGAGGGCCATTACAACACCGAAACACACCCGTTTTTCTCTGCTTATCTGAAACTCCAGTCAAGTGTAACTATTTGCTATTCCCTCTGTCTGTCCGCTTCTGTGCCCCCCCGGAACAGGTCTCCTCACTTGAAGAATAACACCCTGATATCCTCCTCCCTTGGTTTCAAACTGTTTCACCTCTTAATCTCCTAACACCTTTTCTTTGCCCCTTTTATGGCACTTTCACTTTCTACCGTGTGTTAGTCATCACCGCTCTTCTGAGGCCTCCTTGATCACTGTGACAAGTTGGATTGCGTTAAAATGGATCTTGGAAGACAAACAGCTGCTTCACGAATGCCCTGCAGAAGTGCGGTGTCCATATTGGATTATGACGGCGGTGCCGCCTTCCACTGAAGTTTCAGATGACGGTCCTCTGGTCAGGAAGTTCCAGGAAATGTGGGAGAATGCTTTTTGGGTTAGCTGACAATTGGATTGCCCATCTCTGAGTTCCAGGGTTCGTAGCTATGGTTAAAAAATGGCTACACTTGTACCCTTGGACTGCTGGGCCCCCTCCCTCCTTGTGGACAAACAGAACACATATTTAGAGCTCACAGCTCATTTCCTTTGAACAGGCTTTCCCTGGGGGAAAAATAGGCATGTTGTTTTCCAAAACTCCATGGGCTATCAACTCTGGTTACTCCTACACTAACTAAAAAGACTTGCCTTTAACCTATTCCCCAGTTCATCCTTCATCTCCATAACTGCTCTGTAACTCAGTCTAATAGTTTGTTAGGAACTATGTTCCCTAAATGAGGTACTAGGGAACCAGCTTCTCAGTTCTGTGTCTCATAATTTCTTAGAGATTTATACCAATGCCTGGACCCTATTTGAACTGCAGAGGTTCAGGAGGGCCAATGGGGTCCTCTCACTCAGTTTCTCAAGAGAATAGCTCTGTGAATCTAAGGTTATACGCTTCTCACACACCCACACAAGATGATACAGACCTTATCAAGGTAATTTGCAATGGTTATCTAAAAATCAGCTCTTAACATATGGCTTAACTCTGTGCCCATAACTTTTGACAATCTCTTATAAGTCAAATCTGACTTCAATCATCCTCCAGCCAACTATTAATAAACCTTGAGACTCCTATCCTTCTTGTCCTCTGCTTTCTTCAGTACTGTTTTATATAATCTCATTAGAGTGTACATTTATCTGGTTGTAGGCCAGAAATTAATGAGAGGATTCTAGAACTCAGCTGAAAACCTATAATTTGACCTGTACCTCTCAATTCTAAACAGCTAACTGAATGTATAGTGTACTTCAATTATTAGAAGACCCTGGATCAGGGCAGGAAACTGTGGAACAGTGCAGTGGGTCTGTTTGGAAAAAGAGAAAGTCGTCTTTGTTTTGAATATTAATCAGGGAGTAAACTTTGGTAGAGTACACAGATTTTTCTGTTTGAATATAGCCCTGAGTGGTATTCTTACTGTGCTTTCCTAGTCTCCCCCACTTCACATGTGAGCAAGGAGTACTCAGATACAAAGGATGATTGAGCATGAGCAGGGACAGTTTATTGGGTGGTATTGCCTCTTTTTGTGACATCATCAAATTATCATTACTACTGGCTTGAGAATAAAATATGATAGACTCTGAAAGTTAGATGTTAAAAGTTCTTACCTCTAGGAGGGATGGTGGGTGGGGGGATGGGGTAACTGGGTGACGGGCATTAAGGAGGGCACGTGATGTAATGAGCCCTGAGTGTTATATAAGACTGATGAATCAATAAATTCTACCCCTGAGACAGACAGACAGACAGACACACACACACACACACACTCAAGTCCTTATCTCTAAACCTCTAATTTTACAAACACACAAAGTTAGAATCAGAGCTGTGCTATGGAAGGTACAGGCAAGATCTTTGAAAATAGGTAGAAGCTAAATGCTTTTGACTCGTTTTAGAGTCAAAAAAATTAGAGGTCGAATTTTAGCTCTGCCACTGTGAACTTCAACTGTGTGAATGGGGGGACATTACTTAGCTTCTTGAAGCTCGATTTCCTTATCTGTTACATAGAAGATTAAAAGAGATAAAAGTGTGTAAACTACCGAAAACAAGGAATGGTTCATAATAGACTCAAAATAGTGCTGTTGTTATAGTTTTTGTTAATGTCAATAAGGAAGTTTTAATGGTTGCTAACTGGTTTTACATGCCTTCTCTTTTTGTAATACAGAATATTTTTTCTCCCATGAGGATAATAGAACAAACTAGATTTCTAGAAAAAGGTCCAAGGAGAGCCTCAAAGCAAGAGTTAGTGAAAGAAAAAGAGTCCATTCGCCCAAAATCGGGGAGCAAAAATGATCTGTTTTCTAGGAAATTGAGACTAGGAACCTGAAAAGAAGATCATTGACTTATTCCACAGTATCTGTTGAACACCTGTGTAAAGCGCTGTGCTGTCTCCACCGAGAACGTAGAGAGATGTGTTAGAGCCCCTAAAGAAAATCACAAAATAATGAGGGAAAAGAATCTGTAAGCCGTGAAATCATAGTACACTGTGGATAAGTGTAATAGAAACACGAACAAAATAGGCCTTCCTTGAATGGCAGGGTTTGGAAGTACAGAAAAGATAAAGCAGTTGGAGAGGGCTTATTGAGAACTTAGCCCACACTAAAAAATACTGAGTGAAAAGTAGAGAATCTAGATTTGTCCTTGAGCCTGTGGCAAAGTGCCCACGTGAGGAGCTGACAGAAGAAAACAGATGAGTGAATATCGAAGAAAAGGTAAAATGTATGGTGTACTTGCTACATGCTTGGCGCTGGAAAGCTTTCAAATATATAATCTTAAATAGCATTTGATGTATCGCATTGCTGCACTATGTGATTACCTACCTATGTTTAATTTCTTCATAAGCGCTCTAAAACCTATAATAAATATTTCAGTTTTAGGAAATGACTGAGTTAATGGGTAATCAATAGCTGTGAAGAGAGGGAGCAGGAAATAGTGAAAACTGTATTAGGCCAGTGATTCTCAGTGAGGTCCCCAGACCCAGCAATGTCAGCATCACCTAAGAACTTATTAGAAATGCAGATTACTGGCCCTGCCCCAGACCTACTGAATCAGAAATCCTGGGGTTAGAACTAGCAATCTGTGTTCTAAAAAGTTCTCCAGATGATATTGATAACCTGCCTTATACCAGGGTTCAGCAAACTACAGCCTGTGGGCCTAATGTGGTCCATAACTGTTTTTTTGCAAGTAAAATTATATTGAAACACAATCCTACTTATTTGTTTATTATTATTTGTGGCTACTTTTATATTACAATGGCAGGGGCGAGTAGTTGCAAAGCCAAAAGTATTTACTACTTGGTCCTTTACAGAAAGCATTTGCTGGCTCCTGCTTTAGGCTTTAAGCACGAGATAGATGTCTAAACTCTGAATGTATAAGCAGATGTTTCCTAGTTGAACTGAAGACCATAAATGAAAAAGAGGAAATTTCCCGTGGCTTTAAAATTCTTAATCTGTTATCTTTCCCTTTTAGTCAAGGATCCTATCTAAATGGGCCTTTTAGTTCAAATCTACTGACAATCCCGAAGCAAAGGTCATCTTCTGTATCCCTAACTCACCATATAGGTCTAAGAAGAGCTGGTAAGAAATTATTCTTTATGATTTAAATGTGGGAGGTCTCAAAGTGTATGGTAGTGCACAGTTTTTTCATTATACATTTAAAGCTAATTTGGAATACCATTTTATGTGTCATAAATTAACATGACTAAGCAATTTGGATTGGCTATTAGTTGACCATTTGCTCATTCATTCATAAACACCTTTTGAATATTCACTATGTACCAGGCACTTTGTTAGGCGCTAGGGATTCAGGGATAGAATATAGAACTACTTAGCTGATATGAATACTTGCAGATCCAGATTCACATATCCAGAACAAGGAAAAATTCTATGGAAAGGGTATTCTTTTGCAGTATGGCAATTATAGAGAAAAAAAAAAAAAACCCACAAACAACTGAATATGAGAGTGGAAAAAACCTGACTGAATCCAGTAAGTCATCCTGATAGAATTTTCCCCATTATTTATTTAAGGTATAAATGACATGTAACAGTATATTAGTTTCAGGTGTACAACAATGATATTTGTGTATATTGCCAAATGATCACTACAGTGAGTCTAGTTAACATCTGTCCCCATACATAGTCACAGATTTTTTTCCTGTGATAACTTTTAACATCTATTCTATTAGCACTTTTCAAATATACAATCCAGTAGTATTAATTGTAGTCATCATGCTGTACATTACAGCCCCCTGATTTATTTATTCTGTAACTACAAGTTTGTTTTTTTTTTTTTGATCCCCTTCACCCATTTCACCACCCTCACTAATTAAGGAATTTTCTTTAACTCAAGAGATTATAGAACACTTCAAAATATTTTAGGTGGATGATAGAGATACAAATAGCAATAACAGAACAGCATTGATACCTACTTTTAAAGTACATTGTGTCTGGTATTAGGGGCAATGGAATACACAATTACAAATTTCTTTTATATACAATTTTTGGCATGCAATAAAAAAACATGTAAAGAGGCAGGAACATGTTATCGGTAAGAAAAGCTGACAGTAGAAGGAGATCTACATGTGATACTGATGTTGGATTTAACAAAGTCTTTAAAATCACGATGTTTTAGAAGAGATAGAAGGAAAGAAAGATGGACAAAAAATGGGTGGATAATTTTAACATCGACCTGGAACACACAGAAAAGAAACAGTGGACAGTCTAGAACGGAGAAATGTGGTCGAATAAACGAAAAGCTCATAGGATGGTTTAAGAACAGATTGGACGCGGCAGAAAATAAGGGTAGTGACCCTGAAGACAGAAAAATAGAAAATATTCAAACCGAAACACAGAGAGGGAAAAAATATATAGATAACAGAATACTTATGACTTCTGGTTCTGCGTGTTAAGGAGCTTTGAAGCTGTCATTCTGTCCTAACAAGTAAAAAGCTGAACAGACTAAAAAATCAACTCTCTAGGATTTGTGAGAGAGATGAGGACACAGGGCAGCTGGTCCCTCCACGGTTGGAGAGACAGGCAAATACAGGAAGTAATGACTTACTGGAGCAGAGACTCACAAGGGGAAACTCAGAACCACTGTCTGGAACCAGTGCTGGGGTAGGGAAGCCTGAACTGTATCTGGCACGTTGCTGGAGGATAACTCTGAGAATTAAAAACTCCAGGGAGACCCAGTCGGAAGGAGCCCCCCACAGTTTTGTGAGATTCACCTCCAGGAGCTTAACCAGATTCTCTCAGAAATAGCAGAGAAAATGCTTCTGTCAAGGGGAAGGGAAAGGAACCATGTTTAAATACATCAGAGCACTTTCCTCTTCTTAACCAGGCGGCCCTCAGGAGAAACTAGTTAACCAGAGCCTATTTGGCTGAGGATTTATCAGAGTCTAACTAACCTGGGGGAAGGGAAATACTCAACTTCAGTCAGCTCTGGTCATTCTTCCACCAAAGGAGAGGCAAAACCAAAAACCAAAATGAAACATAAAAACAAACACACCGAAAAACAACCTGAGAAACACTTGTGAAATTCTTAGTCCAGCGGCACAGGCTTACTGAAAGCCCGAGACCTAATCGCAGGACTATAGAGCACTTCTCCCTTTACACCTCAGCACCATTAATAAAGGCCTATTTACAGCATTTTCTTTTACTTGGTACATCATGTCTGGCTATCAAGAAAAAATTGCAGGGTGTACCAAAAAGTAAACACAATTTGGATAGACAGAACAAACTACCAGAATCAGATAGGGTTGTTGGAATTGTCAGATGGGGAACTTAAGACAACTATGATTAACATGCTGAGGGCTCTAATGGATTAAGCAGATAATACGCAAGAATGGATGGGCAGTGTAAGCAGAGAGGTACAAATCCTAACATAATAAAACAAAAACGAATGCTCACAATCAAAACCCCTGTAACAGAAATTAAGAATGCTTTTAATGGGCTCATGAGTAGGCTGGACACAGCTGAAGAAAGAACCTCTGAGCTTGAGGCTATGTCAACAGAAATCTTCAAAACTGAAAAACAAAGACTGAAAAAATAGAACAGACTATCCAAGGACTGTGGGCAACGACAAAAGGAATACCAGAAAAAGAAAGCAAGAAGGAACAGAAGAAATATTTGAGACAGCAATGACTGAGAATTTTCTCAGATTATTATCAGACACCAAACCATAGATCCAGGAAGCTCGCAGAACACCAGACAGGATAAATATCAAAAGAACAATACCTAGACCTGTCGTTTTCAAATTACAAAAAATCAAAGATAAAAAATCCTTAAAGAAGGCAGAGGGGGAAAGACACCTTACCTGTAGAGAAACAAAATTAATAATTACATCGAACATATCTTCATAAACCGTTCAAGTGGAGTGAAACATTTCAAGTATTGAGAGGGGGAAAAAACAACACCAACCTAGAATTCTGTACCCTTTGAAATTCTCCTTCAAAAGTGAAGGAGAAAAAAGGCTTTCTCAGACAAACAAAAATTGAGGGAACTTGTTGCCAGAAGATGTGACAGACAAATATTCAAAGAAATTCTAGAAAGAGAAGAAAAGTAATATAGATTAGAAACTCAGATCTCCATAAAGAAGGGAAGAGCATTGAAGAAGAAATAAGTGAAGGTAAAATAAACTTTTCTTTTTTATATGATCCAACAGATAATAGTTTAGAATAATGATAGCAACAATGTATTCAATTATATGTGCTTATATATATATTGTATGTATGTATGTGCACATGCTTATACATGAATGAAGTGAATGATAGCAGTGATGCAAGGCCAGAGGAATTAGGGTTATTTTGTTATTTTCGGGTACTCATAAAGTATCTGTCAAGTGGTGTAGTGCTACTTGAAAGAGAACTTGGGTTAGTTGTGAATGTATATTGCAAACTCTAGGGCAACCACTAAAAAAAGTTGAAAAGAAGTGTAATAGTCTAAGAAAAGAGAGAAAGTGGAATCATGAAATGCTCAATTAAAATCACAAAGGCAGAAGAAGAGTAGAAGACAAAAATAGGAACAAAGAGCAAGGGCAAAAAATAGAAAACAGTAATAGGTATGATAAGTATTATTAATCCAGCTGTGTCAGTAATCAGTGGTCTAAATGCACCAATTAAAAGACACATATTGTGGGGCGCCCAGGTGGCTCCGTTGCTTGAGCGTCCAACTCTTGAGTTCGGCTCAAGTTATGATCTCGGGGTCGGAAGATCTAGCCCTGCATTGGGCCCTGTGCTGGGCGTGGAGCCTGCCCAAGATTCTCTCTCTCCCTCCTCCCCAACCCCCACTCACCCCTGCTCACTTTTGCTCTCTCTCTGTCTCTCTAAAAAACAAATAAATGAAAGACATCCTGTTAGAGTGGATCAAAAACTATGACCTAACTCTATGTTGTCTGCAAGAATCCCACTTTAAACATAAAGACACGTAAAGATTAAAAGTAAATGGATGGAGAAAAATACACCATTCTAACCCTAATCAAAAGAAAGCAGGTGTAGCTATATTAATTTCAGCCTAGGCAGACTTCTAAGCAAAGAAAGTTATCAGAGATAAAGAAGGGTATCACATAACAAAAGACATAACAGTCCTTAACATATATGAGCCCAAGTAACAGAACAACATTTAAGAGACATATTGGGCCCAATTAATGGTTTAATGTATGTATAAACAAAGTCCCAAAAGGGAAGGAGAGAGACAATAGGGCAGAATAATTTTCCAAAATAATAGGGGAATTAACAAATTCCTGAAACTCCATGAATCTTAAGAAGATAAGGAAAATTATAGCTTGGGATTTCAGCCAAACCCCTGAATTATAACACAACAAGAAAAATCTCAAAAGCAACCAGATAAAAAAGGCTATTTTCCAGGAAACAACGGTAATATTGATACTGACTTTACAACAGCAAATATGAACTCAAAGACAATAGAATGATATATTTAAAGTATTGAAAACCTGAAAAATGCCAACCTGGAATTCTTTATCCAATGAAAGTATCTTTTAAAAATTAAAGCAAAATGTTATTTCATATAGACAAAAGCTGATAGAATTTATTGCTGGTAGGCCTGCACTATTAAGCTTCAGCAAAGGAGGTAGCTTAGGTAGGAGGGAGATGATCCAGATTCAAGCATATAATGGCAGGAATGAATGAAAAGCACTAGTAAGCCTAAATACGTGGGTGAATATAAGTGAATATTGATTAAAAAACACAATAGGAACTTCCTTTGAGCATGCATGATATATGAAGAAGTCAAATATATGGTAACAATGGAATATAAAGGGTGGAAGAGGGGTAAATGAATTTAAACTAGTAAAAGGTACAAATTTGGAGAAAGTAATACTTCAGAGATGCACATTGTACTATCCAGAGAGACAATTAAAAGAATGAAAGGAAACCGTATAAATAAAAAATGAATATAGCAGGTAATATTGGCATGGTTTTTTAACAACAACAACAAAAAACAATCCAAAAGCATCCAAGAAAAGATAAAAAACAGAAAGAAGGAACAACTAAAAAAGAAATAGCAAGATAATGGATTGAACACTATATCACATTAAACATACACTTTGGGTGTGGGGGGAGAGAGGCAGGGATCTGCCAGAGTTGTTAAGCATATTTTAAAAATACCGTTTTCAACAAAAAAACTGAAATATACTCCCGTTAAAAGACGAAGATTGTCAGGCAGTTAACAACACAAGACTCAAGCATATGCTCTTTACAAGAGGCACACTCTAAATCCGAGGATGCAGGGGGGTCTGATGTCAGAGCTGTAATATACATGAGCTAAAAATCGACAGAACTCAAGGAAGAAATAGACAAATCTATATGCATATTTGGAGATTTTAACTCCCCATTCTCATTAGTAGGATAAGTAGACCAAAATATTAGTATAGATACGTGAAAGATTAGAGCAACCTGACTTAACTGACTTGACCTAATTGACTGCAAAACACTACATTTAGCCATCACAGGATGAATATGTTTTCCAAGAATACACACAAGATCGAGGACAGCAGACCATTTGCTGGACTATGAAACTAGTCTCGATGAGTTTCGAAGTATTAAAATCCTATATGGAGATTGACTTCAGGAAGAGCAGAGAGAAGATCTCCATAAACTCGCTCTGCTGCTAAAACAACAAAAAGGCAAAAAATGAAATTCAGCCATTTCAGAACATTGGGAATTAACAAAAGCCTGAGAAAAAACTGGGAGTCCTCTGTACAAAAGAGACTGCTGAACCTGGGTAAGACCGTGAGTCCTGTGACATTTTATTTGAGGGCTACCCCATCCCCTCTTTCTCCCTCAGTGGCACTGTTGTTAAAAGCAGGTAGCATTGCTACCATCAGGGAGATCTGACCTCTTCTAGAACGCCACTGAGAGTACAGTAAACACTTTGTCCCAACTTGAAGCTCCTGGGGAAATCTCTGTTCCCCGGGTGTTGTGGGTATTTGGACCCAGAGCTCAGTTCTCTAAAAAAACAAACAAAAACCCCAAACCCTATGCCAGGCAACATTGTGATGGCCTGAGGCTGTGATTTCAGTGGTGGCCAGCAAGAGCTGCTTGGGAATTTAAAGGGAAATCCTGGATACTACTCGATGACCATAGGGAACTTGAGAACGTCTGAGAGATTCCTGGGGGTCTCTGAGGCTATGCACGTGTGTAGGAGAAGGCCCCAGTCACTCACGTGGAGCGGACCCAGGGGCCTCTCGCAAGCAGGATGTGAAATCCAAGGCTGTTTCGAAAACTGAAGTTTGAAGGTGTATCTTTTTCAACAGATACCCTTCTGTAGTTGACATATAAGCAGGACATTTTAAGAAATCTTCAGACTCATCATTGATTGACCACAAAATGACTCTGACCCATGGGTGGCTTACAGGAAGTCAAGCTTAAAAAATAAATCAAGAACGTAACGGTTAAAAAAAACAAAACAAAACAAAACAGTGACTACACATGTCAGAGAAAATAGAATCTACGAAATTAGTCCCGGAAAGCCATTCAACAACCAGAAGCAAGAAAACAAACACAATACAACAACTAACAAACCTTGGATGTGGGAGGAATCTGATACCAGAATTGTTAAAATATATTACCTAAAGTGTCCAGTTTTCAACAACAATAAAATGAAACATGAAAGAAAATTTTTGCCATGTACAAAGAAACAAATTTTTGTTAACAGAAAATTTCCCTGATGGGGCTTGGATTTTGGACTTAGTAGACAGTGACTTTAAATCTGCTATTATAAATATGTTTAAAGTACTAGTGGAAACCATATCTACATTTTTTAGAAGATTTTATTTATTTGAGAGAGCACAAGCCCAGGGGTGAGAGGGAGGAGCTGGGGGAGAAGGACAAGCAGACTCCCCACTGAGCAGGGAGCCCAATGCAATGCGGGGCTCGATCCCAGGACCCCGGGATCATGACCTGAGCTGAAGGCAGATGCTTAACTGACTGAGCCACCTAGACATCAATATCTACAGTATTTAAGAAGAGTTACAACAACAGTGTCCCCATCAAAGAGAGAATATGGAGAACTAGAAATTATAAAATAAAACTATAAAATAATTTTAATACTTAGAAAATAATTGCCACATCTATTCAATATTGAATTGGAGGTTCTAGCCATAGCAGTCAGGTAAGAAGGAATAAAAGGAATAGATAAAACTCTATTTGCAGATGACATCATGTACTTATAAAATCTGAAGAAATCCATTAAAATCTATTACAAACCAATAAACAAGTTTATCAGTATGGCAGGAAGCAGGATCCCAATGCAAAAATCAATTCTATTTCTATATACTAGCAATGAATAATGCAAACTGAAATTAAGAAAATAATTCCATGTAAAGTTAGTATTAAAAAAGAGTAAAATACTTGGAATAAATTTAACAAAATAGCCTAAGACCTGTACACTATAAACCATAAAACAGTGTTGAAAGAAACTAAAGGTCTAAATAAATACAAAAATGCCCTGTGTTTATGGATCTGAAAATATAATATTGTTAAGATGAAAATACTCTCCAGATTGTTCTCGACTTCATGCCGTCTTTATCAAGTTCTGAGATGATTTCTTCGCAGAAATTGACAAGCTGATCATAGCATTCAAATGGAGGGTCCCCTGGGGGGCTCCGTCGGTTAAGCATCTACCTTTGGCTCAGGTTATGATCTCTGGTCCTGGGATTGAGCCCTGTGGCAGGCTTCCTGCTCAGCAGGAAGTCTGCTTCTCCCTCTCCCTCTGCTCCCCCCACCCCAACTTGTGTACTCTTTTTCTGAAATAAATAAAATCTTTAAAAAAAATAAAAAAAAATTCATATGGAAATTCAAGGGACCCAGAATAGCTAAGGCAGTTTTTAATAAGAAAGAAGAAATTGGGGGACTCACACTTTCAAATTTAAAATTTACTACTAAGATATAGTAATCAAGACTGGTACTGGCGTAAGGGTATTCCATCTCAATGGGGTAGAATTGAGAATCTAGAAGTAAGTCCTTACATGGTCAACTGATTTTCAGCAGGAGTGCCAAGATGATTCAATGGGGGAAGAAACAGTGTTTTTAACAAATGGTGTTGACACAACTGGAAGAATTAAAGCCTAAAACTAGTAGAAGAAAACAAAATTTTAGTGACTTTGGGTGTTGAATACAGCATTCTAATATGACAGCAAAAGCATAGTTCATGAATGAGAAAAACTGATAACTGGAATTCATTAAAATTAAAAACATTTGTATTTCTTCAGACACCTAAAGAAAGTGAAAAGACACAGGATGGGAGAAAATATTTGCAAATTGTATATTTGATAGTGGCCTGGTATCCAGAATATACAATGATGTCGTACAACTCAATAATAAAAAGACAAACGACCTCATTAAAAAAACAGGCAGAAGATCTGAATAGAGTTTCTCCAGAGAAGATATACCAGTGGCCATACCACACGAAAAGATGTTCAATATCATTAATCATTAGGGAAATGCAAATCAAAACCACACTGACCTAAGACTTCATACCCACTGTGAGGCCTGTAATTTTAAAGACAGACAAGAACAGTGGTAAAAGTGTTCTGAAGTGGGAACGCTGACACATTGATGGGAAAGTGAAATGCTTCAGCCACTTTGGAAGACGATTTGGCAGTTCAGTACTTGAACAGAGAAATAAAATTGTGCTATCTTCATGCGTACAATTTTATACAGCCTTGAAAATTGGAGAATTGCAATCACACCCAACTGCCTGGAAAGATCTTTTTAAAATGTAAGCAAGGCATAGAAGCATTTATATTTACTGTCTAATTAAGTTTATAAAGCTAAAAAAAAGGGGCAAAACTAATCTAAATTGTTAAAAAATGTGTACTTACATGGTGTAAATACAGAGAAAGGCAAGAAAAACAATACCATAGAAATCAAGATAATGACTTCCTTTAATGAGAAGACAGGGAGCTAGAAGACAGGGTTTCTTGAGTGGTGAGCATTCCCATTGTAACTTTTCTGTATGTGTGTTATATTTCACACTAAAGAAGGTTTAAAATTAAAATGGTGAATCTATATTGTAGAAAGCATTTTTTAAAGGGTTACTAGGTTTTTCACTGTTATATCAAATCTCTACCCTAAGATTATGTTACCCTTTATTCTTCTTAGCCCATCTGTCAGGATTTTGGACACTCACTAGTATAATTAGAGAAAAGAGGACTAGAAATTGGACCCTTAGTTTCCGGTTAGTAATTTATCATTATGACAGGCAAGACATTTCTTGTCTGGTCCTCGGTTTCCTCTTCTGAAACATTAAATTGGCTGACCACATTTAAAAAAAAAAAAGAATCCCATTCAGCTCTAACACCGTATGAAATTATAGGAACCTCTACATAAATCAGTCTGATAGAACAGTTGTGGCGCCTCTGGAGAAAGGCATATGGGTCTCCCAGTGTTAACTAAATCAAGTTTTTAGACTTTTTTTTTTTTTTTGTAGTTTTGTTTCCCCACATGTGAAAATGAAAATACTACTTAACTCCAAAGGTGATGAAAATAACACATTGTATTAAATAAAAGAACACATTGTATTCAGGTTCTCGAGAGAACTAATAGGATGTGTGTGTATGTATTTACAGAGAGAGAGAGAGATGGAGGGATGGTTTATTTTAAGCAATTGGTTTGCAGGATTGTGAGGGTTGGCAGGTTTGAGATTTGCAGGCCAGGCTGTCCAGCTGGAAATTCTAGGAGGAGCTGGTACTATATTCCTGAATCTGAAGGCGGTTGGAGGCAAAATTTCCTCCTCTTTGGAGGACCTCAGTCTTCTTTCAAGGCCTTCACCCAGTTGGATGAGGCCCCCACACGTTAGGGAGGGTAATCTGCTTTACTCAGTTTACTGATTGCAATGTTAATCACCTCTGAGGAATAGTTTCACAGCCACAGCTAGCCTGGTGCTTATCTACACCATAGAGAGCCTAGCCAAGTGACACACAAAATTAACCGTCACACACATCCGTAAGTGTTGATACCACCACGATGCCCGAAAATACCAGAGCTCCCCAATAACTGTTACTTGCTTTCCCCTCTGATTCACACTTTGCTTGGATCTTTAGTTCCAAATAAAGTTTTAAATCTGCCTACTTTTCTCCAGATATACCCATTCTACCCATTCAGGGCACTCGGTGAAGGTTTTTGGAGTGAATCAGTGATGTTAGAGATGTATTTCTGAGGCACTCTGGTTTTTTCTTTTTCAGCACTGAGCACTTGTGTGTATTCTCCACTAGTCCCTAGGTTTGTTGAGTTGCAGGGATGGTATCTTTTTCTCCATTGTGAAACCCAGCACATATTCTACCATATAGAAGAAGGCTCTCAAATATTTGTTAAATGAATGAATGAGCTGGAAAGATTTGGATATATATATATATTTTAAGATTTTATGCATTTATTTGTCAGAGAGAGAGACAGAGAGAGAGAGAGAGAGAGAGCACAAGCAGGGGGTGGCAGGCTGAGGGAGAAGCAGGTTCCCTGTTCGATGTGGGACTTGATCCCAGGACCCTGGGGTCATGACCCGAGCTGAAGGCAGACGCTTAACCGACTGAGCCACCCAGGCCTCCGAAGATTTGGATATATTTTTAAAAGGAACCTGCTGTTGTGTTAATATATAATCTTGTCATTGTTCAACTTGCTTAATGATGTTAAGAACTTTGATTCTTCAATAAAGTTTGGTAGCAATACTTTGTTCATATGGATAATAAGCTGGTGGGAATATAAAATGTGAAAGATAAAGATCAGTGTGAATTAGGAAAATTTGTGTCTATTTTAGTTACACTGTTAATATCTGTGCCATCTTGCCACAAGGTATTTATTTCACACTTGCTGATGATGACAAATAATGCCTACAATGTCTTGCAATAGCTCCACCTGGAAATCTCCTTTATCATTTAATTGTAAATACTTTGCTTTATTTAAAGAAGGAAAATGTTCTTTATAAATACACAGAGACAATAAATGCCTACACATGCTTACATATTTATTTATCGATCTCCTTCCTCTCTTTTAATTTTTTAAGGTGCTTTCCCCAGCCTGAGTCCTGTGAATTCTCCCAGCCATGGACCAGTGTCTGCTGGCTCTCTAACTAATCGATCACCCATAGAATTTCCTGACACTGCCAATTTTCTTACTAAGCCAAGTGTTATTTTACACAGATCTCTGGGCAGTGCACCCAATTCACCAGATATTTATCAGCAACTTAGAAATTCTGATAGCAGTTTGTGTAACAGGTAAGTTTCCCAAATGTTCATTATTCTATTTCCAAATATATGTTATTTTAATAAAGTATTACTAGTTTTCTGTTATAAATAGTTAATGAATTAAGACTATACATTCTTTATTGAGTAGTTTTTATTCTTAATTTTTTCTCATTTTAGTGCTATTATTTTCCAATTAAGTGATCTCCATTGGAAGTGATATATAGTGGTATTCTATCCATCTCAAGATACCAGTAAATTATGAGAATTATTTTCATATATAATACTGTAGTACCCAGTTCATATGGTGTTTGTTTTCATTTTTCCATTTTTTATCAGTAATAAGTGTTTACTTCAGACCTCAGTGTTGACTTTCAAAATACATTATTTTCTTCAGGGGCACAGGATGCCTTCCAGGATAAAGCCTGCCTATTAGGTTTATTGATAGATTGGCCTTGTATGATGTTTTGCAGTTAGGATCTTGGTTAAAAATTAAGCAGATTTTCTAATTGTATTTAGGTCAAAATTTGCTTGCCTCATTTATAAATATGTATTTATCTGTTTTATTCTATAAGCTGTGGACATCAAATATTGAAATATGTGTCAACGTCCGAATCGGAGTCTGGGACAGACTGCCACAATGCAAAGTCAGGTGAGATTGCAAAAGTCCTGTGTGCTTGAATTTTGGAGCAATTTCTGACATTGTTTTAGAAGTGAATAAATGAGTGAGTTTAACTTCGGTTTACCCATCTTTAAAATGAAGATCTGATGTTTTGCCTACTTAGGAGGTAAGTAGAGGAGTTACTAGGAACAAGTTACGAATAACAGATGGTGAAAGTGTTTTGAAGACTACAGTGTGCTGTAGAAATGAGGGTGGTCTGTTCAGGTTATGGCGAGGGTTCATAAACAGTGAAAGTAATTACGTTAAGGTTGAACTCTAAGCCCAAAAGAGTTTGCATACAATTTTTTTACGGCATAGAGAGGAGTTGTTCTAAATTTTAACTTGTTGTATGACACCGAAACATTTTATATCCTCAGACAAGAAATGTTGTTGGTGATAAAATTTTGGTTGTTTTATAACTTTAAAAAATTGATAACTCAGGCCTACAGTCATAGTTACGTAGGTGACTCAGATCATCATTCCCCCTGAAAGTAGTTAGAAAAGCCAGACAAACTATTAGCAACAAAAATCTGCTTAAAACCATTGAAAACTAACAAGCTCCTCAGAATTACCAAGTACAAGATCTGGAGGAGGATAGAAATTTACAAAAATGAGCCTGGAGTTTGGGACCATCAAAAGGGTATTTCCTCCTTCTAGAGGGGCTGGTGACTGATAGAACGAGCAGTCCTTTTGGTAGTTCTGTGGGACTAGGGAGACAGAGATTGGAGTTGCAGGCTTACCATAGTAGGGGTAACTCGGTAAACTCTGTAGCCCTGCCCCAGAAGTGTAAAGGTAAACCGGAAATAGATGGGCCCCCCCCCCGGGACTGGGGGCTCTTATCGATCTCTTTATATACTATGAAAGTCACCCTTTTAAAGTGATGTCATAACCAGACAAAGGCATCCAAGGATACTACAGACCAATACCCCTTATGTATATAGACACAAAAATCCTTAGCAAAATAGTATTAAACTGAATCCAGCAACATATGAAAGGGTCACACCATGACCAAGAGGCATTTATCCCAAGAATGCAAGAGTAGTTTAACAGTTGAACATCAATGTAATACAGCACGTTAATAGAACACAGGGGGAGAAAATTACATGATAATCTAAATGTGTGCAGAAAAAACAGTTGATAAAATCCAAGACTCTTTCATGATAAAAACAAACTAGTTAGAGCAGGGAAGTTCTTCAGTCTGATAAAGGACATCTTTGAAAAACACACACCTGAACATCATCCTTAATGGAAAAAGACCGATGCTTTCTCCCTAAGGTCAAGAATAAGATAAAGATTTTTGCTTTTAGCACTTCTAGTCAACATGGTACTGGTGGTTCTCTGCAGGAAAAGTAGAAAGAAAAAGAAAGGCATCCTGAATGAAAATAAATAAAACTGTCCCATATTCTTAGATCCTATGCACCTTTGTGTAGAAGACCCCAAAGAACACACATACACGCACTAGAACCAAGAAACCAGCTCAGCAGAGGTAAGATGCGAGGTCAGTGACGTACAAAATTGCATTTCTGCACACTAGCAACGAACCATCATAAATGGAAATCAAGAAAACATTTCAATTCATAATAATATTGATAAGAATGAAGTATTTAGAATAATTTAACAATAGAAGGAGGGATTTATAGACCGAAAACTACAAAACATTGTTGATAAAAATTAGAGAAAATCTAAGTTGAGAGGCATTTCATATTACAAGATTGGAAAACTCAGTATTATCAGTAGGGCTCTTCTCCCAAATTGATCTATAAATTCATTGTAATCCTTATCAAATTCTAGCAGGCTTTTTTTTTTTTTTTTTGTAGGAATTGACAAGTTGGTCTTAAATTTTACATGAGAAGACAATGACCAACAATAGCCAGATCAATCTGGAGAAAGAACAAATTTGGACGACTGACACTACCTGATTTCAAAACTTATTATAAAGCCACTCTAATTAAGATAGTGAGGTATTGGCCCGAAGACGAGCCTAGATCAGTGGAATAGAACTGCAAGTCCAAAAATAGATCAACTGAATTTTGATACCAAAGCCAAGACAATTCAAAAGAGAAAGGATAGGTTTGTTTCACCACACGGGGCCAAGACAATTGGATATCCACTTGTCAAAGGAAGAATTTGGACTCTTACCCTAACTGTATACACAAAAAGTAACTCAAAATAGATCTGAGACCTAAGTATAAGATTTAAAACCTTGAAACTTGTAGAAGAGAATATATAGTCTTTGTGACCTTAAGTTGAATATAAAGCATTCTTAGATACAATACCAAAAGCACAGACCATGAAAGGAAAAAATGACAAATTGGGCTTCAACAAAATTAAAAACTTTCGCACTTCAAAAGACAACCATAAGAAAATGAAAAGACAAACCACAGATTGAGCGAAAATATTTGGAAATTATATATCTGATTAGGCTTTATATCCATAATACATAAAGAACATTTATAATTCATTATTAAGTCAGATGACTCAAAAAACGGGCAAAAGATGTCAGATATTTTGGTCTGAGTCATTTGGTGAAGGATATAAACAAATGGGTAATGAACACATGAAAAGATGAATGACATCATTGGTCAATAAGGAAATGCAAATTAATACTACAATGAGATACCACTCTACTCAAACTAGAATAACTATAGTAAAAAAGACCAATACCAAGTGTTAGCAAGGAGGCAGAGAAATTAGAACCTTTATATATTGCTGATGGGAATATAAAATGGTATACCACTTTGGAAAACATTCTGACAGTTTCTTTAAAAGTTACACATAAATTTACCGTATCAGCCAGTAATACCGTGGCTTAGAATTTATCCATGAGAAAACATATGAACACTCAAAGACAGGATTGTGAATGCTGACATTATTGATGCTGCTGCAAAACCGGAAATGATCCAAATGTCCCTTAACTTGTGAATGGATAAATACATGTGGTATATCCATACAGTGTAATTTCATTTAGCAACTAAAGGAACAAACTTTGGATACATGCGGCTACATCGATAGACTTCAAAACATTATTCTAAGTGAAAGAAGCCAGGCTCAAAAGATTCCATGTTGTAGGATTCCATTTATATGAAATGCTAGAAAAGGTTAATTTATAGGGACAATAATCAGAACAGTAATTGCATAGGATGAAAATAGGGATTAACTGTAAATAAGCAGGAGGGTACTTTTGGGGTGATGAGAGTTTCCTAAAACCATATTGTCATAATGGTTGTACAACTCTGTAAATTTACTAAAATTATTGAATTATACACTTATAATGGGTAGATTTTACGGTATGTTATTATACCACACACACACACACACACACACAGTTCTTTGATTGACTGGTATCAGCTAGGAGATGCTCGTTTGAGGACTCTCATGTGATTGCAGTCAGATATTGGTAAGAGCGACAGTCATCTGAAGGAATGATTGGGCTGAATTTCCAAGCTGCGATTACTCATGTGTCTGATGACTATTGACTAGTCCATCTAAATACGACCTCTCTATGGGCTTCTTCTAACATGTTTGCTGGATTCCAGGAGAGGAGGAAGTGGAGGCTGCCAGTCAAGTTAATGGCTCAACCCAGAACAGACAAGTGTTACTTCCGCCATATTCTGTCAATCAGAGCAGTGTCACAGGCTGTCTGGATTCTAGGGGATTAGGAAATAAATGCTGTGTCTTGATGGAGGAGTGACAGGAATAAATTTCAAAAGCGTGCAAGGGGAGTAAGAGACAGTGTTGTGGACAACTTTGGCAAAGAAATTATTACATTTATTTCAACTGTTTTTATTACTGTTCTATATAAGATATAGTTACTAGGAGTTTGGATCACTAAAAAGTATGAAGGGGGCGCCTGGGTGGCTCAGTTGGTTAAGTGTCTGCCTTCAGCTCAGGTCATGATCTCAGGGTTCTGGGATCGAGTCCTGCATCGAGCTCCCTGCTCGGTGGGGAGACTGCTTCTCCCTCTGTGCTCTCCACCCCCCCCTTCAAATAAATAAATAAAATCTTAAAAAAAAGTATGTAATGAACCTCATATGTCATGATGGCTATTTTAGAATATTATTATAGTAGTACTGCCTTGTCTTACCAAGAGTAGTTTCATATTCTAATTTTCGTTTCTTAAATGTTTTTCATTGGGAAAGAATAATATTTTCCAAAGAATATTTCCTGACCATCATTAGTTAATGATTTTTTAATATATTCAGATTTGACTAACATTTATTGATCATTTATTATATGTAACATCTAGTAAGATAGATGTTATTACCCGTATTTTACAGGGGAAGAAGCTTGCCATTATCAAGTACAAAAATCAGGATTTGAACCTAGTTCTTCTGAAACTCATTTCCAATATGTACTCTTAAAAACTCTTTTACCTAGGGGTGCCTGGATGGCTCAGTTGGTTAAGCATCTGACTCTTGGCTTTGGGTCAGGCTATGATCTCAGCGTCGTGAGAGGGAGCCCCACATGCTCAGCATGGAGTCTACTTGAGATTCTGACCCTCTCTTCTCCCCTCTCCCCCGTTTGTTGTGTGCCTGTGCACGCTCATTCTCTCTCAAATAAAATAAATAAATAAAATCTTTTAAAAAAACCTTTTACTTAGGAAAACCCCTAGGTATTGAAAAGTGAATGAATCATAACTTTATAACTAGATGAGTATTCATACACTTAACATACCTGTGTAATCACCCAGATCAGTAAACCAATAAAATATTACCAGCACCTCAGAATTTCTCCTCATGCCCCCTTCCAGGTGTACCCTTTAAAGATAACCTTTGTCTTGGCTTTCAGTACTCATATGTATCAGTTTTGGTCTGTCGTTGAACTTTTCACAAAGAGAATCAGTAGGTACCTTTGTGTCTGACTTCCTTCATTCAACATTATATATATATTTTGGTTTTAAGATTTTTTATTTATTTGACAGAGAGACAAAGCGAGAGAGGGAACATGAGCAGGGGGAGTGGGAGAGGAGAGTCTTCCCGCTGAGCAGGGAGCCCGATGCGGGGCTCAATCCTAGGACCCCCGGATCATGACCTGAGCCGAAGGCAGACACCTAACGACTGAGCCACCCAGGCGCCCCCCAACATTATATTTTTAAGAATCATCGGCTCTTGCACGTTGTTGCACGTGGCTGTGGTTCGTAGTGCTCGGTTGTGTGAATACACTACAGTCATTTATTCTACTGTTGGTGGGTTTCAGGGAAATTTCCTGTTCATAATATCACCAAGAGAATGAATATGATTTTTTTTTAACACGTGAATGAATGCTGTTTAGCTACCAGTGCTGCTTCCCTTTTCCATGAGATTTGGGAAAAAAGAGTATTCTTTATCACATTGGTAGAGGAATAATTCACAATAAATGATACTGTGTTTTAATTTTTAGATGTGCCTTGATCTCATTCATTTATAATTATGAATCTAGAGTTTTCATAGCCAAAACTCAATTTCAAATGTTAGACATGGCATACATCAAATTACTAACAAGTTCCTATTGATAGGGACTGATTTTTCCTTTTTTTTTTTTTTTTTAGGATTTTACTTATTTATTTGACAGAGAGCGCACAAGTAGGGGGAGGAGTTGGGGGGAGCAGGCTCCCCACTGAGGAGGGGGCCCAAAGTGGGATCATGACCTGAGCCGAAGGCAGATGCTTAACCGACTAGCCCCCCGGCTGCCCCATTTGAATATTTTTTATAAGTAAGTTTCCTTATAAAATTATGCATATAGGGTAATTTTTATTCTTATTATTACTATATGTCTTTTTTGAAAGGTGATGAAGACAGCGCTGTTCCCTCAAAACCGTCATTCAACTGTACAGAAGTGCAACAAGAAGTGGAAACCGAGAACAGAGACTGCAGGAAATTATCTGTGGAAGGTGATAATCACCTAACAGAAGAGGCCCAGCATGAACAGCAGCCAAATGTAAAAGATAAACTTTCCGTATGATTATGTTAAGGTGAAATATGACATTAGTTTAGTGCTAGTTTCATTAATCTTTGCCCAGAGCAAGATTTTTAATGTAATAGTATTTTTAAATTTTTTACTAAAAAGTCATTATATCGTATTAAAGGAAACCTAAGGTTAAAAATAATTTAATTACAGTTGACCCTTGAACAAGGCTGGTATTGGGGTGCTGACCCTCCCACACATAGTCGAAAATCCCCATATAACTTTTTTTTTTTTTTTTTAAAGATTTTACTTATTTATTTGACAGAGAGATAGCGAGAGGGGGAACACAAGCAGGGGGAGTGGGAGAGGGAGAAGCAGACTTTCCGCTGAGCGGGGAGCCCGACGCAGGGCTCGATCCCAGGACCCTGGGATCATGACCTTAGCCGAAGGCAGACACCCAACGACTGAGCCACCCAAGCGCGCCCAAAATCCCCATATAACTTTGACTCCCCCAGAACTTCATTGCTAATGACCTTCAGTTGATCCGAAGTCTTACTGATAGCATAAACACACGTGTCAGTTAACACGTATTTTGTATGTTGTATGTATTGTATACTGTATTCTTGCAATAAGATAAGCGAGAGCAAAGAATGTGGTTAAGAATCACAAGGCGGGGGGCGCCTGGGTGGCACAACGGTTAAGCGTCTGCCTTCGGCTCAGGGCGTGATCCTGGCGTTATGGGATCGAGCCCCACATCAGGCTGCTCTGCTATGAGCCTGCTTCTTCCTCTCCCACTCCCCCTGCTTGTGTTCCCTCTCTCGCTGGCTGTCTCTATCTCTGTCAAATAAATAAATAAAATCTTAAAAAAAAAAAAAAAAAAAAAAAAAAAAAAAAAAAAAAAGAATCACAAGGCGGAGAGCACGCAGTACCGTATGTACTACAGAGGTGCACGCTAAGTGGACCCGCGTGGTTCAGACTCATGCCGTTCAGGGGTCATCTGTCCTTCCGACCGTCATCCCAGAGCAGCAAAGGGCATTCGTTGTAAAACGAACACGCGAACATGTTTGATTTAGTTTTATAGTAGACATATTACTTTCTGTGCTGGTATTTTCTTCATTGTACATGTTAAAGTGCGAGGAGCAGGTGCATAAAGCGTTAAAAAACGGAATCTGTTTACTATAGAATAGCAGTTTTTTTGTTCTTAAGTTCCAAATTTAAGCTTTTTGGGGAAAAAAAAATCCATTCCTTTTGGGAAGTTAAACTAGTAATAAATGCCAGTATAAGGATAGGAGTCTCTTTCTATTATCCTTTGATACCTGTAACTTCTCAAATGAAAATAGTGGATTTTAGATTTGTATATAGTGTTTTAGAAATACAGTATTTTTATTTGGAAAAGTACTGTAGAGATGAATAAATCTTCTCATGCCTAGAAGAGATTCTTACATTTTCCCGAAGATAGCATTTTACAACGAGGGGAAATCGGAAGTACAGATTCAATCTGAGAATAACTTTTGTAGCAGATAGTATTGACCATTTTTTCATGTTCAGTTTTAAGTGTTCCCATTTAGATGTGGATTTAATGATGTATTTAAAAGGTACGGTTAAGTTGTTTGGGTTTTCTCCCCCCGTATGTACAGGTGGAACAGGGAGCTTCACTGGACCTGATTTTGATAGAAGATTATGATTCCCTGATCGAGAAGATGAGCAACTGGAATTTTCAAATATTTGAAGTTGTAGAAAAAATGGGAGAGAAATCAGGAAGGATTCTTAGCCAGGTTTGTTTAAAATCTCTACTTTTTTTTACTATAATTTTTTTTAAAAATGTGTAATATTGGTTTAGGCACAAGTTCAACATTGTTCGCTGATTTTTTTTTTTCACAAATGAAGTTTTCAGTAGAAAATTTGAAAAGAGAAACATATACATAAACCCATATATAAAAATAATTATATTATTGTATGTAATGTATTTCATGTAATTTTATTTGAATAAATGAAAAGTAGTTTTTTGGCCCATATTGTAGGATTTAATTTTACTACAGAATAAAGTTACTTTATATTGAACCCCGAGGTTGAAAAGGGTATGAAAGGTGAGCTGGATCTAACCACTGAAACCTATGCTTTATTTTTTTTCACCTGCCCTCCCTGTACTTTACCCAAGGCCAGATGGTTCATTTCATGCTAGGACCATGGAAAAATAGTTTCTTTTTAACCACCCAGACTCAAGGTCCCCCCTGAGGGGTTCATACAACAGCATCAGATTAACCTTCCCAAAATATCATTCTCGTTCTCTTCAAAGTTTCTTATTTATGAAATGTACAAACATAAGGGTAAATTACGTGGAGGGCATATAGCTTCATCTCACTGTAGTCTTGAGGGACAAAATGTAATAAATATATTGTTCTGACTTCTGTTAACACCTAGGACTAGAGTAGAATTCATGTGCCCCTTAATAAATTGTAAATAAAAAAGTTAAAGGGAGAAATGGAAAAATTAAAAAACTGGGATATGCTATGGTAATCTTTCTTTGGTTTTCAAGGGTTTTAGGGTGATGTCTTCCTTTTTAATGTTTTGAAAAGAATTTCTCATAGAGAAATTTTTAATAAATTATTAACTTAAAGACACATACATGGGAACATTCCCAAATGCAAATCACAAAAACATATTCTACTCAACTGCAAGTAGAAATTCTGATTTTTAAAGTGTATTTTATTTTAATTGACATTTAGGTTATGTATACCTTATTTCAAGACACTGGCCTGTTGGAAATATTTAAAATCCCCACTCTGCAGTTCATGAACTATTTTCGTGCGTTGGAAAATGGCTATCGAGACATTCCTTGTAAGTATCAGCAGATCTTATTACTTAAGTTCAGTTAATACTGGTTTTGAAACTAGTATGTTTCCCTTCAGATCTAAACACTTTTTAAATTACATGTTTGGAAAAATTTTAAATAGGGATTTTAAAAAGTAATCTATATCCTGCTACCTAGAGTTAACGGACTATTAACATTTTGGTATATTTCCTTATTTATGTTTCATAAAGTGAATCATAATACAGACATATATTTATAATGTGCTCTTTCCCTTAATTGTTATATGGTGTACAATTTATCTTTTAAAATGTTTAGTAATTAAGAGCGTCAGAAAATTCTTGACTTCAAAATATTTAAAAATTATCCATAGAATTTCTGTTTTTAACTGTATCCTGACTTACGGAAGTAAGTAAAATATAATTTGAATTTCATATTAGGAAATGATACAGATTTCTTTATACATGTATATATTCTACAGTTTCCTTTCATATGGACACATTTTGGGAAATCACTTGTATAAACACAGAGCAAGTTATTCTTAAATTGGTATAACTCATAAATAATAATACTTAATGTGAGTTATATGTACTATAATTTCCACTTATAAAATATGCTTTTAAAAATGACTGTATTTTATAAATAGAATAAAGTGATAGTTTATTTTTTTTTTAAGATTTATTTATTTATTTGAGAGAGAAATGAGCATGAGCAGAAGGAAGAGGGAGAGGCAGAAGCAGGCTCCCTGCAGGGAGCCCAACTCAGGGCTGGATCCCAGAACCTCGAGATCATGACCTGAGCTGAAGGCAGACACTTAACAGACTGAGCCACCCGCGTGACCCTAAAGTGATACTTTAAAATGGACTTGAAGGGGAGTGGGGGGAAAAAAGAGGCAATAAAGTCTTCACTATCAGCTCCAAATAGGGTGTTAAGAAAAGAGCCTCTGGATCTAACTCTTCTAAACTTTCGTGTCCAAATTTATAAATGGAAATTAAAATAGTCCCTACTCCATAGGTAGTGATAAGACAAGCCATGGAAAGCACATATCAGAATTCCTGGCACATAATACATGGTCAGTAAAAGGTGTTGACTGCATGAATAATTAAGCTCCTTGCAGACATCATGTCGCGTCGATAGCCTGAATACTTCGTATTGTGTCATCGGCTGATTCTGCCTGGTACTCATTAGATGTGTGTAGAAGTGTTGAACTTTTATTGAATATCAGCTGTGACTATCATCATTAGATCCATGAAGATTAAATCATTTAATGTTTGTTGGAAAGTTTATGTTATCTACCTTTCACAGGTGGGAAGTAAAAGCTCAGAAGAATCTTTCCCAAGATCCTAAAACTTCTGTAGGTCTTGCCTTTTCACATAGTGATGTTTCAGTAAACTCATGTTTTCTTGATTACGTACTATGTCTCAGACACTGTTCTGGATGTTTTCCTATGCCATTTTAACATTTCATCCCTATAGCGGGCCTGAGAGAGAGTTATGTCTCATCGCTTTTTTTTGTTTTTTGGTGCATGTGTTTTTTTGTGGGGGGGGAGGGGAGTTCAAATATCCAGAATTTGTAAGTGTTGCCTGTGTGCAAACATGGGTCTCCATAATCCAGACGCTATTTAGGTAGTATTTTTAAAGCTACAAAATTAGGGGCGCCTCGGTGGCTCAGTCAGTTAAGCGTCTGCCTTCAGCTCAGATCATGATCCCAGGGTCCTGGGATCGAGCCCCATGTCAGGCTCCCTGCTCAGCGGGGAGCCTGCTTCTCCCTCTCCCACTCCCCCTGCTTGTGTTCCCTCTCTCGCTGTCTCTCTCTCTCTCTCTGTGTCAAATAAATAAACAAAATCTTACAAAAATAAAAAATAAAAAAATAAAGCTAAAAAATAGCAACCATCAATAAATTTTTCAATGCCTTTCAATTAGCCCTTGTTACTTGCCTTTTCTTTGACTGTCTTACTATGTTTTCATTGTATATATGAAAGGTTTTTTTTTTAAACATTTTATTTATTTATTTGACAGAGAGACAGCTAGAGAAGGAACAGTTAAACAGGGGCAGAGGGAGAGGGAGAAGCAGACTCTCTGCTGAGCAGGGAGCCAGACATGGGGCTCAATTCCAGAACCCTGGGATCATGACCTGAGCCGAAGGCAAATGCTTAACGACTGAGCCACCCAGGCACCCCTATATGAAAGTTTTTAGAGGAGAACTTTTTAACACATTAAGAGACTTTAAAAAAATAAGATGAAACAAGGGTTCCTGGCTGGCCCGGTCACTAGAACATACAGCTCTTGATCTCAGGGTCATGAGTTCAAGCCCCGCATTGGGCATTGAGCCTACATAAAAAAAAATAAGATGAAACCAAAATATAATTGTGGGAAGTTACTCCAAGCCATACATTTTGCTTATGAGGATATAGGATAGTAGAAAATTATTGTACTTTAAAAAATGTCCTATGTTAAACATAACATTTTGTAAAACATTTTGGTGACTTTAGATCACAATCGCATACACGCCACGGATGTCCTACATGCAGTTTGGTATCTGACGACGCGGCCAGTTCCTGGTCTACAGCAGATCCACGGTGACCATGCAGCAGGAAGCGAAGCAGGTACCTCCGTCTACGAGTCTTCCTTTTAATTATTTGTCTAGAAGTAATAAATCACGCTATCTCATTTCATTACCTCTGTTCTCTTAAAAATTTCACTCAGTGACCTTTGGTACATGTAAATGACTATATAAATTTTGGTGCATAATAATGGCATGCAAGTTAGGAGAACTACGACTCGCCTTAAGAGCTAGGTTGAGACGCGGTACTGTTGGACCTACCATGTTTCTTTTCTGTGTCCCATCCTGCTGCTTGCTATCCAGAATGGCAAGAGAATCTTTTCTTTGCTCTTTTCTTTCAATTCTTGGTTTTCTGTTTTAGGGGTATCATGTAAATTTAACTATATAACCTTCACAGTGAAAGCGGCCATACTTAAAAGCGTCATGTAAGCATTTAAATGATGACATTAAAAACCTTTCATTACATTTATGTTTTGCTCCCAAAGCCTGGTTAATTGTGTTCCTCATCATAAATACAATTATTTATACAAATGTAATGAATTTGCATAACATGGTTCTCTTCCTCTAGTTTGTCAAAGAGGGGAGAACTACTCCAGTGAGGTACACACACACACACACACACACACACACACACACACACACACCAGGACAGACTCTGCTTAGTTACAGATGCCTGAGAAATACGATTGTGCTAACCCGGGCGAACGTCATAGGCTCAGCTATTGCTTTATTGCTTTACAGTCTTCGGTCATTGAGTCCAAAGTACTGCCATTACATTTTCTGCCATTCCATGTTTACTCTTTCTTAGTCTCCTCGTTCCTTCCCTTAGTTCTGTGCTCCCATCAGGTCACTTGTTTGTAGATGTATTTATTTTCTTAGAAGAATATCTTCATATTTTAGCACATTTGACGATAGTGATTGATTTTGTCTGATCCTTATTATCGAGGGGAAATGAAGTTCCTGCTGTACATGGGAGGATGTATGTCAGTAACCCAGGGGATTTTTTGGCCTTTTTGGTACTCCCATGGCCAGTGACAAAAGGTAATGGAAAACTACAGTGATGCAGTATCATCAGAATCACAATAGTGCAGAAAATAGAGGTCATTCCACCAGGCAAAGTACCATGATCAGCAGAGATGCTGGCTGAGGACAAAGGGAACACGGAGTTGTTGATGGAATAAGAAGATGATACATCTGAAGTACAGCTATGTGACCGGCCTCAGAAGTGAAATCTATAATAGCCATATGTATTTTCCTCATTGATACTTATTTTATGTAATAAGCAAAATTTTTTTCCCTCTTTCTCATTCTCCTACCACCCACCCAAATGTTGGTGGACTTTTGGGTTCTTTCTACTCTGGGGCTGTTGTGAATAATGCTGCTCTAAGTGTCCTTGTACTAGTTTTTGTGTGGATGTGTTTTCATTTCCTTTGGGCGTATACCCGGCTGTGGAATTTCTGGGTCATAAGATGAGTCTGTGCCTAACATTTTGAGGATCCGCCAAAGTGTTTTCCCAGGTGGCTGCACTATTTTATTTTCTCACCAACGATGTATGAAGGATCCAATTTTTTGCCACTTCTTGTTATTATCTTTTTGATAGCCGTTCTAGTGGCTGTTAAGGGGTATTTCGTTGTGGTTTTGATTTGTGTTTACCTAATGGCTAATAATGTCGAATGCCTTGCCATTTGTCTGTCTTCTCTGAAGAAATGTCTATTCATGTCTTTTGTCCATTTTTAAATTTGGTCATTTGTCTTTTTATTATTGAGCGGTAGGAGTTCTTTGTATATTTTAGACATAAGTCCCTTATCAGATTTATGATTTGCAGCTATTTTCTCTCATTCTGTAAGTTGTCTTTTTGCTTTCTTGATGGTGTCTATTGAAGTACAAATCTTTTAATTTTGTTGAAGTCTAATTTATCTTTTTCTTTTCTTGCTCATGCTTTTGGTACCTATTAAATGTTTGGCTAACCCAAGGGTTTTGCCTAACCCACGATCATGATGATTTACTCGTATGTTTTCTTCTAAGAGTTTCATAGTTATAGGAAGTTTAGGTCTGTGACCCATTGGAACTAATTTGGGGAATAAAGGAAGAGGTCTTTCTTTTGCACCTGAATATCCAGTTGTTCCGGAACCATTTGTTGAAAAGAGTTGTTTATATGTACTCCACATAGTCAGCTCTTAAATGTCACTAAATCAGTTTCTACCTTGTAAGATGTGAGCATTAAATGAAACAACACGTATGAAAGAGCCTAACATCATGCAGGGCCATAGATGGCTCTCAGCATGGTCTTAGCACCCTTGTACGAAATCAGTTGGCCATAAATATGAGGGTTTATTTCTGGACTCTCAGTTTTATTCCATTGATTTTTATGTCTGTCCTCATACCAGTGCACTATCTTCATTACTAATGCTTTGTTAGTAAGCTTTGAAATTGGTAAATTTAAGTCCTCCAACTTTGTTTTTTTTCAAGATTGTTTTGGCTGTTCTGGGTCTCGTATTTCCATATGGATTTAAGTCCAGCTTGTGAATTTCTACCAAAAAAAAAAAAAAAAAGAAACAAACAAACAAACAAACTAGGATTTTGATAGGGATTGTGTGAAATCTGTAGGTCATTTTGCGGGAGTACTGCTATTTTAACCATATTAAGTCTTCTGGTCCATGAACATGAGTATTTTTTTTCACTTATTTAAGTCTTCTCTAAGTTCTTTCAACAATATTTTTTAGTTCGCAGAATACTGGTTTTGTACATCTGTTAAGTTTGTTCCTAAGTATTTTATTCTTTTTGATGCTGGTGTAAATGGGATCGGGGTTTTTTTTTTTTTTTCCTTTGGCTCATTTTTTTTTTTTTTAATATTTATTTATTTGATAGGACAGAGACAGCCAGCGAGAGAGGGAACACAAGCAGGGGGAGTGGGAGAGGAAGAAGCAGGCTCCCAGCGGAGGAGCCTGATGTGGGGCTCGATCCCAGGACTCTGGGATCACACCCTTAGCCGAAGGCAGACGCTTAACCACTGTGCCACCCAGGCGCCCCTTGGCTCATTTTTTGATTATTCATTGCTGTCGTATATATAAATTATCGGTTTTTTGTATATTGATCTTTTATCCTGCCATCTTGATGACCACCTTTATTCTAATAGTTTTTTTAGACTTCTTAGGATTTTTCTATATACAGGAGCATGTCATCTGTAAGTAGAGATAGTTTTACCTCTTTATTGTGTGTCTTTATTTATATTTTAGCCTGTCAATAACCAGTGTTGTGGCTGGACCAGTTCTTGTGATTATTATAATTGCAAGATGCCCTCTAGAAATAACCATCAAGAAACTTAAAAAAAAAAAAAAAAGGTTTATTACTTATAGGAATTGAAAATTACCAGCATAGCTGGGACCCCAGAGCCAAGGTCACAGGGGGAGAAAGAGAGAGCACGCGCGAGCGTCCATGTGAGCAGACATACCTGAGGCTCTGTTTTCTGTCGGGGTCAAGAGTGGGGGTTTCACTGGCTCACTGTTTATTGGTGAATTTAAAGCATAAGAGGAATTTTTTTTTTTTTTTAAGATTTTATTTGACAGAGAGAGACACAGCGAGAGAGAGAACACAAACGGGGAGTGGGAGAGGGAGAAGCAGGCTCCCCGCCGAGCAGGGAGCCTGATGCAGGGCTCCATCCCAGGACTCTGGGATCATGACCTGAGCTGAAGGCTGATGCCTAACTGTCTGAGCCACCCAGGCGCCCCTAAAGCATAAGAGGAATTTAAAGCATGGGTACAGGAAAAACCAGCAGCCCAAATGGTCAGTTATATTGAAATCAACCAAGATTTCTAAAACAGAAGCGGCCTGGCTCTTTGTCTAGATAGGTGGCTGGCAGGGTGTTTCTTTGCCATTGGCATCTTTAAAATGGATGCCGGGGAGTTTAGAGCTTAAATCAAGCACTTATGTTACAAAAGCGGGGGGCTGTCAGGGTTTAGACTCTGCTTTTCTCTTCCAGTCTGGATGCCTTTTACTGAGGCCTCCTTTTAAATTAATCAGCCAATTAAAAGAATCACCATTTTCTGAAAGAAAGTAAACAAATGGGATCTGTGATAGTTATGTTGAATTGTCCTTGCCAGCTATTTTATTTTTCATACTATTAATTTCATGTTAAACAAAACAAAAAATAAAACTGAATGTATTAGGATCCTAATATGTCAATTTTAAGTAATTGAGTTTAAAAGGATGTCTTTTGCCATTTTTTTATATTTTATATGTATATTTATAATTCTAGGGAAATCCAGAATGCATATAACATAGGGAAAATTCAAATTACTAGAAATTTGAATGTTAAATATATCTTTATCCATACATTTAACTGTCTTGCTTTTATTTTTTATAATTATTTTTTAAAAGTTCTAGTGTGGCTGATTCTAAAACTCAATTTAATTAAAAACTATAAACAACATAAAAATAATGGGGTATCTTTATAATTGTCACTAGTGTGTATTAAAGCCTTTAGGTTAAAAAATTCATGTGATGGCAAATATTGAGTGAAATAAATTATGATGAAGATCATTTTGGACTTTGACAAGCCAGGACATTATTCCTTGTTTCCTCCTGGGGAAGTCAGTCAGTGAAACTTTGTATCTCTCTAATATCTTTGTAGTTTTATTTGCTGTCTACTCTAAATATGGTTTATTTTTTCCTTCTTGTACTTTGAGATCATTTCAGCAAAAATAATAGAATGACCGTCTAAATAGATAAAGCCACTAAAATACAAAAGAAAATGAAATCACTGGCAAGATATTAAGACACAGAAAGCACAGTGTTGATAGTGAAAATACTGTCTAACTAGAGGATAAAAAGAGAATTATGTAGGGGCGCCTGGGTGGCACAGCGGTTGGGCGCCTGCCTTCGGCTCAGGGCGTGATCCCGGCGTTACGGGATCGAGCCCCACATCAGGCTCCTCTGCTATGAGCCTGCTTCTTCCTCTCCCACTTCCCTTGCTTGTGTTCCCTCTCTCGCTGGCTGTCTCTATCTCTGTCAAATAAATAAAATCTTTAAAAAAAAAAAAAAAAGAGAATTATGTTAAATGAGACATTTCTCAGTTTTCTGCGTCTTTTCATTTTCCATAGTTTTTCCTGCCATTGTCTTATAAGGGGCTTCAAGGAAAGAAAAAGGGAAGGGGAGGAGTTGTAGTCAGGGCTACAAATGAAATGTAATCTCCTGGTAAGGTTGGAAAAGCACCAATGTTGGGAAGCTTAGTTTGTTAATACATTAGATTCCTAAATCTCCCTACAGTTTTCATGAAATTTTATTCTCTAGATTGCTTTTTCCTCTTACTTCCTATGCCCTGGCCATTTATCTGTGTCCTTAAATAATAAATGTTAAGAAAACCAGAGGTTTTTAAAGATTATTAGCCCAAGTAAGAGGGCATCATAAAAACCTCATAATGCTTATAAAGTAGGTGACTTCCCCGTCATGTTTAACCTTGTTCCTCTCTAGTAGCATGGAAGCTGGAAAGAAGAGACTGTTTAAGTCCTTGTATATAAATAGAGTTTATTTCTTTTTTTTTTTTTTTTTTAAGATTTTATTTATTTATTCGACAGAGATAGAGACAGCCAGCGAGAGAGGGAACACAGGCAGGGGGAGTGGGAGAGGAAGAAGCAGGCTCATAGCGGAAGAGCCTGATGTGGGGCTCGATCCCATAACGCCGGGATCACGCCCTGAGCCGAAGGCAGACGCTTAACTGCTGTGCCACCCAGGCGCTCCAAATAGAGTTTATTTCTTAGCTTAGTCAACAAGTAAGATAAATAATCATATCACCTATGGGGGAATCCCGTCCCTAGTCTCATTTTGTGAGGAAGTTACGTGTAATGCTGGTTTATTTTGCTTGTCCCTCAGACGCTGATGGTAGAATGAACCCCGGGCCAATTGCTTACCTCTCTTCGAGAAGCTGCTCAATTCCAGATGCCAGCTATGGTTGCCTGTCGTCCAACATTCCCGCGCTGGAACTGATGGCTCTCTATGTGGCGGCTGCCATGCATGATTACGATCACCCAGGGCGGACAAACGCGTTTCTGGTGGCTACAAATGCCCCGCAGGTAGGAAACACCTTCTCGGAAAGTTTCAAGCGTGATTCTGAAATTTTACAACCGGGGCGCCTGGGTGGCTCAGTCGTTAAGGGTCTGCCTTTGGCTCAGGTGTGATCCCGGAGTTCTGGGATCGAGCCCCACATTGGGCTCTTCCACTGGGAGCCTGCTTCTTCCTTTCCAACTCCCCCTGCTTGTGTTCCCTCTCTCGCTGGCTGTCTCTCTCTCTGTCAAATAAATAAAATCTTTAAAAAAAAAAAAAATTTTACAACCGCATAGGATATCCTTTTGTAACGCATCCTCCAGTGGAATCAGATAGCCCTTCCATCTGCATTGTAATTACTTGGATTTTGACATGTGGCCTGGACATGAGATGTGCAAAAGAATGAAGGAAAAGTTACCTTCCTCCACTTACAAATAAATAAAATGGTCATGAAAGAGTAATTCACTGTTTTATGAAATTCGGGAATCCTTGCCGCCAATATTTTTTGCCTTTGATCGAATTGATAAGACCGACTGGATGTCAGCCTGATTCTTCCTTCTTCCTTTCTACGGCTAAAAGCATAATGATGAACGGTCATTTTCGTTGATGTCCTCCTTTTCCCTAAAGACTCCGATTCTAAAGCTCTTAATGCTGCATGTATTGGTGTATGTAAACATTTCTTCTAGTACCACCTTATTTTTGTATCCAGTACAGCTGGTAAGGTGCAAGATTACTTTATGGTCCAAATTTGCGTAAGAGGTGAGAGTTACCACAAATGGATACTGTCATTGCAGTAGCTTTAGACATTAGGTCTTGGAACTAAATCCTTGGTTTTAAGTGGTTGTGGGTGTTTGTTTAAGCTGGTGGTTCCTGAAATGTCCTCTTTGGAACCGTGTGCCTTACAAAGAACGAGAAGTCAGTGACTGCTTGCTGAGTTCATCTTACGTCTTCACCGCTCCGTGTATAAACTTCACTTCTCAAATTTTTTTTTTCATCTTCTGTAGTCATCCTGTGTTGCTCTCCCCACTTCTCTTTCCCACACTCTCACTATGGAAAAGAGAAGAGCCCGGTTCTCGAGTCAGAACAAGACTAGGATTCAGAGACAGAGAGGGAGAGAGGGTTAAAAATGCTGTGTGATCCATTTCTCCAGCAAGGATTTATCTGTTAACAGCTCATGATTTCCACAGGTAACTTTTTCATGAATTTCAGTCTCGATATTAATATTTGCCCACTCTCGAAGAATAGCTGTGGGAGAGATTACGAGTAAGGGGCACATGCCCCCTGTGTGCCGTGCCACTCGGCCCAGAGCAGAGGTGTGTTCTCTCTCTTGCTTCACACTCCGTCACCTTTAAAAACCTGGTCCTGTGGGGTGTCGTGGACCTGGGTGGACGTGGCACACTGCAAAAAGCACTGGTCTTGCAATCAAGGGACCCAAGTTCGATTTCTGATTATGCAGTCGTTAGCCGTGTGATCTCGGGCAAGGCACCCTTGTCTTTCTGAGCCTCCAGATACGGACCTGATATGATTAGGGGTAAAGGGATAGCGTGTGGGAAGTTTTCCATTTCGTGTGTTTGAGAGGCTCCTGAATCAGGTATCATATAGACAGAAGTTACCAACTCTTCTCGTTCATTCTTGGCTTTAAGTCTTTCATCAGCTTCCAGCACAGGTGAGGCAGACTTAACTACCTCTCCTCCAAGGATATGAAGCGTGAGCGAGCTCCAGTGTTCTCTGTCTCACTTGCAGATAAAGCAGTGATACGTGAAAATCATTCCTGCAAGTTATATGCTTAAGACCGTTGTCCTCATCAAAGTAAAAATGTGAAGTCTGGATATAATATCAATAATACGTGGAATTTCTAACTTCCCATTGTTCAGGACTGCCAGCAGAGGAAGCCATGGGAAGTGTTGGAATGGAAAGGAAATTGACAGGGAGTTCAGCTATTGGAAAAGTGTCGTCTTCCACCCAGTCTCCTTGCTTTCTTCCAGCTCCCCGCTGGTCTGTTCTCACCCCACAGCAGCGAGAGTAACCCTGTTTAAATGCGAGTTACAGCACTTTCTGTTCCAGATGCTCCAGAGGCGTTCACCTCACTACTAGTAAAAGGCCTTCTAATGGCTCGGTGTGGCAGACATGATTTAGCCCCTGTTGATTCTTCCGCCTTTATTCACCCAGGTCCGGCCTCTGGCCCCCTGGCTGTTTTCTTCCGTGTCCCGGGCGCACTCCCTTTCTGAGAGCCTTTGCACTTCCCGTCCTCCCTGCCCGGACTGCTGTCTCCCCACGCATCTACATGGCTCACTCTGTCACCTCATTCCGTGTAATACTGCACAAGCCCCCTCCTGGCACTCATGTTCCCTCCCTGCTTTATGTTTTCCATAGCAGTGATCGTTCAGCATACTGTGTATTTTATTATAGGTCTCTCCTCAGTGGAATATGTTTTCATGGGAATAGGGATTTTTGCCTTTTATTCCCTAATACCTAGAATAGTGCCTAACACATAAAAGTCATTTAGTAAATATTTGTTGAATGCTGAAGGATGCCTGATTTCTTTGCTCTGCAGGACTGCTAGCTTGTCTGAAATATACTCTGTTCTTCCCAAAGTAATGAAATTCATGAGATTTTCTTCAGCTAGCGTGAGTGAGATAAGGACCCTTCTGTGAAAGCATGAGGCGTGTTTATTAGGTAATAAAGTAGGTCCTCTCATCTTGGGAAACTCAGTGGGTCTGATTAGGCCACAATTAGTGAAAAATGTTATTGCTTCAGTGGTAGTGTGTAATACCACCAGCTGGATCAAATGTTCTTCACTCTCATGGTAAGGAAAGTACGCCGAGAAGGTATAGGAGGATTATTTTAAATTCTTGCTGTAAAAGAATGTGAAACATTTAGTCAGGTTTATTCTGAAGAGATGCTAGTATTAAAATTCTAAGAGATTTCTGAGCTATTTCCAAATGAAAAGCTGGCTAAAAGATGGAGATTAGTGCCTAAGGTATTAGAGTTTGAGAATATTTTCATGATATTTGAGGTAAAAGGAAATGAAATTTGAGGTTGAGATTTGTAAATTGGAGACACTTGTAAATGTTTTATCCCACAAAATTACGGATCAAGATGGTGACTAAACACATGCATTTGACTCCTCATTACAGCAGAAGAATAGGTGGGGAAGGGTATTATCATCAGAAGATTAAAGAGCTTTCCAGAAATTTCTATTTCTGGAAAATGAAAAAGATGAATATTGAGAGGTGAAAGTATACTAGAGGAGGCTACAGCTTAAGTGAGAGAGTCCTGATGCCATTTGTCCCGGCTTGCTACACACACACACACACACACACACACACACACACACGACTGTGTGCACATGCACCCCCAGTCCCCTATGCACATACACTACACATGTTTAAATAAAGCTACTACAACCCTGCATTTACCTCCAGGCAGAAAACTCATCTCTTAGATATTGAAGGAAACTGCCAGAAGAGAGTAAGAATTACTAGTAGTGAGTATTAGTACTCCAGAGAAAATCCTTCTCATCCTGGACACCTAAGGGCTGGCAGCTGGTCTCATAACTCTAAAGCAAAACCATCCAAAAGGCCATCCACATTCACAGAGTTCCTACTCATCTTTCCCAATTAAAGAAGAGACGCAACACTGAAACAGAAGAGAATCTAGAATTCTTCCTTTTTTTTTTTTTAATATCAACAGATAACCAAGGATCACTGGACATGACATTAACCAGTAGCTTGGAAAGAAAAGGCTAAAATGGACAGGGTAACCAGCTACAGAGGAAAAAAAATCTAGGGAATAGAAAACTGTTAAGTTTTTCTAAAAGGTATTCTCAGAATTTGAGAGACACTGTATCCCTAAGAATAGGAAGCTATGAAAAAGGAACCATCAGAGGACAAGTTAGAGCTCATAGGAAGTAAAAATATTACTGCAAAAAGATTTAAAAATTCACCATAAGCCCTGGAAGTAAACTCCAGGTAACCTGTCCCGGAATGCAGACTAAAAAGAGAAGGAGATGGAAAGTATCGGGAAGGGGAAAATGCGGCACAGTGGCCCAGGTCAAGGACTGACTATTAGAATTCCAGAAGGAGAGGGTCTTTGGATGGAAGGGGTTCTGCAGGTGCCAGAGAAGTTGAATGGGGAGAAAACACCAAAAACCTCACGCGGAGTGTCATGGTAAAATTTCTTAAAAAAAAAAAAAAAAGAATTCCTGAGAGAATGACAACAGTACACGTGTGAAAGAACAAAATCCAACTGGCAGCATATTTTAGCAACAATGGAGGCTCGAGGGTACTGGAATAAACAAATATTGGGCGCCTACTGGGGAGAGGCACTATTCTAGACATTATTCTTCAAACAAAAGAGGCCAAAAAACACCCATGCCCCCATAGAACGTACATTCCGGTAAAGCAAGAACAAGAATAAAGAGTATATGTGGGAGGCAGAGAGAGAGAGACGATTACGACGTAGGTGCTAGGAACGAAGTGACCGGGGCGGGGTGGGGGGTGGGGTGGGGGGTGGTGGTGCCGGCGTGAAGGTGCTATTTTCAAGTTCGCTTTCCGCATCCAGCGAAGCTACAGCCGAGCGTGAAGCGCAAAATGAAGAGAATCTCAGATACACAGGTAAAATAAGCCGTGTACCCATCCACTTCGAGAGTTAGCTAAAAACATGTCTGAGTGAAACAAGGTTGGTAAGGAAGACAGAGGACCTTAGGAGATACAGGATTACCAGAAATTTGAGAACAAAACCGGAACTTGAGGAGAAAGGGATCTCAGGATGACAGCTGTTCATCTTGACTGTTTCTTTAGGAAGTACCTTCTGTCTCTCTTTTTCCTTTTCAGAACTCGCTGCTTTGTTTTCTGTAGCACCTGAGTCACTACCTCCGTGGGATTTTTTAAGCTAAGAATTTTTTTTAAATGAAAACAATTTTTCTTCCGGGTTTTCACTTTCCAGAAGTCGCCTCTTTAATCTCATGACTGTGACCTAGAGATTTGTTTACTGTTTCCTCCTGTCTCTTGTGTTTCAAAAGGGACACATTCGTTCAGATTTGTCAGCTCTTCCTTTGTGTGATCTAAGTCTCCGACAGGTCTGAGGGGTTTTCTCTTTTCACTTATTGAAAGGTGTTTATTATTTGTGAAGATTAATTCTATCCGTGTGTATTAAACCTGGTTTCAGACCTTTCCAGCTCAAAAAGAGGGTGAAAAAGCAAGTTTATGATCAGTGAATTTGCTTTGCTGGATTAGAGACGAGCCTGTGGAGGCAAGGAAGGGGGTCCCTGGTTAGAGAGAGCGGGCATCCAGATGCTTTCGCGAAACGTCCCAGCAGGTGGTTAGCGCAGCTCCCAGTCAGCTGGGGTGTGCGCTTCCTTCTCGGGGCGTCAGGCAGCCCTCAGCGAAAGCCTGCTGCGGCTTCCCAGCTCTTTTCCCTGGAATGTTGTTCTCACCAAGTTTAAGCTCGGTTTATTGTTCTGTGCGTTCACCGAATATTCGTCCAAAAGTGGAACGGACATTTACCTCCTACTTACTGCTCCATGATTGTTTCTCTACTCCTCTGTGAGGTCATGGGTTTCTTGGGGTCCAGCGGGGGACTCCTTCCACTTACTCTCCAGGTGGGTTTTTCCTTCTCATGCGATAACTTAGTTGGCCTCTCCCCTCAATCCGTTCCCACTTCCCCATGTATTTGAAGTTTCCAGTATGGTGATACTATCTAGATTTTAATATTGATTCAGATTTTTTTTTGCCCCATTTTATATTTCTTTAGTAATTTCAAAGGGCGATTTGAATGGTGAAGAAATTCTGAATTTACTTATTTCTTTTACTGCTCTTGTTAGCTAAGAGTTATTAAGTGAGGGGCGCCTGGGTGGCACAGCGGTTAAGCGTCTGCCTTCGGCTCAGGGCGTGATCCCGGCATTACGGGATGGAGCCCCACATCAGGCTCCTCTGCTGGGAGCCTGCTTCTTCCTCTCCCACTACCCCTGCTTGTGTTCCCTCTCTCGCTGGCTGTCTCTCTCTGTCGAATAAATAAATAAAATCTTTAAAAAAAAAAAAAGAGTTATTAAGTGAGCCAGCTGTACAGGGCACTTATTGTATGTTGTGCTTTATTGAGCTGGAAGTTTGATTACTTCTTCCTGAACAGACAAAGCTGTTCTAATAGTTTCTCAGTTTTCATCAGATTTGAATATGAACTAGTGAAATCACTATTAAATATAAATTGACCCCTTAGGGAGTCATCAAAGACTTATTCTTTCTCTTTGAGACTGATATTTGGAAGTTGTAATAAGGCTAGTATAAAATGCCTTTTTTATTGACATATAATTGATAATGTAACATTGTGTTACGTTTAAGGCGTACAACATGTTCGTTTGACGCATGTATCATTGTAATGCTACCACCATGGCACCTAATATCCTATCTTTTTTACGGTGAGTACACTTAAGATCTAGTCTCTCAGCAATTTTCAAGTATATAATCTAGTACTACGAACTATAACCACAGTGCTGAGCGTTAGCGCCCCAGAACCTTTTCGTCCTGTAACTGGAAGTTTGTACCCTTTGGCCAACATCTCCTCAGTTCCCCCAGCCGCTGGTAGCCTCTGGGTTTCCATGAGTTCAGCTCTTTAAGATTCCACACATAAGAGATACCATACAGAATATCTTTCTTGATTTAACTCACTCAGCTTCATGCTCTCAAGGTCGATCCATGTTGTCTCAAATGGCTGGATTACCTTCTTTCTCGTGGCTAAATATCCATCTCTCTCTTTCTCTCTCTCTCTCTCTCTCTCTCACACACACACACCCCTTTATCCATTCATCTATTGATATTTAGATTGTTTGCAGCCTTTGTATGTTCCATAACAAAGCTTAATTCATCGTTACTTTCATAAAATCAAATGGTGTTATCTTACATTTAGACTATAGCTTATTTTCACAAATAACACAAACTTGTTTAAGTTCCCAGAATATGTATCTTTTTTTTTTTTTTTAAGATTTTATTTATTTGAGAGAGAGAACACAAGCGGGGAAGGGCAGAGGGAGAGGGAGAAGCAGGATCCCCACTGAGCAGGAATCCCAACGGGGACTCGATCCCAGGACCCTGGGATCACAACCTGAGCTGAAGGCAGACGCTTAACCAACTGAGCCACCCAGGCGCCCCCTCCCAGAATATGTATCTTAATGTGGATTGCATTCTATTGTTATCTTTCCTTCTTGTTAACAAGCAGCTCTATGAAAACAGGGACAGGTTTTTATGTTTATCCCCAGCCTTTACCACTGATTGTGGAAGTTTTAAAAATAATTACTATGCTTATTTAATAATTTTTAATTGCTTAATTTTTAGAGCTAGAAGACGCTCTAACCTATAAGCCACTGCTTTTTAAAATCTGTATTCCAAAGTCCTAGAGTACCGAGGGTCTTGCACTGAAATGAGGTGGATAAGAAGTGAATAGTTGCACACCACCTGAACAGAGAGAGTTGTGTGTTTACCTTACTCCCAGGCACTGTGCCAGGATCAGAGTGGAGGACTGTGTCCTTCCTGGACACGCAGGACTGCTGCTCACCCGGGACAGTGCTGCTGCTTCCTCCTCTTCGGTCCTGAGCACCACTGATTCCACGCTAGCTGAAGAAGAAAAGTGTATCCCTAAACCCGCTCTCTCTCTCTAATGACTTCACTAACAGAAGCTTTATCTAAGAAGGCTCACGGGTTCAATGAAGTGGACCTCCAATATCAACTTGACATCTCTTGAGGGCAGCAAGCTGTCTGCAAAGACGAACTTTGGAGACGACTTATCCTTTCACTGGAAAGGTCTGCCTTACCCTTCCTATACTGCAGTAAACTCATTTAGAAAATTCTCACAAGCCTTCTTCAGATATTAAAATGCTGGGCATAGAGTAGTTACTCACTGTTTGTATTCTTCCAGCCTAACGCTGTTTATTATTAAAGATTAATATCTCTGAGACGCCTGACTCATTTTTATTACTTTTCAGGCAGTTTTGTACAACGACAGATCTGTTCTAGAAAATCATCATGCGGCATCAGCTTGGAATCTGTATCTCTCTCGCCCAGAATACAACTTCCTTCTTAATCTTGATCATGTGGAATTCAAGCGCTTTCGTTTTTTAGTCATTGAAGCAATCCTTGCCACAGATCTTAAAAAGCATTTTGATTTCCTTGCTGAATTCAACGCCAAGGTTTGTGATACAATGTACTGTCTGGTTTCAGTGGTGGAAATCATTATTGTATTACTGATAAGTTTTTTATAATGTTAAGTGAGAATTAATACTACTCATAAAGTCATAATATCTGATGTGAGACAATATATCTGTCAATATTTTTGAAATAACTCTTACTATAACATGTCCTAAACATACTCTCTCTTGCTACCTTTCCTTTCTGACACATAGTCTTATAACTTTCTTTCGCATGGTGATAAGCCAATTCATGACGTCAAAAGCTTTTAGGGGCAGATTGGAGAAAGTTGTGCAGGGTGCCAAGTAAGCTATCTTAGGAAATTAAAGATGTGTTTCTCAGAAGCCAGTTATGCTTCCCTCAGTCACCTGTTAGTCCCTTCTTTCTATCAGCGTTGAACTGGCTGGTGTGGGAGAGAAGTGCCCTCCACTCTTCCACTTGAGAATAATGCACTCATCGGACGACTACCTGGGATCTCCCTCAATGTGCAGTCGTGCCAGCAAAGAATAAGGAGAGAACAGGTGGAAATCCCTGCCGTCAGGAATTCACACTCAGTAGGGAATGGGGAACCCCTGCCCTGAGGCGATAGGGGTACTCATTGGAATGTGTTCTATCCCTCAGACATCGGGGGGTGGGAAAATGTAGAGAACCACTGCATTACGGATTACTGACGGAAGGATGCTCCCTCTTTGGCTGGCAGGAAGCTGTTGTTTCCCTGATGACATTTGTGACGTATAGGAAAGGTGTACCTTCAGGGGAGAGGAACTGATAACAAAGGAATCCTAGATTTAACCTTCTAGGCAGAGACCCTGTCTGTGGCTGTCATGATATTAATAAAATACTTCTAAAAATCAGTGAGAGATCCATATGCCTTTAAAATTATTTTATAGTTGTGTGGCTCTGTTAACTTCTACTTAATAATAAAATTCATTTAAGCGCTTCAGTCAGGGTAATAGAAGTTTTCACAGGTAAAGGATCACCTAGTCCAGTACTTTTGACTCTGGGTTCCTCAGAGGTTTCTCTTCTGTAGTCTCTCAGGAAAATGCCATATGAGTGGGGCTCTAGGGCCCCTGCATGGTTTCAATCAAAAAAGCTCTCCTTGTGTTTTCTATAGTGGTGGTCTACATAAATTCTCCTTTGACAAAAGGGTTTGGTGTTCCAAAAAAACTGCCTTCAAACCAAAGTTCAAAAGCCACTGCTCTGGCCCATTTACTTCATTTTTTTACAAGAGAAAATTTGAGTTTTTGAAAGGCAGAGTAATATGCCAAATTAGTGATGATAATTACATTTAAATAACAGTGTTAGCATTTAGTATTTACTATGAACAAAACATTTTTCGTTTATTAATCCTCATGGTAATATGGCTAGATTGGTACTACTTTTCCTGTTGTATAGATGAAGACAGATTCAAGGAGATTAAGTAATTTTTCCAGTATTACACAATGAATAAATCATTGAGTCAGGATTTGAAACCATAAGGATCAGCGTTTAAGACTTGTTTTCTTTCAACTATATCATATTTTCCTTTCACAGCTGAAGCCAACTTCTCTGTAGATCCTAAGTGTTCTTTTTGAAGTAGAATTAGTTAGAATTCATAAGTGATTTATTGATGTTTTGCATATACATATAATTATGTTAACATATGTTATATGTACACACGTTACAATTTTCTGTGGTAATCACAGATATTGAAACTCCTGGTTTGTTATGTTTTTATGGTGCTCTGCTTCCAGTGAAACAAAATTATAATGACACTTCAAAGGGAAACTTAACCCATATTCCTTCCTATAATTTAGAGAGGAAACAGTTTTAAGATGATTTGGTTAAAAAAACAAAACTGTGCCCTCGGAACCTAAAATAATTGTTTTTCCAAAATAGGCCAACGATGTAAATAGTAATGGTATAGAATGGAGCAATGAGAACGATCGCCTCTTAGTATGCCAAGTGTGCATTAAACTGGCAGACATCAATGGCCCAGCGAAAGTTCGGGACTTGCATTTGAAATGGACAGAAGGCATTGTCAATGAATTTTATGAGCAGGTAAGTTGAAACGTGAGATGGGCGGGATTTTTGAGAGCTGCCATCTGAAGACATTGGTCTTTGGGATTTGGATAGCTACATTAAATGTGTGAAGTCTGGTTACTTTGACCAGAAACAGTTAGAAATTGTAGAACTTGCACTGGTCTTAGTATTTTCTCAGCTCTTTTTTGCTGATAAAATTTAAAAAATAGCTTATTGCCTATCTGACACGGGTCGAATGTCCCTTGAGGCTAGAGGTAAGGCTAGGCTACATCATGATTCCAGGTCTCTTTTAAAACCCTGAGCGCCTCTAACTTAGGATAGTTTATTTCCAGATGAGGTGGTTTTTAATCGATCCAGGGCATACTTAGATTATATTTAAAGAATAGCAACCCATTTTCAACTCTGCTGTAGAAAGACTGCCTGACTGCCTTAGAAATAGCAACTGGGTGGAAGTCTTGGCAGAGGGTAAGGTATTTGAGGGCTAGAAATGGGGAGAGAGGAGGTATTTCATGGTTTTTAAGGATTCAGAGATAAAAACATGCTCTTACAGGTTTTAAAATCTTTCAGATAACACTCCTGTAATTGAACTCGTTTGTATGCCCAACACGCAGCAAAGCCGGTCACCGAGATGCTGTGTGCATCAGAGAGTTTATTGGAGAGGCAGCCACACTAGGAAGGGCAGGCCTCCGATTTGCCTCCTCAAAGTGGGAGAGTCGGGACTACGTAAAGGCAGATGAAAAGGGTGTGGGTAAAAGGGAGAGGAGCTGTGTGATTTCAAAATCAAGCGAAGGAGGTTAGGAAGTGTCGGGAGGGGTTGAAGTCATTTCGTTGTCTACACCTGCGTGGGTCTGCCGCGTGTATTTTCATGTCAGTGAATGACCCCTGACCAGAAAAAATGGCATCCTTAGCATGATGGGAGTTGGGGGAGGGGGGTTAGGCCCTTCTACATTAAAAGCTTATCCATTGGACACTTGTCCGTGCTCAGAGAAGGTCGGTGGTCCTGACCGGTTCTGGCTGGTTTCTTGGTAAAGCCTGAAGTCTCTGCCAAACGACTAACTCAGCATTTTGCCGTCATGATGTCAGGCAGGGTCATCTATAGCAGCACGGTGGCAAGCTGCATTCCAGGAAAGAGCAGAGTTGGGTACAAAGTTTCGGTGGCACTTATGAGTCCCGTTAACCCTTTGGTTACTGGTTTCACTACCACGTTGCAGAATCTGTCATTTTTTGGGTCCAATTCTGAAGCTCCCTACAATGTAGAAGCATATGGATTTCCCCACAGGCCAGCATTTCATTTTCTCCCAAATACCGAACACGTCTTCTTTACTTTGGAATTGCATTCCTTGGGAATCCTTGTTGCCCGTGATAGTCAGGCAAGATCAAGAGGTCTTCGAAATGAGGCCTTCGAGACCGTTTTCTTACCCCGAGTAGCTGCTCCAGCAGGGGTGATGAATTTGACCCCTAAACCGTGTGTACTTATCTGTTATACCGTGTTACGCCCAAACGGTATGGAATAGTGACTGTGCAGTGTCTCTCGGCCACCTTAGCTGAACATCCTACCCAAGGCTCACTCCGCTATTGACAAGTTACAAAATGCTATATGGTGAAAAAACCGCGGGAATACCTAAGTGTTCCGAGATTAATGTTTTACTATTTTGATACATTTGAACTAAATTATATATAATTTGGAGATCTAAAGGGTTATAAATATTTACCTAGAGATTACAATATAGTATTTGCAAATTACCATCTCCATTCTCAAAGATAATTGAAGCTGATCTCAGGCTTCAGTTCGTATTTGCAAAAGAATTTTACACTAAGGAAAATGCCATCTTGATATTATCTGTGCAGAGGTAATAAAGTAGTAGTATATGCCGATTTAAGACTCACAAATTCACTTAGACCCAGTTTATAATTAAAGTTGGAATCAATGCTTGAGGTTGAATCCTGGGTTCTCTTCTTTACCAGCAATGTGACCTTAGGTAAGTTACTTGACCTCTCTGTGCCTCAGTTTCTTCATTGATAAAATAGGAATATTTAATCGTACCTACCTCATAAGGTTGCTGTGAGGAGTAGGTGAACTAATAAAGTTCTTAGAGCAGTTCCTGACACATAAGTGCTCATTAAAGTTCAGCTATTATAATTCTAGATCACTAAAAAATATTATTTCAGACAGTTTTACTTAATCTAAGTATTTGTATGTTAAAGGAAAAAAAGGTCCTCTGACGCCCCATCAGAGTGGTCACGAGGGTTAAAGGTACTGATCTGTATGGAAGGCCTGGTCCGTCTTCATCAGCGCTATCCAGTCTCTCAGTCTGCTCGCGCTGTCATCCGGCATCTGCAGATGTGGCTGCACAGTTCTAATCTTGCCCAACTTTTTATTTATTAATTATCCTGTCTTTACACCCCTATAGTCATGTGAGTGCCATGGGCTTAGAAAAGCCAAATTCCTATTAAAAAAAAAAAAAAGCCTGGGGCGCCTGGGTGGCACAGTGGTTAAGCCTCTGCCTTCGGCTCAGGGCGTGATCCCGGCGTTCTGGGATCGAGCCCCACATCAGGCTCCTCCGCTAGGAGCCTGCTTCTTCCTCTCCCACTCCCCCTGCTTGTGTTCCCTCTCTTGCTGGCTGTCTCTATCTCTGTCGAATAAATAAATAAAATCTTTAAAAAAAAAAAAAGCCAAACTTATAAAATTGTAGAATCCTGTGGATAAACCCAACTGAGATTTTTTTCCTGGTTTTTTTTTTTTTTTTGTAAACAATGGTTTTTTTGGTCACAGAAAGTAAAAATCATAGCTTTTTAATCATGGGCCAGTCACTAGCACAGTTTCCGGTTCTTTCCCTAGGACAGTGTTGCCTCATCAGAGACGCTGCTTGCCCACAGTTTATACATTCTGGAGTTTATTCCTTCCCCACCAGTTCAGATGCCAGCAACGAAAATGTCAGTAGTACCCTTTGGGGAGCGCTCAGCACTGGGCTCGGTACCGGAGCTAATACTGCTTTTCCTCCTCACAGCAGCCTCGTAAAGTAGGTTGTTAAGATTCTACACATGAAATGGGCATAGAGCTTGCTCAACACCGCACAGGCAGCAGGTGGCAAAAGCAGGGTTCGGAAACCACATCTGTCCCCTCAGACTGCGCTGTCCGGAGCCCTGGAGACCACGGGGGAGGGTGTCAGAGGGCAGGCGGTGGAGCAGCGGACCACGCCCCTCACCTCAGCCACTCCTGCCTCTGCTCCCGCTGTTAGAAACGGGTAGGGGGTTGAAAGGCATTTGCAAAATTCAACTCTGGGCATTTAAGGTACAACACTAGCTTTCCTGATCCCATCTCCCCCCAGGAGAAAGAGACATAAAATTTTTCAGGTTGTTAGATTTGTTGATTTTTTTTTTTTTTAGTGTATATTTTTCTTGTTCACTGAACATCAATCATCCTGGTTGGTGGGGTGTGAAAATAAAGTCTTGCTTAGGATTTTTCAAATATTGGAGAAATTCTTACCGTTGAAATGACAGAGTAATTAGACACTTCTTTGTGAAAATTATTTTGATGTAGACTATGCCTGTTAAAAAATCTCAAGATAATTTTAACAGCAAAGCTCAGTGGTTATTCTTTCAACAGTTCAAAATGTACTTTTCTTCTTAAAATGATCAGGGAGATGAAGAAGCAAACCTCGGTTTACCCATCAGTCCCTTCATGGATCGTTCTTCGCCTCAACTAGCAAAACTCCAAGAATCTTTCATCACCCATATCGTGGGGCCCCTGTGTAATTCCTACGACGCTGCGGGCTTGCTGCCGGGTCAGTGGATAGAAGCCGAAGACGATGAGGACACGGAGAGCTGTTCCGGTGAAGATGGTGATGAATTAGATACCGATGATGAAGAAATAGAAGACAATCTAAATCCTAGTAAGAGTAGAGGGATGCTGTGTTTTCTTAAATGGATAGTTGCAGTTAATAACATTAAATTTGGATCTTTGTTTTTTGGGGGGTGTGTATGTGTTTAGGGAGAGAGAGAATCCCAAGTGGGGCTCGATCTCACAACCCTGAGATCCTGGCCTGAGCTAAAATCAAGAGTCGGACGCTTAACCGACTGAGCCACCCGGACGCCCGTGGATCTTGGTTTTTAAGATACGGATCCAGTAGTTGTATGTTGAGTAACTACTCTCTGAATGTTCAGCTCGAATAGTCTCTTGAGTAACCCCCGAGGGCCGGGGAACGTGCTAGCGCGGCCCCCGTGGTCTTGGTTAAAGTAGCGTCTCCTCGGGGCCAGTCCACTTCAGGAGGCTCTGCTTCTGCACGCGCCGTAGGGCTGTCACCGTGTCGGAGTCTGTGAGGTGAGGAGGTGCGAGGGGCTGGCGCTGCCCCACCTGCTCACCTGCCCTTCCTAACGACTGGGAAGATGGATGCCAATAGTGGGGAGAAGAGGAAACGTATCTTCTGTAGCTTCTCAGGGGAGAAGCAAGTTTTGTGTTATTATGGATTTGGACTGCCAAACTGTAGGGACGTAGTTTCTGTAGAAAGCAGTGAATATAAATGGAAAAAGAAGTGTCACCGTTGTAGCCGTGACCGAAGTCCGTTGTTTGCTCTTTAAAGATCTGAAGTTACACCTAGCATCCCAAGCATGCTGTAAACGAGAACAGGTACCATGATTAGGAAGACCCGCCCCCACGTCCGGTTGTACCAGGACTAGCGTAAGGAAGAGTAGTCTTCTGCCACCACCGTCTGAGCATCGTCCTGGACAAGCTGACTGGCTTCCAGAAATTGCTTATATTCACTGAAACCTAGATAAGAGTGTTTAATTCAATACTTAAATCCTAAAAAGGTGGTTTAACTTCACATTGCTATTTGTCCTTCAGAATTTTAGGACCATCCTCCTCTCTCACCCCACCCAGTCTCCCCTAATCCCCTTCTCTGCTTCATTTTCATCCAGTAACAACTTAACATCGTCTCGTGTTTCGCTTACCTAGGTCTTTCCCTTAGAACAGGAGCGCCATAGTGCAGAGATTATTTCTATCTTACTGTTTATGACTGCAACCCCAGCGCCTTAGGTAAGTGCCTGGAAAAAACAGGCACTCGGATATTTAGTGACTGAAGGAATTGTATTGCTATGATTATAAGTATTGCTTTTACATTTCGCAGAACCACAGAGGAGGAAAGGCAGACGGCGGATATTTTGTCAGCTAATGCAGCACCTCACGGAAAACCACAAGACATGGAAGGAGATCATAGAGGAAGAAGAGAAATGTAAAGCTGATGGGAATAAACTGCAGGTGGAAAATCCTTCCTTACCTCAAGCAGATGACATTCAGGTCATCGAAGAAGCAGATGAAGAGGAGGAGAGACAGTTTGAATAGAAGAGAAGGCCTATCGAAGAAGCCCCAAGGGCTGCGCCCGGGGTCAGAAAACACCGCCTGGCGCTCGGTGGGCAGACCCGCAGCGGGCCGTTCCTGCGGGGACAGGCCCGGCTACCGAGAGGCTGCTCGCCGTGCCGGCGGCTCCCGCTGCTGTGCGCGCTCGCCGCACGGGCTACGCAGGTGTCCTTAGAGCGCGGCTTCCGTTGACTCATGTGGCGAAGCGCTGCTTGAGGCCTTCGCCGGTATCCCAGCACTCTGTCGTAATCATGCTTTGCCGGGTAGTAAACTCTTCTTTCTCGTGAGCGGTAGCTAGAACTAAAAATTCAAGTGACTTCAGTTTCCAAAGTGGCCGGAACTTTTTGCTTTCATGGAAACAGGATTCATATTGTTGTTTTTTTTTTTTTTTTTCTTTCCCCCAATTTGTATTTTAGGTCTTTGAACATTTTGGTGGGAGGGGGTAGGGCGGGGGAGTCTGTGCCTATCTAAAAAGGAATCCAGTGTTGCCTTTCAGAGGGGTCTGTTCAGTGCAAGACACTGTTCGGTGCTCTGCTCCCAGCTGGGTTTATCCGTGAAAGACCGAGTGACCTTTGTTAAATATAACAGAATCCAGGTGCATCGATTTCTGATGCTTCTTACTGTTGTGTGTTACCTACTATGTGTGTTCGATTCCCGCTCAGAGTACTCAGGTTTGCCCGGGACATCAGAAGTCTGAATTCCAGTCTTACTGACTTAATTCCACGGCTGAGTTTCTGAAGCTGTTCGGGTGTAACAATGAAGCGACTTTCTTCTTCAGTCAAAACTGTTCTTACTACTGTTGCTCAGGATTCGTATTTTTAAACATTTACTTAATATAAACGCAGATTTGTCAGAAGAAAAAAGGTTAACATCTTTAGGACAATTTATGAGATGAGCATTATTCTTTCTTAGATAAATCTGAGTCTAATCAAAAGAAATAGTAGGAGCTCCAAAAGCCACAGCGAATAATTGGAATATGTGCTTATGTCCGGATCCGTATGTTAGGTGTCCTGAGTTTAGTCACTGGAAAACTGATGCTCATCTTTGTGGATTTCCTGCTGCCTTGAGACTACATGACAGAAGTGACCTAGGACTACTCAGTACTGCTACAGCCCAACTGTGAGTCTAATTCCTTTAAAAAAATGGTGGGAATACTTAATTGTGAAGAAAATGGACCATATTTACAATGTTCACGAACTCCTAAGGTACAGATGGGTACCTGAGTCGTGAAAGATTTTTGATGATCTAAAGAGCAGCCTAAATGATAACAGGATGGAAGACTAATCTTTTTTTTTTTTTTTTTTTCTCCTGGAGACCATATTTTGGATCTGTATGGCTTTTGTAGACAGTAAAACCATTAATTTTCCAAGATGATTCCTTTTAAGTATGATGTCAGGCAATTTCTTACCTACCTAAATATTTGGCATATCTCGGAGATATTAAAGATCTATGGAAGTGTTGGAAGTTTTGATCCTGTATAATATTGAATGAATCACCGAGCTTTATTTATTAGACATGTTGAGTGCAAAGTTCCTTCCTGTCACTTTTGCTACCACTGCCACATAATTTGTAACCTGGTCGCACATTACTAAGTAATAAAATTTTAACTAATTTATTGAGTTTGCACTTAAAATGTATATATCCTGTGCTCTTATTTCCTTGGTACACATTTTGCATCCTGCGTAAGTATATTTCTGCTATTGCAAAGTCCATGTGTATAAATTCACATGTGTTCATATGCCTAATGAGACTCAGATTTCCTTTCTACTTTATTAAAATTTTGTATTGGGGTTAATGTATATATTTTCTCAAAAGAAATATTTTTATTAAAAATACTATTACCGAGAACTCATTTTTAAATAATTTAACTTTTAAATTTAACCTTTGCTAAATAATTGACATATTAAAATAGACCAAAGAAACACTAAGAAGTATCCTTGCTGAAACAAATTCATAAACTTTAAGAAATGAATGTGACTATATTAAATATATACAGTGCTATTAAATGCAGTCTTACTTGAAAAGTTGCCATAAGGGGCGCCTGGGAGGCTCAGTCGGTTAAGCTTTGTCTGCCTTCGGCTCAGGTCATGATCTCAGGGTCCTGGGGTCGAGTCCCACACCGGGCTCCCTGCTCTTGGGGAGCCTGTTTCTCCCTCTGCCTGCTGCTGCCCCTGCTTGTGTGCGCGTGCTCTCTGACAGCTAAAATCTTAAAAAAAAAAAAAAAAAAAGAGAGAGAGAGAGAAATTGCCATGAGGCATATTACGTATTCTATTTTGGTTACTACTGAATCAGGTTAATTTTATTATAATATTGTTTTAACTCACTGGTCTTAGAAATAATTTTGTAGTGCTGTATCTGTGTGCTTACCCATACATTCTTTTTCCATATAAAACAAACTACTTTTTAAAGTTATTTCCTGATTTGAAGGCTATTTCCTGCTATTCTTTGGTGCTGTTGGTCTTTTCTTTTTTTATAAGAATCCTGTAAACTCTAGCATTGCTGAGGTCAAACATTTCCTCTCTCTAGATTGCATCTCATAGGAAGGAACTTCACAAAAGAGACGAATAAAGCCAGCCCTGGTTTATTCTAGTTGCCAGGCTACTCTGAGCAGCTCTAGAGAGTGGGCGGGGATGGCGACTGGCCTGTGGAGCCCGGATGAACAGCTTCCCAGAAGCAAGAATTAGGATTTACCTTGGAGGTAGCTGCTTGTGGAGAGATTAACTGTGTGTAGAGGCCAGGACAAGAGCGCAACACCCTTGGAGGAGCGGAAGGAGGTTGAGGGTGGCTGGAAGGCAGTGGTGGAGAGAGGGCGGCTAATGAAGGCCTTGGTGAAGCATGACGTGCCATTTAAACTTTATTCCCTCGAGGAAATGGGGAACTGAAAAAGTTTTAATCTGGAAGAGTGACCTGATTGATTACATTTTATGAAGATCATTCAAATAACATACTATGTCAAATAGAAGAATAAGATGAGACATGGGGAGGTCTCCCTGATCTGGACATGGAAAGATTATAGGAGAACAGAGAAGTGAGTAGACTGGAGATCGGAGATGGAGAATCAGTCTGCCCTGGCGATTAACTGGATATGGTAGTCAGAAGACCACAGGGACTTTGAGATTTCTGCTCCGGGCGGCCGGGTCCATGTCATTCTCTGCGAGCGGGTATACCAGAGAAGGGGCAGACGGTGGATGTGGTGGAGGGGCAGGGGTATGTGTATATCCTATTGGCTCGCTTTTTCTGGAGAACTTCGATGAAAGTCACCAAACCCAAGAAAACAAGCCTGAAGGAGAAGCGCAGAACTCAGGAGCAGCTTTAGATCACCCAACGCCTGCGGAGGCTGCCTTGCCTCATCAAAACAATGTAAAATAAGCATGCACGAAACGTTTAAGGAAATGAGATACAGAGTGACAAAACATGAACAAGCAGTTAGAAATTTAAAAATCACCAGGTACAAGGGCGCCTGGCTGGCTCAGTTGGTGGAACATTTGCCTTCATCTCAGGGTCGTGAGTTCAAGCCCCATGTTGGGCATGGAACTTGGGCGGGGGGGGGTGAGATTCACCAGGTACAAAGAGCCATAAGACTGATGGCAAACTTGTCAGTACCAACAGTGGAAGCCAGAGGTCACTACAACATTAACTGCTAAGTGCTGGGGGGGGAAGCCAATTACAGTTAGTCACCAAGACTACCAAAAGTGAGGGTAAAATAAAGAGACATTTTCAGATAAACACTGATCTTTTCCCATCAATAGACTTAACCTATGAAATTTTTAGAGCAGTGCTTCTAAAGCTTGCTGTAATATACATATAAATCACTTGTGATCTGGTTAAAATGCACATTCTGGGGGGTGGGAGGATGGGGTAGCCCGGTGAAGGGTAGTAAGGAGGGCACGTATTGCATGCACACTGGGTGTTACATGCAAACAATGAATCATGGAGCACTACGTCAAAAACTAATATGTACTGTGTGGTGACTAACATCACATAATACTTAATTTTAAAAAATGGGCAGAAAGTCAACAGGAATTCCATAAAAGCAGAAATGGCTCATAAAAATTTAAAAAATGCATATTCTGATCTAGTAAATTCGTAGTGGACCTCAGGAGTCTGTATTTCTTAAAAGTAGTTTCCTGATATTTTTTTAAAAAGTTCTCAGGTGGTGTAATGTTGATGCTACTGGTCTGTTGACCACACTTAAGAGTAGCAAGATTCTCAAGTGTATACTTCAGAAAAGAAGAAAAAGGACCCACAGGGAAGACAGGCAATGCAAGAAGGAAAAGTAAACATTAATAAACCATATATTAGGTAAGTCTTAAATCATTCATCATTTATATGAACGAAAATATTACTTTGTGGCCTTAAAATCCCGGATAACAACATGTCAATCAAGAGATAAAAGGTCTTATATAGTTTCAAAATGGAAATTAAGATATTAACTTTAGACTTTGTTAAATCAGGAAAAATGCTAGAGTTAAGGGAAACTACTAACATTTTAAAAAGTATATAACTTCTGGGGCACCTGGGTGGCTCAGTCGTTAAGTGTCTGCCTTCAGCTCAGGGCGTGATCCCAGTGTTCTGGGATCGAGCCCCTGGGAGCCTGCTTCTTCCTCTCCCACTCCCCCTGCTTGTGTTCCCTCTCTCGCTGGCTGTCTCTGTCTCTGTCAAATAAATAAATAAAATCTTAAAAAAAATAAAAAAAATAAATAAAAAGTACATAACTTCTAAACTGGTAGTGGTAGGGAAGTAAAAAAACCTGAATTGATAAAAATGTCATAAATGAGAAAAGAGGAACAGGACAAATAGGGGGAAAAAAACAAGGTAGGAACTAATTTTAAAATATCAATACCCACCAGAGATGTAAATAATCACTATTTTGGAGCAGCACATTGAATCTATCAGGATTTTTAAGCAAGCATTTAGGTAGCACTTACAACATTGTTCTCAGTGATTTGTGATTTGATGTCAATTTATATTATCACCACCCTTTTAAGGTTGATATTGTATTATTATCTCTGTTTTGCAAAGGATATTTACCAGGTACATAAAATACATGTACTTACTTAATGAAATAGTCTCAAAGATGCGTAAGTCAAAAGTTGGCAGAACTACAGAGAAAAATTGTCATGTCTACAACCTGTATGGGAGATGTAACACAATAAGTTAAACAGACCAAAACTTAATAAAAATATAAGACAGCACAGTGAACAGTCTTATTAGACATATACACAACATAAAACCCAACAATTAAAGATTTTTGTCCTTAAAAAATCCAAGAACACTTATAAAACTTGACCACACACTTGTGTATAAAGCAAGTCCCAATAAATTTCGAGAATATGTATCATACAAACCATGTTCTCTGACCACAAGTCCATTAGGCTTCAGTTATTTTTTGTTACTTACTTCTGTGTATGCTTGATAGATAAAGAAATTGCTCCTAAACTCCAGGCTAAATAAAGAAATCATAATGGGCATTTAAACATAAGTAGAGGTGAACAACTAGAAAACCTGTACTACCTTCCAAAAATTAAGATGTAGTGAAAATGGCACTTGAAGAGAAACTTAGGGCATCAGAGGTTAATATTAGGAAAAAAGGCTGATAAGCTGGATCCTTAGCTCATTAAGTTAGACAAACAGAATGTAGGTACAGTACATTCACAAAACGAAGGATAAAAATCATATCTCAAGAGAACAGAAAAAACGTTTGATAAAATTCACCATGTTTATGATAAAATCTCTCAACAAAGTGGGTAACGGAAGAAACATAATAAAGACCTTATATGGACAAGCCCACAGCTAACCTTCTAAAATAAAAACCAGACAAAGGTGCCTACACTTACCACTTTCATTCAACATGGCGTTGGAAGTCCTAGCCAGAGCACTCAAATAAAAGCTTCCAGTTTGGAAGGAAGACGTAAAATAGTCTCTATTGGCAGAGGACATGATATTATACGCATATAGAAAACCCTTAAGACGTCACCAAAAAACAAACAAAAAACAAAAACAACCCACAAAAACCTGTTAGAATAAACAAATTCAGTAAAGTTGGTGTGTACAAAATAAAAAATTGTTGCATTTCTATAAACCAATGAAATACCTGAGAAATTAAGAATCCCATTTATAATTTCAAAGAGAAAATACATAAAAATACAACTAGGAAGGTGGACAACATAGGAGCACCCGGGTGGCACGTCGATTAAGCGACTGACTCTTGGTTTCAGGTCTGGTCATGATCTCAGTCTTGTGAGATCGAGCCTGGTGACCGGTTCCGTGCTTAGCACAGAGACCACTTGGATTCTTTCTCCCTCTCCCGCACCCCTCCATGCTTGCGCACATGCTCTCTAAAATAAATAACGCCTTGGGGCGCCTGGGTGGCTCAGTCAGTTAAGCATCTGCCTTTGGCTCAGGTCATGGTCCCAGGGTCCTGGAATGGAGCCCTGTATCGGGCTCCATGCTTACCAGGGAGTCGGCTTCTCCCTCTCCCTGCTGCTCTCCCCGCTTGTGCTTGGTCTCTTTCAAATAATAATAAAAAAAAAAGTCTACATCAAAAACTAAAGATGTATTATATGTTGGCTAATTGAACATAATAAAAAGTCTTTAAAAAAAACAACATACGCACTAAAAAAAGTAACACATTGAAGAAAATTGAATAAATGCAAAATTCAGTGCTCATGGTTGAAAGAATATTGTTAAAACGTACAGACCACCAAAAACAATCTACAGATTCAGCGCAATCCCTACCAAATTCCAGTGGCATTTTTAAGATTGAGAGAGATATAATTGACAAACTTGTATGGAACCACAAGACATAGCCAAAGAAATCATTAAGAAAAAAGCAAAACTAGGGGTGCCTGAGTGGCTCAGTTAGGCATCCATCCACCTCTTGATTTCGGCTCAGGTCATGATCTTGGGGTTGTGCGATCGAGCCCCACATTGGGCTCTGCACTCGGCGAGGAGTCTGCTGTTCTCTGTCTTTCTCTGCCCCTACTCCTGCTTATGCTCACTCTCAATAAATAAATCTTAAAAAAAAAAAAAAGCAAAATTGAAGATAACATGCTTCCTGATTTTAACCTATATTATAAAGTTATAGTTATCAAACAGAATAGTCATGAGATAAAAACAGACATGGATACAAGAACGAGAGGAGAGAGCCCAGAAATAAATCCACAAATAGGGTCAATATATGAGAAAGAAGCCAAGGATATACAATGCTAAAAGAACAGTCTTTTCAAGAAATGGTGCTGGGAAACTGGGCAGCTGCACGTAAAAGAATGAAACTGGACCACTTTCTCACGCCATGTACAGAATAACCTCAACAGGGATTACATGTGAGACCTACACGTGAGACACGAAACCATAAAACGCAAAGAAAACAGGCAGTTAGCTCCTGGACACTGATGTTGGCATTGATTTTTTTGATAGGTCACCACGAGCAACAACAAACAACTGGGACTACATCAAGCTGAAAAGCCGCAGTGAGGGAAGCCAGCAGCAAAACAAAAAGGCAACTCGCCGAGTGGGAGAAGATATGTGTAAAGGCCTATCTCCTAAGGGGTTAAGATCCAAAACACACGAAGCACTCCCACACCCCCACAGCGAACCACGCACCACAACAACCAGAGCCCGCTCCGATTCTACAACTGGGCAGAGGCTCTGAACGGACCTTCTCCAGAGAGGAGACACAGATGGCAAGAGGCACATGGAAAGGTGCTCGACACCCAGTCAGGGAAGCGCAAATCAAAACCGCAGGGAGTGGTCACCCCCACCTGTCAGCTCCTGTCTGTCTGAGAGTAACCACTCCTACAAGTGCTGGCGGGAAAGGAGAGAAAAGGGCATTCTTTAAAAAAGATTTACTGTGACTCTTGGGTGGCTCAGTTGGTTGAGTGGCTGTCTTTGGCTCAGGTCATGATCCCAGTATCCTGGAATCAAGTCTCGCACTGGGCTCCTTGCTCAGCAGGAGCCTGCTTCTCCCTCTGTCTGCTGCTCCCCCTGCTTGTGCTCTCTGGCGAATAAATAAAATCTTAAAAGAAAAAAAAAAAGGTTTTATTTGTCAGAGAGAGGGGGAGCTGCGGGTTCCCTGCTGAGCAAGGGGCTCAATGCAAAACTCAATCCCAGGACCCTGGGATCATGACCGGAGCCAAAGGCAGACGCTTAACCGACTGAGCCACCCAGGCGTCCCAGAAAAGGGAACGCTGGTGTGCTGTTGGTGGGAAAGTAAACTGGCACGGCCACTATGACAAACATATGAAAGTTGTCCCCAAAATAAAAAGAACTACCGTAAGATCCCACAAGTCCACTTCTGGGTATTTATCCAAAGGAAACAAAAACACTAACTCAAAAAGGTACATACACCCCTCAGTTCACCATTCTTTGCAATAGTCAAGACATAGAAGCAACCTAAGTGTCTGCTGATGGATGAAGAAAGAAAGAAAATGTGGCATAGATGTCCAACAGAATATTATTCAGCCATAAAAAAGGAAGAAATCTTGCCATTTGTGAAAACACGGATGGACCTTGAGGTCCTTAAGCTAACTAAGTGAAATAAGTCAGAAAGAAAAACACCATACAATCTCACATTTTCAATCTAAAAACAAAACAAATGAACAAAAATAAAAACAGATCCATAAATACAGATATTAAACTGATGGTTGCCGGAGGAGAGGTTTGGAAGGATGGGTGAAGTAGGTGAGGGGCATCAGTAGGTATGAACTTCCAGTTATAAAATATATCAGTCACGCGGATGTGAAGTGTGGCTCGGAATACTGTCGATAACAATGTAATAACATCGTATGGTACAGAAGGTAAACACCGTGGTAAGGGTTCCCAATATTTACATGTTGAATCACTGTGTGGTATGCTTGAAACAAGTATAATATTGTATATCAACGATATTTCAATTAAAAAATAAACATGTTAGCCAATTAAAAAAGAAAAAAGATTATCTCAAGAGATAAATAATTCATCCTTTTATCATTTAAGGGGAAAAAAAGAAGTGAAAGAAGGAAGGATGGAGGGTAGGAAGGGGGAAAAAGACAAACCTAGAAGAGAAGCAAACTGAAGTTCTAGGGGCATGAAGAAAAACTACAGTAAAGGTCATATTAACGGTGAAATGTCATTCCCTTAAAAAGCTAAGCATGCTCACTATCGTCACTTTCATCAACATTGTCCTAGAGCTTCTAACCTTAGTAAGAAAAACCACCATAATAATTGGAAAAGAAGACATAAAACTGTCATCATTTATAAATGGTATCATTGTTTAAGAGAAAATCCCAAGAATTGAGAAACAGGATTTTTTCAAATTAATTGAAAGTTTAGAATTTTGTCATGTGCTATCAGTGTACAAATTTCTACCGCATTTTTATAGAACAGTCTCAAATCCTGCTGTTACCAATTTCAGTTTGGAAACAGTCCCCAAGCTTAGGGTCTTAGACTTGTTTTAATTCTCTTGAACAAGCTTCACCTGGTCAAAATTCCCATTGGGGTTTCCCAGATTTTTTAGGGAAAGATTTTAATGAGAATATTCACAGTTAATTTCATCGGGAAAACAATTAAGTGGGTATCTGTCTGCTGCAGTTTTATCTTTATTTTCCCTTAACAGCTGTCTCAGTATTACCAGCCTGAATGAAGACACAGAAGATTAATAAAGATATGAAAATCCACCATTAAGTTGATGAAGTTTAAGAAGAAAAAACATGATTCCTTGCATTTAAACTCAAATAATTGCTCTTAGTAAAGGATAAATGAAGGGCTGGTTTAATAAGACCACTACTAATAAAAGCACTGGGAGCTGTTGTTAATTACCTGTTGTTGTTGTTTTTCTGGTTAAAAAAAAAAAAAAAAGACAAACGGGCGGTTCTTAAACTCCGTTCCTCAAAATACAGTGTCCGCATCCACTCCATTCTGAACTAGATGATAGGTTTAAAAAACCAAAACCCCAAAACACTGGTAAGTAAAAGAGGTCCAGAGAAGGGGGATAAGGATCAAATAATATAAAGAATCTAGAATATTTTGCCTGTAGAAGCAGATTCACAGTGGGACGCAAGTGAGAGCTTTCTTCAGATGTTTTAAGTGGAGGTCACATATTTAAATACCTACGAGACCAGATAGAAATTACAAACTAATGATGTGGACTTGGTGCAGTAAATATGGATATAGCATGTAAAAAGCCGCAACTAAAGTATACTTGATTTTTGCCATTCGAAATGCCAGTCCAGCTTTGATAGAACTTCATTTTTAAAGACAAGGTTAAAAATACAGATTTTTAGGGGCACCTGGGTGGCGCAGTCCTTAAGCGGCTGCCTTCAGCTCAGGGCGTGATCCTCGCGTTATGGGATCGAGCCCCACATCAGGCTCCTCCGCTATGAGCCTGCTTCTTCCTCTCCCACTCCCCCTGCTTGTGTTCCATCTCTCGCTGTCTGTCTCTGTCGAATAAATAAATAAAAAATCTTAAAAAAAAATACAGATTTTTATGAGAAGTCTCAATTTTTAAGTGTTAAATTTTATTTTAAAATTAAACCTAAAATTTCTAGCACCAATTCCAATGTGGAATGTGGTTTTCTCACATTACCACCAAGTAATGAATTCTCCAACACCAGCTGAGTGTCCTACAATTCAACTCAACTTCGACACTATTTACCCAGACATAGCATCACATTCCACAAGGTAAGGGCTGAGTCCCACAAGACTGTCCTCTGCTTCAGACGCCATTCACTGACTGACCCACTGACTACAGATTGGAGGTTCCCACAGCCCCCTCTTTGGGTTCCATTAATTTGCTAGAGTTCTTCACCAAACTTAAAAAAAAATCCATCTACTCACAAGTTACCAGTTTATTACAGAGGATATTATAGGATACAAACCAACAGCCAGATGAAGAAATACAGAAGGTAAGTTCCCCAACAACGGAGCTTCTGTCCTTACGGAGTTTTAGACCCAGCACAACACCGCATGAAGCATTCTGATTCCCCAACTGGGAAGCTCTCCAAACCCCTTCCTTCTGGGATTTTATGGAGGCTTTATTCCACAGGTGTAGCTAATTAAATCATTTACCATTGCTGATTGATACAACCTCCAACCCTGTCCCCTCCCCGGAAATCAGGGGGTGGGACTGAAAGTTCCAACCCTTTGATCATGATTGGTTCTCCTGACAACCAGTCCTCACAGTAAGGCATTACGCCGACGTCACCTCCTTTACATAAACCCTGCTGGGGTGGAAAGGAGCTTGTTATGAATAACAAGAAACCCATTACACCTTTATGGCTCTGAAGGGTTTATTTAGAAACCGAAGAGGAGAGATCAAACAGTATAGTAAAAGATGCTCTCTTTGCTCTTATCGCTCAGGAAATTCCAAGGGGTTTGGGAGCTGTAAGCCAGGAACTATGAATGAGGCCCAAATATATATTAGAAATGTATTTTCATTGCATGAATGGCCAGATATATTTCTTATAGATCTCAACATTGCTGACCTTGTATTCATCATTACTACATACAACATTTGAAAAATATTCAGTATTCTTCATTCAGTATACAGGCTCCTCTGCTTCAGAAGATAATTTATAAATGAAATGTTTTCACATTAAAAGTGAGTACAATGGGGGGAGCCTGAGCGACTCGGTCTGTTGAGCATCTAACTCTTGATTTCAGCTCAGGTCATGATCTTGGGGTCCTGAGACTAAATCCACTAAATCTATCCAGCTTCCTGAGTTGGGCTCAGTGTGGAATCTCCTTGTCCCTCTCCCACTGCCCGTGCCCCAGTAGCACTCTCTCTCAAATGAATAAAATCTTTTAAAAAATGAGTACAATGGGTAAAAATTGATGTTTTTGTGCAATATACATGGGAGCATACAGAAATACATGCAGCAAAATAAGACGCTCTGAACACCCCATGCAGCAAACCTTGCTGTCTACCCAGAAGCTCTCACATGCCTCTTCCCCACCTCAGTCCCCTCTTCTCCCTGCTGAAGACACTCACCTGACTTCTCTTTGTTTGAAATGCCTTTCACCTTTTGGAGTGAAGCTTATCAAGGCGGAGTGTCATATTCCTAATTATTTTCTTGCAGCATGTAAAGATACCATGCCTTTGTCTTCTGGATTGGCACTGCTTCTATTATGAAGTTAGCGATCAGTTTTATTGTTGCTTTGAAGTGATGTTTTTCTTCTTTCTATTTACTGTGTATGGTGTTCATAGGGCTTCTTAAATCTCTGGCTTAAACTTTTTTATCAGTTTTGGAAAATTCTTAGCCATTACATTTTCAAGTATTACTTCTGTCCCATGCTTTCTCTTCTCCCCCTCCAGGTTTTCAAGTTCATAAATGTTAGATATTATTATATCCCTTTCATCACTTACACTTTTTTCATTTTCCATCCTTTATCTCTGTGTTTAATTCTAGGCCGTTTCTTCACTATATTGCAGTCCACTACTAAATCTATCCACTAAGTTCTTATAATTTAGCTAATTTATGGTTCAGTTTTGGAATTTCTATTTTATAATTTTTAATTCCCTGATGAATTTTTCAATCTTAAACATGTTAGGTTTCCTAGAAGCAGAGCCTGAGCTAGGGAATCCTGTGCAACTGATTTATTGAGGGAAAGCTTCTGAGAGGAGCAGAATAAGGCATGGGAAGAAGCCCGACATTGATGTGGCTGAAATCCTCAGCCTGATCCCATAGGATAGTTCTGAAGCACCAATAGCATCACAGAGTTGTGCTCTTTGAGGCAAATCTCAGTACTCCTGGATTAGTGAGTTACTGCCTTCTGGGGCAGGGATGGGGGCGTGAGTTCAGGCTAACCTCCTAGGGAATTCCAGGAGAGAGGACCTCATCAATTGTGGACTATTCTTCTGGGAAAGAGTATGAGCAGCTTACACTTGGGGGTACGAGTAGGGGCATAGGTGGAGTGAGTGAATCCACCCAATAAATACATCATGGTAGAGGACTAGGAGTGGGGCGCCTGGGTGCCTCGGTCAGTTGAGCGTCTGCCTTCGGCTCAGGTCAGGATCCTGGGGTCCTGGGATCAAGTCCCATATCGGGGGCTCCCTGCTCTGTGGGGGGCCTGCTTCTCCCTTTCCCTTTGCCTGCAGCTCTCCCTGCTTGTGTGCTGTCAAATAAATAAAATCTTAAAAAAAAAAAAAAAGGACTCAGAGTGTCCACTACAAATGTATTAAGCATATTTGTTGTAAAGTTAGCAGTTAATAATTCTATTATCTGGATCTGTTAAAGGTCTTTCTGTTGTCTGTTGTTTCTTTTGATTTGTCATTATCTTGTCTCCTTACATGCTAGTTATCATTGACTGCCAACAATGTATATGAAAAAATTGAAGAAATATTTAAGGCCTAGGATTTTTATCCTCCTCCAGAGAGGATTTGTTTGCCTCTGGCAGGATGCTGGGATTAGGATTATTAATCTTGAATCACCTTCGTCCCACCAGGGACTGAAACAAATCAAAGCTGGTGGTCACTTTCAATGTAGCCCATTTTTTCACTCTTACTCTGAGAGTATAGCTTTTTAGGTCCCTTGGTAGGCTATATTTATTCTCCAAGTGTTTGGCCCCCAGCTCTGTGAATCCATCAAAACCTGTGCTTAACTTCTTAGCCTGTGAGTTACCTCCCCCAGATTGGTTCACAACTCAAGGAGAAAATGAGTGTGACAGTCCAAGCTCACGTCTCCAGATTTCCTCTTTTGTTTAGACCTTGGCCACAGAATTCTTCATTACCTTGTTGTTGTGAGCTTACTTGTATTCCCCCAAATCCATGTGTTGAAGTCTTAACCCCCCAATTGGAGACAGGGCCTGTAAAGAGACAATTAAGTTAAAATGAGGCTATGATGGAGGCCCTAACCAGATCTGATGGGTGTCTGCATAACAACGTTGGTTATATGTGTGATTTACACATATATATTTCTTCACATCTCTGTTCATGAGTGAGATTGGCTTATAATTTCCCTGTCTTTAAATAGACATGAATTTGGTATCAAAGCTATTCTAGCATGGAAAAAAAAAATCATTTGGGGGGTGTGCCTTTTCCTATTCTCTAGAAGTATTTGTATGATTGTTGTTAGAATTCACTGGTGAATTCATTTACACATAGAATTTTCTTTGTAGACATTTAAAAAAATAATGCATTGTTTCTTTATTACAGCACTGTTTAAATTTTCCATTACTGTTCCTGTCAGTTTTGGAAAGTTGAAAAAGAGCTTCTCCTAAGACAGTGTTTAGTTGCATATTAAAATCACTTGGGACCTTTGAAAATAACCATGCCTAATTTCTGTCCTTAGACTAAGCTTCCAATTTAATCTGGGTATTAATACTTTGTAAAAAAAAAAAAAAAAGAAGAAGATGAATTTTAATTTTCAAGAATACCTTTGTTTTTTGTGGTTTCAATTCTATCCATTTATATTTATATATTCACTATGTGTTTGTTTTATATATATAACAAATACAATTACTGATAATCAAAAACTTAAGTAATCAAAGATGGACACAGTAAAATGTCTTACTTCCACCCCATCCTCATCTACCCTTTTCTCTCAGTTTCCTAGGAATGACCATTTTCATTAGTTTGTATTAATCCAGCTACTGCTTTTTATTCAAATACAAGTGCATACGTGCACACACACACACTTTTATTCTCCACTTCATACAAAAAGGGGACATATTTTATACATCGTTCTTTGTATTCATTAGCCAATGCTAAGAAATCACCCCAAAATATACTGGTAATAATCATCTATTGTAGTTTTTGTGAGTCAGGAAATGGCCGCGTGAGCAGTTCTGGCTCAGGGTCTCTCCCAAGATCACAGTCAGATGCTTGCTGGGTCTGTAGTCATCTGAAGGTCTGAGGAGGATCTGTTTCCAAGGTGGCTCACTCACATGGTGGGCGAGCCGATCCCGGCAACTGATGCTCCCATCAGTTTCTCCGTATGTGGGCCTCTCCACCGGAGTCCTTGAGCGTCCTTATGACATGGTGGCCAGCTCCCCACAGAATGAGAGCTCAGAGACCAAGGCGAAAAACTGCAGTGCCTTTCTTTAGGCAAGCCTTGGAAGTCACACAGTCACTTTCGTCACATCCTATTGGTTACATGCACCAGCCCCGATTCACAAAGCTCTGTTGTTACTAGGTGGGGATCATTTCTACATAGTGATATGGAGCGATCACCAGGACAAATCCTGTCAAACAAAACAAAACAAGGCAGGCCAACATACGGAATGTGGACCCAGTCTCCAAAAATGTATGTCTTACTTTATAGCGTCTGGATTTTGAGTTGTAATTAGAAAGGCTTTCTCCTTCCAAAGTTAAAGAAGGATTCATCCGTGTTTTCTAGCATTTTTATGGCTTTTATAAATTTAAACTTTTAAGTCATTTATAGTATATCAAGGCACAGGCTATGAAATACGAATCCAAATTTTTAGCTGTTTCCAAATCACTAGAGAGTACTCTCAATATCAATACCATTTATTTAAAAGTCCATCTGGGGCGCCTGCGTGGCTCAGGTGGTTAAGCGTCTGCCTTCGGCCCAGGTCATGATCGCAGGGTCCCGGGATCAAGCCCCATGTCGGGCTTCCTGCTCAGTGAGGAGTCTCCTTCTCCCTCTCCCTCTGCCCTTCCCCCTCGCTCATGCTCTCTCTCAAACAAAACTCTCAAAAAATAAAAATAAAAAAAAATTAGAAGTCCATCTTTGTTTCACTGACTTGACTTTTTAAATGTAGATTATTCTTTGTTATTTTTCTATTTATCTATTCATATCATTATTATGCTATTTTATTTAAAAATTATTTTAAAGATTTCATTTTTAAGTAATTTCTACATCCAACATGGGCTCAAACTCACAACTCTGAGATCAAGAACCCATGCTCTACTGACTAAGCCAGCCACGCACCTCTATTAATAGCTATCTTATACTAGGAAGATCGGTAGGGGAAGAAAGGGATAAAGAAAGGGGGGTAATCAGAAGGGGGAATGAAGCATGAGAGACTATGGACTATGACAAACAAACTGAGGGCCTCAGAGGGGAAGGGGGTGGGGGAATGGAATAGACCGGTGATGGGTAGTAAGGAGGGCACGTATTGCATGGTGCACTGGGTGTTACACGCAACTAATGAATCATCGAACTTTACATACGGAAACTGGGGATGTACTGTATGGTGACTGACATAATATAATAAAAAAACATTAAAAAAAAATTAAAAAAAAATAGCTATCTTATTATTCAAACTTTATACTAGAAACAGGTCTATTAAAAAAACAAAACACCTGACCACATTAAACGTATACATTAACCTATGGAGAACCAACGACTTTATGTTGTCTTTTTACCCAAGAATATAGCGTCTACACATTTGCACAAGTCCTCTTTCAAGAGTGTTATGTTTTTCGACTCATCTTTTACATATTCTTGTTATATTTATTGCTATTTCATTTTTATCAATATTGAAAAATGGTACTTTCTCTTTCATACATCTAATGGTTGCTGGACATATAATAGCTATTGATGTTTTTGTATTTTAATTTTATATCATTACTTTATTGAATTATCTATTTATTCTCACGGATTCTATGGGATATAGTTATACCATCTGCAAATAGAAATACTTTCATTCTGTTTTCCCCAATTCTTTCAATCTAATGTTCTCTAATTGTGTTAGCTAATACAATGTGAAAACAGTAGTGATGATAGTGGACTCATTTTCTTGTTAACGTTAAAGGAAGGTCTCCAATATTCCCACACCAGATTTGGAATGTGCATATATACTTTACATACATATATTCGCAAATATACATATCCTTTTTAAATAGGTGTACATATGTATATATTCATTCCACGATTTGTATTTTACTGAGTGCTGAATTTTATCAAATGACTTTCCAGCATCTATGAAGATATCCACTTCAATTCTTTGTATATGATTAATAATATTGCCAAATGTTGAACCATTCCTATGTTCCAAGAGTAAACTCTATTTGATCATATGCATTAATTTTTAAATGTAGTGGTGGATCTTTTCTGAAGAATTTATTAAAATTTTTTGATTTCAAAAGGATTTAAGAATTTCCTTTTTGTTTTTATGCTATGCGACAGCTCAAATATTTTTTTTTTACATTTTATTTTATTTAACTCCAGTATAATTAACATGCAGTAGTATATTGTTTCAGGTATACAGTATAATGCTCGTCGTAAGTGTACTGTTAATCTCCCTCACCTATTTCACCCATTCCCCCTTTTGCTTCCCTTTGGCAACCATTAGTTCTTTATGTTTAAGACTCTCGTTTTTTGTTTGTCTTTTTCATTGTTTCTTAAATTCCACATACGAGTGAAATCATATATTTGTCTTTCTCAGACTGAGTTATTTCACTTAGCATTATACCCTCTACATCTATCCATGTTGTTGCAAATGGCAAGATTTCACTCTTTTTTATGGCAAAGTGATAGTCCATGGTGGATATACATACCAATCTTCTTTATCCATTCATCTATCAATGGATTCTTGGGTTGCTTCCATCTCTTGGCTATTTTAAATAATGCTGCAATAAACATAGGGGTCCATATATCTTTCTGAATTAGTATTTTCATATTCTTTGGGTAAAGACCCAGTAGTGGAATTACTGGAGCATATGGTAATCCAATTTTTAATTTTTTGAGAAACCTCTATTCTGTTTTCTATAGTGGCTGCCCCAGCTTGCATTCCCACCAACAGTGTATGAGGGTACCTCTTTTCCACATCCTTGCCATTCAGTAGGTTGTCTTTTTGTTTTAACTGTTTCCTTTGCTGTTCAGAAGCTTTTAATTTTGATGTAGTTTCAATAGTTTATTTTTTATTTTATTTTTTTAAGATCTTATTTATTTGACAGAGAGAGAACACAAGCAAGGGGAGCAGCAGGCAGAGGGAGAGGGAGAAGCAGGCTTCCTGCTGAGCAGGGAACCCGATGTGGGGCTTGATCCCAGAACCCTGGGATCACGACCTGAGCCGAAGGCAGACACTTAACTGACTGAGCCACCCAGATGCCCCCAATAGTTTATTTTTGCTTTTGTTTCCCTAGCCTGAGGAGGCATACCTTAAAAAAATATTTCTATGGCCAATGTCAGAGAAATGATTGCCTATAGTCTCTTCTAGGATTATTATGGTTGTGGGTTTCACATTTAGGTCTTTAATCCATTTTGAGTTTATTTTTGTGTATGTGTAAGAAAGTGGTCCAGTTTCCGCAACACTATTTGTTGAAGAGACTCTTTCCTATTGCATATTCTTGCCTCCTATCCTGTAGATTGACTATAAAAGAGTGGGTTTACTTCTGGGCTCTCTATTCTGTACCATTGATTTATGTGTCTATTTTTGTGCTGGTACCATACTGTTTTGATTACTTGTGGTAATCTTGTAGTGTACCTTGAAACCTGGGATTGTCATACCTCCAACTTTGTTTTTCTTTTTCAAGATTGCTTCAGCTATTCAGGGTCTTCTGTTGTTCTATGCAAATTTTAGGATTACTTGTTCTAGTTCTGTGAAAAATGCTGTTGGCATTTTGATAGGGGTTGCACTGAATCTGTAAATTCCTTTGGGTAGTACGGACATTTTAACAATATTTTTTCTTCTAATCCATGAGCATAGAATATCTTTCCATTTATTTTTGTCTTCTTCAATTTTTCATCAATGTCCTATAGTTTTCAGAATACAGGTCTTTCACCACCTAAGTTTATCCCTAGGTTATTTTATTATTTTTGGTGCAACTGTAAATGGGATTGTTTTCCTGATTTCTTTTTCTGCTACTTCATTATTAGTGTATCAGCTCAAATAGGTTTTTGAAGGCTACATTTTGGGCAACTTCTTGTTTTATGAAAACTGATCTATTGAAGCTATTTCTTTTAGAGTCAATACTGGTAAAAAAAAAAAAAATATATATATATATATATATATACACACACACATATATGTATGTGTATATATATATATATATATATACACATACATATATATATATATATATATATATATATATATATATATATATATATCAAGCAGACTCCACACTGAGCCTGGTATGGGGCTCGATCTCATGACCCCTAAGATCACAATGAGTCAAAACCAAGAGTTGGGGGCGCCTGGGTGGCACAGCGGTTAAGCGTCTGCCTTCGGCTCAGGGCGTGATCCCGGCGTTCTGGGATCGAGGCCCACATCAGGCTCCTCCGCTATGAGCCTGCTTCTTCCTCTCCCACTCCCCCTGCTTGTGTTCCCTCTCTCGCTGGCTGTCTCTATCTCTGTCAAATAAATAAAATCTTTAAAAAAACAAAAAACAAAAAAAACCCCAAGAGTTGGACACTTAACCGACTGTGCCACCCAGATGCCCTAATATTGGTTCATTCTATTTTCATAGCTTATCAATTAATTCAGATCTTCAAACTTCTTTGCATTGAGTTACTTAAATTAATTTCGTGTGATTATTAAAATTCTGTTTCTGTGATTATTTTCCCTTATCATTTCATATTTGAGTATTTATTCTGTCTCCCTTTTCCTTGATTAATCAAGCTAGCTAGTGCTTAGTTTGCTTGTCTAATTCCAGAGTCACGATGGGGTGGATAGTAAATATTTTAGGCTTTGCAGGCCAAAATATTATGTAGGTACTTATAGAACAGGAATGAAAAATTTCTAAAAAATTTTTATTTATGACATTCGAAATATAATAATAATTAAGTACTGAAAAAATAATATTGATTCACTAATGAGAAAAAAGGAATCCTTTTCCAGGAGATAAAATTTTGCTTAATTGGGGTTCAAAGTTCGTGCTTCCCATCATCAAAACATTACAAATGTTCATCTGTTAATGCTGATCTGTAATGAGATTTACAGATTTCATATTTGAAAGCACCTTTTCACAAAGATGGGTAGTGTCAAATACTGATATCAATCCATGAGCATCTGATTTTAACTGAGTACATTAATTATGGGGAAGGCATTTATGGAATTCTATTAAATTCTTCAATCTTTGCCTTTTTAGCATGTCATTACTTTACAGACTAATCACTTCCAACTGAAAGTTAGACGGAAGCTCTTTGATCGCAAGGTTAAATAAATTTTGAAATATGGAAATTTCCTTTGCACTTGCATTCAGGTCTGAAAAAGTGCTGCTGGAACTTCAGTTTGAGCTCACAAACATACCGGCTGGAAAGATCTTTGAGAATGAAGGCCTCATTTCTCGTTTTAACTTTTGACAGCACAAGAAGTATATAAAGTAGCTTGATGTCAAAATCTACACTTGAACCACACAGGTCTGGACTGAGTGGGTCCACTTATATGCATATTTTTTACAGTACAGTACTATGAATATATTTTCTCCTTATGATTTTTTTTTCTTTTTTTTGAGAGAGAGACTGAGCGCATGTAAGTAAGGGGGGAGGGGCAGAGGGAAAGGCAGCGAGAGAATATTAGGCGGGCTCCATGCCCAGTGTGGGGCCCAAGGGGCTTGATCTTACGGTCCTGAGGTCATGACCTGAGCTAAAATCAGGAGTCAGACACTTAACCGACTGAGCCACCCAGGCGCCCCTCTTAGGATTTTTTTTTCTTTTTAAGATTTTTATTTATTCATTTGCCAGAGAGAGTGAGAGAACAAAAGCAGGGGGAGTAATAGAGGGAGAGGGAGAAGCAGGGTCCCCGCTGAGCAGGGAACTTGATGTGGGACTTGATCCAGGACCCCGGGATCATGACCTGAGCCAAAGGCAGATGCTTAACCATCTGAACCACCCAGGCGCCCCTTATGATTTTCTTAATAACATTTTCTTTTCTCTGATTTATAACAAGAATACACTATATAATATATACAACATACAAAATATGTGTAAATCGACTATTTACGTTATCAGTAAGGCTTCCAGTCAAAAGTAGGCTATTAGTTTTTTGGGAAGTCAAAAGTTATACCCAGGTTTTCAACTGCACAGGGTTGGTGCCCCTAACTCTTGTGTTGTTCGAAGGTCAACTAGACTGTGATTCAAAGCGTTCTTAGGTTGTTGGAACAACTTCACCTCAGTATGTTTCCTATAGAAGTACTGTTTTGCCATATAATTTTAGGTTAAACTCATTAAGAACGATCAAGTCTGCTGTAAAAGCTAGTGTCTAAAGCCATTCCATATTTGATCACAGTGGTTAAGGGTGGTTGTTCTTATTCAGAAAAATTTCAATTTTGGTCCCGAGCTAAGAAACTTGCAATAAAAAGTGACTGCTAAGTCACTGAATTGTGACTTGGTAGAGCAAGTCAGGATAGCTTCTATTTCTAACAAAAAATCACAAAACTTAAGATGGTTAAGTCCCTGAGAATAAATGAAGTTCACCGCTTGACAACACCAGTTTTGTACCACATGATAGATTCAAGTATTTTGTGCAAAGTACCTGCTGATGAATCACACTTGTCCATGCCTCTTTCTGTTCCACATGTATTTTCACTATCAGTTGTAACACATCTCAGCTGATTCCATAGCAAGTTGACCTGAATTAGTGTTTCCTCATCTTCTTTGAGAAGATCCTCTCCTGTAGTTGTTTCACGCAGACCAGTCACCGAGGCTAAATTTTTAGTCAAACTTGGCATGGATTTCTTGAATAAACAACCGAACAGTATGGGTAACATCTGTTCACCCATCAAGAGCCATGGAAAATCACTCAGAATCACGTGCATTGTTTTTAACTGACTATCAACATTGCTCCAATGTCCTCAACTTTGAGCAACTGTTCTCACTGAAAGACTATTAGTCTTACACAAGTTTGTTTTCTGGACATATTTCTTTGGCTGCTTCAATTAAACACAATTAATTCACAAGTAATAAATGTCTTTCTCTGCCTGGATAACAAGTGAACCACTCAGAAACTTACTTTGGTTGCAGCTTTGTTTTCATTTTTCGTGAAGAAATTGTTAGGATGTTCGATTGTTAGATATCATTAAAAATATCTAATTTTTCTGACCATTGCCTCCTGAGGGATATTGTGCTGAGTGCTTAGTGTGGGAGTGCCAGAGCATACTGTATTCTTCTGGCAGAGCTACAGTGTTATTCTATAATAAACATAATGTTTTGCCACCTAATTTGGTTAAAATAATCCACACTCCACTATGCCCTAAAAGCAGGACATTCAAAATTCACTTTTCTCTCTCTTCTTGTTCTTGTTTGATGTGATGACCATGCGCTGGCAAAAACATTAAATTTAAGGTTTTTAAATAAAATGCTACAATATGGAGATGTGCATAGAGCTGGGAGTGCTGCCATGTTCTAACCACATCACTGATCTGCAGTGTGTCAAGCAGCATGCAAAGGGTAAGACATGAGAGTGCCACATACACTTTCTGTCACAACTACTCAACTCTGCCATCATTGCACAAAAAGCAGCTATAGGCAATGTATTTTTTTAAATGAGTGTTTCTGCATCCCAATGTAACTATGAATACTCAAGTTGAAATTCAGAATATCTTCATGTGTCACAAACTATTTTTTCAAACACTTAAAAACCTGAAAGCCATTCTGAGTCTGTAGGCCATACAAAACAGATAGGAGCCAAATGTTGACTGTAGAGTATAATCTGCTGACTCTTGATCTAATGTACTGATTGACTGATAAGTAAGTAAGTAAGTAAATAAGTAAGATCCAGAGCGCCTGGGTGCCTCAGTCGGTTAAGTGTCTGCCTTTGGCTCAGGTCATAATCCCAGGGTCCTGGGATCCAGCCCCTAGTCATGTTCCCTGCTCAGCAGAGAGTCTGCTTCTCCTCCTGCCCCTCCCCTCTGCTTGTGCTCTCTCTCTCTCAAATAAAGAAATAAATTTTTTTAAAAAAGATCCAACTTATTAGTTCTATTTCTCTACGTTAATTCCTACCTGTCGGGAATTTATAATTGCTTTCTTATGCTTTCCTTTGGTTTGTTTCCTATTTTGAAAAAATAGAGTATGCTTAATTCATTTTCAACATTTCATTTTTCACTGAAATAAGCATTTAGGACTAGGAGTTGTCTTCTGAGGACTACTTTAGGGGATTCCATAGATTCTGATAGTCAGAGTTTTTATCATTTTCTAGAAATTCTGCAATTTTGGTTTATCTTTCCCCTTTGCCCAAAGTTTGTAATTTTGTAAAAATTTCAAGATATATGGGACACTTGGGTGGCTCAGTAGGTTAAGTGTCTGCCTTCAGCTCGGGTCATAATCCCAGGGTCCTAGTACTGAGCCCCACGTCGGGCTCCCTGCTCAGTGGGGAGCCTGCTTCTCCCTCTGCCTGTTGCTCCCCCTGCTTGTGCCCGCTCGCTCTCTCTGGCAAATAAATAAATAAAATCTTTAAAAAAGTAAAATAAAATAAAATTTCAAGATATAGGGGCAATTTCATTTTCTGGCTTTGTTATTAACACCCATTCTTAATGTATTATTTTCAGAGAATGAAATCTGTATTATTTATACTTCTGGAATTTATCAAAGTTCACTTTTTATCCACTGATAAGGTCAGTTTTCGTGAATGTTAGATGGCACTTGTAAAAATGGCATTTCTACTAATACATACAGAATTTGATGTGTATTTGCCAGATCTACCTTATTGACTATGTAATATGGGTCTTCTTTATTTCATTTGTTTTCTCTTTTTCTGGCTCCACTTGATTTGTCCTAGGCTGAGAGAAGTGATTTAGTCTCCTAGTATTACGGTACTTCGCATATCTCTCCATGTAGCTCTTGTCGCCTTTTGCTTTATGAAAGACACTATTATGTTATTAGGTGCAATCGTTATTCAAACTATCATAACTTCCTTGAGAATTAGTCTTTAGGATTAGAAAGTGCATTTCTTTGTCTTGCTTATGCTTTTCTGCTTTGAATTGTACCTTGTTTTACTAAGATCATGAGTCCTGCTTTCTTTTTATTTGCATTTGCCTGGTATGCCTTTGCCCATCCCTTCTTCACTTTTAATCTGTTTCAGATGTCTCTTATGTACAGCATGATAGAGAATTAGGCTTTGTCTGTGAGCCAATCTGAACACCTTTTTATTTTAATAGGTGAGATAAGCCTATTTACATTTCTTCATGTGACTGTATGTACAGACTTAGTTTAGTTCTCTCATATTATTTGCTCTTTCCGAAAAAAGTATTTTATTTTTATTTTTTTTTTAAAGATTTTATTTTTATTTTTTTTTGAAGAGTTAGAGACAGCCAGCAAGAGAGGGAACACAAGCAGGGGGATTGGGAGAGGAAGAAGCAGGCTCCCAGCGGAGGAGCCTGATGTGGGGCTCGATCCCATAATGCCGGGATCACGCCCTGAGCCGAAGGCAGACGCTTAACGACTGCGCTACCCAGGCGCCCCCAAAAAAGTAATTTTAGCTTTAACACTTACAAAGGTTTGTATTTTTGATTTAGCGGTTTTCTTTATCCTTGCACCTTTATGTAATATCTTTGAATCCTGTTTCTTTGGACAGTATCTGCTTTTCTTTTATGAGTAACATCAGCTTGTACTTCTTCTTCCTCCATACCTTCCACTACCCAAGTTTAGGTCATGTTACTATCCTTTACTTTTGTACTCTTAAATAGACTTAAAATTCTACTACTTGCTTTGTCAGTTTTAAATTACTACCTTTGATTTGATTCTCATTATATATGGGGCAATTAGGGAGCTTATTTTACATTCTACCTTTTTTCCTTTTTTTTTTTTTTTGTTGCTGTTGTTAGATACATTCTTTCTTTTTTTTTTTTTTTAAGATTTTATTTATTTATTTATTTGACAGAGAGAGAGAGAGAGAGACAGCCAGCGAGAGAGGGAACACAAGCAGGGGGAGTGGGAGAGGAAGAAGCAGGCTCCCAGTGGAGGAGCCTGATGCAAGGCTCGATCCCAGAACGCCGGGATCACGCCCTGCGCCGAAGGCAGACACTTAACGACTGCTCCACCCAGGTGCCCCTAGATGCATTATTTATACGCTGTCAAAGAGTAAAACATTTAGGTATTCCTGTCACACTTATTCCACTTTCGTTTTAGTCTTAGTTGATAGTTAAATATATTAAATTCTTAATGCTAGCCCTTTTGCTGACATTTCCCCTATAATTACATGGAACTTGGAACTTGCCCCCACACCTGATGAACGGTTTGAATGACGCAGAACTTTAGGATCAAAATCAGACCAAACTAGGGGGCTGCCCATCTAGGGCACCAATCCCTCTGTAGGAACACCATCATCTCCTAGGCATAGCGCTCGATTTATTTAGATAGATTTTTACTTCAGCACTGGGGGCAAGTCCTACAGCTGCACAAACAGGAAGAGAAAGTAGAGTGAGGCCAGGGCACTGGCTTGATGTCTTTCCACTCTTTTTGTCCTCATGAGCTCCTCTCCTTATCTACTGATTTTCTCCATAGCTGTCCTGTGAAGAATGAGCTCTCATCTTACCTCAGCCTTGGACTATGCATGGTCTTGTCTGTAGTTCTTGCAATATTACTCCATTTGCCTTCCACCTTTTAGAACTTGGAAGTACAGAATTCCTTAATATGGCCCTCCATCCCCATTCTCAATGCCTTTATCCCTTTTTCTATCCTTAGAGTTATTTCAATGGCATTTGAGGAGAAGTATGCTCAGTTGCCATCTTGAATCAGAAGTTGATTTCCTACATTCTGGGTAGGAGCTCACCACTGACTGATGAGAAAGAAGGCATTTCCACTGCAGGAGATGCACAGTCTATTACTACATAGTTCCCTAAAATAAATATTTTCCATTATGGATTACTTACTAATTCATGTTAATTTATATTTTTCCGGGGTGCCTCAGTTGGTTGAGTGTCTGCCTTCAGCTCAGGTCATGATCTCAGGGTCCTGGGATCATGCCCTGTGCTGGGCTTCCTGCTTAGCGGGGAGTCTGCTTCTCCCTCTCCTCCTCGCTCATGCTCTCTTGCTATCTCGCTCTCTCTCTCAAATAAATAAAACCTACAAAAAAATTTTTTTTAATTTGTATTTTTCCAAAACTGCAATATTTTATTTTTACCATAGTTACTTGGTTCCAAACAGTCAAGAGTTGACACTATATAAAAAACAGCCTTGGGTTGCCTGGGTGGCTCAGCTGGTTAAGCGTCTGCCTTCGGCTCAGGTCTTGATCCCAGATTCTTGGGATTGAGTCCCGCATTGGGCTCCCTGCTCAGTGGGGAGTCTGCTTCTCCCTCTGCCTGCTGCTCCCCCATTCTTGTGTGCGCTCTATCCCTCTCTTTCTGACAAATAAATAAAATCTTTAAAAAAAACCCAACCTTATAATAAACTGTAAAGCACAGTATAAATCATTAAGAGTAGAAAGAATATGGGATGAAGGACATGCATTTCTTATGAACTAGAGGAATCACTTCCTCTGAACTCCTATTTCTTTGGCTGTAACATGAGCACATTAAGTGAGATTAAAGTTCTTTCACCTTTAACAAGTTATAAGTCTACATTTTAAAATTATTTTTGTCAGGATGGCATTAACTTCAGTAGGAAAAAATAAAACATTTCTTTAGATACAAGGTAAAGAAAATAAATAGCATGTACTTTATTCTCTGTAGATTTATGAAGGTCTTAATCATTCCAGAAAAAACAGTGATAGTCTTCAAGAGCAAAATAAGGCCTCCTTAATTTTTTTTTTTTTAAAGATTTTATTTATTTATTTGACAGAGGTAGAGACAGCCAGCGAGAGAGGGAACACAAGTAGGGGGAGTGGGAGAAGAAGAAGCAGGCTCCTAGCGGAGGAGCCTGATGTGGGGCTCGGTCCCAGAACGCCGGGATCACGCCCTGAGCCGAAGGCAGACGCTCAACCGCTGTGCCACCCAGGCGCCCCAGGCCTCCTTAATTTTGATTATACTCTATTCTAGTTCAATAAATTTCTTTGCTAAGACCACCAAGCTTCCAGAATCCCCAGTCTGTAGAGTTCAACCTAGGCATTTATAGGAGAATGACAGAAAGTAGGAGGCCCAGGGATGAGAGATTTGCTGTGCCAAAGGAAAAGCAAAGATCAAACATTTTCAAGAGTCAGTGAAGCAGGTGGGAAAGTTGCTTGGGTTAGCAAGTGGTTAGAGGGCAGTGAGGTAGATGTTGTAATTAGTCTGCTGGTCAGGAGTTCCTCTTCTCATAACTCTCCTTACTGTTGTTTAGATAACTATACTGCCCCAATGTAGCACGTGTACTTCGGCGGAAGCCAACTCCATCACTGGCTCTAGTAGTCAGGCCAAAGTGAACCATAATCCCACTCAAAAGACCTAGTTTTAAAAGATGGGCATGTAACTTAGTTAGGACCTATGGGACACAGAGAACAGTTTTGGGAGATTATCTGAAAAGCTCCCTCACTCCCCCAGAAACAACCCAAGCTCAGTTTCAACAAGGAGGCAAAGCACATGTACTTCTGTGAGTCAGTCTTAAGGTATAAGCTGATCCCATCTGGGAGGCAAAATCGAGGGATGCAAACAAGCAGACCTTTGATGACGCCATGGAGCACGCAGGTCATACCTACTCTAAAACTACCACACTACCGCCAAATTTCTCCTTTATCGTAAGTAAGTTTGCCCAGGACTTCTTCCTCTTGCAACCAGAAACATCTTAATATATCAGAGATGCAAGAACTCCTGATTCACCATACAGAAACTTGAAAATATTCAACAGATGAGGTTATTATGGTTAAATTCATATTCTTAACAGAAGTCATCGTTATGTGCATTTATTCTAAGGCTGCAACTACTCAAGAGCCAAGTTATAAGAGCAGAAATCCTTGATGTACAACCTTAGAAGAAATCATGTTAAAAAACTATAAATGACAGAATATACATACCAGTTTGATCAGGGCAGTCATGGTTCACACTTATTTTCCTGGCATCATTATTACTAGAAGCCCATCATTCTCAAGTGTCCCAATGTATACACTTACCCGGGCTATAAAGCATGTTTTTTGGATTTGTACAGTATTCTCTTCAGAAAAATAACAGTAATCCAAGGAAATGGCTGGAGACCTTTAAAAGGTAAAACAATTCCATCTTTAAGACCTGTGACTGGTTTAGGAAAAAAGTGTACTAGGAAAAATGTCTGTGCCTATGAAGAATTAATGATTATTTTTGCAGTGTCATTTTTTATTATAATTACATTACTGTAATTTCCTTCTACTGAACTGGTGCTATGGGGATGAATACTCGGGTCACAGGGACCCTCATTTGTAATAAGAACAAGGTAATTCTCACGAAGACATAATGGGGGCAAGATTTGAAAGCACTGTGGCAGGTTCTTAAATACATAGATATTTCTTCTATTATCTGCCACTATGTCTAAAATACCTCTGTACTCCAAACTCATTTATTTAGGTTCTAATTTATTTAGTCCTCTATTAAACTGGACGCCTACCACACCACCTATTAATAATATCTTACCAGAAGGGAACTGGCATTGGCATTTGGAAGCAAAGGCCCCAGGACAGGAGCAAGATGGAGTCAAGAAGGGAAAAGCAGTACCTGGTGCTCAACAAGAGGCTGAAAACTCAGGCTCTGCTTAGGGCATCCATGGCCCGGCTTCCTGAAGCAACACCTGTCATTTGCACCTTTGTGTTCCCCCACAGATAATTCCACCTTAGAGGTCATGAAAGCTTGGAAAAAACCATAGCTAATGCTTATTATTGCTTTAGTACTATTTTCAAAGACATGCCTGTGTTCCTTTGGCTTTATGATGCTGTGAGTTTTGTCCACACATACACACTGATTAGATAAATAAGGTTCAGGGGTAAAAGGCAACCAGGTAACCTTTTCCCACAAGACGTCCAGCACTTTCAGCGTCTTTCTGCACAGATGAGGTAGGGCTGGGGTTGCAATGTCATGCCTAATCTGGGCTTCAGATCCGGCACCAGCCCGTGCGGGAAATGCAAGTGAAACCGCTGGAGCAATGCTGTGAAAAACAGGAACATCTCCATCCGAGCCAGCTGCTCTCCGAGGCAATGTCTTTTCCCTAAGCAGAAAAGAATAGACATAATCTTTAAAATTCATAATATTAACCAAAATTTACATCTACTACATGGGTACCATTCAGGAAATCTGGTATTTAAAGAAATTTAGAGGAGCCATGTTTATTAAAAAGAATAACAATTGGCACTTCAGCTCCCAGAGTCCATTTCTTTACCTTCTCTCGTCAGATCACGGACTTCTGTAAGCATATTAATGCCCTTCCACACTTCCCTTGCACACTGCCACACAGCCCAACGTATGCCATGAAAGATCAAACTTCAGGCACGCCATTTTGTTCTATAGATTCAGGAGAAGTGCATTTCATTTCAGATGATTAAATGTGAACCTTTCCCCAATGAAAGGAAGAGTTTCCAGTCTGTCTTCCATGGGTGTTGTGGTCTGTGTACTTTTTCACAGCAGAAGCAGTATTTTTGGAGATGAGGTACAATAAACAAGGAGCCGAGAGAGCTACATTTCAGTTGCACTTCAAATTATGATGTCATTTCTACCCCTGGGTCTCAGTTTCTCAAGCTACCTATTACTGACTTCTAGCTCCACAAGTTTTGCTTACAAGCCAAAATCCACAAGCAAAAAAAGTTTCAGAAGAAGCCAGAGCTTCTCAACAATTTCTTTCTAGTTACTAAATTAAGTGTTGAGTAGACACAGGTGTTAATGACCTCTAATTACACCAATCTCTCCTGTAGGAATCACTGCTGTGTTTTCAGAGTTAGAATCTTTAATTCTACAACAGAATGCTTCAGATTAAGATGTCAAACATGATCATTCATCATGACCCTCTGTCCTAAAGCTGTGTCCCTGTGAAAGTTCTTACCTATAGAAAAAGGAACCAAAGCCTCCTTCTTGGCAAAATATCCACTGCTGTCCAGAAATCGCTCAGGAGAGAATATTTCTGGGTTTCTCCAGTACTTTTCATCAAAGTGTACAGAATAAAGGTTGGTAATTATTGTTGTGCCCTTAGGAATGGAATAACCACGTACGACTGCGTCTTCAGAGGTTGCGTGGAAAATCCCTAATGGCACGATATTACAGAACCTTAAAACTTCGTGCAGAACCGCCTCCGTATAAGGCATTTTGCTTTTGTCATCCCAACAAGGCTTCCCAGTGGGTCCCATAATTAAATCGATCTCTTTCTGAACTTGTCCTGTCAGAGGAAAAGTGTTCAAGTCATTATGCAATTCTTAGAATTATATCCAAAGTTATTTCCCTTTGGATAACCTGCAATGTAATAAGTCAACAAGGTATGGGTACAACCGGATTCAGATTTTTCATTATCTGGGAGTTCTATTTGAAAATATGCCACATATTGTGTGCCACCAGAAACCAACGTTCTGAGTACCTTTGTTGTGAAAAACACACTAAAAGTCATGGAAATAAAAATTAAACCAACCTACAATTGGAGTAACATCACTTTCACCAAGGGAAAGAGTGAAACATAAAACCTGAATTAAAAAAATAAATAAATAAAAACCAGGGTTCAGGTCCCAGTTCTGCCACTTCCAGGGGCTGAGCTTAGGCAAGTCAGCCATTTAGCCTTTCCCCTCATTTATAAAACAGGCATAATAAGGCCTATCTCTGAGGTTCTTACATGACTTGAGAGAACAGATGTGAAACTCTTTATAACTATGAAATATTTTTCTTCTTGGCTAGCACAGCAGAAATTCCTAAAGTGCTTTGTATATAGACAAAGACTCCAAAACGTGTGAGCCCTAAATGGAGGGACAGCCTGAGATCAAGAGGACCCTCACCTTGAATGTTAGGGTAAAGGGCCATGAAAAGAATTGCCCACCGTAGCACATTGGTGGTAGTTTCGGTTCCCGCAATGATGAGTTCACCCACGGAAAAAATGAGGTTTTCTTTGGAGAAAGTACATGATGGGTCATTTTTACCTTGATCCATCTCATCTAAATAAGCATCGACAAAATGCTGAGGTGACTGAGGCTTTCTGTTGATGGAAGCTTCTTCAATAAGCCTGGAGAGAAAATCATAGACCACAGCTGCATTTCTAAATAGCTGTTGATGTTTTCCAAAAGGTAAGATGCCAATCCATGGAAAGGCATTATACAGGAAGACGGAGGCACTGGCAGCCAGTTCCACATTTTCACTAAATAACTCAATCATGTGCTGAAAATCAGTGTCTTCATAAGTGAATCGTTCTCCAAAAATGATCAGATTGGTTATGTTTGAAACAGCATTTGTTATTAACTGTTTAAAGTCAAAAGGTCTACCTTTGTATGTTTCAATAACATCAGTAAAAAATTTGGTTTCTTCTAAGATTTTAGATTCAAAAGACTTTTGGCCATATCCAAAACAGCGAAAGCTATTTACAGCTAATTTTCTGTGATCAACCCATCCTCTGCCGTATCTGGAATTGAGTAACCCTGAAAAAAAAAATAAAGTATTAAAAAAACTTTATCATCCCTACATTCGTGTATCGAACACCTGAAAATGCTATAGAGTAAAAAAGGATGGTTAGTCACTCTTCTCCAAACTATCTTTCTCTAGTAAGACTAAAACTAGACCTGCGGTTAAGCCCTGTTCTCTGTTCATCATTAGCCACAGAATATTGTCAACAGATAAAACTTGTCTCCTTTTTATCTGGGGATAGGCAGAAAAGACCTGTAATTCTCCCACCGCAAGAAACTGGACAGTCCTATGTAATTCAACCTGGGTGAACCAGACACGGTGATTTTATCTATTACTATAAGCCTCATCGACAAAAGACAAACCATTGCATGTTCTATGGGCACATTTTATCTTGGACTAAGAAAACAACTGAAAACTATCCTTGTAGGATTCGAAATTTTGTTTGTTTCTAGATTTTAGAACACAGATTTTCTCCTGTTAAAGGCATATGTTACCTGACAAGGTAACTCTGGAAGAGGCTAAGGAAGCCTGAATGAGGTGTCAGTGTGGTGGAAATATTCAAGCCAAAAGGAGGATAATATGGATTGAGTGTTTGTGTCTCCACAAAATTCTTATGTTGAAGCCTAACACCCCAAAGGTGGGGCCTTTTGGGAGGTAATTAGGTCATGAGGGTAGAGCTTCATGAGCTAGACTGGTGCCCTTATGAGAAACACAAGAAGAGATGACTGTTCTCAGCTATGTGAGGATACAGAGAGAAGACATCTGTCTCCAAGTTGGGAAGTAGGTTCCTTCTAGACACCAGATCTCCTGGCACCCTGATCTTGGATTTCCCAACCTCCAGATCTGTGAGAATCAATGATTGTTGTGTAAGGCACTAAGTCTATGGTATTTTTACTAAAGCAGCCCAAATGAAGACAGAGGGCAAACCTGAAACTCAAACTTCTAATGTTGAAATTGCTGCCTTAAAGTTTCAGAGTCTCCACAGTATACCCCACTCTTATGATGTGGCTACTATAGAATATATTCCCTTTAAATTATCAAGATGCACCCCTATGTTTATTGTAGAATCATTTACAATAGCCGAGATATGTAAGCAACCCAAGGGTCCACTGATAGATGAATGGGTAAAGAAGATGTGGTATGTATATATACAATGGACTATAACTCAGCCCTAAAACAGAATGAAATCTCGCCATTTGAAATAGCATGGATGGATCTAGAGAATATAATTCTAAGTGAATAGGTCAGTCAGAGAAAGACAAATACCATATGATTTCACGCATATGTAGAATTTGAGATAAAACAAAGAAAAAAGAGACAAACAATAAAACAGATTCTCAAATAGAGAGAACTGGTGGTTACCAGAGGGGAGGTGGGTGGGGAGAAGAGTGAAACAGGTGAAGGGGATTAAGAGTATGCTTATCATTATGAGCACTAATATATGGAATGTTTAATCATTACATTGTATACCTGAAACTAATATGACTATAGTTAATTATACTTGAATTAAAAAAGTGATTTGCAAAAAATTTTTTTAAATTACCTATCAAGAGAAAAACAGGGGCGCCTGGGTGGCTCAGGTAGTTGAGCACCCAATTTTTGATTTCAGCTCAGGTCACAACCTCAGGGTCATGAGACAGAGCCCCGCCATCAGGTTCTGAGTTCAGCGTGGAGTCTGCTTAAGACTCTCCCTCCCTCTCCCTCTGCCTCTCCCCACCACGCTCTCTCTAAATCAATCAATCAATCTTTAAAAAAAAAAAAAAAAGACAGGAAAACAACATCTTTACCACATTTATGTAACATGTACTTTACTCAAAATTTCATTCATAATTGGTACATACACATACCTTTGATGAAAAATACCACATTCTCTTGTGTACATGAGGTACCTATAAAATTTATATCTCAGCAACCTTTATGCAGCGGTTTTTGAATTTGGAGCTTATGATAAAGCTAACCATACAAGAAGGGGTCTTTAGCGCTATGTAGCCATCTTATGTTCCCACAGTCCATTGTCCTTCCTAAACTCCCAGATGACCATTCAACAAATAGTCATTCAACATGTATTCATGGAGCACGTACTGTGCTCCAGGCAGTGTTCTAAGAGTCACAGATATAGAGGCAACGATGCCTGCTCTTCTTACACACTAGTGAGAAGAGGCAAACAAATAAATTATACAGCAAGGAAGGGGACACAGGATAGTCAGGGAAAACCTCACTGAGAAAGTGGCATAAGTACAGATATAGGACATGAGGGAGTGAGTCAAGCAGATATCCAGGGAAAGATCCTTGCTATAGAGGGAACAGCTAGTGCAAAGCCCTAGAGCAAGGTATACATATGGGATCCATGTACAAGAGGGTACAGAGGAGCTGTGTGATAACTCTATGCTGGCCAAGCATGGGCTGAGCCCACCTATAGGACAACTTCTACCCAAAGAGTGGGCTGATGGTGGCTCTGAATTCTCATTTCCAAGTTCCGTGCATATGTATTTACAGTAACACATAATTTTCTACTTCTTTCTCTCACTGCTTTATGCAAATATCAAGTCAAACTACAGCTTTGAAAAATATATATAGTATATACTTTATCCCAAACGTTACTCTGATAACATCATCTTTCATTTTCACAATTTTTTAAAGATCTTCTATTATAATTGTGGTATAATTTCTTCTTTGGTCTAATTATTATTGAGAAGAGTATTTAAGAAGCTGGAAACTGGTGTTTTATTTATTTTATTGCTTCCAAGTATCATTATACTCTGGCCTGAGAATTTGTCCTTTAAAACTGGTGTTTTCTTTGTATTAGTTGATCTGCTTTGTGATTTAATATATGGTTAATTTTTATCTTCTTTTCAATGTCTTCATTTTTAGTCTATGTAAGCCAAATTTTGTTACATTTTTCTTGGAAATTGAGTGTGAAGCTCTCATCAGAGAGTTCTGGACACCATCACTGTAAAACTCTTACACTATTAAGTATTCAAATTACTGCATCTGACTTCCACATTCTAGTTTAGGCTTTCTTCTCACCAATTCTTTTAACCTTCAGCCTTTCTCCCTTATTGAATATCAAATCACCCAAGGCTGATCAACACTAAACCAAACAGAAGCTAGTCCTTTACACAAATCCCACAATTCTTCGTTTACATGTCATACTGGTTAGTAGTTAAGAAAGGCTGCTTCGTATTCTATTCTGATGGTAAAAATGTCACCAGGTACTCAAGAGTGGCTTTAAAAATCACTTCTGATTTCAAGTGTGCATGCACGTGTATGTAAACCTAACTTGCTTCACAAAACCTGCAGGTATTATGAAATGCTAATTCTTTAAAACATTATTTACAATATTTATTAGACAGGATTACAACAGTAGAATGAGCATGTACTGGTCTAAAATACGGGTGTAATGCAGCCTGAAAGGTCTTCAAACATTAAGTTCTGTAACCTAAATTAATTAATTAATTAATTCTTTCCTGCTAATCAGTACAACAGAATCTACACTCTATATACTAAAGTTACATAAGATAAGGAGCGTAACTTAGAATAGTAAATCACTAAATATGTGAAAATAAACATACCTCCCATTTTTGTCATCTTCATGAATAAAGGAAGGCATGGTCTGTCTGCAAAAATCTCACTTTGATGAACAAGGCATTCCTTTACTACATCATAGCCATTTAAAACCACAGCTGATATACCTCCAAGATCTAAACTGAAGATCTTTGAAAAGAAAAGAAAAACAATATTTAAATGACAAAATGGAGAAACAGAACTATGGAAATCCACATGTGCTAAACCCAGTTCTCCCAGTATTTGTTACTTCCCAGAAAATGGAAGGATTTATTATTCAACTGACAATGTTGAGTGCCTTCTCTCTACAAGGCATAGCAAACACTACAATTTCATCACCCAGTCAGTACCTGAAGACATCATCTTATAAATGGTATAAGGAAGAGAGTACCGGGCTCATGAAGCCTGGGTTCTAGTTTAAGCTTTGTCACTAAACAAATATAGGACCCTGGGCAGAACCCTTAACCTTTTTGGGCTTCAGGATTGCTACAAAAAATATACTTGATTCAGATGCTCTTTTAAGATTCATTCCAACTCAGTGCATTGAGATCTAGGAATCTCTTTTTATTTCCAAGATAAATCAGGAAGCAGCACCATCTATATATGATTTATTACTCCAGGCTTAGATAGGGGAGGGGATTACCTGAGACAGAACTTTGAAGTATAAACATTATAATTAGGCTCATTTGGATTTGGGTCCCTGAATTCCATGGAGTTAATGAAGATGGCCCCTAAGGGAAACTGACCTTGGAGAAAAGGCATTTACCACACAGGCACAGGCGGGTGCCCCTCAGCTAAGGGGAAGGCGAGTACCCACCCTATGCCTTGCTGGAGCGCCTCAGTCGCTTCCCCTCAGGTTCATCTACCATAGAACACCTCCTGTAGTCTATACTAGCTAGTCCAAAATAAGAGGCTAGTCCGGTGACGGAACAATGCTACTTTATCAGTGGGGTGCAAAGATGGCTTATCTTCATCCTCGCAGGGCTTGGCTGAGAGCTTTTTAGGGCCAAAATACTGAGTCAACCCTCATCTCTGTGCAAATAAGTAGAGCAGATTTAACTACAGTTTACACTACTTTGGGGGGAAAAACAAATAGGAGGTTTAATGGAGAACAGAAGTTCAGTAGAAGTAATTACAGGAAAAAATATGGTGACCTCCAAGTAGTAACAGAAGCAACCCACTGAACAACGGAGTCTTTGGCTTAGGGAAGGGCTCTGCCAACCAACCGAGTAGTAAGAACATCTAGAACCTTGGGGAAGTAGCATGGACTGCGTGTGACAAGCAGTGGTATCAGTCAAAAGTGGCAGTGGAAGAGTTTCAGTGTCAAGAGACTGGCTACCAGCTGAGCAAACGTGGGACTCTTTCAGTTCCCAAAGCAGTAATGGAATAGTCTTAAAATCATTTCCCAGAAGTGTAATTTTAACAGATATAAAGGGAAAATGCCTCCTCCTGTGTGTCTCCTCTAATCTCAATACTTTAACACCAGCTGTGTGGGTTTTCCACGCCTCAACAATCTGGGACACCAGCTAGGTGTCCTAGAATTTAACTCAATTCTGACACTATCTACCTGGAGATAGTGTCAGATCCCGTAAGTTAAGGGCTTGGTCCCAAAGGATGCTTCCTATCTCTTCAGATGTCATTCGCAAGTCCAGGTGCTTCTGACCAACAGACTGTAAATCAGAGGTTCCCACGACCTCCCCCTTGGGTTCCATTAATATGCTAGAGTGACTCAGAGAATTCAGGAAAATAATTACTAGAATAACGGTTTATTATAGAAGGATACAACTCAGTAACAGCCATATGAAAGATATGCATAGGGAAGGTACGGGGAAAGGGGAGCAGAGCTTCCATGCTCTCCCCAGGCATGCTCTCTATTCTCTGCTCACCTCCACCTGTTCACCAACATGGAAGCTCTCTGAATCCTGTAATTCAGGGATTTTTATGGATGCTTTATTACCTAGGCACAACTAATTACATCATGGGCCACTGGTGACTAATTCAACTTCCAGCCCCTCTCCCTTTCCCAGAGGTAGTGGGGGTATGACTGAAATTCCAACCCTTTAGTCATGATTGGTTCTCCTAGCAATAAACTCCCATTTTAGGGACTGTCCAAAAATTACCTCATTAGCGTAAACTCAGGTGTGGTTGAAAGGGGCTTGTCATGAATAACAAAAGACACCTTTATTATTTTTAACACTTAGGAAATTCCAAAGACTTTAGGAAGCATATTCCAGGAAAGGGACAAAGACCAAATATGCATTTCTTATTATAAATCACAGTATCACAGCAGGAAAGGATGGCATTAGTGAATGCAGGAAAAAAACGGACTGATGGTTTCACAAGCATGGTAGAAGACCCCAGAGTTGAAAGCTGTGCTAATATGGAGTGAGAACAAACAGGAGAGTCATATTGTATGGTAAAGCTATCAGGTGTGGACACTATGGATTACAAAGACCAAAGAGGAGCCATGGCTTGAGAAAGTTGTTATACAATCCACTTTGACTCAAAAATTTGGTCCCCTATTTGAGGCTAGAACTGGGGAAACTGTCATTTGAACTAGCATCTATTCTGGTATATGCTGTTTTCAAGGACTTTTGGTAATGGTTTGCGAAACACTTTCCTTCTCTTCTAGAAGTCACTCTGTGATTGTCAAGTTTCTCCCCCCTCCCTGCAAACCAGCTCTGCCCATAATTTTTCACTGTCTCAGGTAATGAACACTCCATCCATTCTTCCAGCTGTTCAGTACCCAAACTGCCTGTGTTGACTCTATTTTTCTTCCCAGCCCCACATCACTGCTTAAAGTCACGTTGCCCCTATTTTCAGAATATAAACAGGAGATGGCAATTTCTTACCCTTCCATCCCTGACACTCTGATCCAAGCCACCTTAATCCCCCCCCCATGTTATCACAACAGCATCTCAATTTGTCTCTTTATAGGTGATTCTCAACAAGGCATACTCCTGCTTCATGGCCTTTGTACGTGTTCTTTTGGTCTGGAATGTTCTTCCTCTAGAGTTTGCACCTTCCATTTCCTTTAAGCCTTTGCTCAAATGTCTTCTTTGCAGTGAGGCCTGCTCTACCCCAGTTAAAATTCCACCCCTTAGCCTTCTCCATCTCCCTTCCCCTAATTTAGCTGACTTCACACTCTGTACTCTGATATATTATATCATTTACTTATTCTATTTATATTGTCCATCTCCCCCCACCCCCAAACCACCTCAGCCCCCAGGAGAACATAAGCTACACCAGGACAGGGTTTTTACCACTGTTTTGTTTACTACTATATTTTCCCACCTATGACAGTACGTAGCAGATGCTGATAACTGATAAGTGTATGTTGAATTACTGAATAGTGGTGAAGACATACATTTAAGTATACTATTATACAACACCATGGCTGAAGGGCTAGTAAGAGAGGGATGTGAAAACTGTCATTGATGAAAACTGATAAACAACGGTCTCCCACTTTTCAACCTTTGCTTGGGCTGTTTTCTCATTTGAAATCCCCCTCGACTGCCAGACTGTCCAAACCACACCAAGTCTTTAGGGAACATCCTCTACGAAGGCTTTCTTGGTTCACTCTCCTCTCTCTCTCCTTTGAACCGCCACAGCACAAGCAGAGATACTCCCACGGCACTTATTTAATACTACCTTGCACCAGAAACCAGAATATTCTTGTCTTCTGCTTGGCTGCTAAATTATAAACTCCACAGAATCCGTGATTTCATCTCTTTCATCTTCTGAACCTTCCATAGAATCTCACTCAGTGCCTTGAATAAAGGTCTCAATAAATGCGTACTGTATAAATAAATTAATAAGTTGGCAGATCCACTTGCCTTAAAGTAAAGGAATTGCTTTATTGTCCTTACATGCATTAACTGAAAATATTCCGTAAAAAACACTTTTACTACCTTGCTAGCTAGGCAATGCTTCTCGAAATTTGGATTCAGATTAAAGTAATTTCAGAAGCTTACACATTCTGAGTGAATCTCCAGGGAAATGATACTTCTTGATGTGGTATATTTCTATATAAGATTCCCTTTAAAAAGAACGTATGAGACCCAAGGACTGGTTGCTTTCCCTTCATGAATTATAAAAAAAGAATTGAATTCACAGACTTCATAAAAGTAGGTGTCACTTAAGTGACCACCACTTCTCACAAGCAATTTTCAAGTCCAGGTTTTCCCTATGAGCATACATCTCCAATGAAGAAGATAGTGGAAAAATAAGATTCTATTTACAAATAAACCCTATAAACAACTTTCCATAACCTTTCAGAAGCATAAGAGGTAACAGTCTCCTCCTACTTCCAAAATAGGTAAAGTATTTTAACAACCTACACTAACTGTGAGACTTTATCAGAATTGCATAGTATCTCTAAGGCAATGAGAGCCCTTTAGGGTGCTTCACGGCTAAGATAAAGCTCAAAAGTTGCCAGAGAGGAGGGTCCAAAATGGAGCTATAGGAAGACCTGGAACTCACTTTCTCCACAGACACACCAAATCTACAGCTATTTAGAAAGCAATTCCTCCTGAAGAACTGAGGGCTATAAACAGCTTCTATACAAAAAAAGAGAGGCCACATAATGAGTGTGGAGAGAAAATGGAGACACGGTAACAAAGGGAATCCCCAGCCCCAATGCTTCAAATTGCAGTGGAGAAGGACATCCATGAGGGACTGAGAGGAGATTCACATGCCTTGGGACACAGAAAAAAAGCCATGGTTTGAAAGGACAACTAGAATATATTGGGGCACCTGGGTGGCTCAGTCAGTTGGGCGTCTTTTTTTTTTTTTTTTTTTAGAGAGATTTTATTTGAGAGAGAGAGAACATGAGCAGGGGGAGGATGGACAGTGGGAGAGAGTGAAGCAGACTCCCCACTGAGCAGGGGGCGCCACGTGAGGCTCAGTCCCAGGACCCTGGGATCACGACCTAAGTGGAAGGCAGACACTTAACCGACGGAGTCACCCTGGCGCCCCTTCCAGAGCCCATCTTGGCCAGGGGTTTTACCTGCGCTTTCTAATCCCCACAGCAGACGCCCAGACCAGCCATCCTTAGATGCAAACATTTAGGAACCTCCTATTCAACATTAATCTGGACCTAGAATTTGGATGTCTCATTTTCGCGAGAAGCCACGGGTAGAACCGCGCACACGTCTAGGTCCCACCGGCTGACCACGAGGAAAAACCACTCCGCAAAATAGCCCGGGGCCCCACTGCGCAGGCGCGGAGCACATCCTTGGCGCCCTCGGGGCCGGGGCCCGGGGCCCAGGGCGCAGGCGCGCGAGCACCACCAGGGGATTCCTGCTAGGCGTCGGAAGGGTGGAGGTCCTGGCTGGGCGGCGTTCCCCTGGCGGGGCACGGCCTCCAGGACTCCAACCCCACTCCCGGGAAGCCGGTTTCCCTTTAGGTAGCTAGCACACGGAAAGGGCGTCTCGACAGGCCGGGCCCGGGAGCGGCCGTCAAGTCCACCCCTGAGGAAGGCCGGGCCCTCCCAGCCTGCAGCCCGTTGGGCTGTACCTCGCCGTACAGCTGGCTCTGCTTGCTCATGTAGACGTGGGGGAGCTCGCCCGAGGCGGCCAGCGAGTAGATGTTGCCGATAAATGGCAGCCCCGACGGCCCGGGGGGGAAGCCAGCCGGCCGCCTCTGCTTCAGCAGCTGGCGGATCCCCAGCGCGAAGAGCAGCAGAAAGAGCGCGCCTCCGAACGCCGCGGCCCATGCCTCCGCACCCGGAGGGTCCCACATAGCCCGGCCGGGGTCTGGGGCTACGAACCTCGGGGCTTTGGAGCAGGCCCGCCCTCTTGCCCCACTTCACTCCTATTGGTCGGACACCCCGAGGTCCCGCCCCCATTCCCTGGCTATTGGGTGGCGGCTCTGGCCTACTCCTCGCTCGTCGGGCTCAGAGTCTAGGTGCGGGGGCGGGTGCCACCCTTTGGATCTGGGCGTGGCTCCAGGCGAGCTGGAGCCTGGGGCCCTTTTCCAGGGTTGTTGACTCCAGGCTTGGGGAATGCTGCACAGCCTCCGTCACTAGGCTAGCAGGATCCTTCCTCCTTTGTGGCCAACTCTTCTCGAAGGTGAATTTTTAGGAAGTTTTAAATAAGGAACTCTTAAATAAGCTATTTAAGAGTGAAAAAACTGCAGAGGTTATCAGAACTCAGTCTTGGAACTAAACCTGATAATCTTCACAATTAACACTTGAGAACTGAGTCATCAATATTAAAAAAAGGTATCTGTCCTGTTTTACTCATTTGTTCCTTCCTCATTATGAGGCATTTTTCTTCTATGTGTTCCCCTAGGAATTGTGATTTCACAATATTTAGGCAACCTGAGTTAATCGTGTATCTTTTCCTTCCTTTCTGGTCTTCCCCAACTGGTTACTTCTTGGCAATCACAGAGGACTCGTTAGTCTGCAGTTGCCTAGGGAAGGTACTTGATGGGGGAAATAGAGGCAGAAGGAAATGTAGATGAAATTAAATGTCCTTATAACTTGCTGCCCATTGACAAATACTTGAGGCAGGCAGAGTATAACATTCCTTTAGGAAGCTCCCAACTGTCTTAACTTTAATGCCTTGCTAGAGGGAAGAAGAGACAATCGCGGAGGCCTCAGGCATCTTGTGAGTTTTCTTTAACATATGAACAACCTTTTGCAACCTCCCTTATCTTTACATCCTCCAACCCCGAAGTATATAATCATTGCTCCTCCCAATACCTGGGGGCAGTAGCTCTTTGTGCCTGTGAGTCCTGTCCTGGACTTTAATAAAATCACTTTTTTGCACCAAAACGTTTCAAGAATTCTTTCTTGGCTGTAAGCTCTGGACCCCAGCAACACTACTCCAAAAACACGTCATTTGGCGCTGGAACATGGGGCTTTGAGTCTTTTCATCTGGACTCTGAGCCACAGTGCCAATTTGGTGAGTACTTTTCTCTCCCTTTACTCTCGTTGCAGGGGATTTTCAAGGAGTACGGTCTTACTGGAACGTTTTCAGGTAGATTGCTCAGGCTGCAATCATCTAGGCCATGGGTACTCTATGGGGAGGAGAAACCTGCCTTCTGGCTGGTAGTAACATGGCCTGAAAGGTAATAAGACCCAGAAACTTGATGCCTTCACTTTATTCCTGTCCTTATACAAAGTTGTCTGTCTTGGGCGCGCGGCGGCCACAAAAGTAACCGGGACGATTGCCAATCTTAAGACTCCAGCGTGAATTTTCCTCCTCGTTGGTCTAATGTGAACCTCTCCACATCTGTGGTCTAGCCACTTCTGGCCCCAAGACCCTCACTGGGAGCCAGCCGAAACCGGTACCCGATTGGATTAAAACCCTGCTGGGGACTATTTCCTAGCGAAGTTGGCTCTAAAGACTTCCTGTGTTGGGATGTCACTTAGAGCATGATGGATTTCTGTCTTTACGATTGTCAGTGTCCTCTGCTAACTACTTAAGTTACAAAATTGGGTACTTTCCTTTTGTAAAACTTTCCTAGTCTCTTCTGTGGGTTAAAAATGGTGAGATCTCTGTGGCCTTCACGGTGGGACCTTCACAGTCAGTCAAACTCGGTCCATATGCCCCACCCATTGTAGTCTAGAATGCGATGGGGAAGCGAGGGGACGGCAGGCCTTCCTCCTACAGAATCTTTACGGTTGGCGGTGATCTTAGAGATTTTGTTCGAGGGACGCTTCCAGTCGCTTCGACACCAGGAACCTCTGACCTATCCTGCAGGTGGGGCAACACCCAGGAGTGGGGGTGGGGTGGGTGCAGATTTTCTTGGTAATGGACCTTCTCTCTTCAGTCCCTAAGGACTGTCCCTTGGGATCCCTTTTAACCCACTGGAAACAATTTGGATTGCAAGATTTAAGGGAAGAAAATCTGTGTCTGCTCCTCTGTCCAAGCTGACAGGCTTTAGAACGGGGAGACCTCTTCCTGTGTACTCTCCACTTTTATCTGCCTTCCCCTCCCCCACCTATTTCAGCACCACCTTGGATGCAGCCTGCCTAACTGGTTCCTACACCATCTGGGTGCGCTTGGCACCATTGGCTCCTCGGACTTAACACCACCCACTACAGATTTCCCCACCAGTGTCTCTGGTAAAAACTGAGAATGGGGAACAATTTGATTGACTTTTAAGTGGACCCAGGTGGAACATAATTCGGTGTTTAAAGTAATTGAAACTTTGTATTCTACCAAGATTTACTAAAGATCAAATAAGCTCATGTTATCTCTGTTGCAGCTTGTTAGCAAAAAGATGACTTAAAATGATGGTTAATTTTGTCTGCCTCAAGTTTTCATGGGTGATTGTTAAGGTAGCTTTCAAAGTCTTTAGTAACCTGAAACTTTAAAGTTTTGCTTAGATAATAAATAGGATCGAATTCATTGGACAGCCAGGCCTTTTTCAAATGGGCTAAAATACTAAAGCACTGATTGCTGAATGTAGGTTTGTGCCTTTGACTTCTTATTTCAAAGAAACTAAGGATATTTGAGTCTGTTTGAAAACATGCTTTGTGCTTACTAGATTCATACATTTGCCATCTAAAGACAGTTTGCAATTGGCTATTGCTTACTACTTTTCACTGAGACTAAGATCTCTAAGAGTTAAAATTCTGCTAAATGTAATTAAGACTGATGAGAATAAGGGAAGCAACTCCGAAAAAGTTGTAGATTTATGAGGGAAAATCTTTGGAAGGGAATTTTATATGTGGTCAGGAATAAAGTTGAAATGAATGGATTCTAAAAGTACAGCGGTATAAGATTGAAATTCTATCTTTTCTGTTAAAAAGACAAAGTTTTCTTGAATTGTTGGTCTGTGCTTGATAAGAAAATGTAAACAAAGTTTTTTCTCCATCTGCCTGGAAAACCAGTTTCTAGGTTTTGTCTTTGATCACTTGGTTAAAACTTCTCAGTATTAAATGAGCTAAGTTTTGCTAATAACTATATAACCCTACATATTTGGCTTTGGAATCGCTTATTGTAATATTGGTTAAATGAGTACGTTTTGTAATGATCTGTAATCCTATTCAGGCATGTATTACAACTTCGAGGTTTTTAAACAAACTTGCCAAGATTTAAATTGTAAATGAAGTCTCTGACTCCTTAGGCCTGGAAGCACTGTTAAACAAACAATATGCCTTAGATTGTATTACTCTAACTATCCTAGAGATGATATGCAATTCCTAAGGTTTTAATATGTTCTGGTGTAAGGCCACCATTTAATATTCGGATTTTTGAAGTGTTATGTGTCACAGAAATAACCAGAATTCCCTGCCACCTATATTGTAACCTCTCATCAGATCCTTAACCATGTCTATTCTTGGGTCTTTCTGTCATTTATAATTATTGTTCGTATTCCCTTGCAAAACGTGTTTCATCTTCAAGGAGATTCATAAAAAGGACTTTTGACAAATACAGGTTTTTAATATCTTTAAAATCCCCAAACTGAAATTGGTAAGAAGTTCCAGAACTAATTAAACTGAGGAAGATCATAGTTTTTGTGACTTTTGTTTAAAACATTGCTGGTTCTCTAATTTTTGCTCTTCCAGACTAAGAAAACTTTCTCTTAAGATATCTATGGTATAGCCTGGGTGGCTCAGTTGGTAGTGTCTGCTTTCAACTCAGGTCATTATCTCCGGGTCCTGGCTCCCTGCTCAGCAGAGAGCCTGCTTCTCCCTCTCCCCCTGCCTGCTGTTCCCCCTACTTGTTCTCTCTCTCTCAGTATCAAATAAATAAAATCTTTTAAAAAAGATATCTGTGGTATAAAAAATAAGATAAATTTTGTGAACAAATTGAAGACTAACTTTTCTCTCTACTCGAACCCTCTACTATTCTTTATTTCTTGGCAGTTACAGTCATTTGCATAAGTTCAATAAGAATGTGTTCTGCTTGTAACAGGACACCATTGGAAACATTAGTTGTTTTACCGAGGCTTTGACTGGAATGTCATATTTGAGAACCATCCATAGACTCAGATATAACCAGACAGCTTTAAAGAACTAAGGTTGACTTTATGAAGCATGAAGCCAGTCAAGCCCCTTGGAAATGTTGGCCTGATACCTTTTTCCTTAAGTTATTTATTTATTTATTTATTTATTTATTTATTTATTTGAGAGAGTTTGTGAGTGGGTGAGGGGCAGAGGGAGACGCAGACACCCCGCGGAGCAGGGAGCCCTATGTGGGGCTCCACACAGGGAATTCGGGATCATGACCCCAGCCAAAGACAGATGCTTAGATGCTTAACCGACTGAGCCACCCAGGCACCTGGTTGGCCTGATACCTTCCTTACAGAGATCCCCGGGGGTCTTACCAGGTGAGTAAAGAACGTCACTTCCTGGCAGGTGCAGGAAAGTCAAGATATATCGGGGACCTCCACAAGGAGAATTTGCCCAAATCTACAGGTATTCCAGGCATGTCTGGTGGCAAGCACTTGGCTCGGCTTCTGGCCTAGAGAGGCTACTAAAAGTTCGATCTAGAGACTCCTTATTAGAAGAAGATCCAACCACATGCTAAAAGGTCTATATGATCAGGCACTACTTTTGCTGAGCTTACGTAAGCCATTAGGCCAACTTTGTAAAATTAGACTTGTTTTATAATCAAATTAGTCCTGAATTGGCTATCTCTGGTTGAAAATGAGGGTTATTGTAGAGAGAAAATGTTTCAATAACACATCTTGGGGCGCCTGGGTGGCACAGCGGTTAAGCGTCTGCCTTCGGCTCAGGGCGTGATCCCGGCGATCTGGGATCGAGCCCCACATCAGGCTCTTCCGCTATGAGCCTGCTTCTTCCTTTCCCACTCCCCCTGCTTGTGTTCCCTCTCTCGCTGGCTGTCTCTATCTCTGTTGAATAAATAAATAAAATCTTAAAAAAAAAATAACACATCTTTGTAGATATTAGATTTTAGGCATTGAGGCTCAAGAAAACTGGATTACTCTTTTACTGTTAGGGCTTCTCAGAAGGCGGATTACCCCAGAACAATCAATAGGGTTAAGTCCCTTTGAGTTACTATATGGAAAACCTTTTCTCACTGTAGACCTATCAATAGACAGAGACTATAATACTGTGTAAAAGTGTTCACTTAGGGCCAGGTTAATTCATAAATCTCTAAATGAATACACAAACCACATCCTCCCTAAACCTGATCTGACAGTCACTAGCAACTCACCCCATACGAACCCAGAGACATGGTTTATTTAAAGGATCGCAAGTCTAATATAGCAGGGGATTTAACTCCAGAATGGTAGGGCCCCGACTGGGTGGGTCATATTATGTGCTCCCACTGCAATACAATTAGAGGGACACTCTTCATGGGCTCATAGATCTACAATGAAACCTGTATCTCCTTCACAGGAAACCAATGAGCAAACTAATGTGACTTCTTATTCCTGTGAACCTGTGGAAGACCTCAAATTGCTCTTCAAATAACAAAGGACTGGAGGGCTGGAAGAAAACTTTAGTTAACTATCATAGGTTTTTTTATTCAGAATTCTCTTATTATAATACTAACCTTCCTTTGTTGGCTTTTCCAGTGTCTCCCTCTCTGGTGCCAAGACCCTTTCGCTGCCATAACTTCCAGCTGACAGATGATCCTTTCTACTCAAGGAGGTTCATATATGTTGTCTGTCTTGGATTGGCTGCCTCTGCCTTGGGTAACTCCTATAGATAAATTCCCCAACTGACCAATGTTGACCCATAGGAAGGGACATTTCTACGCCCCTATTCAGCAGGAAGAAGTTACAGAAAATAAGATCTTTCACCCTCAGCAACCTTAAAAATTTAAGGATCAGAATGTTTGGGGGGGGGGATGATGTGGGAAAACAAAAGCAGGAGGAAATGTAGTTAAAATTAAATGTCCTTCTAAACCGCAGCCTATTGATAAATACTTGAGGCAGGCAGAGTATAACATTCCTTTAGGAAGTTTCCAGCTGTCTTAATGTTAATGCCTTGTTAGAGGGAAAAATAACCTTGGTTTGACAATAGCAAGACCTCAGGTATCCTGTGAGTCTTAAGCATATGAACATCCTTTTGGAACTTCCCTTACCTTTACTTACCCCAGCCTCAAAGTATATAATCAGTTGCTCTTCACAGTCCTAGGGCAGCAGCTCCTTCTGCCCATGGGTCCTGGCCCCGTGCTTTAATAAAACCACCTTTTTGCACCAAAAGCGTCTTAAGAATTCTTTCTTGGCTCTCGGCTCTGGACCCCAACAACACTACTCCAAATCACATCCGTACTTACTATTCAAGCTTGCTAAATTATCTGATATCAAGCAGCTGATTGCTTATTTGGGAATTCCCACTTGGTAGTTGCTCCTATTCCTCTTTACTACTGAGCTCCTTACAACATAGCACCTATCCAGGCATGGGACTCCACTGGAAACAGCTGCCCTCTAGCCGTGATCGGCAGTGGCAAGAGTGTTACGGTCCTCAATAGCTTAAGGCTCATTGATACAACAAATACTTATTGGATGCCTACTACGTACTGGTATCCTAAGCGATGGAGATACACAGGTGAAAAGAGCAACAAAATCCCCACCCTCCTAGAATTAACATTCTTGTGAAAAGGAAGAGGAATAAACAAAATAATTTTAGGTAATTATAATCAAATGAAAAGAGTGTGGTGAGATACCTTTGTGGGTGAGAGATGTCGAGAAATGTCTAAGAAGATGATATTTGGGAAAAAAATGACATTTGAACTTAGATCAAATGATAAGGAGGTGTATTAATTTCCTACTTTTGCTGTAACAAACTACCACAAACAGTGGCTTAAAACACGCACACACACACACACACACTCACACACACTCACACACAGACACACATTTATTATCTTAGAGTTTTTGAACTCAGAAGTCCAAAATGGGTCTTCCTGGGCTAAATGCCAGGTGTGGTGCGGCTGCATCCCTTCTACAGGCTCCAAGAACCCGTTTCCTTTCCTTTTCCGGCTACCCACGTTCTTTGATTTGTGTCCCCATTCCTCCATCTTCAAAGCCAGCAACATCAGGCTGTCCTCGTCACGCTGGATCTGACGCTCTTCTGCCTTCCTCTTCCACTTATAAAGACCCTTGTGGTTATATTGGGCCTATGTGGGTAATCCAGGTGATCGTCCTAGTGTCACCTGTTTAGCAACCTTAATTCCCCTTGCCATGAAACGTAACCTATTCATAGGTTGTGGCCATTAAGATGTGGACATAATAGTGGGGAGGAGCAGTATTCTGCTTACCACAGGAGGCAGACCTTAGGGAATTCTGGGGGAAAATCTTCCAAAGAGAGTATCAAGAGCGCAGGTCCCAACATATTAAGCAAGCCCTATCCTCTGAGAGTGTTTCCAGTTTCTCACATATTTCTGATGCAAATACAGCGGAGATGAAGCCAGCCAATTAGGTAACCTTAGAGTTTGGCTGTTCAGCTGTGTACAGCTCACTGGTGTGTGGATATGCCCAGGGTCTGAAGATCTATTTCACAGGATCTCCAGGTATGGAATGTCTACCTATTGAAACAGGGTGTTTCATAGCATCTCCAGCCACAGAATATTTACTGATTACCTATTACAAATGCCTGATACATTATTATCTTTAGAGATTCCTTAAAATTCTTAGTACTCAAGAATCTTCTAGTAAAAAAAAAAAAAGATCATTGCTAAACGTAGTCCTCAATGTCTTACCAAAGGCCAATGAAGATGACTGAAGGTGGAAAGTCAGGAGCGTTCCTTCTTTGGGAGTCTCCCCTCCGCATTCACAGGATAACTGGAGTCCTGACAACAGTCTGACAGACAACAGCACTAATGAGATGCTTCCTCCTTCACCCACACACCTCTTGAGACATAGTCCTGGTAGAGAAGGGTGGTCCTCAGGAATCATTAAACGTTCCTCAGAACACAGATCCTTTCTTGTCTCCATTTATTATGTTTTCTTACTGCTCAGCAAAGAAAAATAGCTCACTTTGCTCCCCTTCCCCGTATTTTCTCCTTGAGTGATAGAAAATAATAAAGTTTGTCTATGGATTTTATCAAGACAAAAATGTTGGGTGCTACAGGAAGTAAAGGATTTTACTGTTTTCATAGCAGGAATCCCATCATCAGTTTGCAGGGTGAAATAGATGCTTGGGGAAATGTGAAAACCCTGTATATGGCTCTGAATGCTTCTGTGCATGGAACGGTAACTGTGTCAAGAGAGGACAGTGTTGCTGGGCTGGAGCAAAAGCCTCTTTCTTGGCCTTTGGAAGCAGTCCCTTCAGGGTTCATTCTGAGGGACAGTGACAGATGAGTGTCCTGAGGGCTCCCTGCAAGTTCTTGGATGGCTGCAACGCTGGCCTGAGCCCTGGGTGCTCACTTGACATTCCTCCCCCAGTATACAGTGTTGGCAACCAGCACGAATGCATTTCTTTGCATATTCCATTATGTGCACTCACACCTGTGTGTCACCAGAGTGGGAGGAAATGTACTGAGGTGAGCTGTATTGGAACCTGAGGCAAAAGAAAAAAACAATACTGATCTTACTTTTAAAATTTTGATGTCTCTCTCTTAATGTAAGCTCTATACCCAACTTTGGGCTCAAATTCATGACCCTGAGATCAAGAGTCTAATACCCTATTGATTGAGCCAGCCAGGTGATGCAAAATTTTGATACCTTGTTCATCATGGATTTTTGCATTAATTTAGATTTTGGAGTGTTACACTGAAATATTTTCTTGATCATGGAGCTTTTTGGTGCTCCCTTAAATTTTGCTCCCAAAGTGAATGCCTCACTTGCCTCACCCTAGTCCTGACCATGGGAAGCAGAGTACCAAAATGATGGTTTCAATGACAAAGTGGTATGTAGGAACAAGAATGAGAAACTTCTTTCACAATTTTCCCAAAGTCTAGACAGCTGTAGAGCGATCCCATTTCTCCAAGGAGTCATTCCTGCCATGTCCTGGGGAAGCTCAGCTAACCACCCCTGCCACTGCCTCTTCACCAGCTTCCTACTGGACCATCCTCTAATCCTGACATCTTCTATCCTTTCCTTGTTTTTAAATAGAAGTCTGAAGTCGATGAACCCTTTATGACTATCTTGTTGAGGACCCTCTTCCAAATACAGTATCTGCGACTCAGAGGAAGTGTAATGCTCTATCCAAGGGCACACAAGACAATACCAACACAACCAGAAATCTGGCCTCTGGACTTGCCGCATGTTCTTTCTGTCATTCATCACAAAATTATTCAGCACCTACTAGATTAGTTGCTAGGGATGTAAGGGGAACAAAATCGGTCATGGCCCCCACCTTCCTGGGATTTACAGTTTATTAGAAAATGCAAACATCAGTCAAATAATCCCCAAAAGATATACCATTACAGTTTTCTGAAGTAAAGAACAGTTCTTTTTTTTTTTTTTTAAAGATTTTATTTATTCGACAGAGATAGAGACAGCCAGCGAGAGAGGGAACACAAGAAGGGGGAGTGGGAGAGGAAGAAGCAGGCTCATAGCGGAAGAGCCTGACGTGGGGCTCGATCCCATAACGCCGGGATCACGCCCTGAGCCGAAGGCAGACGCTCAACCGCTGTGCCACCGAGGCACCCCAAGAACAGTTCTGTAAGCATGTATATACCACAGGAAATGTGATCAGTGTTGGGGGTCAAAAACTGAAGTCTGGGGCATAGAGCTAACTTATTCCCAGGGACTTATCTTTCCCAGGATTACGTTCACTGCAAATTTTACTGAAATTCCTCAAGCTACTGGTTGTCTGTGGGACATTGAGTGCCAGGTAGGAAGGAAAAGGGATGTGGGTGTAACAAAATTCATTCTTTAAAGTTTGTGAGTATCACAGTCACTTAAGTACCAATCTGAAGCCTTCTTACTCTTGCTTTGCAAATGATTTTGATAAAAATTCTTATAGTGTGTTTCTAAAAACAGTAACTTACAAGCAAAATAAACAAGATGAAATTGATTGAACGTGCTCATCGAAGATTAGTTATTTTAAGAACATTATTTTTTAAGAGTATAGGGGGAGTGTGTAAATGTGTTGTTGGGTGATTTGGCTAAGTTTCTTTTTTCTTTTAAAGATTTTTAAATTTATTATTTGTTTATTTGAGAGAGCACGAGGAGGGAGAGGGGCAGAGGGAGAAACAGACTCCCCACTCAGCAGGGAGCCCAACCTGGGGCTCCATCCGAGGACCCCAGGATCACGACCCGAGCCAAAGGCAGATGCTTAACCGACTGAGCCACGCAGGTGTCCCAATTTGCCTAAGTTTCTAAAACACAAAAAACTGCTAGAACTTGAAGGATTAACTTCAGTTACCTAGAAACCTTGCTTTGGGAGCCCTGATTCTTCAACAAGGACAATCACGATAAGAAGCCTTACAGCAGTGGCTCCCAGAGGACAGAGGAGAATCACATGGCTTCTGCTTTTGAGCCAAAAAAATAATTTTAATCATTGTGGAACATAACCCAAACCATTCTTTGATGTCATGTGTGGAACTTATCCACCTCTCGGAGTGACCAGCCTGGTCCATCACACTGCATCTTGGACCATCCTATTCAGCTCATTTTCCCCCAATATTTTTGAAAGTATCTTCTGTTCTTCAGCAGAGACGTTTGTAGGTGGCCGGTGGGACAGAAAGTTTATTTCTCTGGGGTTTGAAGACCAGCATTTTGAGTATGAGAGAGGGAGTGAGCAATTTTCTGGGCCTATAGGAGATGGAGGGCCAGTAAGATTTCCCACAGGAATACCTGGCTTCCTACTTTCTGCCTATCCCAAATTACCCCACCCCAGGCCCGCTCCAGACTGCCTTCACTGGGGAGCCTTAAAATGCTCTGGACCATAGTGACCTACACATCTGAGCCGCTCCAGCCTTCACGCTCGTTATCACTTTGATCAGCCTTCACCTCTCAGTGCCTTCTCTTTTTCATTAATCTTTGATGAGAATGATTTCTGGAGGGTAAGATTCCTGTCTTATTCTCCTGAATCCCCCTATCCTTACACATGGTTAGGCACCATGGGCCCCAAATCCATGCCAGATGATTGGCACTGGGAAAGTCTCCTCTGTCAAGACTAGAGGGCCTTCTGGGGAGAGTGTTGCAAGCCAACTTGCAGGCTCCAACAGAAGAGATGTTTTGTCTCTAGGTTGCTTGGGAAGCATTTGTCCACAACAAGGCATGGTACTGTCAGCACTCAACTTGTTTTCGGAGAAGCAAGGGCCCAGACCCAAGGGCAGGTGTGTTTCAGAGAAGCAGGAACAAGGCCCACTGACACCTGGTCTGAAGGGCCTAGTGCTCCTTCCTCTTTAACACTCTCTTCTGAGAATCTCTTACTCCTACCTGGGGATGGAGCAGTAATTCTCCTGATTATGCCTCCCACCACAGTGACACAACCTTGCACCCCTTGGCAACACTTCTGGAAGGCATAGACTGAACTGATATTATAGAAAGGTTGAGTAGGGTCAACATGGCACAAAGCTTAAGGCAACGTTAGAGGATTTCAGAATTGGAAGGAACCCTAAAAAACATTCAATCCAATTCAAGTTCTGTTTTACCCATGTGGAAGCTGAGGCCCTGAGTGGACAGATTGACCCAAGGTCACATACTCAGTTGGAGGCAGGAACAAGAACACAGTGTGCTGGTTCTTGGGGCTGTCCTCTTTCCATTCGCTCAGGCTGCCTCAATTGGGGCACAGTGAGTTACACCTCAGATTTGACAATATGAGGCATTCCAAAGTCATTTCACAGGTGTGTGAGTTCCAGTTTAAGCAAAATGGATTAATTTGGTTAAGCAGATTTATAAACACAGAATAAATTGAGTGGAGAAATTTTCTGCTGGTGCAAAATGTCTCTTTCATTTTAATCTACTTAATTAGGAAATTTTAGGATTTAGTCTGAAATATGTGAGTAAATACATAATTTTCTGCTGCAAAACTGAAAGTTTCCCATACATATCCCACACATATCTTTGGGTAACTTATGTTCTGACATTTTGTCTTTCATTATAATCAGTCTGGTTCTGAAAGACCTATGTTTTCTTTTGAACATATCTATTTCCCTAGAGGACCAGATGCATTAGCAAATACGACAGAAAATAGAGAAGACTGTTTACTAATGTATTTTAGTAAAAAGTCTATGGTGAAATTGCATAAATGTTGACTTTTAAATTGAGACGAGTTGGGACTATCATTCCTGAATTTAAGTTTAACAATTCATAGAATGTAAGTATCTCATTTTTGGTCTAAGTTGTAGTTTGTGGGTGTTGTATTTATGTGTTGATATCTTTAGAACACAATCCTACAATTAGGTTTATAGTCAAGCTTCCAAAATTTCCCTGTGGTAAAGCTATATAGATACTATAATGAATATCTTCCTTCATACTGGTTCTCTGTGTTTGAGATAATTTTCTTTGTGTAGATTTCCAAATGCAGAATTATTAAACTTATTAGTCAGGGTTCTCCAGGGAAACAGGACCAGTAGGATTTAGATTTAGAGATAGTGATAAAAATATAGAGACATGTAATTATAAGAGGAGATGTATTATAGGAATTGAGTTATGTGATTATGGAGGCTGAGAAGACCCGTGATCTACTCTCTGCTAACTGTAGAACCAGGAAAGCTGGTGGTATAATTTAGTTTGGGTCTGAAGGCCCGAGGAACTGGGGAGCTGATGGCGTAAGTCTGAGTCCAAAGTCCAAGAACTAGGAGTGCCAATGTCTGAGAGCATGAGAAGATGGCACAGTGACAGCAGTTGGAGTCATCAGCTGGTTAAGTTTACCATAATCCACTGTCATTCTCCAAGATTTGTCTGTCCTCTAACCATCCAAATAGGAAAATTGAATAGGGATGTGTGACAATCACCAGTCTTTCAAATCCTTGATGGTGGCACTAATCTCTGTAATCCCTCCAAGGATGCAGTATTGCATTCAATTTACTATTTTTCTAGGTAGAGGCTGTTCTGATGACTTTCACTCGGCCTTTCCCTCACTCCACAATTCAGGAAACTAAGGTGGGGATTCTGCTACTTCTAAGTATGTCTACTCCAATTATAAATTCTGGAAATGGGGAAATAACTACGGAATGGGTTCAGAGACCCACTGGACCACTGTGAAATGGACCTGAGCTAAAACTCCATTGATCACCTGACCTCCATAAGCCTATACTCTGACTGCAGGGCCACAGTGACATTCCGGGTCCCCTGGAATTAGTGTCAGTTTGAAGCCAGTATCCAGTAGCCTCTAAAAGATAAGATTATTTCATTATCTTCAATGTACAGTTATGCTGGTAAAAGGCTGTAGGTCTCTTTGAGGAAGGCTGGGAAAAAGATTAGCAGTATGAATTTTTGGTAGTGTACCATAGTCCTTCCTCAAGGACCTTTATTCAAAAGGTTCTTGGTCTCTAAACTGTCTCAACTCCGAGAATTGATTGAGGGTCCATGACTCTCTGTTTTCATTATTCAAGTTAGGTTTTTGTTAAAGTGATCTTAAACTTTTCTGCTTATCCAGGTCAAGTAAGAATTTAGTAGGCTTCCGTTCTATCTTACTTCTAGGAATCCCATGATAAACTAGGTAATGCTGTAGGTCTGCATAAGTCAGACTATTTTGATTGCTGCTTTGACTCTTGTCCATTACAGTAACCATATGCACTTTGCTTTTGATGGTGAGTGTCGTCACATGGCTCCTGCCACCCTGGGATCCAATTACTCCCACTGCATTTAGGTTTCTCAATTGAGTGGCTGCAGTTCTCACTGTAAGGTCTGGCCTACAGAGAAGAGCGACCACAGAGCTCTTCAAGGATACTAGGGCTCCCCTATGAATTAATATCTCACGGTGTTGGTGAAAATTATGTCATCTGGGCCCTCCCACTGTGAGGGAGTAGGTTTTAAATGACCAATTCACTCTAGCATTCCAATCTCTTTAAGCCTCTGGCATCCCTTACTCTACATTAAAGCAAGGGAGGTCACACATTTCCAGTTCACTCATGATGGACCATCTTTTAGTCCACGTTTCAGCCAACTAAACAAACAATTAGAGCCCCCCCCTTTTTAAGTACCTGAACTGCAAGATTAAGTGCAGAATTTCCGCTCAATGAGTTCATATCAATAAATTTAGCCTGATCCAACTTTATGTTCCTTCCACTCTTATCTCATACTCTTAATATCCATTCCAAAACACATTCCCCAGATTTCTGCTTGTATAAATTAGAAAACTCATGGGTCACATTTAGAGACCGGCTGGGACTTGAGTCTAGTTAGAGGTCTGGAAGGAAAGAGGGGAGGTGGGGTTGGGTTCTGAGGAGAATCAGTGTTGTGTTGCCTGTCAACTGCCTCAGTTGGGGGGCATTATTATTTCCTCAGCTTACATATCTTTTCATCTGGCTTTTTATCTGTATCCTTACCATCTCTTTTCATAAACTGGTAAATATGTTCCCTGAGTTCTGTGAGCCACACTGGAAAACTAGTTGAACCTGAGGAGAGGCTCATGGGGAAACTCTGATTTGTAGGCAAGTCAGACAGAAATTGTGGGTAACCCGAGGATCTACTACTTGGGATGGGCATCTGAAGTGGAGGGGGGAGCACTCTTGTGGGACTGAGCCCTTAACCTGTGGGATCTGACACTATCTTCAGGTATGTAGTGTCAGAACTAAATCGTAGGCCACCCTAGCTGGTGTTGCAGACAATAATTTGATGGGGGGAAACCATCACACGTCTGATGTCAGAAGTGTTGGGAGTGAGGTAGTAGTGTGAGAGTAAAGGGGATGTACGAGGAAAACTGGGTTTTCCCTAATACGCTGCAGGATTACTAGGAGTTCCCATGTGGGTACCCTGCTACCTGGATTCTGGGTTTGTTGGCTTCCCAAGAACATGTGCGACATTTCTCTCTGATCATACCCTAATATACAGCGGACTAGCAACCATTTCATTTTCTTTCTACTTTCTTTCTGAATAGGCCCTTTGATAGAAGGCTTTTGGTTCTATCCTTCCAAAACTATAATCTCTATACAGTTTGGAACACTCCAGTTAATTAGAGCTCTTCAAATCCTGTCAAGATAGAGAAAGGGCCAGGCTTAGAAAAATATTGTCTTGCTCACACATGGGTTGATCCAAAAGCAGTATGTTATTATTATTATTTTTTAATAATAATTTTTTATTATGTTATGTTAGTCACCATACAGTACATCCTTAGTTTTTGATGTACTGTTCCATGATTCGTTATTTGTGTATAACACCCAGTGCTCCATGCAATATGTGCCCTCCTTAATACCCATCACCGGCCTAGCCTATCCCCCCACCCCCCTCCCCTCTGAAGCCCTCAGTTTGTTTCCCAGAGTCCATAGTCTGTAGTGGTTCATTCCCCCTTCTGTTTACCCCCCCTTCATTCTTCCCTTCCTTCTCCTACCGATCTTCCCAAAAGCAGTATTTTAACCTGAGCTCTGAAATATAATATTTCACTAACTATTATCTTGGAGGAAATGAAACTTAGAAAAAATGTATTTTTGCCTTCTTGATATTTTACTCAATTTCAGAACTTCATAATAAGCTCTCAGCTATGAACCTAGTGGTTGCCTAGAACTTGCACATAAATTTAAAATCAAAGTTAAGCCACTTATTTTGTCTCTGTAAGGGGTGTGTGTGTGTGTGTGTGTGTGTGTGTGTGTGTCTGTGTGCGTATATGTGTGTTTGTGTGTTCCTGTGGTAATGGTATTAAATTACCAAATAGAACAAAATTTGTTTAAAATAGATATAGTTAACCTTCTCAGATTATTTTATTTATTTAGTTAGTTAGTTAAAGATTTTTTTTAAAAGATTTTATTTATTCATTCGACAGAGATAGAGACAGCCAGAGAGAGAGGGAACACAAGCAGGGGGAGTGGGAGAGGAAGAAGCAGGCTCATACCAGAGGAGCCTGATGTGGGGCTCGATCCCATAACGCCGGGATCACGCCCTGAGCCGAAGGCAGACGCTCAACCGCTGTGCCACCCAGGCGCCCCTAGTTAAAGATTTTTATGTATTTATTTGAGAGAGAGAGAGTGAATGGGTGAGAGAGAGAGCACAAGCAGGGGAAGAGGTAGGCAGAGGGAGAAGCAGACTCCCCACCGAGCAAGGAGCCCCATGTGGGGTTTGATCCCAGGACCCTGGGACCATGACTTGAGCCAAAGGCAGCTGTTTCAACCAACTGAGCCACCCAGGCACCCTATTTTAAAATATATTATAAAATAGAACCTCTATTTTATAACTATCTTTTAGGATTGGCCATCACTGCCAAAATAAAAATTAGGAAAACAGTTTGATACCAAACTACAAGTAAGATAGTTACAGAGATAATACTTTTACTATTTAAAAAAGTTCTTAAAAATGTTTTTAAAAAGTTTGAAATTATAAGAAATTATTAAACAAAGAGCATAAGTAAATATTTAAATCATTAAAAAGGAATTACAACTTAAAGAATGAAAATGTATAGCCTTACTCTTTATAATAAAAGCAAAATAAAACAACTCTGAAATTCATAGCAGCTTTGTTCAGAAAAGACAGCTGGTGGGGCGCCTGGGTGGCACAGCGGTTAAGCGTCCGCCTTCGGCTCAGGGCGTGATCTCGGCGTGATGGGATCGAGCCCCACATCAGGCTCTTCCGCTATGAGCCTGCTTCTTCCTCTCCCACTCCCCCTGCTTGTGTTCCCTCTCTCGCTGGCTGTTTCTATCTCTGTCGAATAAATAATAAATAAAATCTTAAAAAAAAAAAAAAAAAAGAAAAGACAGCTGGACACAGCCCAGGTGTCTATCAACAGGAGAATCAACAAACACCTATGGTATATTCATGTCATGGGATACAGCTCAGCAATAAAAGGGAGAAGAACACCTACGCATACGTGAAACAGTAGGGAGGAATCTCAAAAACATTTTGCTGAATGAAAGAATTCTTATCCCAAAGAGTACATGTTTGTATGATTCCACTGATGTGAAGTTCTGGAATTGGTGCAAATAAACTATGATTTAAAAAGTTGAAAACAGTGGTTGCCTTTGGGATGGGTGCTGGTATTAGGGGCAGGGTTTGATGGAAAGAGTCATGAAGCAACATTTGGGCATAATGGTGATGTCCTGTATCTTGATAGAGGTTTGTGTTTCATAGGTGTATGTATTTGTCAAAACTCATCAAATGGTACATTTAAGACCCTGAACAGCCAAAGCAATCTTGAAAAGAAAGACAAAGCTAGAGGTATCACAATCCCAGGTTTCAAGATATACTACAGATCTGTAGTAATCAAAACAGTATGGCACTGGCACTAAAACAGACACATGGATCAATGGAACAGAGTAGAGAGCCCAGAAATAAACCCATACTTTTATGGACAATTTATCTATGACAAAGGAGGCAAGAATATATGGTGGGAAAAAGACAACCTCTTTAACACATGGTATTGGGAAAACTGGACAGCTACATGCAAAAGAATGAAATGGGACCACTTTCTTTTACCATACACAAAAATAAACTCAAAATGGACCAAAGACCTAAATGTGAGACCTGAAACCATAAAATTCCTAGAAGGACACATAGGTAGTAATTTCTTTGACATTGGCCATGGAAACATTTATCTAGATATTTTTCTAGATATTTTCTAGATATTTTGGCAAGGGAAACAAAACCAAAATTAAACTGTTGAGACTACATCAAAGTAAAAAGCTTTTGTGCAGTGAAAGAAACCATCAACAAAACAAAAAGGCAACCTAAAGGGGAGAAGATATTTACAAATGATATATTCAATAAAGTGGTAACATCCAAAATATAAAAAGAATGTATACAATTCAACACCAAAGACACAAATAACCCAATCAAAAATGGACAGAGGACTTAAATAGACATTTTACAAAGAAGACATCCAGATGGCCAATAGAGACATGAACAGATGCTCAACACCACTGATCATCAGGGAAATGCAAATTAAAACCAGAATGAGATAATCACTTTGTACCTGCCAGAATGGCTAAAATGAAAAACACAAGAAATAACAAGTATTGGTGAGGAGAAAAAGAAACCTTCGTGCACTGTTGGTAGGAATGCAAAATGGGGGGGCGCCTGAGTGGCTCAGTTGGTTAAGCAACTGCCTTTGGTTCAGGTTGTGATCCCAGAGTCCTGGGTTTGAGCCCCACATCAGGCTCCTTGCTCAGTGGGGAGTCTGCTTCTCCCTCTCCCTCTGCCTGCTGCTCCCCCAGCTTGTGTTCTCTCTCTCTCTGTCAAATAAATAAAAATAAAATCTTGAAAAAAAAAAAAAGGAATGCAAAATGGTGCAGCCACTGTGAAAAGATGTGTGGAGGTTCCTCAAAAAATTAAAAATAGAACTACCATATGATCCAGTAATTCCACTACTGGGTATTTACACAAAGGATATGAAAACAGTAATTTGAAAAGATATCTGCACCCCTATGATTGCAGCATTATTTACAATAGCTAAGATATGGAAGCAACCCAATTCTCCACTGAGGTAAATGGAAGAAGATGTGGTATATATACACAACGGAATATGACTCAGCCATAACAAAGAATGAAATCTCGCCATTTGCAACAACATGGATGGATCTAGAGGGTATAATGCTAAGTGAAATAAGTCAGTCTGAGAAAGACAAATATCGCATGATTTCACTGAGGTGCAGAATTTAAGAAACAAACAAATGAACAAAAAAAGCCAGACTTTTCAATGAAAAGAACAAACTGGTGGTTGCTTGAGGGGAGATGGTTGGGGGGAATGGGTGGAACAGATAAAAGGGATTAAGAGTACACTTACCTTGAGGAGCACTGAGAATGTTTGGAACTGTTGAATCATCTTGTACATCTGAAACTAATGTAACACTGTATGTTAATTACATTTGGATAATAATTTAAAAAACCAAACAATGTGCTTGCTGTAACGCTGCAATGCAGCTTCAAGACAAGGAGCCTGCCCTCGGAACATCACTGCTCCTCAAGTCTCTCACTTATAGATTCTTTTTTTTTTTTAATTTTTAAAAGATTTTATTTATTTATTTGACAGAGAGACAGCCAGTGAGAGAGGGAACACAAGCAGGGGGAGTGGGAGAGGAAGAAGCAGGCTCCCAGCAGAGGAGCCTGATGTGGGGCTCGATCCCAGAACGCTGGGATCACGCCCTGAGCCGAAGGCAGATGCTTAACGACTGCGCCACCCAGGTGCCCCTCTCATTTATAGATTCTTAAACGGCCGTGTGCTTACCAGTTTGGGGAAACGTCAAGTTATACTCAAAATGTATATTTAAAAATTACAAGTTTATTAAATAACTTTATAATAGTCATATACTTTAGGAAGTAAAGTTGAGAGTTTTTATATGTTTAGATATAGTGTCTGAACATGAATCTTCGAAAGAATTCATAAAGAGAAACGTCAATACATAACTTCTGTACAAGAACCAACAAGTCACGGTGAAGTTAAAAAGAGCAGGACAAATATTTGCTTTAAATGTTAGAAAAATGGATTATTATATATAAAATATAAAAGTTTATTCTGATATATATAAATATCATAAATGCACCCTTACGGGCAAATGACATAAACTTTCTTTCTTTCCTTCTTTCTTTCCTTCTTTCTTTCTTTCAGATTTTTACCTGTTCATTTGACATAGAGAGAGAGCGCACAAGCACAGGGAGCAGCAGAATGAGAGGGAGAAGCAGGCTTCTGACATGGGACTCAATCCCAGGACCGTGGGATCGTGACGTGAACCAAAGGCAGATGTTTAGCCATCTGAGCCCTCCAGGCGCCCCGTGCTCATACCTTTCTGACAGTGGATATAAAACAAGAACTTGATACTATGTACTAAGAACCATGAAACGGTCCACACCTTTTGACCCAGTAATTTCATTCATTGTAATCTAGGTGGAGGAGCTAATTCACGCAGAGGGCAATCCCTAGGTATAAGGGTCTTCACCGTAGCATTCTCTATAATAGCAGAAATTCAACCACCTAAATGCCCAACAGAAGGGAAAGTAAAAACAGTGAGGTAAGTTGTAGTACATTAATGGGATGGAATATTCTACAGTTAACAGAAAAAAATAACTATGAAGAATATCAGATAGGTTAAGGAGTTGTTCAAAATAGAATTCTGAAAAACAAAATATTCAATTACGTAGATGCGTTGCTTATAGCTTTGTAAAATATGCCAGTATGTAGACAAAGACACTGAGAGAGCAGAGAAAAAGAGATTGTGTTTGCTGCTGCTCCTTCTCATTGAATCACGAAGCTGGTAAATTTTCTTTTGGCATCGACACACTCCTCTACCTGCATTGTTTGCTCTTTTTTTCATCGTTCTGTCTCACCCATTTATTGAATGAATATACTTCTGCAAGGGCACCCATGTCACCTAGAAAGAAAATCAGCAGATACATTTATTCATTAATTATGGAGCCTTTGTTTCGTATTCAGCACTGGGATACAATAATGATCAAGATCTGCTCCCCTCTGCTCATTGAGCTCAGTGTACGCAAACACGGATAAAGAGATATTTGCAAGATAGTATAGAATTTCATAAACTGAAGGAAAGACAAAAGGGAAGCTAACTGGGAACCAGAATTCTTAGGTGTCAAATATTTTATCTCTTCAATGGGATTTTTCATTTAAAAGGGGCTCAAGGGATTTGCACTTTTAATTACTTCACTTTTCTCTACATCACACATTTCCCTCGTTCTGGCTTCTCCCCGAGAGACATAAAAATGCTCCTCTCTCCTCCAAGGCAAAAATCGAATTTTTACTTCCACGCTCCCTCTCATTTTTCCTATTACTCTCCTTCCTTGTCGTCACAATTCCATACTAGTTGTTTCTAATTTCATGTACTCATTCATCCAGTAACAATTATTGACCATGAACTAGAGATGTACCAGCTCTGGACTAGGTGGTCTCTGGGGCAGAGGCAAGAGCATACAAGATTAATGACCACTGGCTCCCTAGAGGACAAATGAGACAGGATTTGACCCCATCTAGGGAGATGCAGCCTGACTAGGGACCTCACAACATCTGACCAGGCTGCATTGTAGGCCCTTGGGCAAGAATTTAGACAACCTCCTCTCAAGTCCCAAACCTTGAGACACATCTCTCCTATTTCTTGTCCTTCCTCCCCTAGACTTACATCTTCAGAACTCTGATCTTCATGGCAATAATAGGAAGTAAGTAGAATAGATGACAATACCTATTTTACAGGTGAGCAAAATGACACTTGACCAAGGCCACATGACTATAAGTCGAAGAAGGATGGTACATGAGAAAAGTTAATTGGCCCCGGAAACACATGAGATAAAAGTGATGGTCCTCTATTTGTAACCAATCCAGGTAGGCCTGTTGCTTCACCTGAGAAACTGTACTCTGTAGGGGTCTTTCCAGCTCTCCACTCTGAAGTGACAAATTCTCTCCATTCCCTTTTGGCCTCCTTATGGAGGAGGAGGAAGCTTCCTAACCCTGAAGCCCAAGCCACAAGCCAACCAATTTAATCCGAGTCTGGAGGAACCTGAGTATCAGGATTTTGTAAAGGTCTAGGAGATTCCAATGAGCATTCAAGGTTGAGAGTTAGTGTATTAAAAACTCCTGAGGGGCAGGCATGAGGGCCACCCAGATCTCTGTTGCCCTGCCCCTCCCTCCTAATCTTTCATCACCTGCTCCCCAGGTGACTCCTCCCTGTCCTTGGTGGATGCAGAAGAGGCAGTCAAGCCACACCCCTTAACCGCTTTCCACAATATTTACTGTCCCCTCCTGTTGGCAGCCCTAATGGATCCTGCAGATTAAATAATCCCTGTGATTTTGAGTTGCCCCCCAAGGGTTGGTCTGTCAGACCACAGTAGAAGCCACCCTTGCTTGAATTGTTTGTTGTAAATAGCCTCTCTTCCTTCCAGAGTCAGGCTGTAATGGATGCAGGAGCAGAAATGAGCTGCCCATATGGACCAGTGGTTGCAGCAGCCACAGCAGCCATTGGCTCCAGTGAGAGACACAAGGCTCCAGGTCTTTCTTGTAAACTAGCCACTCCTGATCAGGGAGGCACAGCCAGGAACCCTGCAGAAAATGTTCCAGGCTTGGGGTGGGGAGGGGGGTGGATTTTCAATTAGCAAAGGCCCCAAGGCAGGTGATGGGGGGAGTTCCCTTTTCCCTGCTTTCTTACAACCTTCTTCCTCCTCCCCTCTCCTCACTCCCTCTCCCAGATACTCAGCCCTGCTCTGTCCTAGTCTCCCAAAGGATTCCGTATCATCTTTTTTTTTTTTTTAAAGATTTTATTTATTTATGTGACAGAGAGACAGCCAGCAAGAGAGAGCTAACACAGCAGGGGAGTGGGAGAGGAAGAAGCAGGCTCCCAGCGGAGGAGCCCGATGTGGGACTTGATCCCAGAACGCCAGGATCACGTCCTGAGCCGAAGGCAGACGCTTAACGACTGCGCTACCCAGGCGCCCCGGATTCCGTATCATCTTATTCCTATTCAGTTTGAGAAGTTCTTACTCTTTCAAACTCTTGCTCTGAGATCGGGTATCCTCCGCCAGTGTATGGGAGGATCCAAGATGCAGATGCCTGATATCAGCTCTCACTGGTGCCTTCCTGGGATGCAGGACACTTGCATGAAGAGAAGAATCATCCACCAGGGAATGTTTTCATGTTACTAAACTTTTCCATCTAGAGGGATGTGCACAGGGTTATATCTTGTTTATTTCTCCATCCTTAATCCACTTATTCAATGCAGATTTATTTTTACCATAAACACGGGGAATTCCATCTTTCTTTCACAAGTTGTGTCCAGCCCAGCAGCAGAGATAAATAATGTTCATGTGGCCACTCACTGTATCTGTAGCGGGCTGCCACAGCACTATCACTCGTGCCTTGCCCTGTGTGTTCAAGATCATGGTCATGAAGCCGTACCAGCTGGAGTATACAAGGAAGAACTCTGGGAGGAAAGAGAATTGGACTGTAGCCACTCCCCTGATGGAACCCCAAAACCCAGGATGGACTGGGCTGTCCTGGCCAAGGCCAAAGGACAGGAAAAAGCCAGGGCAATGAGAATGGTGTGAGAGCCCCCTGGGGTGGACTGGATCCCATGGACTAGGTCAGCTGGAAGAAATGTTGTTTCTGGACATGGTGTGCTGCTGGAAACAAGAAAATCCCTAATTAGTGGCCTGTGTGCACACTGGGAGAAATGAAGAGTGTGTGTGAGTATAACTCAGAGGTGTTATAGCAGCACCTTAAGACTGAATTTCAGAGCAGAAAAGCTCCCCTGAAATTGGGAACAAGGCATCACTGGCTCCACATTTCCTGGAACTGTGATTTACAACCAAGGCAGGCCCACTCTGTTTTTATTCCTGTACCATTTTACATACGGACCCTTTTCCCAAGATGTTCCTCATCTTCTCTCTTAGATTTTAAGGCTCAGATTGGATGGCTTTCCACTCCTCCCTCCAAAGGAAATAATCCCTCTCTCTTCTGTGTTTTATTTTAAAAAATTTTTTTATTTGCTTAATTGAGAGAGAGACCGAGAGAGAGCAGGAGCAGGGGGAGGGGCAAAGGGAGAGGGAGAAGGAGAAGCAGACTCCCCGGTTGAGCAGGGAGCCTGATACAGGGCTCTGTCCAGGGACCCTGGCATCATGACCTGAGCCAAAATCAAGAGTTGGCCGCTTAACCAACTGAGCCATCCAGGCTTCCTCTTCTGTGTTCTAAAGCACTTGTTCATATCTCAAATGAAACGCTGTCAACACTTTTATCAGCTTAAATCTGTACTATGTGTTATTTCCACACTGGACTATGTGTGACCCTGATGGCAGTATTGTCAATTGCACCTACCTTAGTGCCTAGCATATAATAAATATTCAGTAAGCACTGAATGAAATAGAATTATGTACCCAAGTCAAATCAGTATGTTGTGTATCTGAAACTAATACAACATTGTATGTTAATTATACTTCAATAAAAAAACAAAGAAAAGAATTATGTAGCCTGATATTTTGTTAGAGAATGTTATATATTAAATAGAAAAAATATGTTTTCCTACATAGGGTAGTTACCAAGAGAAGGGGAAATAGATCGCAGGGAGTCACCCTCTTGTCTATTCACTATAGGGCCTATTGTCTTCAAAAGGCAAGTGGGATTTACTACCTTTAAACGAGGAGTGCTCCACAATACCATCCCAGAGAGCAGTGCACCAGTTTTTGCCAGGAGTCCCCATCAGGCAGGCTGGTTAAAAAGCACAGCAGGGCTGAGAGATAATTTCTCTTTATCTACCATTCGGGCTTGGAAACAACTAAGGGCCTCCTTCCTTCCAGATCCTCCTGCAAACATGCTAACAAATTCGTAGTGTTTGGTATCCATTTTTTGGACTTGGTTATCACCTTTGTCATATTCTTTTCTTAGTGTATTCATTAACGATCTCAGTCTTCTTCCAGATCAGTTCTCTTCAGAGTCCACACCTTGGTCTCTACAGATGCTGAATCCCAAACATGAAACGTGGGATTACTCATTTTATCTGAAAGTACTGGGAGAAGCTCATTCTAATCCCCTACGCAGTAAGCACCTTCCTTGTCTATCCTTTCTCTTGATGGAAAACATTAGATGAGTTTAAGGATGTGAAATCATTTCATAAAATCCAAAATACTATGCAGAAGAGATTAGCATTATATATGCAGGGCTAGAAGGCCAAGATTTCATGAACCCCAAATCAGGCAAGCCTCCTTGCCTCCCCCCACTAGTCTCCCCCTAAATGGACATTGCTGTCAAGTCTGGATTTTTTTTAAACTTTTTATCTTGAAGTAAATTTAGTTTTACAAAAGGGTTGCAAAGATAGTACAGAGAGTTCCTGTCTACCCTATCCCAGCTATCCTGGTGTTAACATGTTTCACAAACACTGTCTGTATATTAAAATAATATATAATTAATATACATATATTTAATATAATATATTAAAATAACATTGGTATAGTAAAATTAACTAAAATATAGAATTTATCCAAATTTTACCAGTTTCCCCACTAATACCCTTTTTTTTTGTTCCAGGATACCAAGTTGTATTTATTTATTTACTTATTAAAAAATTTGAGATATAAATGACACATAATGTAGTATAAGGTTAAGGTGATTCCACAACCCTGAGATCATGACCTGTGCTGAAATCAAGTCTCAACCAGCTGTGCCACCCAGGTGCCCCCCTTGACTTTAATTCTGTGTTCTCCTTAAGGCCCTTGTAAGCAGCATATAGTTGCTATTATTTATTTTTTAAAAATATTTTATTTATTTATTTGACAGAGAGAGAGAGATAGTGAGAGAGAGAGCACAAGCAGGGGGAGCTGCAGGCAGAGGGAGAGGGAGAAGCTGACTCCCCAGTGAGCAAGGAGCCTGATGCCTGGCTCAATCCCAGAACCCTGGGATCATGACCTGAGCTGAAGGCAGATGCTTAACCACTGAGCCACCTACGCATCCTGTTGCTGTTATTTTTTAATCCATCATCTACTCTGTGCTTTTAGTTGCTGTATTCAATCCATATACAATTAGAGTAATTACTGATATTAAGGACTACTAATGCCATCTTATTAATTGGTTTCTGTTTTGTGTGTGGGTTTTTTTTTTTTTTTTTTGTATTTCCACTGTTTCTTTTTCTGTTTCTTTTTTTTTTTCTTTTTTTTATTTTTTTAAAGATTTTATTTATTTATTTGACAGAGACAGAGACAGCCAGCGAGAGAGGGAACACAAGCAGGGGGAGTGGGAGAGGAAGAAGCAGGCTCATAGCAGAGGAGCCTGATGTGGGGCTCGATTCCATAACGCCGGGATCACGCCCTGAGCCGAAGGCAGACGCTTAACCGCTGTGCCACCCAGGCGCCCCTCTTTTTCTGTTTCTGCCTACTTTTGTAAATTGGTTATTTTTCACATTGGTATGGTCTGTTTCCCCTTTTTTGTCTTGTGAATCTACTCTAGGTTTTTGCTTTGTTTACCATGGGGCTTACATAACACATCTTACAGATAACACAGTTCATTTTAGGCTGATGGCAACTTATCCTGGTCACCTATAAAGGCTCCAACATTTACTCCTCCCTTTTATATCATTGATGTCATCATTTACTTCTTTTTATATTGTCTATTCATTAATAATTTATAGTACTATAGTTATTTTTACAACTATTTTCCTTTAAACTTTACACTATAGTTGAGTGGTTAAAATAGTTATCAAAATCTGACTGTACATTTTTCACCTATACCAGTATGCTGTGTACTTTCATATGTTTTCATGTTGATTATTGTCTTTTCATTTCAGCTTTGAGAACTCCTTTCAGAACTCCTTGCAATGCAAGGAGTAGTGGTGATGAACTCCTTTAGCTTTTAGTCTGGGAAAGCCTTTATTTCTCCTTCATATCTGAAGAATAACTTTGTCAGATAACATATTCTTGGCTGGCAATTCTTCTCTTTCAACACTGTGAATATATCATTCTACTCTCTCTATCTATAGAGTTTCTGCTGAGAAATCCACTGATTGCCTAGTGGGGGTTCCTTTGTAAGTTACACTGGCTCCCCCGACCTCAGCTGCATTTAGGATTGTTGCTCTGTCTTTGATTTTTGATAATTTCATTATAATGTGTCTTGGGGAAAGTATTTTTTCATTAAGCTAATAGGGTGATTTATTAGCTTCCTGGACTTGTATGTACAAGTCTTTCCCCACATTTCAGAAATAATTTGCTATTATTTCTTTAAATAAATTCTCTTCCCCCATCTCCCTCTGGAACCCCAATTATTCTGATATTTGTATTTTGATAAATTCCCATAGTTCATGCAGGTTTTCTTTGCTTTTTAAAAATTGATGTTCTTTTTTTTTTTTTCCTGTGTTGTTTCAAAATTCCTATCTTTCAAGGCACATATTTGTTCTTTTATCTGGTCTGCCCTGATGCAGAGGCTCTCTCTTGCATTCTTCATCTCATTCATTGACTTCTTCAGCTCCAGAATTTCTGTTTGGTGCTTTTCTGTCATTTCAATCTTTTTGGGAAATGACTCATTTTGTTCATATATTTTATTCCAGATTTCATTGAATTGACTTTCTGAGTTTTCTTATAACTCATTGAATCTTCATAACTGCCACTGTAAGTTCCTTATTGGTTAGATCTCAGTATTCCGTGCTTTTCAGCTCAGTTGCTAGAGACTTGTCATTTTCTCTTTGTGATGCCATATTTCTTTGATTTTTTCATATTCCTTATTTGAAGTAGTGGAGAACTCCTTAACTCTGTGCTCATTGCCTTCAGAAGATGGGGTGCTATAGTCTATGGCATTGTTATTATTTGAGTTTTTCCTCTGTGTTTGTGAAGCTGAACCTGCTTCACTCTTTTTGCTCTGTCCTGTGGCAGGACTTTTAAGTTTTTATGTTTTCTCTGGTTCTTGAAATTCACCAGGCTGGTTACTGGAAACCTCTCCTATATTCCAGAAGGTGGTGCTATAGCTCAAGTTTGTGGTTTCTTTCTTGCCTGCCAACCACGGACTATTTTGTGAGGGTGCTGTCTGCAGAGAGCTCTAGCAAACACACCCGGAAGCAGGCACAGGGAGCCTGCCGCAGAGTGCCCAGACGTGTGGGTTTAGCAGTAGTGCGCTGGGAGCACCTGGCCACCGGGTAGGGAGATCTGGTACCCTGGTACTCCCAGAGGTTGGTGGATGGACTTCCCGCTGAGCACAGTTGCTTTAAGGTGGTTTGAACTTCTTATCTGCCTCTTTCCTAATATCCTCCCTCCCCCCAAGTCTTAGAGCTCCCATTTTAGTACTCCCAGTGCTGATGGAGACAAATGGGTTTCTCCAGTCACATTCTGCCAGGCTGGGGCAGCCAGGTGCTCACTCACCGCTTTCCTTTTCCCTGTGGGAGAGGTCATCACGCCAGATAAATCAGCCTTGTTCAGTGTTTCCTTGGGGAGGAGGACAAGCGACAGGAAATTGTCTCTTACTGCCTCCACTGCAACCAAATTCATATTTTGTCTTTTCTTCTCTTTCTCCAATGGCTTGCCTGAGTCTGGACTTGTACAAGTTGTCACTCATGTGTGAGTGCCTGCCTCCGTCAGCACGCGCCCGATGTTTGCCTGAGGGCGGCTACAGGGGTCTAGGCTCCGCCTGTACTGTGTCCTGTTGTGGAGGTTTGTCTGTCTCTTACCAGGGGCCCTTGGTGGGTGAGATTCCTCCCAGGTCCCTTGGAATAAAGTCCTAGGACCCCAAAAGACCAATCAAGGCAATTTTGTTCGTGTATCGATGACTACTTCAGTGACTAAAAAGGGGGGATAAAGAGGAAGAACGGCTTACGCCGCCATGTTGCTGACGTTAACTCTCTTGCTGCTTTTAGTTATCTACCCCCAGGGTCTCCTCCGTTCAACAGCTTCGCAGTTTTCCCAGCTTTTTCACGACTTTGACACTTTTGAATGCGCTGATCATATATTTCTTGAACTGCCCCCGATTTAAGTTATCTGATGTTTTCTCATGATTAGAGAGAGGTTATGGATCTTGGGAAGGAATATCCCAGAAGAGAGGTGCCTGTCTCATTGATCCTACCAGGCAGTTCATGATGTCGATCTGTTTCACATTCTCTCTCCCTTTCCCGTACTCTATTTCTCTCAAATAAATAAATAAAATCTTTAAAAAACCCAAACAAAACAACAGCTAAAAAAAAAAAAAAAAAAAAGACATATTTACAATGAGCCATAATATGATGTGGTATGAACCACGATAGTGACATGAGCCAAAACTCTCAGAGGGCAAGGACAGTATCCTTCACCTCTCTGCCCTTAATGTCAGGCAAAATATGTGGCATAGAGGACTTCAGCACAGACTTATCCACCAAATGAATGCATGCCCTGGGAGCTCAGAAGACAAGTAGAAGCCTTGGATGCACTGTCAATTAAATCTCTTAGGATTTACTATAAGCTCATTGAGGACAGTGGTTTACTTTCTCTGTATTTTTTTCAAATATTTTTAAAATTTATTTGAGAGAGAGAGAGCAAGCACGAGTCGGGGGGGGGGGCAGAGAGAGGGGGAGAAGCAGGTTCCCTGCTGAGCAGGGAGCCCAATGGTGAACTCGATCCCAGGACACCGAAATCATAATCAACCAGAGCTGAAGGCACTCAACTGAGCCACCCAGGCGCCCCACTTTCTCTGTATTTTGTTGATATATGTTTGGGATTATTGTTAGGATGTTTTATTTATCTTTCATGAAACTTTCTTTAAACTCATTGTTAATCACATTTTTAAACAAAAAACTTTCCTACCATGAAGCATACTATAACATGAAAAGGGTAAAACTCATGCTTATCTTGAGAACAGTAAATTCCTAATTATCTATTTCCATCTGAGTCACAGATAATATGGGACAAATTTAATTCTCTCCTGCTCCCTTTTCACACTACCTACCTGCACCCTGGCCACCTACCCTAACTCCTAGCTGATGTGCATTGAGGAAATCAGAGTAATTTTATTCTTAGCCTGAGCAATACACCGGTAGAATGGTGTGAGAATCCTGCAATGTCAGGTAGAGTAAATGACTGTGAGGTCATAACTAACACTGTTTCCTCTATTAATGTCTGTAGTTTACGCTAATGTATTTCATTTCTGAGGCCAATTGAAAGATGAGGTACGTAATCATGTTGGCTATGGGAACACTTAGCATTATTGTGGGAAATTAAAGCTGTTTTATTCTTGTATTTATGGTTCTTCAGATGCTTATGGTGGAGTCAAACTTGGTCAAATTGCTTGCTTTTTCTTAAAGAGTTTTATAACTCTGGCTACCTGTCCTCAAACCTCACTGGAGTCGGCGGCTTCGTGTGTGATAGCTGTCATGCACCAATATGATCACCCAAAGAGGACGAACACACTTCAAATACCTACAGTGCCCCTCGGGTAAGAAATACTGTTTTAAAGAAAACGTGGAAAGTAATTCTGATACTTCATAACTAATCTGTACTGTGTAGATGCCTTTGAAAGTATATTTTATGATAAAACCTAAACTCGAAGTAAGAAATACAGGGAATGTAGAAAAGGAAATACAAGTTCCTATTTCCCAATTCTTAGGTCAACAATTGTTGATTTTTGAATCATGGATATCCATATTTTATTGTTTTCTCTGAATCTGAAGATTTATTTATTTATTTTTATTGAACTGTAAGTGTGGAGGTGTAATGCTAACGGTAGTCCCTTGTGTCAAAAAGCTATTGTCGTTAAATGATCACTGGTATTTCTTTAATGAATGAGAAGCAATTTATTTTGTTTTGCCTTTTACCTTCCATTTGGCACAGCACTCAGTTATTATTAGTTATTCTTTTTATTATTTTTCCATATGAGATATTGTATCCTGATGAGTGACTCTAGAGTGGAAAGGTGAAGCAACTTTTCTAAAATCACATTAATGTTGCAGATGGGATTTGAATCTAGATTGTTGTTCTAAGCTTAGGTTCTTATTGCTAATTAAAATCTGTCTAAAGCTTTGGGTCAAGAATTAGATGTTGGGGCGCCTGGGTGGCGCAGTCGTTAAGCGTCCGCCTTCAGCTCAGGGCGTGATCCTAGAGTCCTGGGATCGAGCCCCACATCAGGCTCCTCTAGCGTGCTATGAGCCTGCTTCTTCCTCTCCCACTCCCCCAGCTTGTGTTCCCTCTCTTGCTGGCTGTCTTTCTCTGTCAAAAAAATAAATTAAATCTGTAAAAAAAAAAAGAATTAGATGTTAAGTTTATCAGTAGGAAAATCCTTGGTCATGGTTCAATCCAAGTGAGCTGTGACACGCTCCAAAAAACTGTATCCTTGGGTCTCTCATGCCAGGGATGTGGGCTACATACAGATTTGCATTTGAATATTACTATGTCTGTTGTTCCGTGTGAGAGAATACTTAAACTAATATAACAAAGCAAGATCTAAAGATATAATGTGGAGCGGACTAAAATATTATGTTGCTTCTTCTCCATTCTTCTACCAATTCAATTTCACAATTCTATAACACATTGATTAAATGTCATAATAAGATGAGGAGTTAGGAGATAAAAGGAAGTACAGAAATTTTGTTAATATAAAACAAATTACAGAATGCTTCCAGAATGAAGCTGATCTTGATCAGTGAGAGGAAGGAAAGGGAGGATCTTATTGTGAAGATTGACAGTCTAGAGTTAGTTCTCCAAACTTGCGGGGCATCAGAATCACCTGTGGCACATAGTAACTCTAGTGCTCAGACCTGACCCCTGCAGATTCAGATTCACTTGGCTTAGGGTGGGGCCTGGGGATGCTGCATGTCTTTATCAATACTTGGTTGATGCTGGTATAATAAGCCTTTGGACGTTTGTTTTTGTTTTTTTGTTTTTTTTTTGAAAACATAGGTTTAGGACCCAGTCCAAAGTTTTGTTTTTTTTTCCTTAAATTTCTTTTTTTAAAAAAAGATTTTGTTTATTTATTTGAGTGAGAGGGAGAGAGAAAGAGCACAAGCAGGGGGAGTGGCAGAGGGAGAGGGAGAAGCAGCGAACCAGAGGTGGGACTCGATCCCAGGACCCCAGGACCTCAGGATCATGACCTGAGCTGAAGGCCCACGCTTAACCAACTGAGCCACCCAGGCGCCCCTTTTCTTAAATTTCGATCTTCAGCATTTAAAAAAAAATTGATGTCATTCTCTCTTATCATCAGATTTTTTTCTGGCTTTCTTTTTTTGGAATATGTACAAGGTAATGTCTGTTCTTTAATAGAAGCCAAGATTCTGATCCATTTTTGCTGTTATCACATTAAGTTATTCTAATATCTCTTGTGCTAAATCAGATGAAAGTCTATTTTCTTGTTTCCTTGGAATTAAAAATGGAATAAGACTCTTAGAATATATGATTATGGGCTATCGATAAATTCGTATTTACATTTCCTTTAAATATCAAGGTTTATTGCCACAAACACCAGTAGTGTTTGACTGAACCTTCTTTTTTAGTACAGAAATGACTGCTTTCCAGAATCAGCTTTCTTTCGTTCAGTGTTTGCTATAGCTTTGAAAATTGGATAAATATACTCCAGTGAATTACCAAACGGACTTCTGCAAGTAGTAAACTATTACTATTTAGCGTTTGTCAGTATTTCCTAAAAGCATCTAGAAATCTCTTAGCCCCTTCCTTCTCCAATCCTGTAGTGCACTATTGGAGGTTTCCTTAAGCTGTTTTGATACTGATGTTTGAGATATATATAGCACACCCAGCATGGAGCCCAGTGCGGGCTCAAACTCATGACTCTGAGATCCAGACCTGAGCCAAGATCAAGAGTCTGACACTTAACTGACTGAGTCACTCTGGCACCCAAAAAGGGTTAAAAAAAAGATTTCATTTATTCATTTATTTGAGAGAGAGAGAGAGAGAGCGAGCAGGGGGAGGAGCAGAAGGAGGGGGACAAGCGGACTCTATGGTAAGCGTGGAGCTGGAGGCAGGGCTTGGATCTTGCATGAGATCATGACCTGATGATCGAGAGTGGGGGGAGGATATTGAGGGATTTATTGCAAGGAATTGCGGGGACTGCCTAGCCAAGTTCAAAATTCCTAGGGCAGGCAATTAGTTAAGAAAGGTTGGAATCTCTCAAGCAGAGATGACACAGCATTTCATAGGTGAAATTTCTTATTCTGCAGGGAAACTTTGTTTCTGTTCTTAAGGCCTTTCAACTACTTGGAATTGACCCACCCTGACTGCGGGGATAATCTACATAAAGTCAACTGACTATAGATGCTAACTGCATCAATAAACTACCTTCACAGTAACACCTCAATTAAAGTTTGATTAAATAACGCAGCACTACAACCTAGCAAGGTGCACATAAAACAGTATCACAGCAATGTTTGGAAAATGCTATGGCAGAAAAAGTATAAAATACCAAGGGCAGACATAACAGGAGCATTTATCTTAGACTAAGGGAGAATCACATGTTTTCCTGAAAGAGATGACAATTAAGAGAACTGAGAGATGAGTAGGAATTAGATAAAGAGGTAAATAGAGAATATTCTGGGATGTGGGAAATGTAAGCAAATACCCAGAGACCAGAGAGAGAGAACTAGAGATGTAATTTTCTCTTATCAGATTTTTTTCTTTCTTTTTTCAAAATACCTTTGAGGTGATGGTTATTCTTTAATGGGAGCCACAATTTGATTCTTTCTTTTCTTTTGTAATTATTATATTAACTTGTAATGTCCTTAGTGCTGAACCAGATGAAACTCCATTTTCATGTTTTAATTAGCATTCCCAATTACTGGTGAGATGAAGCACCTTTCATAGGTTTAGTTGACATTCAGGTTTCCTCCTCTATAGATCGCCTGTTTGTAACATTTGCACATTTTCTATTGGGTATATTTCTTTTCCTTATTCATTATGTGTGATTTGGATATGACTAGAAGCCTCTTGTCTTTACATGCACTGCAGATATAGTCTCTCAGAGAGCACCAGTCCCCACTAGAGGAGCTTTGTACACTACAGTTTGCAGGTGAGTGCACGGGGACCTCATTAAGTCAGAGAGTACTGGGGTGATCTCGATTGTGGACCCAAGTCTCACTTATAGGACGAGACCTCATATTAAGCAGGAACAATAGGGGCAAAGCAAAGAAGAGGGTAAAGGAAACAGCACATTTCAGAGTATTTTTAAACAATTCAAATAAATGACAGAAGAGGGCGCTCTAGAATCTCGAAGCTAGGAAAACTACGCCGGCTTCCTTCTAGTACAAAAAATTCATCTCGCTGAAATATAAGCAATAAGAAAGAAAAGCAGTCAAACACATTAAAAATTATTATTAGTGGGAACCAGGACAAATTAAAAAAAGGTGCCTGACCGGCTCAGTCGGTGGAGCATGCGACTCTTGATCTCAGGGTTGTGAGTTCAAGCCCCACACTGGGGGTAGAGATGAGTTAAAAATAAAATCTTAAAAAGATCATTATCAGAAAAAAAGGAAAACTAGAAGAACAACATTCTTTCAAGCGATGTAAACACACCAGAAAGACATGATAAAATAAAGGAAAACTATATTCTAATATTTTAAATAAACAAGCTAAAAGAAGTTAAGAAGATAATAGAAGGTATAAAAGAACAACTTAAATTGGAATCAAAATAACTCAGAAAGAATATTATCAGAGAAAAGAAAACATGAAGATTTGAAAATGAAGCTTAGAAAACCAAGGAAAGTGTTAGAAATAAAACAATATTGTAGAAATGGAAACTAAACTTGAAGCAATATAATAATTAATAAATACCATGGGCGGTACGTAAAGGGAAACAGAAAATGGGAAGGAGGAAAATTTTAAATTAAAAATATGAAAGAAATGAAAAAAGGACTTAAGAGAAAGTGACACAGAACCTCACCAAAGTGTTTGTGTGCGTGTGCATTTGTTTGTAAATTCCTGAGAAAGAAAGCCAAAGCTACTGAACAGAAGAGAGCAAATACTAAAACTACTGACTGAAGAAAACCATTGTGAAATAAAAGGCAACTTGAAGTCATATATTGAAAGAATATGCTGTATAGCCTGGAAGATCAACCCAGAGATGATATTCTAGGAAAATAATTAGAACTAAAGAAAAAGAAAAATGAATTAAAAATAAATATTCAATAACAAAAAGTTTAAGAGTCTCTTTCAGTCTCCATGCTCCAGGATTCATTCTGAGGGGTGGCATTGGCTGAGTGTCTTATGGGCTCTTGCCAGTTTTCTTTTTCTTTTTTAAAGATTTTATTTATTTATTTGACAGAGAGAGCGAGAGAGCAGAAGCTGGGGGAACAGCAGAGGGAGAGGGAGAAGCGGGCTCCCCACCAAGCAGAGAGCCCAGCGTGGGACTCAATTCCAGGATCCGGGGATCATGACCTGAGCTGAAGGCAGACGCTTAACCATCTGAGCCACCCAGGCACCCCAGGCTCTTGCCAGTTCTTAGGCAGTTGTGGCCTGAGCCTGGCCCTGGGTACTCAACCCACGATATTCTTCCAGCACAGAGTTGTGCAGCCAGCACAAATTTGTGCCCTTTGTACATTCCATTATGTGCACTCATGCTTGATCAGAATGAAGGAGAGTGAGGGTCTGAGATGAGGCAACCTAATGCCTAATCTCAAAGATAAAATTACACATGAGAATATATTGCATTCCTAGGCAGTAAAAAATGAAAGGTTAAACCAAGGGCTTTGCCTGCTATTGGATAATCATAACCATAAGGTACCAGTAGCGCAAATGTAAAGGTGGTAAAAATCGTTCATGTGTTAAGATCTGAAGAGCCCTCCCAATGCTAAGAGGAAAAAGAATTTCTCTCACTGATAGATGAAGTTCCATTATTAGAAATTCATTCCTTTGGATTAAGCCTTATCCTTGGCACACTGGAAATATTCAAAGCACTTGGCTTTATGATAGAAATGGTAACAGCACACTCAGGGTCCTTTTAACCTTCCTAGCTATTTGGAAAACTAAGGCATAACTGTTCCCACACTTCCTTAAAGCTGCTGTCTGAGAGCAAATTTTGTCCAATTAAATGTCTTTTGTGGAATTGGAAGGCAGAACTACAAACATTATTTTTTTAATGCTTTAGTTCCCTGTGTGAAATTCCATTCTACTTAAAATATCTACAAGTAGCTTTTATTTCTAAACTGACCAGGACCCTCACAGATGTGAATAAGCATGTCTACTGGGGAGAATGGATGAAGCAATGTGAGGGAATAAGATTTCTCATGAAAGCATAAGCTCTAAAACATGGGGAGAATACACAGCTCATGAGAAAACTAGTCTCATTTCATATGTGACTGAAAGATGGCTTCTTTAAAAACTGGTTCTTCTGGAAGAACTTACCAGGAAATTAGGCTGGTCTTCTCCACAAAAATAAAATAATAATCCTCGATGTCTCCCAACTAAACTCCAAGTAAATCTCATTGTCATTACACAATGTCCTTCATCTGTCCTTGGTTCTTTTCTATCCACCTCCTTCCCCATTTTAAGAAGTTAAAAATGTAAAATAGCCTCACAGCTATTTTAGTTAAATGTTACTATTTTCTAAACATATAAAGAAGCTACATCAGAACTACTTTCCTAATATGATCTATACTTGATCTAATGACTACATATGTTCTACCTTTATCCCCCACCTAGTAGGACTGCCGAGAATAAAAACAAATGGGAAGAGAGCCAGTCTAAACATTCTGTGGTCAACATACATGACAGAAGTAGGAATAAATTTTCTCAACAACCTCCTCCTATTCTGCCTCATTCACTTCAGGAACCTGGTATCCCTCTTCCTACAAAGAAAACAGAAAGCATTTCATGGCAGTATTTTGGCCAGTGAAAACTGAAGTTCTGAGGCAAAAGGAACAAGTTATTACCAGGTTTGCCACAGGCAAAGCAGTGAAAAGGAGAAGCCCCTCTAGCCCATGGTCTCTGGGTCTCTGCTGGGCCCTTGGGTTCCTTGGGGAGCCTATTCTTCTCATTCCCATTGTAACTGGAAGTTCCCGTGGGTGACGCTTATTGGTACTGAAGAGAAGTTGGGCACTGATTGCTTACTTGTGTTTGACGACTGCTTCATGGGGCGCTGAGGACAACTGGCCCAGGGCTGAGGGGCTTCCAAAGGGCCTTTATGGTCTTCTGGGTCTTCGATGCTGAAGACTGACTCTGGGTTATAGAAGAAGGTACAAGATCTAACATCTGCAAGTTGGTCGATTTCACACCAGCTGTAAGGATATTTGCCTGGAAATAGAAACACAATTTCTACTTGTGTCCTGGGAGCCCAATTATCCAGAGACACACCCCTCATAAGATGGGAGCCTGGATTGCTGGGCTCGTCCCACAGTGGACTTGGGTCTTCACCATGGCTGTGCCTCGTCAAAGAAAATGCAAGAACACCCACTCATCAGGTGTCACCTTGCCTGCAGACCTCCCTTAAATCAGACAAAGCTGAGGAGAAGAGACCAAGAAACTCGCCTCTGGATAAGTGACATAGGTGTCACGACAATTCATTGCTGCCACCGTGACCACGACTGAGTTCTCACTCAATGTCCATAGGCTCTGCACTCACACACAGCTCTCACCTGCTTGGCTGCTTTCCGTTGTTGCCCTGAGCATGAGCTAGTTGAAGCTGTTGTTGCAGAAGAACCGTGAAGATCCTGCCCATTATTTGTAAATGCTCACTCGGTATCTGTTTCCCCTGTGTTTACACATAATTCTGGCAAGCCCTGTTTCTGTTCTCATCAGTACAGATTGTGTAGATGTCCAAAAACCCTTTTTATAGCTACTGACCAGTATTTACAGGTTTGCATTTAATGCAACCTTTGTTCCTGTAGTTTGCAAAGCATTTTATCTAGTTTTCCATACAAGTTGATATAATTTGGCACTTGAAGGGGTGAGCTTTTGGTATCATCATAATAATAGCCATCACGTTTGAGTGCCTTCTCCATGCCAGGCAAGGTGCCAGGTGCTTAAGATAAATTGTCATTAATCCTGCTGGACAGTGAGCCTGCAACAAGGCCAAGCATGCATCTGAGAGGTTTGGGGAAAGCAGATTCCTTCTGCTCTGGCTTTGGCAATCGGTTTTATTTTTAGAATTAAAGACACATCGTTCTCCTCTTAAGGCGGAGGACTATGTACTGATTTAATCTAATTTATCATATTGAGCCTATGTAGTTAGGTGAGCAATAATAATTTTATTATTAAAAATAATATTATTATTATTATTATTATTATTATTATTATTATTATGAGGCACTACTCTTAAGTATCCGCTCTGTGCTAATCAGTGTATCTGGATTTTAACATCAAATATCTTTACTCCAGCCAGGTAGTTATTACTATCCGCATTTTATATGGTGAGAAACACTGGCTCCAGGGGAGTATCATCTGCTCAAGGACAATAGGTGAGTGATAGAGCCAAGACTCAACTCTACTTGCTTAAGAACCTAAAGCCAGACTCTTCCCAATCCCAGACCACTCCAGCTAGAGAGAAAATCCCGTTAACTGCAACTTACGGTAACCACTGCCCTAAGAGTCACCTCTGCAAGGAGCTTCCTAGTATAGTGGGAAGGTTCTGATTTCTATCCCTCTTCTCATGGAACAGTGTTCTCAGCTAGGGAGAGGAGAGGCATTCTGCAGCCTCTAAGTCTGAGTCAAGAGAGAATTTTAATCATCTAAGGGGCATCCCGCCAGAGTAATTCCTAGAATTTACCAGCTGAGTCCACCTCTCAGAATGACCTGGCCCTCTTCCACCACACTCAGTTCTTTTCCTGGCAGCCTAAGATTCTGTAAACACGGTCTCTGGACCTTGGAAGTGTTGCAGGATTTTCTCTCCATCGGTGCCTGCTGCAGGTTCTTCTTGGTCACACCACTTCGAAGAATGAAGAGGTAGACCAAACGGAGTGGTGGGCAGCAAAGCAAAGTTTATTGAGGGATAGCAAAGTGATAGTACAAAGCTCCCGAGGAGGGAGGGGACCCAGAGGGGTTGACACCGGAGTTTCTAAGTCTAGGGGTTTTTATGGGCTTGGTGGCGGGCTGTTTCAATCTAATTAACGCTCCCTGCGCCCTGTCATCCAACCAGATTTTTGTCACCTATCTATGATATGGGAAAGGGTGGAGGGCTCCTTCCAGGGCGGTGTAAAATCCTTTTAAGGGTGGTTTCCTCTTAGGGTGGGGGCCCCTTGTCCCTGCCTGCCTGCCTTCCAATTATCCTTCATCAGAAGGAACCTCTCCTGGTGCCTGCAGCAAAGAAGGTGCCTGGGTGTTGGGAGAGTAGCCCGAGGGCTAGTTGACTCCACTCTGTAGGAAAGTCAGCTGGCTCTAAGTCCAGGAAGACCCCAGGAACGTGAAATCCCATTCCTTCCTTCTGCCATAAATGTCTTTCTCATTCCTTGTCTCTTCTAAAATCCACTCATGTCATCCCTTTGGTTCTAGGCTCCTCTGGCTATCGGAAGAATAGAGGTGCCTACAGCTGGGTATCTCCCTTTCGCCTGGTCAGTTAGGCCATGATAATATTACAGCATTTAGGCTCTGGTTAACTGGTTTCTCCTGAGGACAGGCCTTCTAGAGAAGAAGCTCTGGAATATTACAAAATGGTTCCTTTCCTCTCCCTCTCTGGGAACCCTATGAGGTTTTTCTCTGTTATTTACTCCAGGAAGTGTATAGCTCCAGGGGGCAAATCCCACCCGTGGAGTTTTCTCTCATATATACTGTGAGAACCTGGTCAGGTTCCTAGTGTAAAATGCACACATCACGTCTGTGGGGAGTCCCCGATGAGTGAGTGTCCCAGGAGCTTTTCTTTTTAAGATTTTATTTATTTTAGAGAGGGGGAACGGGGAGTGGGGAGGGGCAGAGGGGAGGAGAAAGAATCTGAAGCAGACTCAATGCTGAGAGAGGAGCCCAAGGAGCAGGGGGACTCGATCGCAGGACCCGGAGATCATGACCTGAGCTGAAACCAAGAGTCAGACGCTTCGCTTCACCAACTGAGCCACATAGGCGTCCCGCCCCTGGAGCTTTTAACTCTCAAAGTTGTCCACACTGAGCCTCCAGCAGCTCACCAGTTAACACTCAGGTCATCCTACCCCAGTACTGGCTCCAAGCACTGAGGTCTGCCCTTGTTGAGCGTTACTTCTGCTAAGACATCACTCCCTGTATTCATCTGTCTCTCCAATCTTGGGGGCAAAGGTTTGCCCTGTGCTCACCTGTCTTAAAGATCCTAGAAGAGTTGTTCTTTTTCCCCAGTTTCTTCAGCTTTTCATTGTTAGGACAGAGTGGCAACGTCCATGTTCCCTACATGTGGAATACAGTGCAATCAATTCTCAGTCGAGAGTCTCCAGGTAGTTTGACCGCTCGGAATCCTCCCCCCCACCCCAGGCTGCGGAGAATCAATCAGTGCTGTTGTTGCTACTCTGCTGCAGTTGTTATTGTTGGGATTTGGGTGTTGCTGCCGAGTGTCGTTCATACACAAATTGCGTAGAATTGAAGGAGCCGCCCGTTAGGTGTAATCCTCCTAAATGCATAAAAACTCACATAAGAATTTTCAACCAGGTACAAGACTATGGCACACTCTGAGAAACATCTTTTTAAAAAACTTTAAATGAAAAAGTGCAGGAATCTAACTTAAAATAATGGAAATACATGTTACAGGTAGTTTATCAGCTTGCCAAGAAATTGTGTTTCCAGACAACACTGTTTCCAACTTAGCTGATTTCTAGGTATAATACTATGAAATAAGATCATAAAATCAAGAGCCAAATAGTCAAATGACTTATTTTATTTTATTTATTTTGCATTTTATTTTATTTTACTTTTATTTTATTTTATTATTTTTTAGAGACACAGTGTGTGAGCAGGGAGGAGCAGAGGGAGAAGGAGAGTATCTTAAGCAGACTCCACACTTGGTGTGGAGCCCAACATGGGGCTTCATCTCAGGACCCTGAGATTGTAACCTGAGCCAAAGTCAAGAGTCAGACGCTTAACTGACTGAGCCAACCAGGGACCCTTTTTTTATTTTATTAAAAATTTTTTTTATTATTTTAAAAATTCTGGTATAATTATAATACAATTTACATATTACATATTAGTATCAGGGGTATGGTGATTCAACAATTCTATTCATTACTCATCACAAGAACCTATTCACCCATCTCTCCTCTTTGTTTGTTCTCCTTATTTTAGGGTCCATTTTTTTCTTTCTTTTTTTCTTTGTTTTCTTTGATTCTTAAACTACACATATGCGTGAAATCCTATGGCATTTGTCTTTCTCTGAATCCTTTCACTTAGCATTATGCCCTCTAGATCCATCCATGTTGCTCTAAGTGGCAAGGTTTCATTCTTTTTTATGGCTGAGTCATATTCCACTGTATATATACCACATCTTTTTTATCCATTCATCTATCCATGGATGCTTGAGTTGCCTCCGTATTTGACTATTATAAATAATGCTGCAATAAACATAGGGGTGCATTTGCCTTTTCAAATTAGTGTCTTCGTATCCTTTGGGTAAATACCAAGTAGTGGAATTACTGGATCGTATGGCAATTGTATCTCTAATGCTTTGAAGAACCTCCATACTGATTTCCACACTGGGTGTACCAATTTGCATTCCCACCAACACTGCATGAGGGTTCCCTTTTCTCCAAAAGCTTGCAAACATTTGTTGTTTTCTGTGTTTTTGATTTGAGCCATTCTGACAGGTGTGAGGTGATATCTCGATGTGGTTTTGACTCATTTTCTCTGGTGATTAATGTTGTTGGATGTCTTTTCACCTTTCTGTAGGCCATGTGTATGTCTTCTTTGGAGAAATGTCTTTTCATGTCTTCTGCCCATTTTTAAATTGGAATCTTTGCTTTTTGGTGTTGAGTTGTACAAGTTCTTTATATATTTCCCAAACTAACCCTTTATTGGATATATCATTTGCAAATCTCTTCTCTCATTCAGTAAGTTGTCTTTTAGTTTAACAGATGGTTTCCTTCACTGTGCAGAAGATTTTTCTTTTGATATAGTCCTAATAATTTATTTTTGCTTTTGTTTCCCTTGCCTGAGTACTCATATCTAGAAAAATGTTTCTATGGCCAATGCCAGAGAAATTACTGCTTGTGCTGTCTTCTAGGATTTTTATGATTTCAGATCTCACATTTTAATCCATTTTGAATTCATTTTTGTGTATGTCATAAGAAATGCAACAGTGTCATTCTTTTGCATGCAGCTGTCCAGTTTTCCCAACACCATGTGTTGAAGAGACAATCTTTTCCCTATTGCATATTCTTGCTTCCTTTGTCGGAGATTAATCAATCATATAATCGTGGGTTTCTTTCTGGGCACTCTATTCTGTTCCCCTGATCTAAGTGTAGAGAGCCTGGCCTTTAAAGTAAAGCTGGAATTTGCTGGAAGTCACTCTAGCACCCTCTGGGTGCACACCCTGATTCCTGTCATACACCGCCAGCCCGTCTTTTGTAGCCACCAAAGATCTCAGAGTGAGAAATGAATGTTGGCTTTGAAGGCTTAAGGCACACATGGCAGCCAGAGGGAAAGTCCTGAGCCTACAAAGGAAGGAAGCCACAAAACTGGCTACTAGAGCAGTCATCTCTTACCCATTCTGTAGTCATCACTGCACTGGTGAAACTTATGGTTCGTTCTCTCATCAGAAAATTGCAGTCCAAGGATACGTACATTTACAAATGATTTCAGAGAGTTCTTAAGTTTGAACCTCGAGTCTTGGAGTAGATATTATTTCTGTGAAAGGGTGTGGGACCTGAGAGCAGTCACCTACAAAAGCCTCAAGTGGCAGAGCCCAAGGTCCATGCCACTCAGTATCTGCTATGTTGCCTTCACCAGTGTTACCCTGCACCTTCGGGTGGAAAACCTATAGACAAAGCTCGGGGCCTAAACTGCTGAGCCCCGAAGTCCCAGACTGGGTCTGAGCCCTGGCTGTCTGTGTGTAGCCTCTAGGATGCACTGGGCCTGGGATCCACCATTCTGAGCCCTGTCCTTGGCTCAGCTCACTTTCCTTTGCTCTGTGCCTAAATGCATTTGCATCTTACTAACCAGGTCTTCCATTGTTGCCCCCCCCCCCCCCCCCGGGATTGACAGCATACGGACGCTAGACAGAGGTCTCCAGTCGGTAGCTTCTATTTCCTGGCAGTGCCACGCCAAGAGTTTAAAAGGTCTCCAGTTGGTAGCTTCTATTTCCCGGCAGTGCCACGCCATGGGTTTAAACGCTGAATAAGGTCATCTTGGAAGCAGGGTGTCCCCAAGCAGAGGCCATCAACCGGGAAGGGGAAGAGATGTGGCACAAGGCAGGTGTGTCCTAAAGTGCTAAAGCTTTTGGGGACGGAGGGGAGGGGTGCACCGTGGTTCGTGTCACTGAGGGCACATTCAGGGCTAGTCTCTGCCTGGCTGGGGTCTCTGCCTGCCCCCACAGCCCCGTGATGCAGCCTCGCCAACCGCATTCACAGCCCGCCCTGTGGGTGGGGGTATTTGCGGCTGGGGGCTGCCAACGCACCAGCAAAGGCTGCACTTGCAGTCGCGCTGGGAGAGTGTATAGAGACTGAAGATCCTGTACTGTGCGCTCAGACTCGGAGATCCCGGCCACAGTGAGAAGCTTCTTTCTAGGCACTCTGTTGTGTTGAGGGCAGCAAGTCGGGACCTCGGACTTTCCAGGGGAGCTTGGAACTGAAAAGATCAGGTGGAGGGGTCCTAAAACCCTCCAGTTAGCTGGGTCCAGGAGAGGTGCCAGGTGCTGCATAATTTCGTTTAGGGTGCCACCTAAAATTGCCATTTATCGCTGGTATGATGAGAGCAGTTCATGATCATGCTGTGTGTGCGGGGATCCCATGACAAGCGCAGAGAAGCTTCAAGGATTGTGTATCTCTGAGCGATCGGCACACAGAAAGATCTAAACTTGGTTTCACTTGATAATCGTGCAAGAGCTCAGTAGAAAATGGTTTCGATTCGTTTTTTCCTTTATTTTATTCAAGAAGGTTGAGAGGATAGTCAGGGGGACTGAGAGGATCCCTGACTCGCTGAAATTCCCAGTTCTCCTCCCGCAGCAGGACCGGAAAAATGTAAGTGGGGACTCCAGCCCCACCCAGACAAGCTGGAGAGAGACAGGACCCAGGAATATCAACCGACGGTCCTTCGGGTTTATCCTCGTGGGCAGTGGCCAGAACACTTGGGGTGAAGCCCTCAGACTACCTCGAATAGGGCTAGGAGGGAGTTCCACGGTCCTTCTTGGGAGTGGTGAGGGTCTATGGTGAAGGCATCCACCACACTCATGAACATGGTCGTATCAGGGATCCGGGCAAGGCAGGTGGAGCAGTCGTTATACTTACACATGCCTTCCACCAAGGCGGTCATGACTGTAGGGGTCCCCTGAAAGCATGTTGAGAGTCAGAAGTGGCTCCTCAGAAGATCATCAGGAAGTTGTTGGCCATTGATCTGAATTTCTTTGAGAATGAACTTCTGTGGTTTATTTGCCTTGCCCTCTAGGCAGCCACGTTACAGGACTTTGTGAAAGATGATCTTGTAGGATCCCCTGGTGCTGGGCTTTCCTCTAGCCCTGAACCTGTGTACTCAGACAGGGACCCACAGCAGGGAGGAGACATTGCTGCCATTTTCCCCATTTGTGGTGGTCGCAGCTACAGGAAGAAGACCAGAGCGGGCAGGGGCGGGGCTGTTGGGGAGGTGCTGCTTGAGTCCCAATGGGACTGGAGTCCAACACGTGAGCCTCCTCACACCAAGTTATCAAATAAGCTTACAAAACAAATAGCAAAATAGTCAAGCGACTATTTTAAAATCAGTATTTTCCTTGGCGACTTCTATATTAGATTGTCTTCTGTGTAGCCTTAATTTAGAGAGGTTCCAGGGCAGGTGGACATAATCTAAGCAGCGCGCACCCGTGAAGGTCTAAACTTCCTTGTATATACTCGGTAAATCAGGTACGGACTCAGGGGAGAATAGTTTTGTATTTCACACTAGAAGGAAGAACGCGCCCCCTGCCAGTCCGCCATGAGGAGAACGACTTTTACACACCCAATCCCCAGTCTCGAACTCACTTCCTCTCGGCAGGGCAACACTAGGACTTAAGATTGAAGAAAACTGCACAGAGGCATCTTGGAAAGTAGGTGTTACAGTGGCCAGCAAATTAGAAGGGAAGGAGAAGTGGCACAAGGCAGGTGTGTGCTATGAAATGCAAAGTCTTGTGGGGACTGAGGAACGGGGCGCACCTTTGCCTGGATCCCATACGACGTACCCGGGCATTATTTCCGCTCTGTCAGGGAGAAGCACCTAACTGGGGTCTCTGCCTGCGCTGCACAGCCCCGTGATGTAGTCTCCCACCCACTGTGCCTGCAACACCATGCTTGCTGCGGGGACAACGGCTGCCGTGGGGACCACGCTTGCCGCCGCGGCCACACTTGCCGCTATGGCCGCACTTGCCGCCACGGCGACGCTTGCTGCCGGGGGAGAGTATGTAGAGGTTGAGGCTCACGTGCTTCGCTCAGACTCTGATCCTGGGAACAGCGAGAAAATTCTTTCTCAGCACCAAGAGTGCTGAGGGCAGCAAGTCAGGACCTACGACCTCCAGGAGAGCTGGGAGTGGAAAGATCAGATTGGAGGGGTCCTAAAACCCTCCCGCTGGTGTGTCCAGGAGAGAGTGGAGGTGCTACAGTGAGAAAGCACACTTACATTGAGAGTGAGTGCAGGTATGATTTCAGCAGATCATCATACCATGTGTGCATGTGATTCCGTGAGAGAGACTCAGAGAGAAGCTTGGGCTGCGATTCAGAGTGAACCCACGTACATGCCCGGTGTGTTGGACCCCGTGTGCCGGCCTGTGCTCCTGGGAGTGCGCACACGTTTGGAGACTGAAATGAATTTGTGTGAAAGCTTTGTGTGTGAGCCTTGTGTCCCCAGGGACTCTTCAGTGCCTTCAAGCGCACTGTGCTCTCTAGTGGAGGACTGAAGTGTGGGGGAAGTGGGCAAAGGGCTGGAATTACATGCCACTGGGAAAACTTGGCAAACAGCAGCCAGAAGCGAGGGGCAGTGGGGCAAATGGTTCCAGCAGACTGATGAGCCAGAGGTGCTGGCTGACAGGATAGGAAGAGGAAGGGCTAGAAGTCTTTTGGAGGCTTGGAAAGCCTCGGTGTCTAACACCTTCAGGCTCAGGCCCAGCAGGGCTTCCAGCTCCTCCCAACCCACCTGACAGACCACCCAGCACGAATCCGGGAAGCCACACAAGGTGGGAATCCGAAAACTGAGATCGCAATTTCACAGAATCGGTCTCTGGGCATGAGGGCTCTTCCAAATCCCTCCCTAGCTGGGTGACAGGCACATGGCTACTCACGACAACATTTTCTCAAGCTGGGAATATGGTCCCCATTTCAAAGATGAGTACATTGAGGTGCTGAGAAGTTAACTGCCCTTCACCTTACCACCTGGAATTGAGTTCTACTGATAACGTTCTTGCTATCACTCTCATCTCTTGCTTTTCCCATGAGCTTTGCCCCTCTGTGATTCCTGCTACCCGAACCAGACACCCTGCGTGGGTCCAGAATCAACGCTGCTGCACGTTGTTAATCGTCCACGCCTCACTTAGACGGGGCCTCTAGGGTCAAACTTGGAGAGCTAGGATGTCCTGCTTTGTGCATCTCGCCCCTTACGACAGCACCACTGGGGATGGAGAGGGGCACACGTTCCAAACCCAGCGGAACTAAACAGGTGAAATTTACCATGACGTCAAACTGCCCTCAACTTCCTGCTCATGTTAAGGGGATATTTCCTCGGTCCCCACTATCCCTCTCCCTCCCTCCACTCCCATCAGTGACCTCAATGCAAATACAAGTGGGATGGTCCCGCGGAATGTTCTAGGTTCTGGACGTAAATGGGTGACACGATCCACTGGGGTACGAGATCTGTCCCCTCATTGGTTGCTCAGAGCTCCTGGACCCCCCCCAGACCCAGAGCGGCGGGAATAAGAGCAGCTGCTGGTGCTGGGAGGCAGCAGAGCCACCGCTCCGCTCAAGTGTCTCTGCCACTTCCACAGCGCCATCGCCTGACACCAACGTTGCCGCAGCTGCCGCCGCCTGTGCTCCAAGCCACCTGCTGCCTGCTGCCAGGTGAGCCCCGAGATTCCAGCTTAGCGGTATGATTCTAACTCTCCTTCTTCTTCCCTCCCTCTTCTGCATTTGTCTTTCTTGTAGCTGCTCTTCCTGAGTGTCTGAGAGTCTCTTTGCACTTCTGTCTGGGTCTCTTCCTCACAAAATCTCTGTTACTCCCGGATTCATCCCAGGATCCTGCCTCAGGTAACTCTGGACGGTCTCTGTTCCGGGACTCCCTGCTTCACTCTGCACTGAGACAGGCTTTAGTCTCTCTCTTCTTGCTGCACTTGCACTCAGGACGCTGGAGCTCCACGGACACCGCGCACACAGTGGGACGCAAGGGTGCTCATGGATCCTGTTTGTGCCTAGTGTTCCCTGGGAAATCATTTCGGAACTTTGGCCAGCCTCAGTGGGTGGCAAATAGGCTCAGAGACCTAGAGGCAGGTAGCCTTGAACAGCAAGCCCCATGTGTGTGTTCTGGGAGCTTTTCCCCCTGCTTTAAGTCCTAGCCCCAATTTAAGACTCTGCTAAGCTTGGTTCTTGCAGGGAATTCTTTGTCAGAGTGCGGAGCAGGTGAGTAGTAGAATTTGTTTCTTCAGTTTCTCTAAGGTTCCGTCAGTAGAGATACTCCCTTTTTAGCTACCTCTCCATGCCCCGGCAGGTATGAGCAAAAGCCCTACGCAGAGAAGACAGTTCTGGGTTGTGGTATGAGAGTAGCTTCAGTGACAGGGTGTTCAGAGATTGTCTTCAATGGAGACCTGACCAGGAGAAGAATGTGAGAGTGTGTAGGATAGTGGGGAGGGGGCTATGGACCTCTTTGCCCAGTTGTCTTGCTAGGATAGCTTTGCTGTTACTCCTCCGTCTTTGTTAAACTATACATGCTACAGGCTCACTGGATCTTTCAGCAGTCCACTTCCCTGGTGAGTAAAGGGAATGACATGACCACCCTGAAGCCACCATGCCAGGGAGTTATAGGTAGAAGCAGGACTAGAGCCCAGGGTTTTGGACTCATAGAACTTCAAATTGGTGCAGAAGATGACATCTTTCTTCCCTTGCAGAGAAGCATCATGGGCTTCTGGAAGTTCTCTCCTTTCCTGGTTCTCAGCATCCTGGCTCTGTACCAGGTGGGCGTCCTCCAGGCAGCACCATTCAGGTAAGACAGCCATGTCAGGAGTGCACTCCCCTTTCACTGCTCCTGGGATCAGACAATCCCTTCCTCAGAATTGTAATATGCTGAAAGTTTACCAACTGGTGAAGGGGACAACAGGGGAGTGTATATTTTTCTGATATAAAAATGTGTAGGACGTAATTGAAAAATAGCAATGATATACAATATTCTTTATTATAAGTTTCATACAACTCATTGAGTCTCACAGAATGCTTTTGTTGTTTTTACCAGGAAGCCTGGCTGCTTATTCTGGGGAGAGGCAGGCAGGGACTCAGAGCTTGCCCTGGGCTTTCTTTCCCTCCACAGGTCTGCTTTGGAGAGTCGTCCAGACCCTGCTGCGCGCAACGAAGGGGAATTGCAACTCCTGCTGGCTGCAGTGATGAAGGACTATGTGCAGATGAAGGTCCATGAGCAGCTGCAGGAGCAGGAGACTGAGGGCTCCAGGTGAGGCTCCCCACCCGGCTAAGTTCAGGGCATCCCCTCCCTCCTGTCATGCCCAGGAAGGCATATCCCAAGAGGTAAGAGAGAACACAGCTGGACAGGAGGCCAGCAAACTGCCATTGTTCACCTCGGCCTGGGACCCAGCTATTCTCAGGCTCCACTGACAATAGAGGTCACACAGAGACTGGTTAGAGCACATGGAAAAAGATCTCTTTCTGAAAGCAGTTGGGGAAGGTATGAAATCCCCCACTCTGGAAACTGGGCTGGTAGTACTGAGGGGACTTCCTAGCATTGGAGGTAAGTGTGAACCTCTCACTGACAGGTCTTTTCTTCTTTCTCCATCTTGCTAATTAGAGTCACTGTCCAGAAGAGATCCTGCAGCTCTGCCACCTGCGTGGCCCACTGGCTGGGCGGCGTGCTGAGCAGGGCCGGAAGTGTGGCAAACACCAACCTGCTGCCTACTAGCATGGGCTTCAAAGTCTACAATCGCCGCCGCAGGGAGCTTAGGGCTTAAGCAGTGAAAGGACTCCAGGAAGAAGGTGACTGCCCTTCTAGTGTCAGATGGGAGGATGGAACACCGGGAATTACAGGGGTGCAGTCCACATTTTAACCCTCCGAGAGCCCACATAATAGAAAAAATCCACAGGGGAATGTGCCCACTCCAATGTCTGCAGAGAGAACAGGGAGTCCCAGTAGCTGAAATGCCTAGAATGTAGGTTCATTCCCCTGCATTTGACCAATATCTCCCTGTGACATTGAGATCATCTGCCAGAAAAGAGAGATCTGTTTATAATTGTGATTACTCCATCATTTGAGTTTGAAATGTAATGACATGATTTGGGTCTAAACACTCTAACGTCATGTACATCTGAATTCAGAGCCAACTCTTGGGATCATGAACTGAGTTTGCCTTCTATTAGCTGTATGACGCCGGGCAGACACGTTTTCCGGGCCAATGTCACCATCTATGAAACAAGGGCAACAATAGTATCTATTGCTAGTATTAATATAAGACTGAATGAGATAATAGATACCAATATTTTCACAATTAATAAATTACTAAATTCTGGCTGTTCTTTTCTTTTCTAGGTCATCATGAAGCGAACTCTACTTCTTTTAATTTATAATGAATACAACTCATAGGATAAGGAGCATGGAAGACACCTACATATGCATGCTTAATATTAAAAACACTCTTGTCTGAGATAAACTAAAGCTAAATAAAGATAGAATAAAATCATTGCAATTACCAAGTGTGCATCTTTTTGTATTTAACTGTTCAATCAATGTAACAGCATGTCTCACTGACTTCTCTGGTAGCAAACATGGGTCCAGTCAGCCAACCTACTGATGTTGGCAATCCTGTGAAACCTCAGGGGGACGGGGAGGAGCTGCCCGGTGGGTGTCTGGGGGCACATAATAAATACTGTGCCTGCACGGAACTCTTTGTTTGAAGAAATGTTGTCACTGCTGAACTTCATCAAGATAAGAAAGGGTTTTCGACACACTTAAGCGGAGTCCCTGCTGCTGTTTATGGTGTTTCTCCCTGGAAAGCCGAAAGACCTGTGAACGCTTTGTGAGCAGGCTGACCCATGAAGCAAATGCAACAGGCTTGGGACGGGATGGGTCCTCACTATCCCTTACCGGAATTAGAACTCTATACATCTCAGAGACAATTCCCCTTTATTTTCAGAGTTCCCTGGTCCCAGCACCAGAGGTTATCTGTGCACTCCCCTTGACTCAGGTTTGCCCTCACCCAGCCCTGCCTTTCCTCCCCATAAGGACCTCTCCTACTCCCCATAGTCCCCAAAGCCCTTTAGAAAAATGGCTCAGAATCTGAGATGCTGTCACAGACTGGCAGGCCTGGAAAGGTCAGCAGGTGCCAGCCGGTCCAACTTTTCTTATTCTCTGGGGTGCTGAGAAGAAAAGTATGTTGCTCAAAAGCCTGCAATATGTTTAACAGACACATTCATACCTTTAACAAGTACTCATTGAGTGGCTGCTATTTGCTGGACACTATCCCAGGCCCCAGGAATACGGCGATGAACAGAAGGGACAAAACCCCTGCATTCTAACTGGGGGAGATTGGGGTGAAATATGCCGTGGCATCAGAGATGCTCAGTATTGGAAGGAGTCTGGGATGTTTGAGTTTAACACCTTACCTGAAGCAGGAATTTCCCAGCGTCAGGGTCCCTGGCATCCGCTGGGACTGTCAGTGACATGCTGCTGACTGGCCCCAGGGTGACAGTGCAGACAGTTTCACTGGTGGATGGTCACGTAGGTGAGGTCGTTTAGTTGGAAAAGTCACCCCCTTCTATCCACTGACTCTAGTTATTTTCTCGGGAGCCCCTAGAATTATGACCCTCGTGCCCATTCAGTCTATACTCCACACTGTCACCCACTGTTGCTGGAAATCACCCAGATGGCTCCTCTATGCACAAAGTACTCCATTGACTCCCCATTCCATGGAGTAAACACCTGGGGCATTGCAGTGGCTCCCAAGGTCCTCACTGATCTTCCCTCCCCTCCCCTTCCCGCCAACCCATCACCTGCCTGGCCTCATCTTGTACTTCCCTCTCACACACTGGCCCTCTTGCTATGCTTCAACCTGCATTCCCAGGCACCAACCCCCTCAGGTGTTTGCACTTGCTGTACCTGTTGCAAAATGCCATCCACGCCATGACCCCATCTCCTACAGACCTTTACTCAAATGTCATCTATCCTGGCCATCCTCTCTGAAATTGTACCTCACCTTGCCAACACACCCTAACCGTCTTCTCTGCCTTATTTTTTTTTCTCTTTACCTCTTACTACCTTCTATTACAGTATATTATATATTTTTTATTTAATTAGTGTGATGTTTGTAAGCCATTCCACAAACAGTGTAAGTTCCACATGAACAGGGATATGGCTATTTTTTTAATTGTTTACTTCTCAATACACAGAGCAGTATGCCTGGCACAAGGTAGCACTCAAATATTTATATATTAATAGAATGAGAGAATGAATGGAGTTATGTCTCCTCTCTTTGTGTTGTCAATTCTCAGGTCCCCTCTCAGCCTGGTTTTCTTCAGGACAAACTGTGCAAGGGCCATCATTTTCAGCAATTCAGACACATGGACCATGAACCCTTCAAACGCCTGGGTGCTTCTGCAATGGCCACCAGCCACTCTGCCTCCTGCCTCAAGACCTCCACATGGCCTGTTTTTCTGGTTTGAGCACCCTTCTCTTCCTACAATTCTCCTCCTCCAGATTCATCTGACCAGCTTTTCTTCCTCCCATGCTGTAAACAAGGCAGACAGGCAGGCTGGTCTCAGGAGTGATACCTAAGACTAGGTAAGTAAGTTCAAATCAGAAGGGGGAAGAGCTGAGAAACCTATTTAGTCTGGGATCCAAAGCAACTTCACCAATACCTAAGCTAATACTGCATTGAATTCCCACCAGAACTCTGGATACCTTTCCATTGACCCAGAGCCCACAGAGTTAGAGTTTGACTAACGAACCTTCAAACCATGACATATGGTGCTCTGGTTCAGAACTCTAAGAAGTCTAAGAAGCTATGTAAGGAGTGGGTAAGGAATCAAAGCACAACATGGACAGACAGAAGACTTCTGCTGGGCTGCAGCATCAGTCCTTAGGGCTCAAAACCACATGGGCCATTGTAGCAGAAGAATGTGCTTTGGCATCATGGCAAACACTCAGAGCCTAAGAATATATGCTGTGGCTGATTGAATTACTGCTCCCAAATCTTCACTGTGCCATGGTCATATTATATATGCTGAGTCTTGCCACGGCCGCATGGTTGGTGAAATGGACATCCCTGCCCCTTGACGGTGGGCTTAGCTAAGTAGGCTTGGTTAGGCTGATGCAATGTTGGTAGATGTGGTAAAGTTGAGGCTTGAAATGTATTTGTGTGTTTGGGTTTTGTGCTCTTGTGATACTGCCATCGCCTTGAAAAGTACATGCTTAGGTGTCCTTTGCCGTCTTAGCCTGGACTCCAAAACGAGGCCCTTGGACCTGAACCTGACCCACAGTCTACATCCACATGCAGCCAACACCAGCTGAGATCATCCTCATCCCCACTACACGCCCGTGACCAAGAAAAATAAGTATTTGCTTTTGTAAGCCACGAAGATTTCGAGGTTGTGTATATGTAATATATCTGTGGCAAAAGCTAACTGGTAGATATGATTTGAAGTGTTACAAAGTGAATGTGTCCCCCCACGAACCGTATGTTGAAGCTCTAACCCCCAGTGTGACTGTGTGTGGAGATAGGGCCTTTAGGAAGCAGCTAAGATTACGTGAGGTCCTAACATAGGGTCCTGATCTGATAGCACTGGTGTCCTTATAAAAACAGAGAGATACCAGAGATCTCTCTCTTTCCCTCTCCATGCACACACAGAGAAGGGGCCTGGTGGGGACACAGCGAGTAGACTGTATTTGTAAGACAGAAAGTGAGACTTCACTACACAGCAATGCTGATGGGACTTTGATCTTGCAAGTCCAGCATCCAGACCTGAGAGAAATATGTGTCTGTTGTTAAGCCATCCAGCCTGTGCTATTCTGTAATGACTGCCAGAGCAGACCAATACAGGGGTCATTACTTGGTGGAATTATTTTTGGTACCACAGCCAGCTTGTTTTTCCTCTTACTGAGATTTTGGGTTTTATGTCAATTGGCTCAATGTCCAAATTAGCCATTTTGTTTCTTTTTATGAGTTCATTTGCATTTTGTCTCCCTAAAATCGACTTAAAGAATGTTCATTTTGTTTTGGTTCCAATCTCCTGCTGCTGAAACTGATCATCTGTACCATAGATACTGAAGTGGTTTACGCATATAATGGATATATACAACACACTACAGAGCAGTGGCTATTGATATACGTACCAACCTGGATCAATCTCACATAGTATAGAGTACAAAATAAAGCAAGTTTCAAAGGATACATACAAGATGACCCTATTTGTATTGAATTTAAAACATGAATAACATTACTATACAAAACCTATGGATATATAGGTTCATAGGGAGAATAAACACCACATTCTAAAATAAGTAAATTTACAGGGTAGGAACTGAATGTCAATAAGAGGGGTATTCAATCAGCACCCATGAAAGTTTGGTTTTATTGTGTGAGCTGGGTACTTGGTATATGAATGGTCATGATATATGTGTTCAGTAGGAAAAAATTTCATAAGTATGAGTCCTATATTAAGGCAACTGTCATCAATTTTTTAAATGTATAAATTTAAAATGCCCAAGGCATATCTGTTCTGTTCAATGGAAAGCATGAAAAAGACCCCCAAAATATATAATGAATATACAATTGAGAAAAGATGGCAGTAATAAATGCTCATATAGCTTTAGAATAATGGTAAGTCACCAATTAAGAACCAAGACCATCAGTTTGTACAATTTTAAAGAATACAACCATGTTTTTTCGACAAGAGAAACATTTAGAACAAAAGGACTCAGAATTGATAAAAAATAATTGGGTAGTAAAAGTTATGTGACAAATATGAAGAAAACAAGTTGAAATAAGTTCATAATCTAGGATCAAAATAGAATTCAAGGCAAAAAAAATAAAAATTTATTGGAAATGGAAAGGAGTCGTGTGATGGGAAAAGGAACAAATAGCAAGAAGATACATTGATAATACCCACACATGCACCCAACAACATGGCCTCAAATTATGTCATCCAAAAACCGACAAAACTGGCAGGTGAAATATGCGAATCAAGAATTTTTGTTATGGAATTAATATACCACGCTCAATAAGCCATTAGCTTTTGGAATCACCTCCAAATGCATGGTCCAAAGTTGGCTTTGCAAATACCCTCTGACAATATGATAGGTTTGAGAACATAGTGTTTACAACCCCAAAGGTGTGATAGAGTTTATTAATAATAAGATTATGTGTACTTTTCCCAACACCATTTATCAAATAAACCAGCAGATCTCATGTTGATTTGTAACACTATCCTTATATGCTAACTCCTTCTGGCCGTTCTTTTCTCCTCCACTGATAATTGCCTATGTACTAGTAATATGGTTGCATTACTAGTAGGACAAAGGCACTTCGGCTTCTCTTTTTCAAAATGCTCTTGGCAATTTTTACACATTTATTCTTCCAGAAGAAAGAATAATTGTCAATTTTTTTAAACATTTTATTTATTTATTTGACAGAGATAGAGACAGCCAGCGAGAGAGGGAACACAAGCAGGGGGAGTGGGAGAGAAGAAGCAGGCTCATAGCGGAAGAGCCTGATGTGGGGCTCGATCCCATAACGCCGGGATCACGCCCTGAGCCGAAGGCAGACACTTAACCGCTGTGCCACCCAGGCGCCCCTAATTGTCAATTTTTTAAAAATCCTGGTTGAATTTTGGTGGGCATTGGGTTTTCCAGGTAGACAACTGTATCATCTGTAAACAATAGTAAATCTTTGTTCCTATTTTTGTTGTTTTTGTATCACGTAGAACTTCCTGACAATGTTGAGACGAAAATGATTACAGTTATCCCTGATGATGAAGGCTACTGGTTTCAAATGGAGCTTCATTATCATCTTAAGAAAGCATCTATCTTCTTATTGTGTACCAAGAGAATTTTTAAAAATCATAAATGAATATTAAATTTTATCAAAATATCTTTTGGTACTAACAATAATCTTAGGGCTTTTCTCCTCTGACTTACTATTATGATAATACATTTCCAGGCATAGAAACTCATAGTAACAATTAATATTTTTGAGTGCTTACTACATGCTAGGCTCTAGGAAATGCTTCACAGAATTAACTCTTAATCTTTACAATAACTGCATAAATAGATAGTATCATAGTTCCACTTAATGGATGAAGAAACTGAGATACAGAGACATTAAACAGGTTAACCAAAGACATTCGGCTATCGGATCCATATTGAGATGAAAAACTATTCCTAGGTATCTGGCTCCAGAGTCTGGTGTCTTACATCACTTTACTGCTTCTTGAGCAACTCTACTTGGTCAGAAGAGATGTATTAAAATACACTTCCAAATTCAGTGCACTTGTGATTTATTAAGGATTTTGTACTACCATTGTTAAGTTTAATATTGGGGCTATGCTAAGGTCATCAAATGAGTTAGCAAACTTTCAATTTTTAATGTACTTCAGGTCAATGTAAAAAACAATGAAAACTATGAGATTTAAGTTTTCTATAATTCATCTGTAAAACTTTCTTATAGAGTTTCCTTAGGTTTTAGGTTTTTTCACAGAGTTCTTAAGGTTTTCAATTTCTGCTATGGTTATTCTACTCTATCGTTATTCTATCTATTCTTGATTTACATATACTTCTGTGAAATTTGGTATTTTAAATTTTTTTGCATGCATTAGCAAATTGTACTTCTTTACTGTAATTTAAAATCTTCATATTTGACATTATATCTTTCTTTTCAATCTGGATGTGGTATATCTTTATTGTCCCTTTTTCTTTCCCTCACTTACTTCACCAGAAATTTCTATTTAATTGAATTTTTCAAGAAAGAGATTTAATATTTTTCAATTCTGCCATCTCTCTTCTTTTTAATTCACTAATTTCTTTGTTGACCACTTAATTCCTTCTCCCAGAAAATTGTTGAAAATTTTTTGAGCTGGTCTCTTCCTAGATTTCTGAGTTGAATTATTAAATTAAATTGCATATATTCTCTTTGTCCTGATTACTTGCATTTAACCACTTCTTCCCACCCCCACTGACTCTTCCTGATCCAAGTCTCCATCATGTTTTACATGAACTATAACAACCTCCCAACTGATCTCCCTGTTTCTCCCCTTTTCATGCAGACAATTCTGGATCCTTTAAAAATATAAGTCAGATTATGTCTCTCCTCTGCTCAAAATCTTCTGCAGATTCCCCATCTCACTCAGAGTAAAAGTCAAAGTTCTATGGTAGCTTAAGAGGTACTGCATGACCTGACCCCGTATCATTTCTCTAATCTCCCTTCCTGCCAATTAACCCACTGCTTACTCCACTGCCAGCTTCCTGAGGGCCTTTGAACTGTCTTCTCTGCCTACAAATGCTATGCCCCCAGTGTGTGTATGACTGACTCCCTCCCTTCCTTCAGAATTCTGGTGAAACGGGGCGCCTGCGTGGCACAGCGGTTAAGCGGCTGCCTTTGGCTAAGGGCGTGATCCCGGCGTTATGGGATTGAGCCCCACATCAGGCTCTTCCGCTATGAGCCTGCTTCTTCCTCTCCCACTCCCCCTGCTTGTGTTCCCTCTCTCGCTGGCTGTCTCTATCTCTGTCGAATAAATAAAATAAAATCTTAAAAAAACAACAACAAGACTTATTTAAAAAAAAAAGAATTCTGGTGAAACATCACCTTCTCACGACTGTCTTCCCTCAGTACTGTATACAAAATGACATCCCTCTCTCACCACTCTCCATCTATCTTTATTTATCTTTATTTTAGCCAAAAACCTTATCACTATCTGCAATATTATGTACTTATTTTCCTTTTTTGTCTATGCCCTTCCATGAGCAATGTAACTCTATGAAGGAAATTACATGTAACTTTGGCTATATCCCAGGAATCTAGAAAAATTCCTAGAACATGATAGGCCTTTAATAAATACTTGAGTTATAAATAAACTATGAAACTTTATAAGGCTCTTATTCTTATCTCTAAGTTTATTTTTAACGATGTGTCATATAATGAGATGTAAAGACCGAACTCTTTAAATAGTCTATAATTTTTGTTTTCATTTGCACTGTGACTTAAAAGTTATTAAGTTATATATAAGTTATATAATAACTTAAAAGTTATTAAGAAGAGCATTTAAATAAATTTAAATTATACTTTAGTTATTCAGTCCCAGATTTTTGCATTGACATTTGATATATACAATTTTTTTACTTGGGAAAATGGAGATTTTCTACAGTGCTTATTATGTGATTCTTTCCCATAAATATTTCAAGGATATAAGAAAACAGTTTTTCCCTGAGATAATATTTATATCTCTATCTATCTACCTATATCTATAGGTTAAAAAAATGGCTAATTATATTATTCATATATATTATTTTTGCCTTGTCGTTGATCTTGCAAAGACTAAGAGAAGGCAATAAAGTTTCCCAATACTATTTTGTTTCTCTGAACTACCCCTTCCCTTGCATGCTAAACCTTTTAGGTTTACATATTTTTATTTTTTCTTACCTTTATAAACAACATTAATAAAGTATAAAGATAAAATTATATACATTGAACTATATTTCAGTGAGTTTTACCAAGAGTATGCCACATAACCTATGTAACAATTATCCGTCTAACAAAAAAGATATGATATTTTCATCATCCCAGAATGTTCCTCATTTCATTTTCAAGTCAATATTTCCCAAACCTGCCCTACACAATCACTGATGTGATTTCTCATTGTGGATTCATTTTTCCATAGACAGATGGTATGTAATCTCTTGTATCGAGCTTCTTTCACTCAGCATAGTGTTTGGGAGATTTACTTATACTGTTACATATATGAGATATAACTATTTGGGGGGATTAATTGGGTATTAGTTGGATATTAATTACAAGACACTGGGGAAAAAGTGTTAAGTATCATTCCATTATATACCAAAATCTGTTGTCTGGACACATGTGATTTCCAGTTTGGGTTGTTACGTATGACACTCTGATGAACATTCATGTACAAGTGTTTCTATGACAAGTGGAAGTCATTTCTCTTGCATAAGTAGCTAGAAATCACATGGCAAATGCCTGTTTTAACTAAATTGACTGTGCCGGTTTACAAATGGCATAGCCATTTTACTCAGCAGAAATTTATGATCGTTTGCCTTGCTCCCCACATCTTTGACAAGGCTTGATATTTTCAGCTTTTTCAATTTTAGCCATTCTTATAATACTGTAGCAGTACCTCATTATAGATTTTAATTTTTATTCCCCTAAGGATTGGTGGTAATTGAGAACCTTCTCAGGTACCTATCAGTCATTTGTTTACCTTCTTTTGTGAAGTTTCAATTCCACTACTTCGCCCATTTTTAATTGAGCACATTATCTTCTTCAGTTGTAAGAGATCTTAATGTATTCTAGATACAAATCCTGCTCCCTTTTGGGGCACTATTTCACTCACCTGCTCACATTTCTCTCCCTCTTTAATCTCTCCTTCTGTGGGAATCCAGATGCCATGAAATGAGGCCACTCAAGCAGGCTATGGAGGGGTCCACGTGTCAAGGAAAGGAGGTCTCTAGCCAAGAGGCAGTGAAGATGGAGGCCTGTCAACAACCAAATGAGAGAGCTGAGAGGTGGTTTCTGCACCTTTGAGCCTAGATCTGACTCTAGAGCTGAGAGCTGGACTGCAACCTCAGGCTAGATCCTGAGCCAAACCTACGAGCTGAGCCTCTCCCAGAGCCTCTCAGAATCTGTGTGAGATAATGAATATTTGTTCTTCTGAGCTGCTACATTTTTAGGTAATTTTAGGTAATTTTAGGTAATTTGCTACACAGCTATGGATAACTAATATCCATCCACACGATGACAATTCTACTCAATCCCAATTTTGGGAAAGCCTATTCAGTGGAGTCAGTTACATGTGCAGACCTGAGTTCAAGTTGGAAGCCACAGTTCCCAGAAAGGACACGCTGTCAGAATTCTTTCCCCTGGTTCCCAAGCCCCAATCAGATTAGGTACAATGGCATAAGCTGCTTCTACTTCAAACAAAATTAAGTCCTCTGTTATTTTTCATTATTGAGTGCTTTTTACAACCAGCCTCTTTCTCTGTCTGCGTTCTCAATGCTTTCTATCCTATAGTTACTGTTTTAACATCATTCTTTCTGCCTTTAAGATTCTTCTGATGGGACAAAACCATTAAGGCCATGTGGACCAACCCACACACTTGAATCTTCTCTATAACATCCCCCAAGTCATCTTCTAGTATCCTTTTAAATTATGAGGTCACTATCTCCTGGGATAGCTCATTCTATCTTTGGATCTTTCCTTTAGAAAATTCCTCCAAAGTAAGCAGAGTTCACTTGCTCTGCTCTCCTGCTTCACTTGGTTCTCAAGGGACTCATCCTTGGGCAGACCCTCCAGAGAGAACTGGCTGTGACTGAGAACACACCTCTTAAGCAGAACTGGTTATTGTTGGGGATTTAAAAGAAATCATATTTTCTTTACTATGATAGCCCTAGCTTGACTTGGTTTTCTACGAGCCATCTTTTTTAAAAAAAATTTTTAAAGATTTTATTTATTTGACATAGAATGAGAGAGACAGAGTGAGAGAACACAAGCAGGGGGAGTGGCAGAGGGAGAAAGAGAAGCAGACTCCTGGCTGAGCAGGGAGCCTGATGTGGGGCTCAAGCCCAGGACCCCGTGATCATGACCTGAGCTGAAGGCAGGCACTTAATGGACTGAGTCATCCAGATGCCTCTCTATGAGCCATCTTATTAGCTGAATCCAGTCTACAAAATTATCTATTCATTCTCAAGAATGTATCTGTCATAAGGGAGAAGGCTCTTTAATTATTCGTATTCTTAGATATTTCTACACTGTTCTTGAAACTTTTCTGGATATACAGCTGCTGCATGTAAGTGGTGGATAGAGCTAACAAATATCTTGTCCTTGTCTCTGTTGGGCCCTGGGCCAAGCACTGTCCATCTGAGTTCCATCTCTCCTACTCAGGCTTGCCAGGACAATGATAAGATTAATTTTTTTTCATAAAGGAAGTGGGGTAGGTACTCTAGAGACTTTGTGGAGAGTTTAGTTCTTCTGTAGATCTGGGAAGGTTATAGGAGTGTTTTCCTGCCTCCTAAAGGCAGCCAACAATGGCCAAGTCCTATACGTAACCCTTAATATAGTCCACAAAACTTTGTATGATGTGGCACCTATTATTCCAGCCACAATTCTCACCACGCTCTCCTTCCCACTCTGAACTCCAGTTATACTGGCATTCTTTCAGTTTGCCAAAATCTCCATGTTCTTCCTACCATGGGGCCTTTGCACATGCCATTTCCATATTCCAGAATCCCCTTCTTTATTCTCAGTTGATTTGTTCATCGTTTAGATCTCAGCTAAGTGTTGCTTCCTCAGAGAAGCCTTCCCTGATAGCTACCCACTGAGTCTAGGTTATAGTTCTTTCTTATCTGATATCAAAAAGTGGACATACCTTTCCTTTAGTTCACCATTTCAACTTTAATTTATACATTTATTAGTGTGAATATTTGATTAATGTCTACTCCTCCTTAGGCTTAAAGTTCCATTCACACAGGAACCGCATTTTGCTCTCCTTGTAACACTTAACATAGAATCAAGTATAGTAAGTGCTCGATAAGTGTTTATGGCATGAAAGAAGGGGGCAATTAGAACCATTTTGATTAAAAGTATCCTTTGAATAACACAGGAAGCTATATCCTAACCTAATTCAGATAGAAAAGTTTTCCTAGGAATGACATTATATTACAACTCTAGGGGCGCCTGGGTGGCACAGAGGTTAAGCGTCTGCCTTCGGCTCAGGGCGTGATCCTGGCGTTATGGGATCGAGCCCCACATCAGGCTCTTCTGCTATGAGCCTGCTTCTTCCTCTCCCACTCCCCCTGCTTGTGTTCCCTCTCTCGCTGGCTGTCTCTATCTCTGTCGAATAAATAAATAAAATCTTTAAAAAAAAATAAAAAAATATATTACAACTCTAAAAATGAACAGAATTATGTCAGAAGAACAAAACAAGTGGGGAAGCAAAAATAATAAGAGCTTGAATGAGCTCATCAGTCATTGGATTAGATCTAGTCAATTATTTCTTCTCTGCAAATGAGAACATTTGGTCCTTCTGTCCAAATACAGGAATTTACTGACGGTCCCATGAAGAATTGTAGGAGCTTTAAAACTGAGTAGGAAATGAGCTTATAAAGTGGCAGGTGGATGCCAGACATCTCCTGTAAGATAGCCAGATCTTTTGCAGAACATCACTGAGAAAGACCACCTTTGTTGGAGAGTGCCTCTTCAGATCACTTATGACTGGATCTCTAGAAGTAGCAGAACATCCAGAGGTGAGGATTTGAAAAGGAGAAGTGATGCCAAATCAGAACAGGATCAGTAGGCTATTTGCTGGTTAGCCTCTTGAAGATTGGGCCCAGGGTATGTCCTAGGAATGCAAGGTAACTCCACAGAACCCTAGAGAAGCCAGAAAGCAGTGTCACATACATGAGACCTGGGGAGTTGACAAGGAATGCTGGGCCTGTCTATAAGGCAGGTATGAAATCTAGGAGATGGTGCTAAGCTTGGCTGATTCCAAGAGAGATCAAATAATTCAACCTCATCCAGACTCAAATGGTTAAGCCCTAGTCCCTAATGTGATGGTATTTTTAGATGGGGCCTTTGGGAAATAGGTTTAGATGAAGTCATGAGTGCAGGGCCCTCATAATCGGATTAGTAGCCTTTTACAAAGAGACACCACAGAGTTGCATGCACTCCCCATCCCTCTCTGTACCATATGAACACACAATGAGAAGGCAGCTCCCTGCAAGCTAGGATGAGAGACCTCACAAGAACCCAACTGTGTTGTTACCCTGATTTCCAATTTCCAGCCTATGTAACTAAGAAGATAAATATCTATTGTTTAAGTCACCTAGTCTATGTATTGTGCCATGGCAAGCTGCAACTAACAGTGGCAATACAGAGGTGAACAGGAAACACATGTCCCTATTCTCATTGGTGGATAAACAGGGAAGATATCAAACATTATCATAAAATATAACTAATAACAGGGGTGCCTGGGTGACTCAGTCAGTTAAGCATCTGTCTTTGGCTCAGGTCATGATCCCAAGATCCTGGGATGGAGCCCCATGCTGAGCAGGGAGCCTGCTTCTCTTTCTCCCTCTGCCCCTGCCCCCATTGTGCTCTCTCCCACTCTCTCAAATAAATAAAATCTTAATAAAATAAAATAAAATAAAATAAAATACAACTAATAACAGGTATGTACAGTGCAGCACAAGTATATTTAACAAAGATGTAGCCTGGCCAGAACTAGGGGGAAAACTGCCTTAAGAAAGAAACTTGAAAAAAAAAAAAAGAAAGAAATTAAAAAAAAGAAAAGGAACTTTAATTAACGATCTGAAGATTGAAAGGCTATAGTGGGGGTGGGGGAATTGAGCGGCATTCAGGCATGAAGCCCAGGGGCGTGATCATGGTATCCACGGCATGACAGAGCCTGCTCATACCAGTTTATGTAAGCCATTGTCAGCATCTCTTCCCAACTTTTTATTCAGTGATAGCTCATTGGGAGCTGGAAACCAGACATAGTGGGAGTATTTTTACATGGAAGAATTTTGCAAACACTACGAATCAGGCCTTTTCTTTCCTGACAGCCACCAGTTGTTAAATATTTACCACAGACAACTGCAAAACATGTTGGAGAAACAGAGTATAGCCAAGTTGAGACAGAGAGTAAAAGATAATGTGGAACGAGAGGAGGCTAAAAATAGACTTCTATGGATGGTACCTGATCATCAGTTTTTTAAAAAAATACGCTCAGTTTTTACAACCAAGGATGAGAATGATGAGGTAATAGAGTGTCTTGTAGAGCAATAGTAAAAGGTTGATATCTATATTAAGAACAAAGATGGGGGGGGAGGATTCTGGAAAGATGGCATAGTAGGAACCAAAAGGAATCGTCCACCTACCTAGACAAAATTGTACTTGCAGAATCTGTCTATTTCGAAACCCTGGAGTCTACTGAAGGCTTCCAACATCCCAGAGAAGGTTTGGCCAGTAAATTGCAGTTAATTCTGGTCAATTTTAGCTCTTATCACAATAGCAGTTATCTATCTCCTCCCCTTACAGCTTTATAGCAGGCAACTGCGCAGATGTTCCTGGAGCAGCTTGCACACAGCTTGTGGGGGCCAGGGTAAGCTAAAAGGACCCTGTTCTCCAAATACTGGAAACATGTTCTCTGATAGCTGCTTCTGATCACTAAGGGCACACACACAGTCAGGCAGATATTACTGTTACAGCTCCCCTCACTGTTTCAAGCCACGTGTATCTCCAGCTGAAGTTTCTTCCAGTGGATTTAATGGGCCAGCAGCCTTTTCCCCACTAATTTATTTTTCTTTTTTTTCCCCCTTTTGGGAGTCAGACATAAATGCCAGGATATTTATTTATTTATTTATTTTTCATAAGACAAAATAGATTATTTTATTTTATTTTTTAAAATTTTTATTTTGTTATATTAGTCACCATACAGAACATCCCCAGTTTTTGATGCACTGTTCCATGATTCATTATTTGCATATAACACCCAGTGCACCATGCAATATGTGGATGAGGAAGATGTAATATATACACACAATGGAATATTACACAGAATATTAGGATGAGATCGTGTCATCTGCGACAACATGGGTAGATCTAGAAGGTGTTATGCTAAGTAAAATATGTCAGTAGAGAAAGACAAATACCATATGATTTCATTCATATGTGGAATCTAAAAAATAATGAATAAACAAAAAGCAGAATCAGACCTATAAATATAGAAAACAAAATGATGGTTGCCAGAAGGGAGGGGGTTGGGGGCTGGGCAAAATAGGTAAAAGGGAGTGGGAGGTACAGGCTTCCAATTATGGAATGAATAAGTCATGGGAATAAAAGGCATAGCATGAGGAATATAGGTGACGATACTGTAATAGCATTAGATGGTGACAGATGGTGACTGCACTTGTAGTGAACACAGCATAATGTATAAACTTTTCCTATCGCTGTGTTGTATAACTGTAACTAATGTAACATGTATGTCAACTATACTCAAAAAAATAAAAAGGAAATTTTAGAGGCCAGAAGACAATAGGATGATACATAAAAGTCATTTTTAGAAAACTGTCAACGTTGCAGCAATGTCTACAATAGCCAAACTGTGGAAGGAGATGAGATGTCCTTTAACAGATGAATGGATAAAGAAGATGTGGTTCATATATACAATGGGATATTACTCAGCCATCAGAAAGGATGAATACCCACCATTTGTATCTACATGGATAGAACTGGAGGAGATTATGCTGAGTGAAGTAAGTCAAGCAGAGAAAGACAATTATCATATAGTTTCACTCATATGTGGAACATAAAGAATAGTGCAGAGGACCACATGGGAAGGGAAGGAAAACTGAATGGGAAAAAATCAGAGAGGGAGACAAAGTATGAGAGACTCTGAACTCCGGGAAACAAACTGAGGGCTACAGAAGGGAGGGGGGTGGAGGGATGGAGTAACTGGGTGATGGGTATTAAGGAGGGCATGTGTGGTGATGAGTATTGGGTATTATACGCAACTAACGAATCACTGAACACTACATCAAAAACTAATGATATACTATATGCTGGCTAATTGAACATAATAAAAAAATGAAAAAAAAATTGTCAACAAACAATCTGGTATTTGGCAAAACTGTCCTTCAAAAGTGAGAAAGAAATTAAGACATACCCAGAAAAAAAAAAAAAAAGCTGAAGGAGGTCATTATGACTAGCCCTGCCCTGCAAGAAACGATCAAGCGTGTCCTGCAGAGGGAACTAAGAAGACACTAGACAGTCACTCAACACCATATGAAGAAATAAAGATCTCAATAAAAGTATATGCATGCACAATAATAAAAGCTAGTATAATTTTAACAATGAATTATAACTCCAATTTTATTTTTTACATGATTTATATTTTTTACATGATAATATATTTTTTAATTAAAAAAATAAAATAAAAGGGGGGCCATCTGTGGTAAGCCATGGACAATGGGTACGACTCTAGTGACTATAAAGTGGAACAGTACAGGTATGCATGACAACAGTCAGGGTTCTCCAGAGAAACAGAAAAACAGAAGCTGCAAGAGATGTCATTTATAATATACAAATATATATATATTTTAACTATATATATTTATATATGTAAATTATAATTAACTGGGTCCTCTGCTCAGGGTCTCACAAGGCTGCATTCAAGGTACAGACCAGAGCTGCAGTCTCATCTAAGGCTCATTGTCCTCTTCTAAGCTCATGTTGGTTGTTAGCAGAATGTATTTCCCCAAATCCACAGAACTCATGGTGGTTCACTTCTTTAAGGCCAGCAGCGGAATATATCTCTTCAGAAAAGAGAGTTTCTCTTTTAAGCATTTTCACCTAATTAAATCAAACCCACCTACAATAATCTCACTTTTGATCAACATAAAATTAATGGATTTGGGACTTTAATTATATATGCAAAATCCTTTTACTTTGCCATCTAAGGTAGAAGTGACATCCATCATATTTGTAGGTCCTTCCCTAGTCAAGTGGAAGAGACTGTGCAGTGGTACACCTGAGAATGGGAATCTACATCAGAATTCTACCTAGCAGAATCCACCCTTTGATTCCCAGTGACTCCTGCCCTGTTTACAGGCAAAAATACATTCAGTCTTCCCCTGTTTCCAAGAATCTCATTCCATCAGCTCAATGTCCAAAATTCCATCCAAATCAATTCCAGGTGTAGATGAGGTTCCTGGATATAATCCATTAAATACAACTCCTGGGGCAATTGCTTTCCATCTGTGGATATGCGAAACTAAAGAGACAGCCCCTTACATACCCAACGTACAATGATGGGACAGACATAAAGTAACAGCTATAGACATTTTGGTTCAAAAGGGGCAGGAAATGGAAGGTAAAAAGGAGTAATTGGTACATGGTAATTCTAAAATCCACTGGGCAAATGTCTCTTGATTAGGTGGTTTCAAGGCCTGAGAACAATCTTCCCTGGCTCTCAGCTCTGCCCTCTCAATCATCCTTCCTTTTTCATGAAAGATAACACATTTGCAGCTCTGTGGTTTTATAAGTCAGCTTCTAACCAGTAGAATTTATGGGTCTAACAGTCTTATTTAATTTTGTACTTTTCTTGTACTTTTTAGTCCAAATTGGCAGTGTTTCTTTTTTTTTTTTTTTTTTAAGATTTTATTTATTTATTTATTCGACAGAGATAGAGACAGCCAGTGAGAGAGGGAACACAAGCAGGGGGAGTGGGAGAGGAAGAAGCAGGCTCATAGCGGAGGAGCCTGATGTGGGGCTCGATCCCACAACGCCGGGATCACGCCCTGGGCCGAAGGCAGACGCTTAACCGCTGTGTCACCCAGGCGCCCCGAAATTGGCAGTGTTTCTGATAAAACTTTTTTTTTCAAGAACCTTGTAGGTCTTGCAAGGTTTCACAGGGATTTGCCCCACTAGACAAAAGATATACCCACAAATTTTGTCAAGAAAATTCATTCTCTATCCTTGGTTCCTGCTGAAATAGTTAAGGGACCATGTTCTTAAGTCTCCTGGAGACCCTCTGACTTGCCTGAAACGATCTGTGAGGCAGACTCCGAATCTCTTGAAAGTATGACAGAATGACTGAATACTCTGATCTTTTGATCTTTCTTAGGTTTTAGCAAAAAATGCTATAGAGTAATGACTTCAGCCTTTTCTATAGAGTATGTTTTCCTAAGAATGAATCTCTTAATTTTAGCATCATCTGCTATCTAGAGACACTAAGATTTTTTTTTTTTCAAAATCAGATTTGGGTTCCTTTTTGCTCGTTTCAAGAGTTCTTCCCTCAATTTCTCTCTCTTCTTAAATTTTACTATAAACAAGAAAAAAAATGGGTGGCACTTTTCAACATTTTGCTTGGAAATCTTAGCTATCTACCAAAGTTCATCACTTACAATTTCTCCTTTTAACATAACTGCAGGAGACAATTGTGCTAAGTTTCTGTCATTATATAGTAAGAACTCCCCTTCTCCAGTTTCCAAGAACATATTCTTCGCTTCCTTCCAAATCCTCACCAGCAGTGTCCCTAAACCAGATTTCTACTACAGTCTACTCAGTGCAGTTTGAACTTTCTCCTGCAGGCTTCTCAAAACTCTTCCAGCCACCACCTATTCTCTGGTTCTACAATAACTCTATTATTCCTATGTATTTGTTACAGCATGATACCACTTCTAGGTACTAACATCTGTGTTTATCATCCACTGCTGCCTAACAAATTAGCACAAACTCAGCAGTTTAAAAAAATATATATATTCCCGCAACTATTGCCTTAGTACCAGCCCTCATTCACTTCATGCCTGAATTATTGCAATAACTTCCTCCTGGCTTCTTGCCGTGGCCTGGTTCTCTCTCCCATTCAGTTCACCCTCTTCACTTAAATGAGACAATATGATCTTGTTGCTCCTGTACTCAAGGAACTCCTGAAATTCTTACTGTCTATAGTCTTTGACATAGCATAAAAGATTTTTCACAGTATGGTCCCAGCCTATATTTTCAACTTCTGTTCATCCATTTTTCCGGTACTACTACAACTCACTATTCCCCAAATATACTGTTCATGGCCCTAAGTCTTTGTGTTATCGCCTCTGCCTGGACTGTCCACCCATCTGTCCTCTTCCCTCATCTGCTCAGCAAGGTCTTCTCTGTCCTTCTTTGCCCAGTGTATATGGTATCCCTTCTGTGATGCTTGCAATGACACCCTCACTCTTCAGTTTTAGGCAGAATTGTTCCTTCTTTTGTACTTTACAAATTCATGTCTCAAAATGTGATCCATGTACTAGCAGCACTGGCATCCCTAGATGACTCATATGCATTATGAGTCATATCATTATGTTAAAATATAGATTCTAAATCAGTAGATCTGGGCTGGGAACAAACACCCCAATGATGCCGATGCTGCTGATTTAAAGACCACACTTCGAGCAGCAAGGTTAACAGCATTTTTATTATAGCTCTGAATACGTGATAGTTAACACCTCTGTCTCCTTTCTTATATTCTAAGTATCTTTAAAGGCAGGGGTTGTTTATCTCTTTTTTCTTTGCCAGTCTCCAGAGTGCCTCACACAGCACTCAGCAGTTGGAGGATGATAATAACTTAATACCTGTGTTTTACGGAAAAGAGTGACGTACAGAGCCCTTATACAAGCTGTTAGCATTAAATGTACCTGTTTGAGACTGTGCACTAAGCTTGGAAGGAGACATGGTCAAGAATAATAAAGGTGCCTAAGGCCAATCCTTTAGATGAAGACTCAGAACAGAGTCTAGATTAAGAAGGAACTTGAGGAAAAAAAAAAAAAAAAAAAAAAAAAAAAAAAAAAAAGAAGGAACTTGAGGGCACCTCGGCGGTTCAGTTGGTTACGTGTCTGCCTTCGGCTCAGGTCCTGATCCCAGGATCCTGGGAGCGAGCCCCACTGCTGGCTCCCTGGTCAGCAGGGAGTTTGCTTCTTCCTCTGCCCCTTCCCCTGCTCAGTCTCTTTCTCAAATAAATAAATAAATTCTTAAATTTAAAAAAAAAAGGATCTTTTTTTGTTGCTCTTTGTTTTTGTATTCAAGTGTCTTAATCCTTCTTTTTACACCAAAGAAAAAGACTAAGATCAGTGATAACTCATCTTTAACACTCAACACTGGTAATTATCCCTTTCTTTTTCTCAATTTTTTGTTATGATAAAATACACATAACATAAAATTTCCCATCTGAACCATTTTTAAGTGAACAATTAGTGGTGTTATACACATTCATAATGTTGTGTAACCTCCACCACTATCCATCTCCATAACTCTTTTCATTTTGCAAACTGAAACCGTACCAATTAAAGACTAACTCTCCATTCCCTTCTTCTCCTAGCCCCTGGCAACTGCCTGAAAACTGGCTGTCTTCCTTTCAAGACTTATTAAGGATAATTGAAGTCACAGACTGAATAAAAGTAGATGTTATTTGAAGTGATTGTCATTTCTCATAAGCAATTTTATAGTCCAAGTTATTTTTTTCTGTGAGCACACCTCTCCAAATTATGAAGTAAAATAGTGTAAAATAAAATTCTATTTATAAGTCAGTCCTATAAACAAATTTCCACAACCTTCCAGAAGTACAGGAGAGGAAAACAGAAAACAACCGAACCAAGGAGATAATAGTTTCCTCCCACTTCCAAAAAAAACGCATAGTATTTTAACAACTAATACTAACTTTGAGACTTTGTCAGAATTGGGAACCACCTCTAAGATAATGGGAGACTTTTAGGGGTGTTTCACAACTAGGATTAAGATCAAATGCTGCCATAGCTTAAAGAGTTACTATGTTTGGGGGTTATCAATTTAAGTGTAAGGCAGAGCCAGGCAAAAAATATCTCTGCTTTTTCCTCTGCCCTTCTTCACCTAATAACACAGTTTAGCCCTATTCCATTTTATCACTCCAATAGAAAGCCCTCTATATAAAGAACCATGGTCTCCTCAAATAGTTGTACCAGCAATAAAACTGTTTATTTGTGCCAAATTCTTGTCCACTGTACTTAGATCTACTTATTCCAAGATAGCAGTCTTCCAACACATTTATAATTTATTTTGTAATCTCTTACGATAGGAAATTTACACCTTCCCCCAAAAGACTGTTCATAGTAAATACTGACTTCTTTCAGTTCAAACATTTATAAGTGAAAAATTAAGTTTCCTTTCCTGCAAGAAATGATTTCAAATAATTGATTTAAAAATCCTTTCTAAATTTGTTGGCCTAATAAATCTGTTCTGTAATTAACAACCCAGAACATTTGAATAGCACTTCACTGTTTTCAGTTATTGTTCTTATTATGCACACGAGGAAAAATTAAAATTCAGAGGTCAAGTTTTATCAATCTCTAGTCTCATGATTTCACACCTTTGAGTCCTCTAGAATATTATGATGCTTTGTACCAATACACCAGAGGTCCAAATGTATTAAATGGAAATAAGAGAAATGGGGAACTGAAGAGTGGACAATAAAATCTAAGAATTATGCGTGCTTTACCTAAGTCCAGCTTCCCCTAGCAATATAAACTATTAGTAAGCTTCTAGAGAAACCTAGGATAATTCCTGTAAACACTGGTTTAAATAAAGACTTAAGCTCCAACCCGAAATACCACAATTGCCAAACAGCAACACTATACTATTCCTTCAAAGCACTCACAGTTTGTGGTTGATATTTAGATTTGTTCTCTCCCACTGGGCTCTAACTCCCTAAAATCAGGCAGTGTCTGCATTCCTCACCTCATCCCCAGCACCTGGCAGAGCCCGGCTTGTTGCTGCATAAGAAGGCATGGATTCAATACAAAACCAGGTGAGCTCAGCCAGTGCCAGTGCTCTGGAAACTTCTGCCTCCTTCTGAGGTCGGGACACCCTTCCAATCACACGCATGAGTTGTGGTCTTTTCCCCTGCGTGGAGCAGCGGTGAGGCTGTGCAAGTCCCTCAGCACTTCTGTGCTGTGCTGTACTTTCCTTCTCTGCAGTGGGAAAGGCCGGAGGGTTGTGAGTTTACGTGAAGGCACCTTGTATGGGAGGCTGGCCCATCCTGGCCAGTCAGGCCGACACTGCTCACTTCGCTGCAGAACTCCGCACCGATTTTTAGTTATTAATTCACTTGCTCTTTCATAATTATTTTCCAGAGCCCATCTTGGCCAGGGACCTTCCCCTGCGCTTTCTAATTCCCACAGGAAACACCTAGACCTCAAACGCAAACATCCAAGAACGTCCTCTTAAACAGTAATTTGATTCTAGAATCCGGACGCCTCGTTTTCCCAAGAAGCTGTAGGTGGAATCTAACTACGAAGGCATGCAGAAGCTGGATCCGTGACTCGTTATGCTGAGGGTTGTGCCTGCCGCCTCTGTGCAGCTTCCCAGCGTGCCCTAGACATCATTGCGCAGGCGCGGAAGCAAGGCCTAGGAACCCTGGAGGACCTGGGGCCTACTGCGCAGGCGCGAGAGCATTACCCAGGTCTCCTCTCGAGCGGGAAGTTTGAACACTGATCCACCTGGGCGTCGGGCAGGTGACGGCCCTGGCAGGGCCGGCTTTCCCTGGAGGGGGCGCGGCCTCAAAAACTACCCCCAACTCGGAAGCGGATTTTCCTCCAAGTCGCTAGTACATGGAAAGGGGGTCCCGACAGCTTGGGCCCAGCAGCGGCCATCAAGTCCACCTCAGAGGAAAGCCCGGGCCCTCCGAGCCCGCAGTGTGTCGGGTGGTATCTCCCTGTACACCTGGCTCTGCTTTCTCATGTAGATTTGCGGGAGCTGGCCCCAGGTGGCCAGCGGGTAGATGTTGCTGATCAATGGCAGCCCTCACGGCCCCAGCAGGAAGAGCAGTGGAAAGGGCGTACCTCCAAGCACCGCTGCGCTTGCCTCAGCTTCTGGAGGGCCCGAAACTTGAACTGCAGATCTCCGCCGCCCTGGGACCAGCTTGCCCTTCAGCCTCCCCGCACTCCCAGGGGCCTGAAACTCCAGTTTCGTGGCCATTGGCTAGCTGAATTAAGGGCCCTGGCGCTCCGTAAGGCCGTAACTCCTGGAGTTGCCTGACTCTGAACCTGCTCTGAGGAGGTGGGTGCGACCTTCTGGATCTAGGCTCTACTCTACACGGGGTCGGGCACCGAGACTGAAGGCCTTTTACAGAGGGTTGACACCAAGGGCATTGAGGACATGTCAGCATAGCCTCCCTCACTGGGCTAGTGGATCCTCCCTTCCTGTGGCCGGCCCTTTATTAAGGTGTCTTTTTAGGAACGAGGTCCTAAACTAAAGAGGTTATCAACACTGCAGTCTTTCGCTGAACCTAATAATTTTCAGAATCTCCGTGAGAGAATTAACTATCTATATAAAAAGAAAACAATCTTACTATTTTGCGTGTTTTACTCATCTGATTGTCTTCCTCCTTATTGAAAGGGTTCAGAATGAGCCTCACCAAAATGTGCCATTTTGGCATGTGGGTTATTTTGAGCTGAAGAAAATCAGGGCTCTAAAGATTCAGGAAGAGCTTTTTACCTCTCCCTTTACTGCCTAAAAAAACTTAAGAGAGCCTGGTCTAGGAAGGGGGCTATCACCAGAAATAACTACAAAGAGTACAGGCTAGGTGTGGTCAGCTGGGGGGAGGTTAGCAAGACCTGTTTGTTCAAGTCCTCAGGGTCCCATTGTCTCTGTATAGCATAACAAACACCTAATTGCTCGTCTTAAAGTCCTGTAAATTACCCTCCTCTCCTTTGAAGCCCTAGGCCCCTACCTCATTTCCTAGCTTAGTTTGGCACGTATGCCTCCACTGCCAGAATTGCCCTTGAGTCTCATATTTTTATGGTGCTCCTATACATATGAAATTAAATATGTTTTTCTCCTGTTAGTCTATCTTATGTCAGTTTAATTAATAGAAGAGCCACAAGAATCTAGGAGGGTAGGGGGGAGGCGTGCCCCCCCCCCCGCAGTATGTTATGAGGCATTTTTGTGTATGATCCCTTAAGAACATTAAGTAATATTTACGTAATTAACTCAGATTACCTATTTTTCCATTCTGTGGTCTTCTAGTAAATGGAAAAAATAATTGTGAAAGAATATGCTAAATTTAGTCCTCAATTTTTTATCAGAGGCCAGTGGAGATGACCCAGGATGGATATGGGACTGTAGGTGGAACACAGTGATACTGAGACAGAAGGAACAGGGGACTATCACCTGCTGGATGATTGAGGTTAGTCCTGTCTGCTTTCCCCAACATCATCAGGTTCGTAATGTCTTGGCTGGCCACAAGTGTTACGCAGTATTGGTACTCAATTCAAAAGTGTCCCCCTTCCATTGTTTATTTTCAAAAAGGATTAATTTCTATTCCAAAAATATCCTCCCATTCACTTAAAGTAAGGAACATTCTTTCTTGGGCATGCTCCCCCAGCTGCAGAGGAGACCTGGAGACCTGACAGACTAACAGCACTGATCAGATGCCTTCTCCCCCACTCACATCATCCCTTGGAAGATAGGAGGGAGGGATCTCAAAAATCACTAAACATGACTCAGAATAAAGATCCTTCCTTGTCACCATTTATTATATTCTCTTAGTGCTCGGCAAAGAGAAATAGCTCCCTTTATTCCTCCTCTCCACATTTGCTCCTAGAGTGATAGAAAACGATAGACACATAAATAAATTTTGTCTATGGATTTTAATATGACAAGGATGTTTGGTGGAACAAGAAATGAAGGATTTCACTAGTTCATGGTAGGGATCCATCTTCAGTATGTAGGGTAAAATGGGTACCTGGAGAAATGCGAAAACTTTGTACACGACTCTGACATTTCTGTGTGCACAATGGTAATGGTTTCAACAGAGAACAGTGCTACTGTGCTCCACCCAGAGCCTTTTTCTTAGCCTTTGGGAATTGTCCTTCCATATCTCATCCTGAGGGTGAGTGTTTCAAGGGCTCCTTGCCAGTTCATGGGAAGCTAAAACCCTGGCCTGAGCCCTGGGTGCTTAGCTGACAGTCCTACTCCAGTGCACAGTAATGCAGCCAACACCAGTGTGCCTCCTTTGCACATTCCATTATGTGCATTCATAGTTGTGTTTCATTAGAGTCGAAGGAAGTAAGAGTCAAGGTAGTGCCAAGCCAAGCCATATTGGAGCCTTAGACAAAAGAGAAAAGCAGCATATCTGATGTTGGCACATTAAAGATTTGATATCTTGTTTGTTATGGATTTTAGCAATAATTTTGATTTTTGAAGTGTTACATTAAAATATTATTGAGATTTAGGGACTCCCTTAAATTTTGCTCCCAAGGTAAATGCCTCCCTTTCCTCATGCTAGTTCCAACCCTGGGAGGTAAAGTACCCAAATGATGATTTTGATGACAAAGTGGTGTGTAGAAACAGGTTTGCCCACTTGGATTTTCCTGGCACTCCTAGGAGTCAGGCATTCAGCAGGGACTGGCAAAGCAGTGGAGCCTCCGAGTGGGATTTGAGGAGGCTTATAAACATCTCTCTTTGACCACTAAAAAAAACGTATCCTACCTTGCCTTAAGTTCAAGCTTTACCAAATAATTTATGAATTAAACATTCCCTAGAAAAAGCTAAGTTGGCAAATGCAAACCCTGATAGCAGGAAAGTACAGTGAGAGGAAGTTTCTAAAACTGTGCTTATCCATGCATGAGTTTATTCCAACATTTCCTTAGAGGAAAGACAGAATGGGAGGCATGATGACACTGATTTGTTGGAGGTGGTCCTGTGGTAATGATGATGGTGGTAGGTGTGGGGTTTCAAGAAAGGAATGCAGAAAGGAAAAGCAGGGTTTCCACGAGAAACTTATTTTCTTCACAGATTCTCCAAAGTCTATACAGCTGTAGAGAGATCACATTTCTCCCAGGAGTCATTTCTGCCATGTCCTGGGGAAGCTCAGCTAACCACCCTGCCACTGCCTCTCCTCCAGCTCCCTACTGGGCCATCCTCTAATCTTGACAACTTCTATCCTTCCTTTGTATTTAAATAGATTAGAAGTCTAAAGTCGATGAACCCTTTATGACTATCTTGTTGAGGACCCTCTTCCAAATACAGTATCTGCGACTCAGAGGAAGCGTAATGCTCTATCCAAGGGCACACAAGACAATACCAACACAACCAGAAATCTGGCCTCTGGACTTGCCGCATGTTCTTTCTGTCATTCATCACAAAATTATTCAGCACCTACTAGATTAGTTGCTAGGGATGTAAGGGGAACAAAATCAGTCCTGGCCCCCACCTTCCTGGGATTTACAGTTTATTAGAAAATGCAAACATTAGTCAAATAATCCCAAATAGATATACCATTACAAACAGTTTTCTGAAGTAAAGAACAGTTCCGTAAGCATGTATATACCACAGGAAACGTGATCAGTGTTGAGGGTCAACAACTAGCTGATTCCCAGGGACTCATCTTCCCCAGGATTATGTTCAGTGCACATTTTACTGAAATTCTTCTCAAGCTACTGGTCTTCTGTGGGACGTTGAGTGCCAGGTAGGAAGGAAAAGGAAAGTGGATGTAATAAAATCCATTCTTTAAAGTTTATAGATATCACTCAGAGCCACCTCAGTCCTAATTTGAAGGTATCTTGCTTTGCAAATGATTTTCTTTTTTTTTCCTTTTTTTTATTATGTTGTGTTAGTCACCACACAGTACATCATTAGTTTTTGATGTAGTGCTCCATGATTCATTGTTTGCATATAACACCCAGTGTGCAAATGATTTTCATAAACATTCTTATATTGTTCTCCTGAAAAGAGTAACTTGGAAGAAGCAAACAGTAGATTGAATTATTATTAAATATAATCACACCAATGTCAGAAATGATACCTGACAACCTAAATATGAAAAAGGAAATGATAATTATAAAATACAGATGTAAGAAAACAAAAAGCACAGTCTCTAGGATTCTTTAGGTTGGGGAATATCAATCCCACACTTCTCAAAACCAAAGGTGAGGTCATCACCTCTAGGACACAGAACACAATAATTCATGTTTTTGTTAATTAAACATACTCATAAAGAGGATTAAAGTTATTTTAAGAACATTCTTTCATAAGGGTGCAGGGAAGTGTGTAATGTATTTTTAGAAGGTTTGACTAAGTTTCCAAACACAAGGAAAATACTCCTAGCACTTTAAGGGTTGGCTTCAGTTATCTAGAAAATATCTTTCAGACGCCCTGAGATGAAGTACAGTGGTGATGACATGAAGCCTCATGGCAGTGACCTGCTGATGCAGTAGGCATGCCCTAGCTCCTCTTTCACTGGTTTTGTAGATCAGTACTCTCAGAGAACATAAGAGAAGATTCATCTGGTCTTTGCTTCTGAGCCAAAAAATAATTTTAATCATTGTGGAACATAACCTGAGCCATTCTTTGATGTCATGTGTGGAACTTATCCACCTCTCGGAGTGACCAACCTGGTCCATCACACTGTATCTTGGACCATCCTATTCAGCTCATTTTTTCCCAATAATTTTGAAAGTATTTTCCGTTCTTCAGAAGAGACATTTGTAGGTGGCCGGTGGGACAGAAAGTTTATTTCTCTGGGGTTTGAAGACCAGCATTTTGAGTATGAGAGAGGGAGTGAGCAATTTTCTGAGCCTATAGGAGATGGAGGGCCAGTAAGATTTCCCACAGGAATACCTGGCTTCCTACTTTCTGCCTATCCCAAATTACCCCACCCCAGGCCCGCTCCAGACTGCCTTCATTGGGGAGCCTTAAAATGCTCTGGACCATAGTGACCTACACATCTGAGCCGCTCCAGCCTTCACGCTCGTTATCACTCTGATCAGCTTTCACCTCTCAGTGCCTTCTCTTTTTCATTAATCTTTGATGAGAATGATTTCTGGAGGGTAAGATTCCTGTCTTATTCTCCTGAATCCCCCTATCCTTACACATGGTTAGGCACCATGGGCCCCAAATCCATGCCAGATGATTGGCACTGGGGAAGTCTCCTCTGTCAAGACTAGAGGGCCTTCTGGGGAGAGTGTTGCAAGCCAACTTGCAGGCTCCAACAGAAGAGATGTTTTGTCTCTAGGTTGATTCATCAGGCAAATGCTTGGGAAGCATTTGTCCACAACAAGGCATGGTACTATCAGCACTCAACTTGTTTTTGGAGAAGCAAGGGCCCAGTCCCAAAGGCAGGTGTGTTTCAGAGAAGCAGGAACAAGGCCTACTGACACCTGGTCTGAAGGGCCTAGTGCTCCTTCCTCTTTAACACTCTCTTCTGAGAATCTCTTACTCCTACCTGGGGGATGGAGCAGTAATTCTCTTGATTATGCCTCCCACCACATTGACACAACCTTGCACCCCTTGGCAACACTTCTGGAAGGCATAGACTGAACTGATATTATAGGAAAGTAGTGTAGTACAAAGCTTAGTACAAAGCTTAGCACAAAGCTTAAGGCAACTTTAGAGGATTTCAGAATTGGAAGAAACATTAGTTTCAGTGGGCACAGAACACAGATTTGTGTCCACAAACCACTCAAATGTTATTTTGGTAAGAATTGCAAGACAGCTCAGGGCCTATGACAACACACAATTTCCATCCCCCATTCCACACCCCCCCCCCTCCATGTAGGCCGAGATTATTAGGAAGATGCAGCAGTAACATGCGGTCATAACTGTGCCAGAGATCCTCACCAGCAGTTGCTGATTTTGAAGGGGAAGCATTTAGCAACCTTTTAAAGAATTAACTGTAAGCTTTAAAATTTTTCTGTAATTTGGGAATAATATATCTTTGTAGAGTTAATGATTTTGTGCATTTGCACATGTAATCATCATACCCATTTTCATTACTTTATATAAGGGTGCTAAATAAAAAAAAGCTCTAGGTTCTTGACCACATTTCTCCTCAATACAAAATAAAATTGAGGGCATGTTGCAAATTTCAGGTAAGAAAAAGGAAGCATTCGGTCCACTTCAGGCTACATTTTACACATGTGAAAACTGAGGCCTTGCAAGAACAAATGACTTGCTCAAGGTCACACACTGGTTTTTTGGCAAGAATAAATCACAGTATGCTGCTTCCTGGGGCTATACTCTTTCCATTTTCTCAGGCTGCTTCAACTGAGTGAGAATTAATCCTAAAACTTGATGATACAAGACACTCCAATCCAAAGTGAGTTCACAGATGTTCTAGTTCCAATTTCAATAAAATGAATGGGTTTGTTTAAACAGATTTATCGAGGAGGGAGCTAAGATGGCAGCATAGTAGACGGACCCTAGGTTGGCCTTGTCCCTTGAACACAGCTAGATAACTATCAAATCATTCTGAATACCCAAGAAATTGACCTGAGCACTGACAGAACAAACTGCACAATGAAGAGGAAGAAAAGAGCCCATATGGAGGAAGGTAGGAAGTGCAGAGACAAGGTTTAGGAGAGAAATTGAGCGGGTGCTGTGGAAGGGAGGGAGCCCTGGTCACAGAGAAAGGTGAGAGAGTAGAGTGCACAGGGATGTGCACAAAGTCATTGGCTGGGAAAATGAGAGGGGCTGATTTTTATGAGGTTTTGTAACCAGCAAGGCTCAAAGACCAGAGTTTTAGAAGTCAGCAGTCTTGGCTGTGATACAGACCTGAGGGCACTGCCCTACTCCTGGAGAGAAGGCAGGCAAGCAACTGGGGCAGATGGCATAATTTGAGGATCTCCTAAGGCACATGGGGAGACGGTTCACTTTTCTTAGAGTACCTCTATGAGAGATGGTTATGGCAGAGACACCTCTCCAGGGATAAATTAGCTGGGGGACAGCCGTTCCCCATCACCACCCCTCAGTGTAGGTACAGAGACACCTGCTGAGGGCAGCTAACTGGGACATTGGCTATTTAGCCTGCTTTGCTCCAAATCCCACGTCCCTGTGCTCTGGTGCCACTGCCCTTCTCGGTCAAACCTGCATCAGTCCAGTACAGCAAGACAGTCCCCCAGAAGACCAGTGCAGGTCCCTGCCATACCAATTACCTAAATTTAGAGTGTTAAAAGTCATCAGGCTTAGCTAGGATAAAGCCCAAACTGTACTGTGCTACTGTAGGCAGGCAAACAACCTGGAGACAGCGTGAAAACATCAATCTGAAAAATGCCTGGCGTAAACATGGGGAAATATTTTCTCTTCTGGAAGTGCTTCCCTGAGACCAGCAAGCATGGAGGCCTCTGGGGACAAAGGAATTAGCTGGTGCCACTTCCCTCCCCTGCCCCTTAGCATAAACTAACTTCAGGGAGCAGACAGTGCCAACACTGGCTGCCTAAACCTGCTTACATCAAGTCCCACCCTCTGGCACTCTGCTGATACTGCTTTTCTCCAGCAAGTATGGCTAAGGACCATTGCAGAGGGCCTGTTCCCCAGAAGGCTAGCAGAAACCTCTGCCTGCACCATGTCGACAAACCAGAGAGTTCTGCAAGTCTTCAGTTCTAGTGGATATAGAAGATAGAATAATGGAAAATAATGAAGCTGAACAAAAGAGAAGGAAGAACTATGGATCGCGAGAAAGGACTTAGGGAACTCAGTGACTCCATCAAATGTAATAACATTCCTATCATTGGAGTCCCAGAAGAAGAGAGAGAAAAGGGGGCAGAAGGTTTATCTGAGGGTATAATAGCTGAAAATATCCCTAATCTGGGGAAGGAAACAGACATCCAGGTCCAGGAGGCAGAGAACTCCCATCAAAACAACAAAAGTAGGCCATCACCAAGGATAAATGGTAAATACATTAATTTTCTGTGCAAAACTGAAAGTTTCCAACACATTAATATTTTTGGGTTATTTGTGTATTGACATTTCATCTTTTCTTACAATCAATTTGGTCTTGAAACAATTGACTACTTTTTATTTTCTATATTTTCAATTTTTTTAGTTTCAGAGGTAGATTTTAGTGATTAATCAGTTGCATGTAACACCCAACGCTCATTATATCAAGTGTCCTCCTTAACGCCCATCAGCCAATAGCCACACCCCCCCACCAAGCTCCCCTCCAGCAACCCTCAGTTTGTTTCCTATAATTCAGTCTCTTATAGTTTGTCTCCTTCTCTGATTTCATCTTATTTTATTTTTCCTTTCCTTCCCTTATGTTCATCTGTTTTGTTCCTTAAATTCCACATATGAGTGAAATCATATATTTGTTTTTCTCTAACTGACTTACTTCGCTTAGCATAACAACACCTAGTTCCATCCATGTCGTTGCAAATGGTAAGACTTCATTCTTTTTGATGGCAGAGTAATATTTCATTCTCTGTGTGTGTTTGTGTGTGTGTGTGTGTGTGTGTATTATACATATGTATATATGCATACCACCTCTTCTTTATCCATTCATCTGTTGATGGACATCTGGGCTCTCCATAGTTTGGCTATTGTAGACATTCCTGTTATAAACATTGGGGTGCAGGTGCCCCTTTGAATCACTATGTTTGTATACTTTGGATATATACTTAGTAGTGCAGTTGCTGGGTCCTGGGGTAGATCTATTTTTAACTTTTTGAGGACCCTCCATACTGTTTTCCAGAGTGTCTGTACCCGTTTGCATTCCTACCAACAGTATAAGAGGGTTGCCCTTTCTCCTTATCCTCCCCAACATCTGTTGTTCCCTGATTTGTTAATTTTAGTCTTTCTGACAGGTGTGAGGTGGTATCTCATTCTGGTTTTGATTTGTATTTCCCTGAGCTGAGTAATGTTGAGCACTTTTCATGTGTCTGTTGATCATTTGTATGTCTTTGGAGAAATGTCTGTTCATGTCTTCTGCCCATTTCTTGATGGGATTATTTGTTCTTTGGGTGTTGAATCTATAAGTTCTTTATAGATTTTGGATACTAGCCCTTTATCTGATATGTCATTTGCAAATATCTACTCCCACTCTCTCAGTTGTCTTTCAGTTTTGTCAACTGTTTCCTTTGCTGTGCAAAAGCTTTTTATCTTGATGAGGTCCCAATAGTTCATTTTTGCTTTTGTTTCCCTTGCCTCTGGAGACGTGTCTAGTAAGAAGTTTCTGTAGCCAAGGTCAAAGAAGTTGTTGCCTGTGTCCTACTCTAGGATTTTGATGGATTCCTGTCTCACATTTAGGTCTTTCATCCATTTTGATTCTATTTTTGTGTATGGTGTAAGAACGTGGTCCAGTTTCATTCTTCTGCACGTGGCTGTCCAATTTTCCCAGCACCATTTGTTGAAGAGACTGTCTTTTTTCCATTGGATATTATTTCCTGCTTTGTTGAAGATTAGTTGACCATAGAGTTGAGGGTCCATTTCTGGGTTCTTTATTCTGTTCCATTGATCTATGTGTCTGTTTTTGTGCCAGTACCATACTGTCTTGATGATTACAGCTTTATAATAGAGCTTGAAGTCCGGAATTGTGATGCCACCAGCTTTGGTTTTCTTTTTCAACATTCCTTTGGCTATTCAGGGTCTTTTCTGGTTCCATACAAACTTTAGGATTATTTTTCCAGTTCTGAAAAAAGTTGATGGTATTTCGATAGGGATTGCATTGAGTGTGTAGATTGCTTCAGGGAGCATAGACGTTTTAACAATATTTGTTCTTCCAATCCCTGAGCATTGAATGTTTTTCCATTTCTTTGTGTCTTCCTCAATTTCTTTCATGAATGTTCTATAGTTTCAGAGTACAGATCCTTTACCTCTTTGGTTAGATTTATTCCTAGGTATCTTATGGTTTTGGGTGCAGTTGTAAATGAGATCGACTCCTTAATTTCTCTTCTTCTGTCTCATTGTTAGTGTATAGAAAGGCAACTGATTTCTGTGCATTGATTTTATATCCTGCCACTCTGCTGAATTCCTGTGTGAGTTCTAGCAATTTTGGGTTGGAGTCTTTTGGGTTTTCCACATAGAGTACCATGTCATCTGTGAAGAGTGAGAGTTTTAATTCTTCTTTGCTGATTTGGATACCTTTTATTTCTTTTTGTTGTCTGATTGTTGAGGCTTGGACTTCCAGTACTATGTTGAACAACAAGGGTGAGGGTGGACATATCTTTTGTGTTCCTGACCTTAGGGGAAAAGCTCTTAGTTTTTCTGCATTGACGATGATATTTGCTGTGGGTTTTTGTATATGGCCTTTATGATATTGAGGTATGTTCCCTCTATCCCTACACTGCAGAGAGTTTTTATCAAGAAAGGATGCTGTATTTTGTCAAATGCTTTTTCTGCATCTATTGAGAGGATCATATGGTTTTTGTTCTTTCTTTTATTAATGTGGTATATCACATTAATTGGTTTGTCGATGTTGAACCACCCTGGTAGCCCAGGAATAAATACCACTTCATTGTGGTGAATGATGTACTTCTAATGTACTGTTGGATCCTATTAGCTAGTATCTTGATGAGAATTTTGGCACCCATGTTCATCAGAGATATTGTTCTGTAATTCTTCTTTTTGGTGGGGTCTTTGTCTGATTTTGGGATCAGTGTAATGCTGGCCTCATAAAATGAGTTTGGAAGTTTTCCTTCCATTTCTATTTTTTGAAAGAGCCTACTTAAGATTCTGTCTCTCCCAACCGGGGATGTACTGTATGGTGACTAACATAATATAATAAAAAATCATTAAAAAAAAAAAAGAAAGAAAGATTCTGTCTCTCCCTCCTTACTCTGCTCCTCCTCCCCCTCTCCCCCGCTCGCACATGCCCGTGCGCTCTCTCACTCACTCAAAAGAAAACGAAAGAAAATATAAGTAATTAATCCTCTTAGGTTATTTTAGAATTTATTATAAAATACAACTGGGTGGTTCAGTTGGTTAAGCAGCTGCCTTTGGCTCTGGTCATGATCCCAGGGTCCTAGGATTGAGTGCCCCATCAGGTTCCTTGCTCATCAGGGAGCCTGCTTCTCTCTCTACCTGCTGCTTCCCCTGCTTGTTCTCTCTCTCTCTGACAAATAAATAAATAAAATCTTGAAAAAAATTAAAAACGACTTTTACTTTTTAACTAAATTATGGAAATTGGCCATCACTTCCCAAATAAAAGTTATAAAAATGGTTATATGCTAAACTACAAGTAAGTGGTCATGGAGGAAATACTTTGATTATTTAAACAGCTCTTATATTTATATAAGAAAATCTTTGAAACTCTCATGAAATTATTAAGCAAAGGGCAAGAGGAATTACAACTGGTGAATAAAATATAATAAAAATACACAACCTCACTCATAATAATAAATGCAAATTGGAATATCTCTAAAATTCAAGCAGCTTTATTCAGAAAAGACAACTGGACACAGCCCAGGTATCTATCAATAAACACCTGTGGTATATGCACGCGGTGGAATATAGCTCGGCGATAAAAAGGGACAAGCAATAAACAGCCCTGCTGGTACTTGAAACAACAGGGAGGAATCTCAAAAACATGCTGAGTGAACAAGTCCTTATCCCAAAGAGTAAATATTGTATGATTCCATTGATAGGAAGTTCTGGGACTGGCATAAGTAAACTATGATTTAAATAATTGAAAACAGCAGTTGCCTTTGGGATGGGGGCAGGTATTAGGGGCAGGATTTGATAGAAAGAGTCATGAAGCAACATCTTGGCATAATGGTGATATCCTGTATATTGATAGAGGTTTGTGTTTCATAGGTGTTTGTGTTTTTCAAAACTGATCAAATGGTATACTTAAGATTTCTATTTCATTGTATTTAAATTTTACAAAAAAAGACTAGTAAACAAATATTGAACTCTAATGCAGTATGATATCTATGTGTACTAGAAGTGAATGCCAAGACTGTCTCTGTTGGCGGTGTGTGCTGGGGGTTCAGCATCCTTATGGTCATCACAGCGAATGAGTTACTAGATGGCTGGGAGGTGGCCAGCTCTTGTGTGGTGTGAATTGAGAATACCTTGGGCCTGGGTGAGTCTGAGAGGATCCAGTGAGAATGACTGTCCTTAGCTGAATTCAGACACTTGATAACCTTCTGGCCTGTGGCACCTACTGCCTTCCTCTGGAGGATGGGCTGACGTGTGTCAGCCTCTTTAAATCACCCAGATAGGGGCAACAGGTAAACTAGCCTGGACTGGCTGACCAGCGTAGCTCTGCTAACATAGGTCTGGCCTAAGGTAGCCTCTAGAGAGGCTGCCTCTTCCCTGATGGATGGGGCGGGGGGAGAGGAATGTGTGGTAGGGACAGGAGGAGTTGACAGGGATAGGTGCAGCCTCCAGGGAGTTGTAGGCTGCAGTGAGGGTGACTTGTTATTCTGCGAGAGGGGCACTGCGGTGGGTTTCACTCCTCCCTCTGTGGGCCACCTGGACATTGCTGTGCTGGGCAGAGCAGTAGCCCCAAGAGAGGCGGTACCAGTACTGGGTGAGTCCGCCCATATCCCACTTTGCCTACCACCTGGCTACCACCTGGCCTTTCAGTTAGACCAGCCCCTGTCTGTATCTTTCCTGGACTCTCATTTTGATCTGGAGACTGTTTTAGAGGCTGTCAGTCTCTCCATGGGTAAACTTGATTCTAGTCATCCTCCTCCTCGGTTCTAATCCTCCTCCTCCTCTCTGCCTGTGGTCATTCCCCTTGCTAGCTGTTTGGAGGCACCAAGTCTCTGTGTCCAAGGCTTGCAGAAACCAAAGGGCACCACAGGTGGCATCCTGTGCACCTTGAAAGGTCCAGTTTGGTGGAAACCTGGCTTGGTCCAATGTTGGGGTGTGTCCTTTGGGAACCATCCCTAGATTGCAGCAGTGTGGCAGGCAATTTCAGGAAATGGGTATATTGGGGGTCTAGCCACAGGGGAACAGATGAAGAGACACCCAGATCTGAATTTAAGTGACGTTGGCAATGCTTAGCTCCTGCTGAGGGCATGTCTGACTCCCTGAAGAACGTCAGGCTCTGTACCTGTCGTTAAATGTCTCTGAGACCAATAAGGTGCAGAGCATGTGTGTATTTCTCTGGGTTATTGAAATTAGTGATAACTTTGTGTTGGGAAAGATGGTCCCAGATTTCTCAATAACTGAGGAGGCAGGTAATGAGCTCTGCTTCAGCCATATCCCACGGAAGTCCCTCTGGGTACACTAGACCCATGAAATGGGACACAGGCTCCCCAACACCCAGCAAAACCAGAAATCTTAGGCCTGGCTACCTCTCCCTGCACTTTAGAGCTACAAACTGTTCCCATTCGTGGACACCTTTGTACTTGAAGGCAGCCAATTGGTGCAGAAGAAAGAGGCATTAGAGAGGGGTCTGTTTACTTTGCTGAGGTCACACAGGGACAGAGATAGCACTGGAAGCCTGGTCTGTGGCCATTCTGCCTCACCAACCTCTTGGGGAAGGGCCCCAAAAGACACAAGGTACCTTAGGAGACATTCTGAGGGACCCCATGCACAAATGCAGAGTAGTGTGGACCCTGGAGATTTAAATTTGTAGAAGAAAGAGACAAAACCAAAGACGGCAGAAGGGGCAACTTCAACATCCCCCCCACCCCAACTCTACAGACGAGGAAGGGTGTATAGAGATATTTCCTGAGGGAGGTAAGAAGAGCTGGAAAGACTTGGAAAGAGGGCCCGAAGAGACTTGGCAGACTCACTTTGGGACTCCTAGACTAGAAGTTCCTTTAGTTATGGAAAGCTCGGGGAGCCCCAGGCATCCTTTAAGGATTTCATGATAGAGGGAACGGCCTGACCTTCTGGATGCTTCTTTAGGCTGGTAGACTCAGCTTGGCAGGATAGGAAAGAAAGCAGGTATTTAGGGCAGGAGTTCAGTCCAGAAATGTACTCTCTTAATCCCAGAGACATCATACTGGCTCTCCAACTCTAATCCAGAAACATAGGATTCATTCCAACTTCCCCACTTGCTTATCTGTAACTTCTTTCACTGACAGTAAGAAACCTGTGTACCATCTGTTTGTTTTTTGGTTCAACCCTAATATAAATATAAAGTACTTTCACAATTGTTAACCTATACCCATGTGAGAAACAAGTTTACAAATTAGAGTGCAGTGTTTATACGCAATTCTTTTTGTCTTTAGCCTTACAATTTCCAAAGTTATCCAGGCCAGTTCTTTTTACCCCCACATCCACCTCAGCAAGCTTATGTAGTTAGAGATTTTTCACAGTCTGTGTTGAGTGTTGGGATCCTCCAACATCCTGGCTGATTTTTTTTGACTCTCATACACTTAAAGCTCACTCTTTGGATGTAAAGTTCTGTGGGTCACGACACAGGTATAGTCATGTATTTACCACCCCCAAGGTGATGGAGCAGATCCAAAATTCCCTTGTGCGTCCCTTTTATAGACAGTCACTCCCCTCTCTCCCAAAAACTGGCAGCCATTGTTCTTTGTCCCAAAAGTTTTGCCTTTGCCATAACATTATATGACTGAAATCATGCAGTATATAGTCTGGTTTCTTTCATTTACCAAATGCACTTAAGATTGATTCACATGTTTTCATGTATCAGTAACTCATTCCATTTTTATTGCTGAACAGTACACCATTGTATGGTTGTATCACAGTTTTTTTATCCAGTCACCTGTTGAACATCTTTGTTGCTTCCTGGGGCAATTATGAATAAAGCTGCCATAACCATTTTTACAAAGATTTTTTGTGTGATCATAAGTTTTCAGTTATGGAACTACTAATCCACTTTCTGTTTGTATAGATCTGTCTATTCTGGAGCTTTCATGTAAATGGAATTATGTAATATGTGGCCCTTTGTGTCCAGCTTCTTTGACTTAGCACTGTTTTTAAGGTTCATTTTTATTAGCACTTCATTCCTTTTTATGGCTGAATAATATGTCATTGTATAGCTATGTCATCGTATAGCTACATTTTGTGTATCCATTTATCAATCAATGGACATTTGAATTGTTTCCACTTTCCACCTATCATGAATGAATCTGTTGTGAATATTCATGTTTTTGTGTGAACATATGTTTTCAGTTCTCTTGGGCTGAACCTAGGAATGGCATTGCTAGTATGATACAATTCTATATTTTATAAGAAACTACTAAACTGTTTTCCAAAGTTATGTGTATATGTGTACAACCCTTCTTATATTCTATCCTCAGTCTACAAAATGCAACATCTCTTATTAGCTGGAACAATTGTGAAATACAAATGTAGTGCTGACTATGTGCTGGGTGCCATTGTGAATAGTTGATTAAAGCTTTTAATCCTCACAACAGTTCTGTGAGGCAGGTGCAATTATCCCTATTTTACAAGTGAGGAAACCAAAGCAAGAAGGCTAAGTAATTCGTTCAAAGTCATAAACCAGTAGATGGTAAAGTTGGGCTTTAGAATTCTGGTAGTCTGGCTCCAGAGCCCATCTTATTAACCAGTACTTCTACTTCTAGTTTCTGAATAAGTGAAGACCTAGCATGGAGACTGGAATAGACTAGTTGATCTAACATGTTAAAAGGCTTCAGTCTTTTTCTCCTTTCCTTTCAGTCGTTTTGATTTCTGATGGGTGGGTCTCCCTCATAGACTCCTCCCCTGAGGGTAAATCTCAGGTAGAGCAGCTAATCACCAGAAGATGGCAACAGAGAACTGTCCAGATGTGTGCTCAGCGCTCTTCACAACAACATGAGTTAGATAATCTGTGAAAAAGAAAATTCAGGGGCACCTGGATGGCTCAGTTGGTTAAGCGTCTGCCTTCTGTTCAGGTCATGATCTCAGAGTCCTGGGATTCAGCCCCGTGTCGGGCTCCCTGCTCAGCTTCTCCCTCTTCCTCTGCTGCTCCCCTCCTTGTGTGTGCTTTCTCTCTCTCTGTCAAATAAATTAATTAAAAAAAAAAAAAGAAAACTCATATAGAACTTATGGAAATGTTTCTCATTTATGAATAGCTAAATTCATCCAGGAAAGTAAGCATAATTCCTAAGGTTTAATTGCTGCTGAAATGCCTTGGGGACATTTGTTGCTCTTTAGTGTAATATTGAAAAAAACTGGTGACAGTGGATATCCTTGTTATGTTTACAAATTCAAGGTAAGAGAGTTCACTATTAGGCCATCAAATATGATGATAGCAGTGGGATATTTCATATCTTTTATCAGAATAAGAAAATTCTATTCTTACTTTTCTGAGAGCTTTTATCAAGAAGGGTCTTAAATCTTATCAAATGCTTTTTCCACATCTATTGAGATGATCATATGTTGTTTTTCCTTTATTCTGCTAATGTCGTGAATTATATAGATTTTTTTTTAAATGTAAAACCAACCTCATGATCCAGGGATTAACACCATTTGGTCACAATTTCTATTATTTTTTTCCATATTGATGGCTTTGCTCTGATTTTTTGTATAGGATTCCTGCATCTATATTAATGAGATACATTTGCTTGTATTTTGCTTTCCTTGTAATGTCCTTTTAAGTTTTGGTGGGTTTATCCCAGCCTCATTTAATGAATGGGGAAATGGGGGAAATGTTTGTTTGTTTCCCAAATAATTTTTGTTTGATTGGTGATATTTCTTCCTTCATGGAGGTTGTTTTGTGAGAGGGATTTAAACTGTACACTCAAGTTCTTTATCATATAGGACTATTCAGATTATCCATTTCCTCCTGTGTAAATTTTGATAACTTGTCTTTTTCAAGGAATTTTCCCATTTTATGTAAATTATCAAAATTACTGGCACAAAATTATTCATAATATCCTCTTATTTTCTCTAGAATCTCTAGTGATGTTCCTCTTTTTTTTTTTTTTAAAGATTTTATTTATTTATTCGACAGAGATAGAGACAGCCAGCGAGAGAGGGAACACAAGCAGGGGGAGTGGGAGAGGAAGAAGCAGGCTCATAGCGGAGGAGCCTGATGTGGGACTCGATCCCAGAACGCCAGGATCACGCCCTGAGCCGAAGGCAGATGCTTAACCGCTGTGCCACCCAGGCACCCCGATGTTCCTCTTTTTATTCCTGATATTGGTAATTTATGTTCTTTCTATTTTTTGTCATGCTCAATTTTGTTAGGGTATTAATATTCTTAAAGAACCAACTTTTTAAAAAGTTTATTTATTTATTTATTTTTTTAGTTATCTGTACACCCAAAGTGAGACTCAAACTTATGACTCAGAGATCAAGAATCATGTGCTCTTCTGACTTTGCCAGCCAGGCGTCCCTCAGAGAACCAACTTTTGGCTTTGTTGATTTTTCTCTATTTTCCTTTGGTATAATTTCATTGGCCAAAACTTCCAATATGTTAGATGTTAAACTCACACTTTTATTTTAATTGATATAGATATTTCTTGCTATAAACCTCACTGATAACTACTATAGCTATATCTCACAGAGTCTTACATGTTGTGTTTTTATTATCATTCTTTTAAAAATATTCTCTAGTTAAATTCGGATTTCTGCTGTGACCCAAGAGTTGTTTGATAGTGTAATTTTAAACTTTCTAGCTGAAAAATTTTTAGAAATTTTGTTATTAAATATCTATTTTAATACATTTTCCTTTTTCTTAAAATTCCAATTATTTTACTACAATATGCCTTGGTATCAATCACTCTGGGCTGATTTTCCAGAGTATACAGGGTATCTTTTCAATATGTAATTTCAAGTTATGTTTTATTTCAATATGAATTTCTCCAGTGATTGTTTTTTTTTAGTATTCTGTTCTGTTCAGTTGATTAGGTATTCTTCTTTAGGAATTTATACACATGGACATACACACCATTTTGCTGATGTTCTGTATCACATTCTCTTAAATCTTTTTAAATTTTTCATATTTTTTAAATTAAAATTTTTCTCCTTTCCGTTTCTTTTTCTTTTTATGTACTAACCATGGTATTTACTAACTAATACATTACTTCTAGTTTAATCTTCATTTCTTTTTTTTTAAATAATAATATATTTTTTTATATATTATGTTAGGCACCATAGAGTACATCCCTGGTTTTTGATGTAAAGTTCGATGATTCATTAGTTGCGTATAACACCCAGTGCACCATGCACTACGTGCCCTCCTTACCCATCACCAGCCTATCCCATTGCCCCACCCCCTCCCTCTGAAGCCCTCAGTTTCTAAAATATTGTTCTTTTATTTCTAATTTATTTCTTAGTTTTGTAAGCTCCATTTACAAATCTTCCTGTTGCTTTTGTTTCTCCAATAATATTTCTGAATTATTTTGATCCTAATTTAAGTTTTTTTTATAACTTTCTTATTATCTTATAAATTTCTTTTGGATTATTTCTTTAAAATAAAAGAATATAGTTTTCCTTTATTTTGTGGGCATAACTCTCTGGCTTGTTTTCATTGTTTGAAAGAAGGTTATTCTCCTAATTTTCCTTTTTTCTGATAATAATTTTGAGTGGATTTGATGCTTTTCTTTCCTATTGCTTATATTTCAGTGAGATGAGTTTACCTGTAGTAGAAGGAAGGTCAGCCAGTATAGTTATAGCTTCAGAGTTCAAATGCTCAATCTTCTGTCATTTATTTGAAATGTAAAAAAGAAAACAACAACAACAAAAACACACAAAAAACTGGGGTTTATGAGATGTGATGTCTCCTTTACCCTTTTTTCCCCTTTGCCTCTGTTCCTGTTCGATATGGGGACTCTGTCCTAGAAGTGAGACTTGGGTCCAAATCAAAATGCAAATGAACTCATAAAAAGAAAGAAACAAAATTGCTAATTTGGACATTGAGCAAATTGACATAAAACCCAAAATCTCAGTAAGAGGAAAAACAAGCTGTGGTACCAAAAATAATTCCACCAAGTAATGACCCCTGTATTGGTCTGCTCTGGCAGTCATTACAGAATAGCACAGGCTGGATGGCTTAACAACAGACACGTATTTCTCTCAGGTCTGGATGCTGGACTTGCGAGATCAAAGTCCCATCAGCATTGCTGTGTGGTGAAGTCTCATTTTTTTTTTTTAAAGATTTTATTTATTTATTCGACAGAGATAGAGACAGCCAGGGGGAGGGAACACAAGCAGGGGGAGTGGGAGAGGAAGAAGCAGGCTCATAGCTGAGGAGTCTGATGTGGGGCTCGATCCCATAACGCCGGGATCATGCCCTGAGCCGAAGGCAGACGCTTTAAGCGCTGTGCCACCCAGGCGCCCCATGAAGTCTCACTTTCTGTCTTACAAATACCGTCTACTCACTGTGTCCCTACCAGGCCCCTTCTCTGTGTGTGTGTGGAGAGGAAAAGAGAGAGATCTCTGGTATCTCTCTGTTTTTATAAGGACACCAGTGCTATCAGATCAGGACCCTATCCTAGCACCTCACTTAATCTTAGCTGCTTCCTAAAGGCCCTATCTCCAAACACAGTCACATTGGGGGTTAGAGCTTCAACATACGGATCATGGGGGGACACATTCACTTTGTAACACTTCAAATCATATCTACCAGTTAGCTTTTGCCACAGATATATTACATATATACAACCTCGAAATCTTCGTGGCTTACAAAAGCAAATACTTATTTTTCTTGGTCACGGGTATGTAGTAGGGATGAGGATGATCTCAGCTGGTGTTGGCTGCATGTGGATGTAGACTGTGGGTCAGGTTCAGGTCCAAGGGCCTCGTTTTGGCGTCCAGGCTAAGAGGACAAAGGACACCTAAGCATGTACTTTTCAAGGCACTGGCAGTATCACAAGAGCACAAAACCCCAATACACAAATACATTTCAATCCTCAGCTTTACCACATCTACCAACATTGCATCAGCCTAACCAAGCCTACTTGGCTAAGCCCAACGTCAAAGGGCAGGGATGTCCATTTCACCAACCGTGCGGCCGTGGCAAGACTCAGCATATATAATATGACCATGGCACAGTGAAGACTTGGGAGCAGTAATTCAATCAGCCACAGCATATATTCTTAGGCTCTGAGTGTTTGCCATGAATCTTAATGATGCCAAAGGACATTCTTCTGCTACAATGGCCCATGTGGTTTTGAGTCCTAAGGACTGATGCTGCAGCCCAGCAGAAGTCTTCTGTCTGTCCATGTTGTGCTTTGATTCCTTACCCACTCCTTACATAGCTTCTTAGACTTCTTAGAGTTCTGAACCAGAGCACCATATGTCATGGTTTGAAGGTTTGTTAGTCACACTCTCACTCTGTGAGCCCTGAGTCAATGGAGAAGCACCCAGAGTTCTGGTGGGAATTCAATGCAGTATTAGCTTAAGTATTGGTGAAGTTGGCTTGGATCCCAGACTAAAATGGTTTCTCAGCTCTTCCCCCTTCTGATTTGAACTTACTTACCTAGTCTTAGGTATCACTCCTAGAGAGCACCCTGCCTGTCTGCCTTGTTTACAGCATGGGAGGAAGAAAAGCTGGTCAGATGAATCTGGAGGAGGAGGATTGTAGGGCGAGAAGAGTGCTCAAACCAAAGACAGGCTCTGTGGAGGTCTTGAGGCAGGAGGCAGAGTGGCTGGTGGCCATTGCAGAAGGATCCAGGCGTTTGAAGGGTTCATGGTCCAGGGGTCTGAATTGCTGAAAATGATTGCCCTTGCACAGTTTGTCCTGAAGAAAATCAAGCCAAGAGGGGACTTGAGAGTTGACCACAAACAAAATGGAGAGGAGACATAACTCCATTCATTCTCTCATTCATTCATTTATTCATATTTAAGTGCTACCTTGTGCCAGGCATACTGCTCTGTGTATTGAGAATTAAGCAATTAACAAAATAGCCATATCCCTGTTCATGTGGAACTTAACTGTTTATGGAATGGGTTACAAACATCACACTAACTAAATAAAAAATATATAATATACTGTAATAGAAGGTAGCAAGTGATAAAGAGAAAAAACTAAGGCAGAGAAGATGGTTAGGGTGTGTTGGCAAGGTGAGGTACAATTTCAGAGAGGATGGCCAGGATAGATGACATTTGACTAAAGGTCTGTAGGAGATGGGGTCATGGCGTGGATGGCATTTTGCAACAGGTTCAGCAAGTGCAAACACCTGAGGGGGTTGGTGCCCGGGGATACAGGTTGAAGCATAGCAAGAGGGCCAGTGTGTGAGAGGGAAGTACAAGATGAGGCCAGACAGGTGATGGGTTGGCGGGAAGGGGAGGGGAGGGAAGATCAGTGAGGACCTTGGGAGCCACTGCAATGCCCCAGGTGTTTACTCCATGGAATGGGGAGTCAATGGAGTACTTTGTGCATAGAGGAGCCATCTGGGTGATTTCCAGCAACAGTGGGTGACAGTGTGGAGTATAGACTGAATGGGCATGAGGGTCGTAATTCTAGGGGCTCCCGAGAAAATAACTAGAGTCGGTGGATAGAAGGGGGTGACTTTTCCAACTAAATGACCTCACCTACGTGACCATCCACCAGTGAAACTGGCTGCACTGTCACACTGGGAGCCAGCAGGAGCATGTCACTGACAGTCCCAGCGGATGCCAGGGACGCTGACGCTGGGAAATTCCTGCTTCAGGTAAGGTGTTAAACTCAAACATCCCAGACTCCTTCCAATACTGAGCATCTCTGATGCCACGGCATATATCACCCCAATCTCCCCCAGTTAGAATGCAGGGGTTTTGTCCCTTCTGTTCATTGCCGTATTCCTGGGGCCTGGGATAGTGTCCAGCAAATAGCAGCCACTCAATGAGTACTTGTTAAAGGTATGAATGTGTCTGTTAAACATATTGCAGGCTTTTGAGCAACATACTTTTCTTTTTTTTTTTTTTTAAAGATTTTATTTATTTATTCTACAGAGATAGAGACAGCCAGCGAGAGAGTGAACACAAGCAGGGGGAATGGGAGAGGAAGAAGCAGGCTCATAGCGGAAGAGCCTGATGTGGGGCTCGATCCCATAACGCCGGGATCACGCCCTGAGCCGAAGGCAGATGCTTAACCGCTGTGCCACCCAGGCGCCCCTGAGCAACATACTTTTCTTCTCAGCACCCCAGAGAATAAGAAAAGTTGGACCGGCTGGCACCTGCTGACCTTTCCAGGCCTGCCAGTCTGTGACAGCATCTCAGACTCTGAGCCATTTTTCTAAAGGGCTTTGGGGACTATGGGGAGTAGGAGAGGTCCTTATGGGGAGGAAAGGCAGGGCTGGGTGAGGGCAAACCTGAGTCAAGGGGAGTGCACAGATAACCTCTGGTGCTGGGACCAGGGAACTCTGAAAATAAAGGGGAATTGTCTCTGAGATGTATAGAGTTCTAATTCCGGTAAGGGATAGTGAGGACCCATCCCGTCCCAAGCCTGTTGCATTTGCTTCATGGGTCAGCCTACTCACAAAGCGTTCACAGGTCTTTCGGCTTTCCAGGGAGAAACACCATAAACAGCAGCAGGGACTCCGCTTAAGTGTGTCGAAAACCCTTTCTTATCTTGATGAAGTTCAGCAGTGACAACATTTCTTCAAACAAAGAGTTCTGTGCAGGCACAGTATTTATTATGTGCCCCCAGACACCCACCGGGCAGCTCCTCACCATCCCCCTGAGGTCTCGCAGGACTGCCAATATCAGTAGGTTGGCTGACTGGACCCATGTTTGCTACCAGAGAAGCCAGGGAGACATGCTGTTACATTGACTGAACAATTAAATACAAAAAGATGCACACTTGGTAATTGCAATGATTTTATTCTATCTTTATTTAGCTTTAGTTTATCTCAGACAAGAGTGTTTTTAATATTAAGCATGCATATGTAGGTGTCTTCCATGCTCCTTATCCTATGAGTTGTATTCATTATAAATTAAAAGAAGTAGAGTTCGCTTCATGATGACCTAGAAAAGAAAAGAACAGCCAGAATTTAGTAATTTATTAATTGTGAAAATATTGGTATCTATTATCTCATTCAGTCTTATATTAATACTAGCAATAGATACTATTGTTGCCCTTGTTTCATAGATGGTGACATTGGCCCGGAAAACGTGTCTGCCCGGCGTCATACAGCTAATAGAAGGCAAACTCAGTTCATGATCCCAAGAGTTGGCTCTGAATTCAGATGTACATGACATTAGAGTGTTTAGACCCAAATCATGTCATTACCTTTCAAACTAAAAAAAATAGATTAATCACAATTATAAACAGATCTATCTTTTCTGGCAGATGATTTCAGTGTCACAGGGAGATACTGGTCAAATGCAGGGGAATGAACCTACATTCTAGGCATTTCAGCTACTGGGACTCCCTGTTCTCTCTGCAGACATTGGAGTGGGCACATTCCCCTGTGGATTTTTTCTATTATGTGGGCTCTTGGAGGGTTAAAGTGTGGACTGCACCCCTGCAATACCCGGTGTTCCATCCTCCCATCTGACACTAGAAGGGCAGTCACCTTGTTCCTGGAGTCCTTTCACTGCTCAGTCCCCGAGTTCCTCGTGACGACCACCAAGGGCTTCGGGACCCACATTGGTGGGCATGAAGGTGCTTTTCACCATGCGCTCAGCTCTGGCCAGCAAGCCTTCCAGAGGATTGGTCACACAGGGGGCCTTGTTGCTGGGGCTCTTCTGGGCAGTGATGCTGATTTGCAGGATGGAGGAAAAGGGGCCCGTCAGTGAGAGGCTGTCAGAGAGAGATCCTATGTGCCCCATGGGATATTCATGGTAACAGTATTGCTCTGAGAGGCACCTGTTAACGGTATGTCTTTCCCTAGTCACAGTGATCACTGCAGAAATACATAAGCTTCTGGGGAAAATGCTGTGATCATTCCCATGGACATTCCCAGGGGTGTCAAAAAGCCCAAAGTGGCTCTGGGTGAGTGGCCATGGAACGCAGACTGTAACAGCATATCTTTCCGGTATAATGAACTGAAAATCAAGCAAGGCTTAGGGGACAGATTACTTACCCAGAAGAGGAAGAGGTGAGAATGAAGGCCAGGTACAGGTGTACACGAAACCTAATTTCTAAATCTCCTGAGATATATGCAGTCCGTCTGCCAGCTTCACACTAACCAGTCCTAAGACCTCAATGCTAGGAAGTCCCCTCAGTACTACCAGCCCAATTTCCAGAGTGGGGGATTTCATACCTTCCCCAACTGCTTTCAGAAAGGGATCTTTTTTTCCATGTGCTCTAACCAGTCTCTGTGTGACCTCTATTGTCAGTGGGGCCTGAGAATAGCTGGGTCCCAGGCCGAGGTGAACAATGGCAGTTTGCTGGCCTCCTGTCCAGCTGTGTTCTCTCTTACCTCTTGGGATATGCCTTCCTGGGCATGACAGGAGGGAGGGTATGCCCTGAGCCGAGCTGGGTGGGGAGCCTCACCTGGAGCCCTCAGTCTCCTGCTCCTGCTGCAGCTCACGGACCTTCAGCCGCACATAGTCGTTCAGCATTGCAGTCAGTAGGAGGCATATTTCATCCTCAGTGAGTGTAGCAGGTTCCAGTGGGTTCTCCATGGCAGACCTATAGAGGGGAAGAAGGCAAATAGAGGCTCTGGGCCCCTGTCTACCACTTCCCCTGGATCAGTAGCCAGGCTTCTTGTTGTCTGTGTTTTCCCTGAGGATGTGGCCACCCCAAATCCTAGTGCACTGGGCGTGAGCCCAATGTCCTCCAAAAACATGGATTCACCAATAGTCAGGCGCTAGGGTGACCTTGACGTGGACTGCTGGAACTAGAATATATAGGGTCATGAAGGTGATGGTTAGAATTTTCAGGAATATTATAAGCTTAGTGTTAAATTAGGCATTTTTAAGGATTAACTGATAAAACTTACATTAGTTTGAATCTGAAAACATTTGTGTAAGGGTGAGAAATTAGATTGAGAGGTCACGTATTAGATCTAATAAGAACAAAATCAGTGGAAAATTAGATTAGTATGCAATCATTTCTCAAATTGTGCTTTAATTAGATAAATAGGTTTGGTACAGATACAAATGTTTGGTGAACAGCAATGACTGTTCCATTAAGCTCAATAAACCATATGAAAATCACAGTAAAGTGTAGTATATACCATTTGTTTTTAAGTTGTGTATAATATCTTTATAGTATAAAATCTTTATAATAAACCCTTATGCAGGTTACATGCATACCTCTCACCCGCCACCCACCCGCTGAGAGCTGGTTGTTAACCTTTTAGCACACCAGAGAATAGAGCTGTTTGATGCTAGGAACAGTGGGAGGGGAGTGCACTCCTGGCAGGGTGATCTTACCTGAATGGTGCTGCCTGGAGGGTACCCACTTGGTACAGGACCAAGATGCCAATAGCCAGGAATGGGGAGAACTTCCAGAAGCCCATGACACCTCTCTGCAAGGGAAGAATGATGTCCCCACAGCAGTTAAAATTTCCATGAGCCCATTGATAAGAGTGAATCCCAATGTTCTTGTTCATATTGATAAATATTTTATTATTTGTATAAAATAATAGTTTGGATCTCTTGTGATTTCTTTGAGTTTTTGTATATCTCACCAATAATGAATTGAATGGAATCTTTGATTTAAAAAAATTGTTCTCTGAGCCCAAGGACTGGTGTTCTAGTCCTGCCTCTGCCTGGAACTCTCTTGTGTCATGGCTTCTGGATAACCATTTACCTTCTCCATTGTTTTTTTGTAAGCGAAGTGACTACTGGAGGGTGTGGTGAGAATATAGCATGCAAGGATAAGACGTGTTCCTAGTGCCCAAGTGGGTAGGGGGGAGTGAGTAAACATCTGTACTCCACACCCCATACCATTCTCCAGCTGGCCAGGTCTCCATTGAGGAGAGTCTCTGAATGCTGTCACAGAGCTTTTCCTATAATGCAACACAGAGCTCTCTTCCCTGTGTGGGGTTTTTGTTCACACCTTGTGGTGTGTGTGTGTGTGTGGGGAGGATGCAGCTAGAGAGGGAATATCTGTGCCATTAGAATCTCTGAGAAACTGAAGGTCAAAATTCTACTGCACAGCAGCTACACATGTGGACAAGAGTCCCCCCAAAACTAAGCTTAGCAGAATCTAAAATTGGGGTGCAGGGCTTACACTGGGGAGAAGCTCCCAGAACTCACTACTGGAATTTGCTGTTCCGGGCTGCCTGCCTCTAGGACAGTATGTCTATTTGCCACCCACTAGCACTGGCCCAGTTTCCACCAATTTCCCAGGGACCACCAGGCAGGAGATAGGATCCCTGAGCACACATTCTGCAGAAACTATGCCTGTTCTGCTCTCCACGTGCAATGCTGGGGAGTCCAGTGTCCTGAGATCAGCCTAAAGCATGTCTCTGCAGGAAAGAGAGAGACTGAAGCTCACTTCAGTGAGGAAGAATGAAGCAAGGAGTCCCAGAACCGACCGTCCAGTGTTACCTGATGCAGGAGCCTGGGATGAATCCTAGAGTAACAGATTTTGTGAGGAAGAGACCCAGAGAGAAGTGCACAGAGACTCTAAGACATGCAGGGACAGCAGCTACAAGAAAGATGAATGCAGAAGAAGGAGGGAAGGAGAGATAGAATCATACCGCTAAGCAGGAATCTCGGGGCTCACCTGGCAGCAGGCAGCAGGTGGCTTGGGCACAGGCGGCGGCAGCTGCGGCAACGTTGGCGTCAGGCGATGGCGCTGTGGAAGTGGCAGAGACACTTGAGCGGAGCGGTGCTCTGCTGCCTCCCAGCACCCGCAGCCGCTCTTATTCCCGCCGCTCTGGGTCCGGGGGGGGGGGGGGGGCGTCCAGGAGTTCCAACCAACCAATGAGGGGACAGATCTCATACCCTGATGGATTGTGTCACCGATTTACGTCCAGAACCTAGAATATTCCGCGGAACCATCCCACTTGTATTTGCGTTGATGGGAGTGGAGGGAGGGAGAGGGATGGTGGGGGCCGAGGAGGAGAAATACCCTTAATATGAACAGGAAGTTGAGGGCAGTTTGACGTCATGGTAAATTTCGCCTGTTTAGTTCCACTGGGTTTGGAACGTGTGCCCCTCTCCACCCCCAGTGGTGCTGTCGTAAGGGGCGAGATGCACGAAGCAGGACATCCTAGCTCTCCATGTCTGACCCTAGGGGCCCCGTCTAAGTGAGGCATGGACTATTAGCAACGTGCAACAGCATTGATTCTGGGCCCACGCAGGGTGTCTGGTTCGGGTAGCAGGAATCACAGAGGGGCAAAGCTCATGGCAAAATCAAGAGATGAGAGTGATAGCAAGAACGTTATCAGTAGAACTCAATTCCAGGCGGTAAGGTGAAGGGAAATTAACTTGTCAGCACCTCAATGTACTCATCTTTGAAATGGGGACCACATTCCAGGCTTGAGAAAATGTTATCGTTAGCAGCCATGTGCCTGCTTCCCAGCTAGGGAGGGATTTAGAAGAGCCCTCATGCCCAGGGACCGATTCTGTGAAATCCCTATCTCAGTTTTCAGATTCCCACCTTGTGTGGCTTCCTGGATTCGCGCTGGGTGGTCTGTCACGTGGTTTCGGAGGAGCTGGAAGCCCTGCTGGGCCTGAGCCTGAAGGTGTTAGGCACAAAGGTTTCCCAAGCCTCCAAACGGACTTCTAGCCCTTCCTCTTCCTATCCTGTCAGCCAGCACCTCTGGCTCATCATTCTGCTCGAACCATTTGCCCCGCTGCCCCTCGCTTCTGGCTGCTGTTTGCGAAGTTGTCCAGTGGCGTGTAATTCCAGCCCTTTGCCCACCTCCCCCACACTTAAGTCCTCCACTAGAGAGCACAGCACGCTTGAAGGCACTGAAGAGTCCCTGGGGACACAAGGCTCACACACAAAGCTTTCACACAAATTCATTTCAGTCTCCAAACGTGTGCGCACTCCCCGGAGCACAGGCCGGCACACGGGGTCCGACACACTGGGCATGCACGTGGGTTCACTCTGAATCGCAGCCCAAGCTTCTCTCTGAGTCTCTCTCACGGAATCACATGCACACATGGCATGATGATGATCTGCTGAAATCATACCTGCACTCACTCTCAATGTAAGTGTGCTTTCTCAGTGTAGCACCTCCACTCTCTGCCGGACACACCAGCGGGAGGGTTTTAGGACCCCTCCAATCTGATCTTTCCACTCCCAGCTCGCCTGGTGGTCCTAAGTCCTGACTCCCTGCCCTCAGCTCCCTGAAGTGCTGAGATAGAAGCTTCTTATTGTTCCCAGGATCTCCTTGTCTGAGTGCACTGCGTGAAGAATGCACTCCCTGAGAAATTTTAACGCAAAGAAGGTAGCGCTTCGGGATTTGCTCTGGATATATGCTATAATGTCGCGCGACATTCCTGGCGGTAACTGTGCCAACCCGGTTATACAGGTGCAGTGGGTGGGGACTCATTAATCGGGCGGTGCAGGGTAGGCAGAGATCCCAGTTAGGTTGTCCCCTGGGAGAACGGAAATTCTGGCTCTCCCGGGAGAGCAGAAATCCCCCGGAGGAAGCTGTCCGTGATCCGGGCAACGGTGCGCCCCACTCCTCAGTCCCTAGAAGCCTTTGTATTTCATAGCACACACCTGCCTTGTGCCACTTCTCCTTCCCTTCTAATTTGCTGGCCACTGTGACACCTACTTTCCAAGATGCCTCTGTGCAGCTTTCTTCCATCTTAAGTCCTGGTGTTGCCCTGCCGAGAGGAAGTGAGTTCGAGACTGGGGATTGGGTGTGTAAAAGTCGTTCTCCTCATGGCTGACTGGCAGGGGGCGCGTTCTTCCTTCTAGTGTGAAATACAGAACCACTCTCCCCTGAGTCTGTCCCTGATTTACCGAGTATATACAAGGAAGTTTAGATCTTCATGGGTGCGCGCTGCTTAGATTATGTCCTCTTATCCCTGGAACCTCTCTAAATTAAGGCTATACAGAAGACGATCTAATATAGAAGTCGCCAAGGAAAATACTGATTTTAAAATAGTCGCTTGACTATTTTGCTATTTGTTTTGTAAGCTTATTTGATAACTTGGTGTGAGGAGGCTCACGTGTTGGACTCCAGTCCCATTGGGACTCAAGCAGCACCTCCCCAACAGCCCCGCCCCTGCCCGCTCTGGTCTTCTTCCTGTAGCTGTGACCACCACAAATGGGGAAAATGGCAGCAATGTCTCCTCCCTGCTGTGGGTCCCTATCTGAGTACACAGGTTCAGGGCTAGAGGAAAGCCCAGCATAGGTTCAGGGCTAGAGGAAAGCCCAGCACCAGGGGATCCTACAAAATCATCTTTCACAAAGTCCTGTAACATGGCTGCCTAGAGGGCAAGGCAAATAAACCACAGAAGTTCATTCTCAAAGAAATTCAGATCAATGGCCAACAACTTCCTGATGATCTTCTGAGGAGCCACTTCTGACTCTCAACATGCTTTCAGGGGACCCCTACAGTCATGACCGCCTTGGTGGAAGGCATGTGTAAGTATAACGACTACTCCACCTGCCTCGCCCAGATCCCTGATACGACCATGTTCGTGAGTGTGGTGGATGCCTTCACCACAGACCCTCACCACTCCCAAGAAGGACCGTGGAACTCCCTAGTAGCCCTATTCGAGGTAGTCTGAGGGCTTCACCCCAAGTGTTCTGGCCACTGCCCACGGAGGATAAACCCGAAGGACCGTCGGTTGATATTCCTGGGTCCCGTCTCTCTCCAGCTTGTCTGGGTGGGGCTGGAGTCCCCACTTACATTTTTCCTGTCCTGCTGCGGGAGGAGAACTGGGAATTTCAGCGAGTCAGGGATCCTCTCAGTCCCCCTGACTATCCTCTCAACCTTCTTGAATAAAATAAAGAGAAAAAATGAATCTAAACCATTTTCCACTGAGAATATCTACTCCAAGACTTGAGGTTCAAACTTAAAAACTCTCTGAAATCATTTGTAAATGTATGTATCCTTGGACTGCGATTTTCTGTTGAGAGAATGAACCATACCTTTCACCAGTGCAGTGATGACTACAGAATGGGTAAGAGATGACTGCTCTAGTAGCCAGTTTTGTGGCCTCCTTCCTTTGTAGGCTCAGGACTTTCCCTCTGGCTGCCATGTGTGCCTTAAGCCTTCAAAGCCAACATTCATTTCTCACTCTGAGATCTTTGGTGGCAACAAAAGAGGGCTGGCGGTGTATGACAGGAATCAGTGTGTGCACCCAGAGGGTGCTAGAGTGACTTCCAGCAAATTTCAGCTTTACTTTAAGGCCAGGCTCTCTACACTTAGGTCAGGGGAACAGAATAGAGTGCCCAGAAAGAAACTCACGATTATATGATTGATTAATCTCCAACAAAGGAAGCAAGAATATGCAATAGGGAAAAGATTGTCTCTTCAACACATGGTGTTGGGAAAACTGGACAGCTGCATGCAAAAGAATGACACTGTTGCATTTCTTATGACATACACAAAAATGAATTCAAAATGGATTAAAATGTGAGATCTGAAATCATAAAAATCCTAGAAGACAGCACAAGCAGTAATTTCTCTGGCATTGGCCATAGAAACATTTTTCTAGATATGAGTACTCAGGCAAGGGAAACAAAAGCAAAAATAAATTATTAGGACTATATCAAAAGAAAAATCTTCTGCACAGTGAAGGAAACCATCTGTTAAACTAAAAGACAACTTACTGAATGAGAGAAGAGATTTGCAAATGATATATCCAATAAAGGGTTAGTTTGGGAAATATATAAAGAACATGTACAACTCAACACCAAAAAGCAAAAATTCCAATTTAAAAATAGGCAGAAGACATGAAAAGACATTTCTCCAAAGAAGACATACACATGACCTACAGAAAGATGAAAAGACACCCAACAACATTAATCACCAGAGAAATATGAGTCAAAACCACATCGAGATATCACCTCACACCTGTCAGAATGGCTCAAATAAAAAACACAGAAAACAACAAATGTTTGCAAGCTTTTGGAGAAAAGGGAACCCTCATGCAGTGTTGGTGGGAATGCAAATTGGTACACCCAGTGTGGAAATCAGTATGGAGGTTCTTCAAAGCATTAGAGATACAATTGCCATACGATCCAGTAATTCCACTACTTGGTATTTACCCAAAGGATACGAAGACACTAATTTGAAAATGCAAATGCACCCCTATGTTTATTGCAGCATTATTTATAATAGTCAAATACGGAGGCAACTCAAGCGTCCATGGATAGATGAATGGATAAAAAAGATGTGGTATATATACAGTGGAATATGACTCAGCCATAAAAAAGAATGAAACCTTGCCACTTAGAGCAACATGGATGGATCTAGAGGGCATAATGCTAAGTGAAAGGAGTCAGAGAAAGACAAATGCCATAGGATTTCACGCATATGTGTAGTTTAAGAATCAAAGAAAACAAAGAAAAAAAGAAAGAAAAAAATGGACCCTAAAATAAGGAGAACAAACAAAGAGGGGAGGTGGATAGGGGGATGGGTGAATAGGTTCTTGTGATGAGTAATGAATAGAATTGTTGAATCACCATACCCCTGATACTAATATGTAATATGTAAATTGTATTATAATTATACCAGAATTTTAAAAATAATAAAAAAAAAATTTAAATAAAGTAAAAAAGGGGTCCCTGGTTGGCTCAGTCAGTTAAGCGTCTGACTCTTGACTTTGGCTCAGGTTACAATCTCAGGGTCCTGAGATGAAGCTCCATGTTGGGCTCCACACCAAGTGTGGAGTCTGCTTAAGATACTCTCCTTCTCCCTCTGCTCCTCCCTGCTCACACACTGTGTCTCTAAAAAATAATAAAATAAAATAAAAGTAAAATAAAATAAAATGCAAAATAAATAAAATAAAATAAGTCATTTGACTATTTGGCTCTTGATTTTATGATCTTACTTCATAGTATTATACCTAGAAATCAGCTAAGTTGGAAACAGTGTTGTCTGGAAACACAATTTCTTGGCAAGCTGATAAACTACCTGTAACATGTATTTCCATTATTTTAAGTTAGATTCCTGCACTTTTTCATTTAAAGTTTTTTGAAAAGATGTTTCTCAGAGTGTGCCATAGTCTTGTACCTGGTTGAAAATTCTTATGTGAGTTTTTATGCATTTAGGAGGATTACACCTAACGGGTGGCTCCTTCAATTCTACGCAATTTGTGTATGAACGAGACTCGGCAGCAACACCCAAATCCCAACAATAACAACTGCAGCAGAGTAGCAACAACAGCACTGATTGATTCTCCGCAGCCTGGGGTGGGGGGGAGGATTCCGAGCGGTCAAACTACCTGGAGACTCTCGACTGAAAATTGATTGCACTGTATTCCACATGTAGGGAACATGGACGTTGCCACTCTGTCCTAACAATGAAAAGCTGAAGAAACTGGGGAAAAAGAACAACTCTTCTAGGATCTTTAAGACAGGTGAGCACAGGGCAAACCTTTGCCCCCAAGATTAGAGAGACAGATGAATACAGGGAGTGATGTCTTAGCAGAAGTAACGCTCAACAAGGGCAGACCTCAGTGCTTGGAGCCAGTACTGGGGTAGGATGACCTGAGTGTTAACTGGTGAGCTGCTGGAGGCTCAGTGTGGACAACTTTGAGAGTTAAAAGCTCCAGGGGCGGGACGCCTGTGTGGCTCAGTTGGTGAAGCGAAGCGTCTGACTCTTGGTTTCAACTCAAGTCATGATCTCCGGGTCCTGGGATCGAGTCCCCCTGCTCCTTGGGCTCCTCTCTCAGCATTGAGTCTGCTTCAGATTCTTTCTCCTCCCCTCTGCCCCTCCCCACTCCCCGTGCCCCCTCTCTAAAATAAATAAAATCTTAAAAAGAAAAGCTCCTGGGACACTCGCTCATAGGGGACTCCCCACAGATGTGATGTGTGCATTTTACGCTAGGAACCTGACCAGGTTCTCACAGTACATATGAGAGAAAACTCCACGGGTGGGATTTGCCCCCTGGAGCTATACACTTCCTGGAGTAAATAACAGAGAAAAACCTCATAGGGTTCCCAGAGAGGGAGAGGAAAGGAACCATTTTGTAATATTCCAGAGCTTCTTCTCTAGAAGGCCTGCCCTCAGGAGAAACCAGTTAACCAGAGCCTAAATGCTGTAATATTATCATGGCCTAACTGACCAGGCGAAAGGGAGATACCCAGCTGTAGGCACCTCTATTCTTCCGATAGCCAGAGGAGCCTAGAACCAAAGGGATGACATGAGTGGATTTTAGAAGAGACAAGGAATGAGAAAGACATTTATGGCAGAAGGAAGGAATGGGATTTTGTGTTCATGGGATATTCCTGGACTCTCATAGTAGGAGAATAGGAGTACCCAGTTGATTTTCCTGCAGAGTGGAGTTGACTTGCCCTGGGGGCTGCTCTCCGAATACCATAGGCACCATTTTTGCTGTAGGTACAAGGACCCTCCAGGGTCCAGAGACCATGTTTGGGTAACATCAGCTGCCAGCAAAAGAAATGAGTATGGTTGAGGAGGGCCAGATCACTCTGACAGGTGGATGGACTCAGCTGGTGAGGTCAAGGAATTGTTCTGGTTTGGTTCCTCTTAGATGATTAAAATACTCCCTTGACTCAGACTCACAGGATGAATTATGTCTCTCCTCTCCCTGGCTAAGAACACAGTTTCATGGAGAAAATGGATAGAAATTGGAAACTTCCCACTATACCAGAAAGCTCCTTGCAGAGGTAACTCCCTTAGGGCAGTGTTCAGGAACCATAAGGTGTAGTTAATGGGATTTCTTCTCTAACTGGAGTGATCTGGGATTGGGAAGAGTCTGGCTTTGGGTCTTCTGCAAGTGGAGTTGAGTCTTGGCTCTATCACTCACCTATTGTCCTTGAGCAGATGATACTCCTCTGGAGCCAGTGTTTCTCACCATGTAAAATGTGGATAGTAATAACTACCTGGCTGGAGTAAAGATATTTTATGTAAAAGACTGGACACATTGATTGGCACAGACCAGATACTTAAGAGTAATAACAATAATAATAATATTGCTTATCTTACTACATAAGCTCAATAGGATAAATTAAATAAAATCAGTACATAGTCCTCACTTTTCTTAAGAGGAGGGCAATGCATCTTTACATCTCAAAATAAAACCAACTGTCAAAGGCACAGTAGACAGAATCTGCCTTCCCCAAACTTTTCTGATATATGCCTGGCCTTGTTGCAGGCTCACTATCCATCAGGATTAATGACAGTTTATCTTAAAGACCTGGCCCATTGTCTGGCATGGAGATGGCACTCAAGAGTGATAGGTATTATGATGATACTAAAAGCTTACCCCTTCAAGTGCCAAATTATATCAACTTGCATGGAAAATTAGATAAAATGCATTGCATATCTTTCTTAAAAGAATAAATAGTATTAATTTAAATCTTTTCTTGTGGATTCATCGACACTATCATAACAATGTCACTTTGTGTGTTGGCATGAATAATTAATACAGTGCTGCCCTCAAGGGAATAAGACATGTAGGGCTGAGAACCCCAAACTAGATATCATGCTGTTGGTTCTTTTATATGACTAATAACTATATAATTTTATGTTTATTTTATTTTATTTCTTCCCATCAGATTGTCAACTATCATTTCTTGCTGATGTCATTCTGTCTTTAGCAACATTTCCCCCAACTGCATTTTCATTTGCTATGCAGTGAAACAAACAGCAAAACAGAACTAACAAAAACTAAGCTGAGTATAATAGTATGGAAACAAATGACCAATAGTCATTAAGTGAAAACCTAGAAATCCCAGTCAAGAACAATAAAAACAGTCTTCATAGTCATCTACTCAATTAATCTGTACTCAACAGAACAGAAACAAAGCTTGTTGTAATTATGCGTAAATACAGAGCAATTAGATCCTGAGTAAGTATGTAAGAAATAATGGCCAGGACGTCATGATTTTTTTTTTTTTTTTACATTCTGCCAGGTGTTTTTTCCACAATTCTCTGTGTGTGCATGTGTGTGTGTGTGCATGCACACATGCTAGCACATGCGGTAAAATTCACATAAAATAAAATTTACCACCTTACCCATTTTTAACTGTACAGCTCAGTGGTGAATACATTCATAAATATGTGCTACCATCACTACCATCTATCTCTGTAACTCCTTTCATGTTGTATAACTGAAACTCTGTACCTAGACTGGCAGCAGACCTATCCACAGAGACCTGGCAGGCCATAGAGGACAGGCATGATATGTTCAGGGTGCTAAATGAGAAAACTAACAGCCAAGAATACTTTATCCAGCAAGGATGTCATTCATAGAGAGATAAAATAGAGAGATAAAAAGCTTCCAGGACAAACAGAAACTAAAAGAATGTGTGATCACCAAACCAGCTCTGCAAGAAATATTAAAGGGCATCCTTTAAGCAAAGAGAGAGCCCAAAAGTAACATAGACCAGAAAGGAACAGAGAAAATATACAGAAACAGTGACTTTACAGGGATTACAATGGCACTAAATTCATATCTTTCAATAGTTACTCTGAATGTAAATGGGCTAACTCCCCAATCAAAAGACACAGGGTATCAGATTGGATAAAAAATCAAGACCCATCGATATGTTGTCTGTAGAAAATTCATTTTAGATCCAAAGACACCTCCAGATTTAAAGTGAGGGGGTGGAACACCATTTATGATGGTGACAGACATCAAAAGAGAGCAGGGTAGCAAACTTTATATCATACAAATTAGATTTTATACCAAAGACTGTAATAAAAGATGGGGAAGGACACTATATCATAAAGGGTCTATCCAACAACAATATCTAACAATTGTAAATATTTATGCCCTTAACATGGGAGCAGCCAATTATATAAACCAATTAATAACAAAATTAAAAAAGAACACTGATAATAATACAATAATCATAGGAGACTTTAACATTCCACTCACTGCAATGGAGAGATCATCTAAGCAGAAGATCAACAAGGAAACAACGGCTTTGAATGACACACTGGACCAGTCAGACTTCACAGATATATTCAGAACATTCCATCCTAAAGCAACAGAATACACATTCTTCTCAAGTGTACATGGAGCATTCTCCAGAAGTTCACATACTGGGTCACAAATCAGGCTCAACTGGTACCAAAAGATTGGGATTATTCCCTGCACATTTTCAGACCACAATGCTTTGGAAGTGGAACTCAATCACAAGAGGAAATTTGGAAGGAACTAAAATACATGGAACATCTTACAAAGAATGAATGGGTCACCTAGGAAATTAAAGAAGAATTTAAAAATTCATAAAAACAAATGCAAATGAAAACACAACTGTTCAAAACCTTTGGGATGAAGCAAATGTGGTCCTAAGAAGGAAGTATGTAGCAATACAAGCCTTTCTCAGGAAACAAGAAAGGTCTCAAATACACAGCCTAACTCCACACCTAAAGGAGCTAGAGAAAGAACAGTAAATAAAGCCTAAAACCAGCAGGACAAGGAAATCAATAAAGATTAGAGCAGAAATCAATGAAAGAGAAACTAAAAGAACATTAGAACAGATCAAGGAAACTAGGAGCTGGTTCTTTGAGAGAATAAATAAGATTGATAAACCCCTGGCCAGACTTATCCAAAAGAAAAGAGAAAGGACCCAAATAAATAAAATCATGAGTGAAAGAGGAGAGATCACAACCAACAGAGAAGAAATACAAAAAATTACAGGAACATCTTATAAGTAACTATATACCAACAAATTAGGCAATCTGGAATAAATGGATGCATTCCTAGAGATGTATAAACTACAAACACTGAACCAGGAAGAAATAGAAAACCTGAACAGATCCATAACCACCAAGGAAATTGAAGTAGTAATCAAAAATCTCCCAAAAAACAAGAGCCCAGGAATGGATGGCTTCCCAGGGGAATTCTACGAAACATTTAAAGAAGAATTAATACCTATTCTTCTGAAGATGTTTCAAAAAATTGAAATGGAAGGAAAACTTCCAAATGCTTTCTATGAGGCCAACATTACCTTGATCCCAAATCCAGAGACCCCACCAAAGAGGAGAATTACTGACCACTATCCCTGATGAACATGGTGCAAAAATTCTCACCAAGATATAGCCAATAGGATCCAACAGTACATTAAAAGGATTATTCACCATAATGAAGTGGGATTTATTCCTGGTTCAACATTTGCAAATCAATGTGATACATTATTTTAATAAAAGAAAGGACAAGAACCATATGATCCTCTCACTAGATGCAGAAAAAGCATTGACAAGTACAGCATTCTTTCCTGATTAAAGTTCTTCACAATGTAGGGATATAGGGAACATACCTAATACCATAAAAGCCATATACAAAAAGCCCACAGTGACTATCATTCTCAATCAGGAAAAACTGAGAGCTTTTCCCCTAAGGACAGGAACACGACAGAGATGTCCACTATCATTGCTGTTGATCAACATAGTACTGGAAGTCCTAGTCTCAGCATTCAGACAACGAAAAGAAATAAAAGGAATCTGAATCAGCAAAGAAGTCAAACTTTCACTCTTCACAGATGACATGATACTATATGTGGAAAACTCAAAAGATTCCACCCCCAAACTGCTAGAACTCATACAGGAATTCAGCAAAGTGGCAAGATATAAAATGAATGCACAAAAATAAGTTGTATTTCTATATATCCTCAATGAGAAAGAAGAAAGAGAAATTAAGGAGTCAATTCGATTTACAATTGCACCAAGAACCATAAAATACCTAGGAATAAACCTACCCAAAAAGGCAAAGAATCGGTGCTCTGAAAACTATAAAACATTCATAAAAGAAATTGAGGAAGACACAAACAATGGAAAAACATTTGATGCTCACGGATTAGAAGAATAAATATTGTTAAAATGTCTATGTTACCCTCTGAAGCCCTCAGTTTGTTTCTAAGAGTCCATAGTCTCTCATACTTCAGAGGGGAGGGGGTGGGGGAATGAGATAGGCTGGTGATGGGTAGTAAGGAGGGCATGTATTGCATGGTGCACTGGGTGTTATATGCAAATAATGAATCATCGAACTTTACATCAAAAACCAGGGATGTACTGTATGGTGACTAACATAATATAACAAAAAATATTATTGTAATAAAAAAATAAAAATTAAAATTAAAAAAGCCATTTAAAAAAATGTCTATGTTACCCAAAGCAATCTATACATTCAATACAATCTCTATCAAAATACCATAAACATTTTTCACCGAGCTGGAACAAGTAATTTTAAAATTTGTATGGAACCTAGTAAGACCCCCAATAGCCAAAGGAATGTTGAAGAAGAAAACCAAAACTGGTGGCATCAGAATTCTGGATTTCAAGCTGTATTACAAAGCTGTAAACATCATGACAGTATGGTACTGGCACAAAAACAGACACATAGATCAATGGAACAGAATAAAGAACCCAGAAATGGACCCTCAATTCTATGGTCACCTAGTCTTTGACAAAGCAGGAAAGAATGTCCAATGGAAAAAAGACAGTCTCTTCAACAAATAGTATTGGGAAAATTGGACAGCCACATGCAGAAGAAGGAAACTGGATATTTTGTTATACTCAAAAATAGACTCAAAATGGATGAAAGACCTAAATGTGAGACAGGAATCCATCAAAATCCTAGAGGAGAACACAGGCAACAACCTCTGTGACCTCTGCCACAGCACTTCTTGCTAGACACATCTCCAAATACAATGGAAACAAAAGTAAAAATGAACTATTGGGACTTCATCAAGATAAAAAGCTTTTGCACAGCAAAGAAAACAGTCAACAAAACTAAACAACAACCGACAGAATGGGAGAAGATATTTGCAAAACTCTTATCAAATAAAGGGCTATTATCCAAAATCTATAAAGAACTTATCAAACTCAACACCCAAAGAACTAATAATCCCATCAAGAAATGGGCAGAAGACATGAACAGACGTTTCTGCAGAGAAGACATCCAAACAGACACATGAAAAAGTGCTCAACATCACTCAGCATCAGGGAAACACAAATAAAAACCACAAGAGATACCACCTCACCCCTGTCAGAATGGCTAAAATTAACAAGTCAGGAAACAACAGATGTTGGCAAAGATGCAGAGAAAGGGGAACCCTCTTACACTGTTGGTGGGAATGTAAACTGGTATAGCCACTCTGGAAAACAGTATGGAGGTTCCTCAAATAGTTGAAAATAGAGCTATCCTAGACCCAGCAATTGCACTACTAGGTATTTTCCCAAAGACACAAATGTAGTGACCCAAAGGGGCACTTGCACCCCAATGTTTAAAGTAGCAATGTTGATAATAGCCAAATTATGGGAAAGAACCCAGATGTCCATTGACAGATGAATGGATAAAGAAGAGGTGGTATATATGCAATGGAATACTACTCAGCCGTCAACGAAATAATTGTTGCCATTTGCAATGATGTGGATGGAACTAGAAGGTACTATGCTAAGCAAAAAAGTCAATCAGAGAAAGATAATTATATGATCTTACTTATATATGGAATTTAAGAAACAAAACAATGGATCATAGGGGAAGGGAGGGAAAAATAAAATAAGATGAAATCAGAGAGTGAGAAAAACTATAAGAGACTCTTAATTGGGGGGGGGCAAGATGGTGGCAGAGTAGGGGAACTCGTTTCATCTGGTTCCATGAATTAGGTGGATATCTAAAAAACCATTCTGAACACACACGAATTCAACCTGAGATGTAAGAAGATTTATTTGGATCTCCACAAGCAGAAAAACTACTACTTTTTGCAAGGTGGGAGGTGCAGAACCTTGAATCTTCTGGGGAAATATCCAAAGATAAGCAGGGGGAGGGAAGGGAGCCTCCATAAGCTGGCTGCCAGAAACTGATATAACACAGGAGCAAAAAAAATTGGGACCCTTGGAAATCTACTCTAGTGAGCAGCAACCCTTTTTGAAAAAGGCTCAGGGGGCAAATAGGGCAGAATTCTAGGTGGATCATTGTGGTCTCAGGATTCCAGGAGACTCAGAAAGAACAGGGGAGCGAGCCCAAACCGATAGAGTGCCCAAGCAGTGGAGTGGGGAGACTGGTTATGGTCACCAAGCCCAGAGGGAACTTTCAGCCTAGGGCAATTCAGAGCTGTAAAATTAGCTGGAATTTTGTAATTGAAAATTGTACGGGTTCCACATGTAAGTAGTTTGGAAAGTCATAACAAGTCAAAAGGTCAACAGACTGAAAAATCATCAATTATTCTAAGATCATAAAGAGGAGGAGAGGACAAAGATCAAAACCCTGCCCCTGAAGTTTGGAGAGACAGAGAGGCAAATACAAGGAGTAATGGCTTACCGGAGTGGAGAGTCACAAGGCACAGCTCGGGAGGAACCAGTGTCTGGAAGTAGAGATGGGGTAGGATAACCTGAATTGTGACAAAAGGCTGGACAATAGTGAGAGCTAAAAATTCCAGGGGGACGTGACCCTGGTGGGTGGAGGTGCATTCCACAATTTTGGAAGGTTTACGTCTAAGCGCTCCACCGGGTTCTCACAGAAAGTATCAAAGAAAAACAATCCCCTTGTGCTTCTGTAGGGCAGGAGAAAGGAACCATTTTGAAATACACCAGAGCACTCTGTTTTTTTAAATAGGATCTGTCCTCAGCAGAAAGTAATTAACTAGAGCCTAATCTGCTGGGGTATTATCAGAGCCTGAATGACCAGAGAAAGAGAAATACCCAACTCCAGTCGGCTCAAGACTTTCCACGTGGAAAAAGGGAAATATCCAACTTTAGCTGATTCTAAAAACAAAAACCCAAACCAAAACGCTAAGAGTGTGTGAAGTTTACAATGTGTTCCTGATCTTAAGGGAAAGGCTCTCAGCTTTTCCCCATTGAGAATGATATTCCCTGTAGGCTTTTCATAGATGGTTTTTATGAAATTGAGGAATGTACTCTCTATCCCTACACTCTGAAGGGTTTTAATCAGGAAAGGATGCTGCATTTTGTCAAATGCTTTTTCTGGATCAATTGAGAGGATCATATAGTTCTTGTCTCTTCTCTTATTAATGTGTTCTATCACACTGATTGATTTGCGAATATTGAACCACCCTTGAATCCCAGGGATGAATCCCACTTGGTCGTGATGAATAATCCTTTTAATGTACTGTTGGATCCTATTAACTAGGATCTTGTTGAGAATTTTTGCATCCATATTCATCAGGGATATCAGTCTGTAATTCTCCTTTTTGATGGGGTCTTTTCCTGGTTTTGAGATCAAGGTAATGCTGGGCTCATAGAATGAGTTTGGTAGCTTTCCTTCTGTTTCTATTTTTTGAAACAGCTTCAGGAGAATAAGTATTATTTCTTCTTTGAATGTTTGGTAGAATTCCCCAGCGAATCCACAAGGCCCTGGACTTTTGTTTATTGGGAGGTTTTTGATCACTGCTTCAATCTCTTCACTGTTTATCGGTCTATTTAGATTGTCAATTTCTTCCTGTTTCAGTCTTGGTAGTTTATAGGTTTCCAGGAAGGCATCCATTTCTTCCAGGTTGCTTAATTTATTGGCATATAGTTGTTTATGATAGTTTCTAATGATTGTTTCTATTTCCTTGGTGTTAGTCGTGATCTCTCCCCTTTCATCATAATTTTATTAATTTGGGTCCTTTCTCTATTCTTTTGGATAAGTCTGGCCAGTGGCTTATTGATCTTATTAGTTCTTTCAAAGAACCAGCTTCGAGTTTTGTTGATCTGCTCTATGTATTTCTGGTTTCTAATTCATTGATCTCTGCTCTAATGTTAATCAGTTGTCTTTTCGTGCATGGCTTAGGCCTGTTCTTTTGTTCCATCTCCAGCTGTTTAAGGTGTGAGTATAAGGACTGCATTTTAGATTTTTCTATTCTTTTGAGTGAGGCTTGGATGGCCATGTATTTCCCCCTTAGGATGGCCTTTGCAGTGGCCCATATGGTTTGGACTGATGTGTTTTTATTCTCATTGGTTTCCATAAATTGCTTAAGTTCTTCTTTGATTTCTTGGTTTGCCCAAACATTCTTAAGCAGGATGGTCCTTAGCTTCCAAGTGTTTGAGTTACTTCCGATTTTTTTCTTGTGATTGAGCTCTGGTTTCAAAGCATTGTGGTCTGAGAATATGCAGGGAATAATCTCAATCTTTTGGTATCAGTTGAGACATGTTTTGTGACTCAGTATATGGTCTATTCTGGAGAAAGTTCTATGTGCATTAGAAAAGAATGAGTATTTTGTTGTTTTAGGGTGGAGTGTTTTGTATATATCTATTATGTCCATCTGGTCCAGTGTGTCATTCAAAGCTCTTGTTTCTTTGTTGATTTTGTGCTTAGGTGATCTGTCTATTGATGAGAGTGGAGTGTTGAGGTCCCCTACTATTAACGTATTATTATCTATATGTCTATTTATTCTGGTCAACAGTTGGCTTATGTAGTCAGCTGCTTCCCTGTTGGGGGCATAGATATTTATAATTGTTAGATCCTCTTGTTGGATACACCCTTTAAGAATAATATAGTGTCCTTCTGTATCTCTAACTACAGTCTTTAGCTTAAAATCTAATCTGTCTGATAAGAGGATTGCTACCCCATCTTTCTTTTGAGGTCCGTTGGCATGAAAAATTGTTCTCCATCCCTTCACTTTCAGTCTGGATGTATCTTTAGGTTCAAAGTGAGTCTCTTGTAGACAACATGTGGATGGGTCATGTCTTTTTATCCAATCTGCAACACTGTGTCACTTTATGGGAGCATTTAGGCCATTCACATTGAGAGTGATTATTGAGAGATATGATTTTAATGTCATGTTGCCTGTGAAGTCCTTGTTTCTATCGATTGTCTCTGTATATTTCTGTTCTGTATCACTCTTGGGGTCTTTCTACTTTTATAGAACCCCCCCCCTTAATATTTCTTGTAGGGCTGGCTTGGTGGTCATATATTCTTTCAGTTTCTGCTGGTCTTGGAAGCTCCTTGTCTCTCTATCCATTCTGAATGACAGCCTTGCTGGATATAGTATCCTTGGCTGCATGTTCTTCTCAGTTAGTGCTCTGAATATGCCTTGCCAGCCCTTTCTGGCTTGCCAGGTCTCTGTAGACAGGTCTGACGTTATTCTGATGTTCCTCCTTCTGTACATAAGGAATCTCTTCCCCCTCGCCGCTTTCAAGATTATTTCCTTGGATCTAAGATTTGCAGATTGTACTATTATATGTCGTGGTGTTCTGTTCTCATCGATCTTGGGGGGGGTCCTCTCTGCCTCTTGGACATGACTGCTTGTTTCCTTCACCAGATCAGGGAAGTTCTCAGCTACAGTTTGTTCAAATCTCTCTTCTAGACCTCTCTCTTTCTCCACCCCCTTGGGAATTCTGATAATTCTGACACTGGAATGTTTCATTGACTCAGTAATCTCCTGCAGCTTTTTTTTTTTTTTCATGAAAATGGAGTTTTTCCCCCATGTTACCTCTCTTTCCTTCTTTTCTATCATTGCATCCTCTAATGCACTATTTCGTCTTCTGCCTCGTTTGCCCTGGCAGTCAGAGCATCCAGTTTAGACTGCATTTCATTCATAGAATTCCTAATTTCCACCAGATTCATTCTCATTTCAGCCCTTAGAGATTCTATATTTTCGTTAATATTTTTCTCAAGCCTATACATCATCTTGATAATTGTTACTCTGAAATCCATTTGACATCTTGGTTATATCTATATCCATTAGTTTTGTGGCAGAGGCCACAGTCTCTGTTTCTTTTGTTTGTTAGGGGTTCCTCCTGTTTGTCATTCTGATGAGGTGTGGTTGCGGGAATGTACAGAGTCCAAATTATTGACCAGGACCCAAGCAAGATGCACCTGTTTTATAGGGACCTTAGGGATGTGGGCTTCTTTTTCTCTCAGCCTGCCTTCTAGGGGAGGGGCCTGCCGCACTGATACTCAGGCAACCCTGTTTGGGCAGAGTTGCCCTGCCCCCTGAGGGGCGGAGTGGGAGCGGTGAGAACTGGTTTTCGGGGTCTTTTGTTCTCTGGTGGCTTTCCCTGGCGGCTTTCTGTGTCTCTTCTGAGAGTCAGAGCAGCAGTGACTATATCCAAACCTCTGTCTCAGAACAGAGTGATCTAGGTCTGCTCTTTACTGAGCTCTCCAGGCCACACTGACTCCGTTTCTGTCATGCTGCTAAAAACCCTCAGTGTTCTGGTTTGTGCGCTCCACAGACGCTCTCCCAGTCCTCGCTCCCAGGGCTGGGCACCTCTCTGCCCTTTGTGTTTCTAAAACCACTAGCCGCCCCCGGTTTTCAAGCTCCCCATTTCAGTCTGGTTTCCCTGCTGCTACCTGTCCTTGAGTGAGGCCCCCACCCAGTGTGGAAGGCTTCTGCCTTCCAGGTGCAAGAGTGCAGCATCTCCCTCCCACCTTTATAGAAAACTTAAATCTCAGACAGTTTTCATTGTTTTTTACATTGACCTGAAATTTATTAAAAATTAAAAAGTTTGCTGACTCATTTGATGACATTAGCATAGCCCCAATGTTAAACTTCACAATGGCAGTACAAAATCCTTAATAAATCACGAGCACACTGAATTTAGAAATATATTTTAATACATATCTACTGACCAAGTAGAGTTGATCAAGAAGCAGTATAGTGATGTAAGAAACCAGACTCTGGAGCCAGATACCTAGGAATAGTTTTACATCTTGATATGGATCCGATAGCCGAATGCCTTTGGTTAACCTGTTTAATGTCTCTGTATCTCAGTTTCTTCATCTATAAAATGAAACTATGATGCTATCTATTTATGCAGTTATTGTAAAGATTAAGAGTTAATTATGTGAAGCATTTCCTAGAACCTAGCATGTAGTAAGCACTCAACAATATTAATTGTTGGGACACCTGGGTGGCTCAGTCAGTTAAGTGTCTGCCTTCGGCTCAGGTCATGATCCCAGGGTCCCGGGATTGAGACCCGTATCAGACTCTCTCCTCAGCAGGGAGTCGCTTCGCTCTTTCCCTCTGCCTGCCATTCCCCCTTCTTGTGCTCTCTCTCTCTCTGTCAAATAAATAAATAAATTCTTTAAAAAAATATTAATTGTTATTATGAGTTTCTATGCCTGGAAATGTATTATCATAATAGTAAGTCAGAGGAGAAAAGCCCTAAGATTATTGTTAGTACCAAAAGATATTTTGATAAAATTTAATATTCATTTATGATTTTTAGAAAACTCTCTTGGTACACAATAAGAAGACAGATACTTTCTTAAGATGATAATGAAGCTCCATTTGAAACCAGTAGCCTTCATCATCAGGGATAACTGTAATCATTTTCGTCTCAACATTGTCAGGAAGTTCTACGTGATACAAAAACAACAAAAATAGGAACAAAGATTTACTATTATTATCAGATGATACAGTTGTCCACCTGGAAAACCCAATGTTGACCAAAATCCAACCAGGATTTTTAAAAAATTGACAATTATTCTAACTTTCTTCTGGAAGAATAAATGTGTAAAAATTGCCAAGAGCATTTTGAAAAAGAGAAGCTGAAGTACTTTTGTCCTACTAGTAATGAAACCATATTACTAGTACATAGGCAATTGTCAGTGGAGGAGAAAAGAATGGCCAGAAGGAGTTAGCATATAAGGATAGTGTTACAAATCAACATGAGACCTGCTGGTTTATTTGATAAATGGTGTTGGGAAAAGTACACATAATCTTATTATTAATAAACTCTATCACACCTTTGGGGTTGTAAACACTATGTTCTCAAACCTATCATATTGTCAGGGGGTATTTGCACAGCCAACTTTGGACCATGCATTTGGAGGTGATTCCAAAAGCTAATGGCTTATTGAGCGTGGTATATTAATTCCATAACAAAAATTCTTGATTCGCATATTTCACCTGCCAGTTTTGTCGGTTTTTGGATGACATAATTTGAGGCCATGTTGTTGGGTGCATGTGTGGGTATTATCAATGTATCTTCTTGCCATTTGTTCCTTTTCCCATCACACGACTCCTTTCCATTTCCAATAAATTTTTATTTTTTTGCCTTGAATTCTATTTTGATCCTAGATTATGAACTTATTTCAACTTGTTTTCTTCATATTTGTCACATAACTTTTACTACCCAATTATTTTTTATCAATTCTGAGTCCTTTTGTTCTAAATGTTTCTCTTGTCGAAAAAACATGGTTGTATTCTTTAAAAAGATACAACCTGATGGTCTTGGTTCTTAATTGGTGACTTACCATTATTCTAAAGCTATATGAGCATTTATTACTGCCATCTTTTCTCAATTGTGTATTCACTTTATATTTTGGGGGTCTTTTTCATGTTTTCCATTGAACACAACAGATATGCCTTGGGCATTTTAAATTTATACATTTAAAAAATTGATGACAGTTGCCTTAATATAGGACTCATACTTATGAAATTTTTTCCTACTGAACACATATATCATGACCATTCATATATACCAAGTACCCAGCTTACACAATAAAACAATACCTTCATGGGTGCTGATTGAATACCCCTCTTATTGACATTCAGTTCCTACCCTGTAAAGTTACTTATTTTAGAATGTGATGTTTATTCTCTCTATGAACCTATATATCCATAGGTTTTGTATAGTAATGTTATTCATGTTTTAAATTCAATACAAATAGGGTCATCTCGTATGTATCCTTTGAAACTTTCTTTATTTTGTACTCAATATAATATGTGAGATTGATCCACGTTGGTACATATATCAATAGCCACTGCTCTGTAGTGTGTTGTATATATCCATTATATGCGTAAACCACTTCAGTATCTATGGTACAGATGATCAGTTTCAGCAGCAGGAGATTGGAACCAAAACAAAATGAACATTCTTTAAGTCGATTTTAGGGAGACAAAATGCAAATGAACTCATAAAAAGAAACAAAATGGCTAATTTGGACATTGAGCCAATTGACATAAAACCCAAAATCTCAGTAAGAGGAAAAACAAGCTGGCTGTGGTACCAAAAATAATTCCACCAAGTAATGACCCCTGTATTGGTCTGCTCTGGCAGTCATTACAGAATAGCACAGGCTGGATGGCTTAACAACAGACACATATTTCTCTCAGGTCTGGATGCTGGACTTGCGAGATCAAAGTCCCATCAGCATTGCTGTGTAGTGAAGTCTCACTTTCTGTCTTACAAATACCGACTACTTGCTGTGTCCCCACCAGGCCCCTTCTCTGTGTGTGCGTGGAGAGGGAAAGAGAGAGATCTCTGGTATCTCTCTGTTTTTATAAGGACACCAGTGCTATCAGATCAGAACCCTATCCTAGGACCTCACGTAATCTTAGCTGCTTCCTAAAGGCCCAATCTCCAAACACAGTCACATTGGGGGTTAGAGCTTCAACATATGGATCATGGGGGGACACATTCACTTTGTAACACTTCAAATCATATCTACCAGTTAGCTTTTGCCACAGATATATTACATATATACAACCTCGAAATCTTCGTGGCTTACAAAAGCAAATACTTATTTTTCTTGGTCACGGGCGTGTAGTAGGAATGAGGATGATCTCATCTGGTGTTGGCTACATGTGGATGTAGACTGTGGGTCAGGTTCAGGTCCAAGGGCCTCGTTTTGGAGTCCAGGCTAAGACGGCAAAGGACACCCAAGCATGTACTTTTCAAGGCACTGGCAGTATCACGAGAGCACAAAACTCAAACACACAAATACATTTCAAGCCTCAGCTTTACCACATCTACCAACATTGCATCAGCCTAACCAAGCCTACTTGGCTAAGCCCACTGTCAAGGGGCAGGGATGTCCATTTCACCAACCATGCAGCCGTGGCAAGACTCAGCATATATAATATGACCATGGCACTGTGAAGACCTGGGAGCAGTAATTCAATCAGCCACAGCATATATTCTTAGGCTCTGAGTGTTTGCCATGAGTCTTAATGATGCCAAAGGACATTCTTCTGCTACAATGGCCCATGTGGTTTTGAGCCCTAAGGACTGATGCTGCAGCCCAGCAGAAGTCTTCTGTCTGTCCATGTTGTGCTTTGATTCCTTACCTACTCCTTACATAGCTTCTTAGACTTCTTAGAGTTCTGAACCAGAGCACCATATGTCATGGTTTGAAGGTTTGTTAGTCACACTCTCACTCTGTGAGCCCTGAGTCAATGGAGAAGCATCCAGAGTTCTGGTGAGAATTCAATGCAGTATTAGCTTAAGTATTGGTGAAGTTGGCTTGGATCCCAGACTAAAATGGTTTCTCAGCTCTTCCCCCTTCTGATTTGAACTTACTTACCTAGTCTTAGTTATCACTCCTAGAGAGCACCCTGCCTGTCTGCCTTGTTTACAGCATGGGAGGAAGAAAAGCTGGTCAGATGAATCTGGAGAAGGAGAATTGTAGGAAGAGAAGCATGCTCAAACCAAAGAAAGAGGCCCTGTGGAGGTCTTGAGGCAGGAGGCAGAGTGGCTGGTGGCCATTGCAGAAGCATCCAGGCGTTTGAAGGGTTCATGGTCCATGTGTCTGAATTGCTGAAAATTATGGCCCTTGCACAGTTTGTCCTGAAGAAAATCAAGCCAAGTGGGGACTTGAGAGTTGCCCGCAAACAAAGTGGAGAGGAGACATAGCTCCATTCATTCTCTCATTCATTCAATATATTCATATTTAAGTGCTACCTTGTGCCAGGCATACTGCTCTGTGTATTGAGAATTGAGCAATTAACAAAATAGCCATATTCCTGTTCATGTGGAACTTACACTGTTTATGGAATGGGTTACAAACATCACACTAACTAAATAAAAAATATATAATATACTGTAATAGAAGGTAGCAAGTGATAAAGAGAAAAAACTAAGGCAGAGAAGACGGTTAGGGTATGTTGGTAAGGTGAGGTACAATTTCAGAGAGGATGGCCAGGATAGATGACATTTGAGTAAAGGTCTGTAGGAGATGGGGTCATGGCGTGGATGGCATTTTGCAACAGGTTCAGCAAGTGCAAACACCTGAGGGGGTTGGTGCCCGGGGATGCAGGTTGAAGCATAGCAAGAAGGCCAGTGTGTGAGAGGGAAGTACAAGATGAGGCCAGGCAGGTGATGGGTTGGCGGGAAGGGGAGGGGAGGGAAGATCAGTGAGGACCTTGGGAGCCACTGCAATGCCCCAGGTGTTTACTCCATGGAATGGGGAGTCAATGGAGTACTTTGTGCATAGAGGAGCCATCTGGGTGATTTCCAGCAACAGTGGGTGACAGTGTGGAGTATAGACTGAATGGGCATGAGGGTCGTAATTCTAGGGGCTCCCGAGAAAATAACTAGAGTTGGTGGATAGAAGGGGGTGACTTTTCCAACTAAATGACCTCACCTACGTGACCATCCACCAGTGAAACTGGCTGCACAGTCACCCTTGGAGCTAGTGAGCAGCATGTCACTGATAGTCCCTGCAGATGCCAGGGACGATGACGCTGGGAAATTCCTGCATCAGATAAGGGGTTAAACTTGGACATCCCAGACTCCTTCCAATACTGAGCATCTCTGATGCCACGGCATATATCACCCCAATCTCCCCCAGTTAGAATGCAGGGGTTTTGTCCCTTCTGTTCATCGCCGTATTCCTGGGGCCTGGGATAGTGTCCAGCAAATAGCAGCCACTCAATGAGTACTTGTTAAAGGTATGAATGTGTCTGTTAAACATATTGCAGGCTTTTGGGCAACATACTTTTCTTCTCAGCACCCCAGAGAATAAGAATAGTCGGACTGGCTGGCACCTAATGACTGTCAGGCCTGCCAGTCTATGACAGCATCTCAGACTCTGAGCCATTTTTCTAAAGGGCTTTGGGGACTATGGGGAGTAGGAGAGGTCCTTATGGGGAGGAAAGGCAGGGCTGGGTGAGGGCAAACCTGAGTCAAGGGGAGTGCACAGATAACCTCTGGTGCTGGGACCAGGGAACTCTGAAAATAAAGGGGAATTGTCTCTGAGATGTATAGAGTTCTAATTCCGGTAAGGGATAGTGAGGACCCATCCCGTCCCAAGCCTGTTGCATTTGCTTCATGGGTCAGCCTACTCACAAAGCGTTCACAGGTCTTTCGGCTTTCCAGGGAGAAACACCATAAACAGCAGCAGGGACTCCGCTTAAGTGTGCCGAAAACCCTTTCTTATCTTGATGAAGTTCAGCAGTGACAACATTTCTTCAAACAAAGAGTTCTGTGCAGGCACAGTATTTATTATGTGCCCCCAGACACCCACCGGGCAGCTCCTCCCCGTCCCCCTGAGGTCTCGCAGGACTGCCAACATCAGTAGGTTGGCTGACTGGACCCATGTTTGCTACCAGAGAAGCCAGGGAGACATGCTGTTACATTGATTGAACAGTTAAATACAAAAAGATGCACACTTGGTAACTGCAATGATTTTATTCTATCTTTATTTAGCTTTAGTTTATCTCAGACAAGAGTGTTTTTAATATTAAGCATGCATATGTAGGTGTCTTCCATGCTCCTTATCCTATGAGTTGTATTCATTATAAATTAAAAGAAGTAGAGTTCGCTTCATGATGACCTAGAAAAAGAAAAGAACAGCCAGAATTTAGTAATTTATTAATTGTGAAAATATTGGTATCTATTATCTCATTCAGTCTTATATTAATACTAGCAATAGATACTATTGTTGCCCTTGTTTCATAGATGGTGACATTGGCCCAGAAAACGTGTCTGCCCGGGGTCATACAGCTAATAGAAGGCAAACTCAGTTCATGATCCCAAGAGTTGGCTCTGAATTCAGATGTACATGACATTAGAGTGTTTAGACCCAAATCATGTCATTACCTTTCAAACTAAAAAAAATAGATTAATCACAATTATAAACAGATCTATCTTTTCTGGCAGATGATTTCAGTGTCACAGGGAGATACTGGTCAAATGCAGGGGAATGAACCTACATTCTAGGCATTTCAGCTACTGGGACTCCCTGTTCTCTCTGCAGACATTGGAGTGGGCACATTCCCCTGTGGATTTTTTCTATTATGTGGGCTCTTGGAGGGTTAAAGTGTGGACTGCACCCCTGCAATACCCGGTGTTCCATCCTCCCATCTGACACTAGAAGGGCAGTCACCTTGTTCCTGGAGTCCTTTCACTGCTCAGTCCCCGAGTTCCTCGTGACGACCACCAAGGGCTTCGGGACCCACATTGGTGGGCTTGAAGGTGCTTTTCACCATGCGCTCAGCTCTGGCCAGCAAGCCTTCCAGAGGATTGGTCACACAGGGGGCCTTGTTGCTGGGGCTCTTCTGGGCAGTGATGCTGATTTGCAGGATGGAGGAAAAGGGGCCCGTCAGTGAGAGGCTGTCAGAGAGAGATCCTATGTGCCCCATGGGATATTCATGGTAACAGTATTGCTCTGAGAGGTACCTGTTAACGGTATGTCTTTCCCTAGTCACAGTGATCACTGCAGAAATACATAAGCTTCTGGGGAAAATGCTGTGATCATTCCCATGGACATTCCCAGGGGTGTCAGAAAGCCCAAAGTGGCTCTGGGTGAGTGGCCATGGAACGCAGACTGTAACAGCATATCTTTCCGGTATAATGAACTGAAAATCAAGCAAGGCTTAGGGGACAGATTACTTACCCAGAAGAGGAAGAGGTGAGAATGAAGGCCAGGTACAGGTGTACACGAAACCTAATTTCTAAATCTCCTGAGATATATGCAGTCCGTCTGCCAGCTTCACACTAACCAGTCCTAAGACCTCAATGCTAGGAAGTCCCCTCAGTACTACCAGCCCAATTTCCAGAGTGGGGGATTTCATACCTTCCCCAACTGCTTTCAGAAAGGGATCTTTTTTTCCATGTGCTCTAACCAGTCTCTGTGTGACCTCTATTGTCAGTGGGGCCTGAGAATAGCTGGGTCCCAGGCTGAGGTGACCAATGGCAGTTTGCTGGCCTCCTGTCCAGCTGTGTTCTCTCTTACCTCTTGGGATATGCCTTCCTGGGCATGACAGGAGGGAGGGGATGCCCTGAGCCGAGCTGGGTGGGGAGCCTCACCTGGAGCCCTCAGTCTCCTGCTCCTGCTGCAGCTCACGGACCTTCAGCCGCACATAGTCGTTCAGCATTGCAGTCAGTAGGAGGCATATTTCATCCTCTGTGAGTGTAGCAGGTTCCAGTGGGTTTTCCATGGCAGACCTACAGAGGGGAAGAAGGCAAATAGAGGCTCTGGGCCCCTGTCTACCACTTCCCCTGGATCAGTAGCCAGGCTTCCTGTTGTCTGTGTTTTCCCTGAGGATGTGCCCACCCCAAATCCTAGTGCACCGGGCGTGAGCCCAATGTCCTTCCAAAAACATGGATTCACCAATAGTCAGGCACTAGGGTGACCTTGACGTGGACTGCTGGAACTAGAATATATAGGGTCATGAAGGTGATGGTTAGATTTTTCAGGAATATTATAAGCTTAGTGTTAAATTAGGTATTTTTAAGGATTAACTGATAAAACTTACATTAGTTTGAATCTGAAAACATTTGTGTAAGGGTGAGAAGTTAGATTGAGAGGTCACGTATTAGATCTAATAAGAACAAAATCAGTGGAAAATTAGATTAGTATGCAATCATTTCTCAAATTGGCTTTAATTAGATAAATAGGTTTGGTACAGATACAAATGTTTGGTAAACAGCAATGACTATTCCATTAAGCTCAATAAACCATATGAAAATCACAGTAAAGTGTAGTATATACCATTTGTTTTTAAGTTGTGTATAATCTCTATAGTATAAAATGTTTATAATAAACTCTTATGTAGGTTGCATGCATACCTCCCCCCCCCCACCGCCCACTGAGAGCTGGTTGTTAACCTTTTAGCACACCAGAGAACAGAGCTGTTTGATGCTAGGAACAGTGGGAGGGGAGTGCACTCCTGGCAGGGTGATCTTACCTGAATGGTGCTGCCTGGAGGGTACCCACTTGGTACAGGACCAAGATGCCAATAGCCAGGAATGGGGAGAACTTCCAGAAGCCCATGACACCTCTCTGCAAGGGAAGAATGATATCCCCATAGCAGTTAAAATTTCCATGAACCCATTGATAATAGTGAATCCCAATGTTCTTGTTCATATTGATAAATATTTTATTATTTGTATAAAATAATAGTTTGGATCTCTTGTGATTTCTTTGAGTTTTTGTATATCTCACCAATAATGAATTAAATCGAATCTTTTGTTTTTAAAGATTTTATTTATTTATTTGATAGAGAGAGACAGCCAGTGAGAGAGGAAACAGAAGCAGAGGGAGTGGGAGAGGAAGAAGCAGGCTCCAGCAGAGGAGCCTGATGTGGGGCTCCATCCCAGCCCTCTGGGATCATGCCCTGAGCTGAAGGCAGATGCTCAAGGACTGAGCCACCCAGGCGCCCAGAATGGAATCTTTGAATAAGAAAAAGTTTTCCCTGAGCCCCAGGACTGGGCTTCTAGTCTTGCCCCAGTCTGGAATTCCATCCTGTCATGGCTTCTGGATAACCCTTTACCTTCTCCATTGTTTTTTTATAAGCGAAGTGACTACTGGAGGATGTGGTGAGAATATAGCACGCAAGGATAAGAGCTGTTCCTAGTGCCATAGTGGGGAGGGGGGAATGAGTAAACATCTATACTCCACACCCCATACCATTCTCCAGCTGGCCAGGTCTCCATTGAGGAGAGTCTCTGAATGCTGTCACAGAGCTTTTCCTATAATGCAACACAGAGCTCTCTTCCCTGTGTGGGGCTTTTGTTCACACCTTGTGGTGTTTGTGTGTGTGGGGAGGATGCAGCTAGAGAGGGAATATCTGTGCCATTAGAATCTCTGAGAAACTGAAGGTCAAAATTCTACTGCACAGCAGCTACACATGTGGACAAAAGTCCCCCCCCAAAACTAAGCTTAGCAGAATCTAAAATTGGGGTGCAGGGCTTACACTGGGGAGAAGCTCCCAGAACTCACTACTGGAATTTGCTGTTCCGGGCTGCCTGCCTCTAGGACAGTATGTCTATTTGCCACCCACTAGCACTGGCCCAGTTTCCACCAATTTCCCAGGGACCACCAGGCAGGAGATAGGATCCCTGAGCACACATTCTGCAGAAACTATGCCTGTTCTGCTCTCCACATGCAATGCTGGGGAGTCCAGTGTCCTGAGATCAGCCTAAAGCATGTCTCTAGCAGGAAAGAGAGAGACTGAAGCTCACTTCAGTGAGGACAAATGAAGCAAGGAGTCCCAGAACCGACCGTCCAGTGTTACCTGATGCAGGAGCCTGGGATGAATCCTGGAGTAATAGAGTTTTGGGAGGAAGAGACCCAGACAGACATACACAGAGACTCTAAGACACATAGGGACAGCAGCTACAAAAAAGATGAATGCAGAAGAGGGAGGGAAGAAGAAGGAGAGATAGAATCATACCGCTAAGCAGGAATCTCGGGGCTCACCTGGCAGCAGGCAGCAGGTGGCTTGGGCACAGGCGGCGGCAGCTGCGGCAACGTTGGCGTCAGGCGATGGCGCTGTGGAAGTGGCAGAGACACCTGAGCGGAGCGGTGCTCTGCTGCCTCCCAGCACCCGCAGCCGCTCTTATTCCCGCCGCTCTGGGTCTGGGGGGGTGTCCAGGAGTTCCAACCAACCAATGAGGGGACAGAGCTCATACCCCGATGGATTGTGTCACCGATTTACGTCCAGAACCTAGAATATTCTGCGGAACCATCCCATTTGTATTTGCGTTGATGGGAGTGGAGGGAGGGAGAGGGATGGTGGGGGCCGAGGAGGAGAAATACCCTTAATATGAACAGGAAGTTGAGGGCAGTTTGACGTCATGGTAAATTTCGCCTGTTTAGTTCCACTGGGTTTGGAACGTGTGCCCCTCTCCACCCCCAGTGGTGCTGTCGTAAGGGGCGAGATGCACGAAGCAGGACATCCTAGCTCCCCTCTCTGACCCTAGAGGCCCGGTGTAAGTGAGGCGTGGACGATTACAACATGCAGCAGCATGTTGATTCTGGGCCCACGCAGGGTGTCTGGTTCGGGTAGCAGGAATCACAGAGGGGCAAAGCTCATGGGAAAAATCAAGAGATGAGAGTGATAGCAAGAACGTTATCAGTAGAACTCAATTCCAGGCGGTAAGGTGAAGGGAAATTAACTTGTCAGCACCTCAATGTACTCATCTTTGAAATGGGGACCATATTCCTGGGTTGAGAAAATGTTTTCGTTAGCGGCCATGTGCCTGCTTCCCAGCTACGGAGGGATTTAGAAGAGCCCTCATGCCCAGAGACCGATTATGTGAAATCCGATCAGATTCCCACCTTGTGTGGCTTCCTGGATTCGTGCTGGGTGGTCTGTCACGTGGTTTTGGAGGAGCTGGATGCCCTGCTGGGCCTGAGCCTGAAGGTGTTAGGCACCGAGGCTTTCCAAGCCTCCAGACGGACTTCTAGCCCTTCCTCTTCCTATCCTGTCAGCCAGCACCACTGGCTCATCACCCTGCTGGAGCCATTTGCCCCGCTGCCCCTCGCTTCTGGCTGCTGTTTGCAAGGTTTCCCAGTGGCCTGTAATTCCAGCTCTTTGCCCACCTCCCCCACACTTCAGTCCTCCACTAGAGAGCACAGCACGCTTGAAGGCACTGAAGAGTCCCTGGGGACACAAGGCTCACACACAAAGCTTTCACACAAATTCATTTCAGTCTCCAAACGTGTGCGCACTCTCCGGAGCACAGGCCGGCACTCGGGGTCCGACACACTGGGCATGCACGTGGGTTCACTCTGAATCGCAGCCCAAGCTTCTCTGAGTCTCTCTCACGGAATCACATGCACACGCGGCATGATGATGATCTGCTGAAATCATACCTGCACTCACTCTCAATGTAAGTGTGCTTTCTCAGTGTAGCACCTCCACTCTCTGCGGGACACACCAGCGGGAGGGTTTTAGGACCCCTCCAATCTGATCTTTCCACTCCCAGCTCGCCTGGTGGTCCTAAGTCCTTACTCCCTGCCCTCAGCTCCCTGAGGTGCTGAGATAGAAGCTTCTTATTGTTCCCAGGATCTCCTGGTCTGAGTGCACTGCGTGAAGAATGCACTCCCTGAGAAATTTTAACGCGAAGAAGGTAGCGCTTCGGGATTTGCTCTGGATATATGCTATAATGTCGCGCGACATTCCTGGCGGTCACTGTGCCAACCCGGTTATACAGGCGCAGTGGGTGGGGACTCATTAATCGGGCGGTGCAGGGTAGGCAGAGATCCCAGTTAGGTTGTCCCCTGGGAGAGCGGAAATTCTGGCTCTCCCGGGAGAGCAGAAATCCCCCGGAGGAAGCTGTCCGTGATCCGGGCAACGGTGCGCCCCACTCCTCAGTCCCTAGAAGCCTTTGTATTTCATAGCACACACCTGCCTTGTGCCACTTCTCCTTCCCTTCTAATTTGCTGGCCACTGTGACACCTACTTTCCAAGATGCCTCTGTGCAGCTTTCTTCCATCTTAAGTCCTGGTGTTGCCCTGCTGAGAGGAATTGAGTTCGAGACTTGGGTGTGTAAAGTCGTTCTCCTCATGGCTGACTGGCAGGGGGCGCGTTCTTCCTTCTAGTGTGAAATACAGAACCACTCTCCCCTGAGTCTGTCCCCGATTTACCGAGTATATACAAGGAAGTTTAGACCTTCACGAGTTCGCGCTGCTTAGATTATATCCTCTTATCCCTGGAACCTCTCTAAATTAAGGCTACACAGAAGACGATCTCATATAGAAGTCGCCAAGGAAAATACTGATTTTAAAATAGTCGCTTGACTATTTTGCTCCTCGTTTTGTAAACTTTTCATAACTTGATGTGAGAAGGGTCACATGTTGGGACTCCAGTCCCAGAGGTACTCAAGCAACACCACCCCGCCACCCGTCCCCCCCCCCCCCACCCGCCCGCGCTGGTCTTCTGCCTGGTAGCTGCGACCACCACAAATGGGGGAAATGGCAGCAATGTCTCCTCCATGGTGTAGGTCCATGCCTGAGTACACAAGTTAAGGGCTAGAGGAGAGACCAGCACCAGGGGATCCTACAAGATCATCTTCCACAAAGCCCTGTAACACTGCTGCCTGGCGGGCAAGGCAAACAAACCACAGAAGTTCATTCTCAAAGAAACTCAGATCAATGGCCAACAACTTCCTGAACATCTTTTGAGAAGCCAGTTCTAGCTCTCTACAAGCATCAGGGGACCCCTACAGTCTTGACCGCCTTGAAGGCATGTGTAAATATAAAGAGGACACCACGTGCCTATCTTTTCAAATTAGTGTTTTTGTTTTCTTTGGGTAAATTACCCATAGTGGAGTCACTCAATCATATGGTAATTCCGTTTTTAATTATTTGAGGCACCTCCTTAGTGCTTTCCACAGTGGCTGTAACCAGTTTGTATTCCCACCAACAGTGCAGGAGGGTGCCTTTTTCTCTACATCGTTGCCTACATTTTTTGTGTTTTTGTGTTTTTGATTTTAGCCATTCTGACAGGTGTGAGGTGATATCTCACGGTGGTTTCGATTTGCATTTCTCTGAGGATGAGTGATGTTGAGCATCTTTTCATGTGTCTGTTGACCATCTGTCTGTCTTCTCTGGTCAAGTGTCTGTTCATGTCTTCTGCCCATTTTTTAATTGGATATTTTTAGTGAGTATCATATAAATCCTTTATGGTTTATAGTTCTTTATGATAAGGAACTCACCCAACTCAATAGCAACAGCAAAGAAACAAGCCAAAACACCAGTCTGATTAAAAGATGGGCAGAAGACCTGGCAGAATGGCTATTATCCAAACCAAAGAAAAAAAGCAGAAGCAAAAAACCAAGAAATAACAATTGTTGGTAAGGATATGGAGAAAAGAGAACACTTGTGCATTACTGTGGGATAGTATATTATTGCAAGCACTATGGAAAACCATATGCTTGTACATTGAAGAATTTTGAATAGACCTACCATATCATCATGCAGTTCCACTTCTGGGTATTTGTCTGAAGAAAACAAAAATGCAGATCGAAACATAAACGCACCTGTATATTCATACAGTATTATTTACAATAGCCACAATATGGAAACAATTCATGTCCATTGATGGATAAATGGATAAATAAAATGTGATATATGTGCAATGGAATATTATTTAGTCGTAAAAGAAGGAATTGTTGCCATCTGTGAGAACACGGTTGGACTCCGAAGGTATTATACTGAGGGAAATAATCAAACAGAGAAAGATAGGTACTATATAATATCATTTATATGTGGAATTTAAGGATAAAAAGATTAGAAAATCTCTCGAACTCATTGATACAGAGAAGAGATTGGTAGTTGCCAAGGTAAGGGGTGGGGGCTTGGGAGAGGGCAAAATGGGTAAAGGGGGTCTATAGTTACAAACTTCCAGTTACAAAATAAATAAGTCATGGGACATAATGTATAGCATGGTGATGATAGTAAATAATAGTGTATTGTATATCTGAATCTTACTAAGAGAGTAGATCTAAAAAGTTGAAAAAGACAGTTAACTTTATTGCTCCTACGTAATTCATGTCCGATATAGATTGAACGAGAACCACACCACCACAACCATGACAACATCTGTAGAGACAACAACATCACCATAGCCATAAGTCCATTCTTTTCAGCCTGGGGGAGATCCAGAGCTGTAAAATTAGCTGGAATTTTGTAATTGAAAATTGTACGGGTTCCACATGTAAGGAGTTTGGAAAGTCATAACAAGTCAAAAGGTCAACAGACTGAAAAATCAATTATTCTAAGATCATAAAGAGGAGGAGAGGACAAAGATCAAAACCCTGCCCCTGAAATTTGGAGAGACTGAGAGGCAAATACAAGGAGTAATGGCTTACCGGAGTGGAGAGTCACAAGGCACAGCTCGGGAGGAACCAGTGTCTGGAAGTAGAGATGGGGTAGGATAACCTGAATTGTGACAAAAGGCTGGACAATAGTGAGAGCTAAAAATTCCAGGGGGACGTGACCCTGGTGGGTGGAGGTGCATTCCACAATTTTGGAAGGTTTACGTCTAAGCGCTCCACCGGGTTCTCACAGAAAGTATCAAAGAAAAACAATCCCCTTGTGCTTCTGTAGGGCAGGAGAAAGGAACCATTTTGAAATACACCAGAGCACTCTGTTTTTCTTAATAGGATCTGTCCTCAGCAGAAAGTAATTAACTAGAGCCTAATCTGTTGGGGTATTATCAGAGCCTGAACGACCAGAGGAAGAGAAATACCCAACTCCAGTCAGCTCAAGACTTCCACGTGGTAGAACGGAAATACCCAATTTTAGTTGATTCTAAAAACAAAAACCCAAACCAAAATGCTGAGAGTGTGTGAAGTTTACAGTGCAGAAGCATAGGCTCATTAGAAGTCTGAGCCCTTAGGGCAGGTCTGTGGATGCTTCCTCTCCCTCTCTATTCCTAATGGGTAACATTTGGAAGGAAGCAAGAGGTCCTTGGGAAGGTGAATGGATAAATAAACTATGGTATTTCCAGAGAATAGAATATTATTTAGTGGTAAGAAATGAGGTATGAGGGGCACCTGGGTGGCTCAGTCGTTAAGCGTCTGCCTTCGGCTCAGGGCATGATCCCAGGTCCCTGGGATCGAGCCCCTCATCAGGCTCCATGCTCCACTGGAGGCCTGCTTCTTCCTATCCCACTTCCCCTGCTTGTGTTCCCTCTCTCACTGGCTGTCTCTCTCTCTGTCAAATAAATAAATAAATAAAATCTTAAAAAAAAAAAAAAGAAATGAGCTATGAAGCCATGAAAAGAGCTGGGGCAGGGGCGTCAGGGTGGCTCAGTTGGTTAAGCAGCTGCCTTCAGCTCAGTTCATGATCTCAGGGTCTTGGGATGGAGCCCTGATTTGGGAAAGTCCGTTGGAGTAAACAAAGCAAGAGTTCAGGTTGGTGTCGGTTTCTCATTGGCTGAGTTGCGGGGGTAGCTGATTTCTTGTAGGAGGTGGAGTGTGCCTCTTTTTCTGTTGCTCTCTGTAATGGATGATTCTTTCCTATTGAGGATTCTTCTGTTGGAGTGTGTACTAGAAGGTCCTTCCTATAATTGACCTTGAGTGGTATGGCTCTCCCTTCTGGCCTCCCAACTCTACTCTACTGAAGTTTCCCTTTATTAATTTTCACAAGCTAAGCCTGCTATGGACTTCGGGCATTATGATGTGCAGTGTAGGTTCATCATTTGGAACAATGTACCACTCTGGTGAGGGGTGTGGCTAATGGCGAAAGCCATTCATGTGAGGGGGCAGCGGTATGTGGGAAATCTGTGTACCTCGTCTCAATTTTACTGTCAATCTAAAAATCTACTCTGGAAACAGAAAGTGCTTTAAAAAAGTTGTTTGGACTGTGTCAAGAAGGAGCCAAACCAAAGCTTTCCATTAGTAAGTTTACTGAAGAACAGGGGCAGAGAATCCATTGCTTCTGAATCATTTCCTTAGGACATTTTCAGAGGGCAGCAGAGCCCCTAGTGTTGGAGGGAGGGCAGGGGTGGCTGCCAAAGAGAGGCAGGAAGTGTACCCTGGGGGTATAGGGGTTTGCTGAGCCTTTTAACCAGGTGGATTGCTATAAACATTGGAGGAGGGAGACATCAATGTTTAACGAATAACCTAGATAAGAAAGTATCTTCAAGATATTGCATGTACAGTGAGTAGGAAAACTTCCTACAAAATCATAAACGGAAATAAACGGAAGCAAAAAATTGAGTTCCAGCTGTATGTCAGGCACTACCCATGTGTTATCTCTCTTATTGTCAAGAGTTTAATAAGATGGGTATTATTATCTTTGTTTTATAGGAGCAGAAGTAGTAAGAGAATTTGGCTATATATATATATATATATATATATATATATATATATATATATATATATATATATAAATTAATTATATTTTCCAGGTGCCATTGAAGCGCTGGGATGCCAGGACATGACTTATCTCCTACAACCTCAGGTAAGAGCTCTTGTCCTCTGGACACAGCTACTGAATCAGAGCATGACGTGGGCTTGTCTGTCTGTTTCAGGACTAATGTGATTTGTAGTGAGAGGCTCAATGACCAGGCAGGAATCATTTATAATTCCCGGCCCAACATTTGGGATATTGGCAATTTTGCTGCAGGAAAATAAATGTTAGTGCTGCCACTTATGGTGCTACTATAAACCCTAAAGCTGGAACATAGACTGTGAGCCCCATGCTTTAGATGCCTCTGCTAGACTTCCTTGACAATAACCAAAGAACAGGACTGTGAATTGAGCACTGGATTAAAACTGACCTGAAAAAAATCACTTTTTAAAAACCTGTATCCAGTATTTCAAGACTTTACTGAGGTTGGACAGGCAATAGGGAAGTGTTAAAATCGTTTGGGGTGAAAATGAACCCCAAGATTTTCCACCACCCAAGTTTGGGGAAGCTCTCTAATACATCCCTGCTCCTAGGAGAGAATGTGATCATTATTCATGTTCAGCTATCAGGATTTGCAGCGCTTTGTTGTAGTATTCTCTGTCCCATCAGTGGGCCATATCAACTGCTATTAAGAGTCTAGAATCTAGGGGCGCCTGGGTGGCACAGCGGTTGGGCGTCTGCCTTCGGCTCAGGGCATGATCCCGGTGTTGTGAGATCGAGCCCCACATCAGGCTCTTCCGCTATGAGCCTGCTCCTTCCTCTCCCACTCCCCCTGCTTGTGTTCCCTCTCTTGCTGGCTGTCTCTATCTCTGTCGAATAAATAAAATCTTTAAAAAAAAAAGAGTCTAGAATCTAGGAGGTGATGTCAGTGGTTTAAGTTAGAGAAGGCATGAGAAAGACATTTATGGCAAAAGGAAGGTTGGGATTTCATGTTCATGGTGTCTTCCTGGACTCTCATAGGAAAATAAGAGAAGCCAGTGGAGACGACTTACCCTAGGCACTGCTCTCCTAACTGTAGAGGCAACTTTCCTGTATGCACCAGAAGAGGTTCCTTCTAAGGTCCAGAGACCATTTTTAGATTTTCATCAGCCAGGGAAAGAACTGAATGTGGTGGAGGAAGGTCAGGTCACTCTGACAGGTGGATGGACTCAGCTGGTGACGTCAAGGAATTATCCTGGCTGGGTTCCTCTTAGATGATTGAAGTTCTCCCTTGACTCAGACTACAGGATACAGAACGGCTCTCCTCTCCTTGGCTGAGAACACAGTTCCATGGAGAAGAGGGATAGAAATCAGAACCTTCCCACTATACCAGAAAGCTCCTTGCAGAGATGACTCCCTTATGGCAGTGGTCAGGAACCATAAAGCACAGCTAAGGGGATTTTCTCTCTAACTGGAGTGGTCTGGGATTAGGAAGAGTCTGGTTTTAGGTTCTTATGCAAGTGGAGTTGAGTCTTGGCTCTATCACTTACCTATTGTCCTTGAGCAGATGATACTCCCCTGGAGCCAGTGTTTCTCACCATGTAGAATGTGGATAGTAATAACTACTTGGCTGGAGTAAAGATGGTTTTGTGAAAGACCAGACCCATTAGTTGTCATGGAGCAGATATTTAAGAGTGGTGGCTTTTATTATTATTATTATTATTATTATTATTATTATTATTATTATTATAGCTTATCTAACGATATCAGTTCAATACAGTTGAATGAAGTCAGTATCCATAGATAGTCCTCTGTCTTCTTAAGAGGAGGGCAATGTGTAATTTAATTTTCAAAATAAAACCAACTGCCAAAGCTACAGCAGAAGAAATCTGCCTTCCCCCAAACTCTCAGATGCATGCCTGGCCTTGTTGCAGGCTCACTGCCCAGCAGGATTAATGACAATTTATCTTAAACACCTGGCATATAGCCTGGTGTAGAGGAGACACCCAAGAGTGATGGCTATTATTATCATTATAACAAAAGCTCACCCTTTCAAGTACCAAATTATATCAACTCATATGGAAAACTGGATAAAATGCTTTGCAAAAACTATAGGAACAAAGAGCCTATAGGCACTGAATGCAAACCTGTAAATACTGGTCAAGAACTATAAAAAGGGTTTTTGGACATCTACACAATTAATCTGTACTGATGAAAACAGAAATGGGGCTTGCCAGAATTATGTGTAAACACAGGCAAATAGATAATGAGTGTACATTTACAAATAATGGTCAGGAGCTTCGTGGTCTTCTGACAACAACAGCTTCAACTAGCTCATGCTCAGGGCAACAGTGGAAAGCAGCCAAGCAGGTGAGAGCTGTGTGTGAGTGCAGAGCCTACGGACATTGAGTGAGAACTCAGTCATGGTCACGGTGGTAGCAATGAATTGTCATGACACCTATGCCACTTATGCAGAGGCGAGTTTCTTGGTCTCTTCTCCTCAGCTTTGTCTGATTTAAGGGAGGTCTGCAGGCAAGGCGACACCTGATGAGTGGGTGTTCTTGCATTTTCTTTGACGAGGCACAGCCATGGTGAAGACTCAAGTCCACTGTGGGACGGCCCAGCAATCCAGGCTCCTATCTTATGAGGGGTGTGTCCCTGGATAACTGGGCTCTGAGGACACAAGTAGAAATTTCCAGGCAGGTATGTAATTGGTCCCTGAAGATGGTGAGAGATCAATCAGCTGTCAAATGTTCAGATCAAATCAGTCTTTGGCCTCAAAGCCAAAGATCTTCAAGGACCTTGGGCACCCCTCAGCACTGGGCCAGTTGTCTTCAGCACACCTTTAAGCTGTAGTCAAACACACTTAAACCATCAGTGCCTAACTTCTCTCCAGCCCCAATAGGTGCCATCCACAGGGAAACCTCCAGTTAAAATGATAATATATGGATACACTCCTTAGGGAGCTCTAAGACTGAGCAGAGACCATTGTTTAGAGAATGGTATGTTTCGCCTTGTCACTGCTTTGCCTTCTGGTAAAGATGGGAAAGGATTGCTTCTTTTGCCTCATAAGGTCAGGAGTTTTCACTTGTGAAAATGCTACTAAGAAATCCTTTCTGCTGTCTCTGTAGGAAGATAGAGATTCTAGGTTCCTTCAGGTGACGAGGCAGAACAGGGGAATGTTATTGAGAAAGTTCATTCCTACTTTTGCTGGATACAATTATATTTCAGATGATATAATTAATTATCTGTTTTCTTTTTCATCGGACTGTTAAATACCGTTAAAGCAAGAATGGTGTCTATCTTGTTCAACCTGTATTTCTTGTGCCTAGAATGGAGTATATGCTCAAAAAACTTTTGAATCAAGTAAAGAATTTCTACTGTGACTCAAGGATATAAGAAGCCCTTATGAAAATTCTCAATACGTTTTGGGTAACCCTACTTAATTCACTATGGGATTGGAGTAGGAAGGGGCTAAAAGCTTTCCAGATGCTTCTAAGAAGTTCTAACAAATATCAAAGAGTAACAGTGCAGCCTTTGGGGAACTCATCCTTATGGTAAGTGATCGGGGTATCCATCCTCTTTTCAAAGTTGTAGTTAACATTTAAAGAAACCTAGTTGATTCTAGGAGTCAGTCATTTCCGTACTAAAATGAAAGGTTCAACCAAATACTACTGCTGCAGTTCAGTGGCAATGAACTTTGATATTTAAAGTAAGTGCAAATATTAATACATCAAGTACCCATAATAATATTCTATTTTTAAATCTAATAAAAATATGGAAATGGTGTTTCATCTGATTCACCGCAAAAGATATTACAATAATCTAATATGATAATTGCAAAAGAATGAATCAGAATCTTGGCTTCTAATAATGAACAGACATTGCCTTGTAAGTATTCCAAAAAAAGAAGAAAAAGAAAAAAAAAGAAAACCAGGAAAAAAATGATGGCAGAGAGAATGACCTCAAAAGTTTAAATATATGGAACAAATTGAAGTAAAAAAAAAAATCTCCTGAGTTTTTCCCTAAAGCTGTGTTTTCCACAATACTTACTACATTAACATTATGTAGGTATTGATAAAAGCACATTCCCAGGCCCCACCCTATGCCAAATGATTCTGAATTTCCAGAAATCAGGTCTGAGAATTGAATTGTTACAATATTCTCCAGGTTATTTTGATGCACAGCCAGGTTTGGGTTGAGCTCTAGACTGTCATCTTCACAATATATCTTTCATTTCTTTTTGTCATCTCACTGATTAAGATCAGCTTCCTTCTGGAAGCATCTGTAATTTGTTTTATATTAACAAAATTTCTGTGCTTCCTTTTATCTCCTAACTCCTTATCTTATTATGGCATTAATCAATGTGTTATAGAATCATGAAACTGAATTGGTAGAAGAATGGAGAAAAAGCAACACAATAGTTTAGTTCTCTCCACATTGGATCTTTAGATTTTGCTTTTTTAGTTCGAGTATTCTCTCACACAGAACAATAGACATTGTTATATTCAAATGTAAATTTATATTAACTCACATCCCTGGCATGAAAGATCCTAGGATACGGTTTTTGGGGGAGGGTATCTCAGCTCACTTAGATTGAACCTGAGGATTTTTCTACTTATAAGCTCGACATGTAAATCATGACCCAAGCTTCTGACAGTTTTTAATTAATGGTGAGAACCTAGGTTTAGAACAAGATTTAGGTTCGAGTCCCAGCTGTGACACTAATGTGATTTTAGAAAAAATTGCTTAATTTTAAATTTAATTTAATTATGATTTAGAAAAGTTGCCTTCACCTTTCCGCATCTAGATTTCAGCAAGTGAAGATACAATGTCTGATATGGAATAATAATAACAATAGCTAATAATCACTAGGTGCTGTATTAAATGGAAGGTGAATAGGAAAACAAAATAAATTATTTCTCATCCATTAAAGAAAATTGTTGATCATGTAACTGCCACAGCTTTAAACCTTAATAGGGAGTTAAATCGAGTGTTCCAGAAAGAAAGACAAACTGATGGGTCTAGTAAAATATCTTTTTAGAACCAGATCAAAGGAAAGACAACAAAACTTGGATTTCCTTGTTTTGAAAATCGACAACACCATTTTATTATGAATTATCTAACTGGAGTTGAAGAAGTTATCTCTTGACTGGCAGATTGTATTTGCCAGCCGTGCCTGCAATATTATTTCCCATCCCATCTGCTTTAAAAAAAAAACAAAAACCTTGCCATATTCCCATTAAGAGATGGAGTTTATTTCTCTTCCGCTTAGACTGATAGACCTTTGTGACTAGCTCAATGAATACAGTTCAGCAGGTAGCACGCGATGAGACTTCTGAGGCTAGGTCATAAAAGGCAGTACAGCTTTGTCCAAGCTCTGACCCTTAGGATTTCGGCCTTTGGAATTTCTTATTGCATAAGAAAGCCCAGGCCATGCAGAGAGGTCCATGCAGAGGACAACATGGGGTTCCCAGCCTTCAGCCCCAGCTATGCTCCCAAATGACAGCCAAAAATAACCAGTTGATTAAGTCAACTTGGAAATGGGTCCTCTTGCTTTCAATCAAAGCACCACAGCGGATGCCAAGCCCTGCCCAAATTGTACATCTCTGAGCTAACAGAATGATTGTTTTGTTTTAATTCACTAAATTTTGGAGGTTTTTTTTTAATGAATCAAAAGATTTTCAGAAGAGTATATTGCTTAATCCTTTAGAACTCTTATATCAGTACTACATGTCAGCATTTATTTAACGACCCTGTGGGTTGTTAAGATGTAATAATCAGGCATCCAATTAAACCAAAGAATGTTATTCGAGGCAGAGCTAGGCTTCCTACTTGGAATTTGTATATTTATATAATCTCTGTATTGTCAGAATAATTTTCCTTCCTCTCTTTTTATTAGATGTTGAATAAATGAATGAATGTATGAATATTGAAGGTAAGCTAGTATATGATTCTATTCAGGAGAAAGACTAGGAGTAGTGAAGGGATTAGAGAATTAGTTACAAAACTATGAGAATAGATGAGTTCTTTGAGATTTAAGCCAATCACACGATGTAGCACATCTTGCTCTCAGATCTTGGTTTCTTTTCTTCATCAGTTCCTGCTCTTCCTTCAATTCTCATCATTAGGACCTCTTTCTTGGATCCCTTGTCCTCTAGCTCCATGCAAATTCCCTTCTGTAATGCTCACACCCCTGGCTGGGGGTGCTTGAGTGTGAGACATGTCTTTCTTGGTTGCTTCTCCAGCCCCAGCACACAGCATTGTAACCATCACACAGGGGCTACTCTCTCTCCATTCATTGAATTGAATTGCAGGCAGTTGCTCTAGGACACGTAGTTGGTTTGTGTTTCTCACTGGTTTTGGTGTTTTGTTTTTTTTGGCCATTAATTTCTTTCATGTAGCATTATCGGATAGTTAGAGATTTTATAAATTCCCTTTCTACTCCTCCAGAGTGGGTACAACTTGTGGGAGAATGGAGCTACTCACAAGTATAAAATTATATTATCCGATTAAATAATAGAACCAAAAAATGACGACTAACCCGATTCTCTAAGTGTCCGTGTAGGCACATGCTTGGAGAACACATGTTTATTATCCATTCTTTTATCTTACCCCACAATGCTTCTCTCTTTCCTACTTCCTGTCTGTTTTTTACATCGTGGCAGGGCTATCATTTCGGACAATTTGCACCTAGGCTGTCTAAATGACGACTTCATCCCAGTGTCAAGTATAATGGTGTCTAACACATGGAAGGAGCGCAATAAATGTTGTTGAGTGAATGAGTGAGTGAATAAATGAATGAAAGGATGTTGGAGAGATTTGATGTAGGATCTTGTTCAGGAGAAAGATCAGGAATAAAGAGATGAGGGCATCAATCCCAAAGCTGTCTTTGTGTTCTTTGACATTTAAGCTGACTGAAAGATGCAGCACACCTGGCACTCAGAAGTCGGTTTCTAAATACCATTCTCCAATAAAATGAAGCAGGAATCCTTGCAGGAATGGCTGCTTCTAGGACTGAGGCAGGGAAAATACAGACGAGTATGGAGCATTATACAGTGCTAGAAAGTAAGGAACTACTCATGTGTCCATAAGTGTGGGCAGAACTTAGTGACTCTCATGTAACAGACAGAATATGGAAAGGGAATTTAATTAACTTTACTAACAGGCAAAACCTCACAGACACTACCTTAACCAAGAGATCAAGGTTAATACCACAAGGAATACATATTACCATCATGGACTCTCTGATACAATCAATGAGAAAGACACCTCTCTTCTGGGATATTCTTCCCCCAAGATCCCTAACCTCTATCAGATCACACACACAAAAATCAGATAACAAGTGCCTGACCGGTGTATTCAAAAGTATCAAGGTTATGAAAAACAAGGAAATACTGAGAAGCTGTTAAAGAATCAGAGAAGAGTAAGGAGACATGACAACTGAACGCAGTGTGGTATCCTGGAACAGAAAAGATATTAGTGGAAAGGCTGATGAATTCTAAACAAAGTCTATGGTTTAGTTATTATTTCTGAACCAATGTTAATTTCTTACTTTGATAAGTAGACCACGTTGATGTCAAATGGTAACACCATGAGAAGCTAGTGAAGGGAAGGTGTTTTGTTTTTTTTATCTTGCTCTCTGTGTTATCTTTGCACCTCATCTGAAAAATCTACATTTATTTAAAAAAAAACAAAAATGATTTCACACCAGGCTTGGCTGCAGTGTCCATTTAGAAGGTGTGTAGGAGGGGAGGAAGGAGGCCAGTCTGATTTGGGGTCCATGAAATCTTGCCCCTCTAGCAGTGCATATATAATGCTACCCTTATCTGCATAGTGCTTTAAATTTTATGGAAGGACTTCACACTTAAACTCATCAAGAGGAAGGACAGCCAAGGAAGATGCTTATGTTCAGAGGGGACTAAAGTGAGCCTCTCTGCAAGATCCTATGTTAAAATGAGTATCTCACATTTAATGCTTGGGATTCGGTATCTGTAGAGACCAAGGTGTGGATTCTGAAGAAACTGATCTGGAAGAAGACTGTGACATCATTAATTAACACACAGTAAGGAAAGAATCTGACAGGGGTGGTAGCCAAGTCAAGAAAATGGATACCAAACACTATGAATTTGTTAGCATGTTTGCAGGAGGGCCTAGGGGGATGTAGGCCCAAGCTGTGTCTCATAAACTCAGATAATGGGATCTTCTCTTTGGTAAAGATCAATGCCTTAGGCTGTTATAATTTCTTTGTTCTGATTCTGTTCTGTCTGAACAAGTAATCAAGGCTCAAAGAAAGGACATTGATTACCCTCGTATTTAGCATTGAGCTAGAAAATTTAAAAGCTTTATGTATTTTAATTCTCGCAAAACATGATAAAGTAGGCATTACTGCCGCCAGGTTACATGGGGAATCAGAGACCTATACAGAGGTTAAGCAACAAACCTGGTTACATACTAAGCAGCAGAGCTGGGAATCAAATCCAGGTGTGTCTGATGCTCTGGCCCAGTTTCATTCCAGTCCCAGTTGGTTAAGTACACAGGGAAATGCTCCTCAGCCCCACCGTGCTCTTTAACCATCCAACCTGATGGTAGGATGTTGGGAACTCCTGGCAAAAACTGGCTGACCTCTCTCTGGGATTGCATGATGGAGCACTCATTGTTTAAAGGCACAAACCCCATTTACCTTTTGAAGACAACAAGCTCTGTACTGAATGTACAAGCGATGACTCCCTAATATCCATTTCCCCTTCTCTTGTCAGTTCTCCTGTATTTGTTCAGTATTAATGCCAACCCCACCCAGCCCAAGCCCTTTTGATTAAAGCTAACTCCACCCCTGGCCTTTAAGGCAGGACATGTGATTCAGATTAGTATGACCCCGCTCTCTGGCCTCAAGGTTTGGTGGAGGGATGGGCGTGCTATCAAAATTGGGTCTAAGAGCCCAAGGATTCATTTGCTGGGAGCCTGTGGGAAATATGCCTCTTTGCTCTTCTGAGGGGATATTAGAGAAATTCTTTCCTTTTTTCTGTGATAGGAATGAAGCAGCATTGCAGCTAATCACTTTGCCAAAGAGAAGTGGAGTCAGTCTTTGGGGAAAGTTGCATGTGGATCAGACAAGTTAAAATAAACCACACTTTTTGCTGTTCCCACCTTCCTCATGAGCTAATCAATTTCTTTTATGACTTAATCCAGTTTGAGTTATTTTTTACCTTATTTTTTAAAAAAAAGATTTTATTTATTTGTCAGAGAGAGAGAGAGAGCACAAGCAGGGGGAGCATCAGAGGGAGAGGGAGAAGCAGACTTCCTACTGAGCAAGGAGCTCGATGCTGGACTCGATCCCAAGAGCCCGGGATCATAACCTGAGCCAAAGGCAGATGCTTAACCGAATAAGTCACCCAGGTGTCCCTTTTTTAACCTGATTTTTAAAATCTTATTTAGAATCTAAATCATCTTCACTGACAACTTCCAAACTTAATTTTATTAACGTTAGCCAGTAAGTAGGGTAACCATATAATTTATTGTAAAATCAGAACTTTTTTCTGGGACTATGGGAGCTATTAATAATTGCTGAGGAGCAACAGGTATGAACTGGGACCATCCTGGACAGACTGAGATATGTTGTGGTCACTCTACCACTGAGGCATATGCTGGTTGCAATTCTGTCAGTGAATAAGTTGTGAGACTTTGGGCAATTGATTTTAGATCTCTGGATATCAGTTTTTCAATATGTGGAATGAAATATGACATTCTGTTAGTCTAGGTGGTTTGTCTTTAGTCTGTACTATCCTGAGCTCCCTGCCGGACTGGGATTCTAAAGGCTGCAATATTCCTTACAGCAGAGATAGTGATGTAATAGTAATAACGATAAGTCATGTTATTAGTCAGCTGTTGCTGCAATAATGCTGCATAGCTAACAACCATAGACATCTCAGTGGCTTACATCAACATTAATCTTTTTTGCGGATGACTCTGCAGAGAAGTTTTCATTTGGCTGATCTCACTTGAGCTTGCTTGCACGCAGGCTGAAGAGTCAATGACTTCTTGAAACATGCTTTTCTCATGGCACAGGGTGAAAGCCCCAACAAGCCTGAAAAAAAACATTCAAGGACGTTTAGAGCCTTAGGTCTGACCTACGTTATATCCACTCACGTTCCATTGGCCAAAGCAAGTCAGATGGTCAAACTCAATGTTACCAGGGCTAGTTAATACAATCCACTTTAAGAAGGAGACACTGAAAAGTCACATGGTTAAGGGTTTCCACATATAAATCCATTATAGGGTGGAAGTGAAGATTTGGTTACAATAATGGGAACTAAAGTCCACCATGCATTGGACGCTCAGTTACCAGGCACTCAAAATACATTGTATCATTCATCTTCACAACACTTACATGGGACACATATTAATATTTGCTTTTTGGATGAGTGTTTCCCTATTGTACGCCTGCTGGGCGATGCATAGTGGTTCCTTTGTAAAAGAGTTCTGATATTCAGGCTCCTGGAGTGTAGGCGAAGTAGCTGGAGGACTCTGTTAAGCATGAAAAGGGAGCTGGAGTTATTTCTTAAACTCATGTAAGCAACATGCACATCTGATCCCAGAGCAGCCAATGAACAGGGGAACCTTGGTTTAGGTTGGAAGAGAACTTCCGGGGTGGATGCTTGCTCTCCTTCTCCATCGCTCCTCATCAACTGTGGGCCTCCCTCTCAGGATCACTTCCTGTATGTCAGTATTAAACCTGTCCCTTCCCTTCCCCCAGCACAGGCACAAGCACTGCGGCATATCCACAGGTTTGCACACTGAGTGTTTCCTCCCTGGGATTTTGCTCTTCTGCCATTTTCATTTCAACCCTTACGTGGACATGAGAGAAGCACATCAATGAACAAAAATTAGAAACCACAAAAGACTATAATAAAAATGGTAAGATGGTACACTTGATATCTAAGCGTTCAAATGATGGGATTGCTAGCTTCAAGGAAAAGGTGAAAGAGGGGAGAATCTAGGACAAGGGTGATCTTCAGTCGATGTTCAAATCCCTCCTCCTCCCACACTTTCCAGGACCATTTCGAGGTCATAGTCTGGAGCCTCAAATCTTGAGTGGTTTGCCAAGTTATTATTCTTTAAAGGATGAGTGAGAAAACCTATTTTTCTACTTAATAAATAATGCCCTCTAACAATTAGTACAAGATGTTAGGCCATATAATTTGATCTTGCATTACTGAATATCTACTATATCACAGGCACTACACTAGGTCAAAGTGACAATACACAGTCCAGTGTGGATATAGCATATATATACACATTTAATCTTTGAGGTGTTGACAGTGCTTTATTTGAGTTATGAATAAGTGCTAAGAGACACAATAGAGGGGCACCTGGGTGGCTCAGTCATTAAGCGTCTGCCTTCGGCTCAGGGCGTGATCCCGGAGTTCTGGGATCGAGCCCCACGTCAGGCTCTTCCACTGGGAGCCAGCTTCTTCCTCTCCCACTCCCCCTGCTTGTGTTCCCTCTCTCGCTGGCTGTCTCTATCTCTGTCAAATAAATAAATAAAATCTTAAAAAAATAAAAATAAAAAAAAGAGACACAATAGAGAAAAAAATGATTTCTTATGGAGGGAGGAGCAAGGGAAGAGTAGGTGTCTTGAAATCTAAGAGAGAAGAGGAAGATGGACAGTTTGAGAAGATTTTGAGAAGAACGTAAAATGGCACAGAGTGTAAAAACACAGCGTCTCCCTCAGAGCCCTGTCTAGTGTCCTACATGGCTGCCGCAGGGACTGCTGTGGCTGGAGGGTGTTATGGATTGAACTGTGTCTTCCCAAAGAGAATGTGTTGATGTCTTTAGTCAACCAGAATTGACTATATTTGGGAATAAGGTCTTAGCAGAAGTAATCAAGTTGAACTGAGGTCATTAGTGTGGCGTCCTTATGGGAAGGAGAAATTTGGACAAAGACAGACATGCTCAGAGGGAAGACGATGGGAAGGGACTCGGAGAACATCATGGGAAGATGGAGGGTTGAAATGGTGCATCTATAGCACAAAGAACACCAAAGATGCCAGCAAACCAAAAGTGAGAGGCAGGGAAGGATTCCCATACAGCTTTCAGAGGGAGCATGGTGCTGCTGACACACAGATTTCTGAATTCTAGCCCCCAGAACTGTGAGACAACACATCTCTGTTGGTGTAAGATGCTCAGTTTGTGATACTTCTTACAGCAGCCCTAGGAGACTCACACAGGGAGTTAAGAAGTTGCCATTACTTAGGGTTCTGGACTGCCCCCTTCCCCAGTTTCAAACACATTGTCTTTCATTTATGCTTCTCCTTCAAGGTTCATTTGAGAAGTGGGGTTTCATTTATAAAGTGGACATGAAAACCACGGGTACAGAGCTTTGGGAGTATGTCAGGTGGATATTTTCAGTTGCAAATCACCAAAGCCTAAGTCCAATGCCTTAAATAGCCAAGAGGAGTTATGATAGGTATAATTCTACAAGTCTGGAGGTGATGCACTGCCCAGGGCAGTGTGACAGAGACGTCGATCAAGGCTCTGACTCCATTTCTGTGCAGTCTTCTGTAGACTTTTCACATCGTGGTTTCCTCTCGGGCGGGCTCCTTTTAAGGCTGCCAAATGGCTGCCAGAGTTCCAGCTTCGCCCTATAGCACACTAGGAGGAGTAGGGAAGAACGCCTTTGACCTGGTGTTCTCAGCCAGGGCCTTGAGGTTCTCACTGATTCCTTGAGCCTGCACTGATGAGAGGCCTGTGTTTTGCACCCACTGTGATGGGAGGGAGGGAATTGCCCTGATTGGCTTAGATTCCATTACCTTTTGCTCCATAACAAAACACCCCAAAATTTAATGGCTCAAAACCACAACATGGTATTGGTTCGTGATTCTGTGGGTCAGGAATTTGGACAGGAATCAGCTGGGATGGCTCACTATCTTGCATGTGGTGTTGGCCGGGCTCAGTCCCACGCTTGGAGTCACTTGGCAAGTCAGCTCAGGACTGGCTGGTCCTGGAGGGTGTCAGTCACAGGTCTGCTGCTTGTCTGGGCTGCCTGAGTCCTCTTCTCTTCAGTGTCCTCTCCAGCAAGCCAGCTTGGGCTTACTCTCAGGTGCCCAGCATTCTATGAGGGTGAGATCAGAAGCTGTAAAGCCTCTTGACATCTACACTTGGGAAGAGTGTGATGTAATTTCTGTCTCATTATATTGGACAAAGCAAGTCCCCACCTCTTGATGGGAACTTCTTTAAGAATTTATGATGTTTAAAATCTATCACACCACCTTTAGAGCTGGGGGAGGGGGGCTCAAATCACCCAAACCACATAGCTCCTGAACAGAATGGACATTAGGGAGAAGACTGGCTAGAAACGGGAGAGGAGGCTAAAAGGTAAACTGAAATTAGGTTGTAAGGGGCTCTGTTTGCCTTACTAGGTGTTGTAGGAATGCTGAAATGCTGGTTTCCATTTTGGCCCTTCATCTTGTGCATGTCCCTGCAATGACCTCTCTCAGGGCTCTGTGTTCCAGGCCCCTTGGAGGTTAATGTATCCCCTGACCGGCCACAAGGAGGCTTGTTCTGATCTTCCCCAAAGACACTCAGAAGGTACCACTCTAGATACGTAGTAGGGGTAGAACTGGTGTACAGGTGGCAGCACCTTAAATAAATACCTTTTGACTGCCATCATGCCCCTTGCTCTTTAAAAGCTGTGGCTTGAGGTCCAGAGTGAGCAGAGAGTAGCTGTGTAGTGCCTGTATTGTTCGTCTGCCATATCTACCCTGTCAGTAAGTTCCCCTGCCTAAATCTGTGTGTAAAAGGTATGGAGTCACCCCCATCATGTTTTGGTTTCAAAGTGCCTTCTCAGTTTGGAGGATACTTTCCTGTCCCTCCTCCACCTTCTAACAGGTGGAGTTTATCTTTTGGCTTGTGCATTTTACCATGTTTTCTGTGACAACATAATTAATGATTCTGATGCATTCCAATTAGTAAACATGATTTAGAAGTGAGTCATCATGGTTGTTTTTCTCAACCTACAGATTAAGCATGAGTAATGTTTCCGGGGGACGAGGGAGGGGGATAATGGTCCTTTCTCTTAGGGAGTGGGCCTGCCTTGGTTGTAACTCACAGTTCCAGGCAATGGGGAGCCACTAATGTCCTGTTCCTTAATTGCAGGGCAGATTTTCTATTCTGAGATTCAGTCTTAAGGTGCTCACAGGAGCTCTGAAATACACTCACACCCTCCTTTATGTCTCTCTGTGGCACATATGCTGCTAGTTGGGGATTTTCCTGTTTCCAGCAGTGCATTATGCCCAGAAACAATTTTTCTTCCTGTTGGCCTAGCCCATGGGGCCAAGACCACCCCTAGGTGCTCACACACCATTCTCATTGTCATGTTTTTTTTCTTGCTTTCTGGCCTTGACCAGGACAGCCCAGTCCATCCAATATATTTGTACATCAACCAGGGGGATGACCACAATTCAATTCTCTTTCCTTTGAAATCTCCTCCAAGCATATTGCAACTGATATGATCTTCAGTGACTAAATGAAAACAAACATGAACATATTGAGACGGGAGGGTAATATATTAGTGGCCTCTGGACCACAGCTATCATGAAAATCTCATTAAATGCCATATTTATCTCTGCTCCTGGGCTCTATGCAATTTGTCCAAGAAACATGGGATTTACCTTGTTTTGGTGAAAATAAGTGAATTCATATTGTAAAGATGAGCAAGATAACCCTGTGCAGCGTACCTGAGGATGGAAAAGTTTAGGGACAGGGATAATGTTCCCTGGTGGATAATCTCCATGTTTCACTCAAGAGTCCTGGATCCCTGGAAGACACCGGTGAGTGTTGATAATAGGTGCCTTAAACTTGGATCCTTCCATACCCTGGGGGAAGATACCTGAGACCACAGGAAGAGTTTGAAAGAGTACTTTTCTCTTAAACTCAGTAGGACTAAGATTATGAGGAATCCTTTGGGGGATTAGAACAGAGCCAGGGATGAAGGTCGGGGAGAGCGGATGGAGGAAGTAAACAGGGAAGAGGGAAACCCTCTATTACTTCCCCTGGGGCCTTTCCAAACTGAAAATCCCACCCTGGAGACTGCAACATTGTCTGCAGGGTTCCTGGCTGTGCCTCCCTGATCAGGAGTGGCTAGTTTACAAGGAAGACTTGGAGCCTTGTGTCTCTCACTGGAGCCAACGGCTGCCGCGGCTGCTGCGGCTGCTGCAACCACTGGGCAGCTCATTTCTGCTCCTGTGTCCCACTGGAGATTACCCTTGCTCACCTCCCTGTGGCTAAAGGAGCCTGGGCTCTGGAGGAAAGGGAGGCTATTTACAGCGAATTATTTAATTAGAACCAGGACCAAGGGCATTTCTGCCATTGTCTGGCAGGCTAATCCCAGGACAGCTCCAGATGACTGGGATTATTTAATCAGCAGAATCCATTAGGCCTGTCAAGGTGGAGAGTAGGGAGTGGACAGCAAATAATGTGGAAAGAGGTTAAGGGGTGGTGAACTGCCTGCAGCTTCAACAGCAGCCCTAGGACAGGGAGCAGGCACCTGGGGGACAGGTGATAGAAGATAAGGAGGGTGGCATGGGGCGAGGTAGATCTGGGTGGCCCTCATGCCCCCGCTCAGGGACTTCTCACTGTTGCTTTTTAACATTGAATGCCCATTGGAATCTCCTGGGACTTCACAAAATGCTGGTACCTGGGTTTTACCACCTCCTCCAGATTCTGATTAAATTGGTCCGGCTTGTGGCCTGGGCATCAGGGTTAGGATGCTCCAGGTGAGGAGGCTGAAAGGGGATGGAGAGATTTTATCACTTCAGAGTTGAGAGCTGGGAGGACCCCTACAGAGCACAGCTTCTCAGGTGAGCAACAGGCCAAGAGCGAAATTAACTACATGGATGGATGGATTAGTAGCAAAGAAAGGGCCATAACTTCTATCTCTTGAGTTCCCAGGACAATTAATATTCCCATTTACCACTCTTCTTTCCCTTACCAGTTATGTGGCCTTGGTAAAGTGTCATTTCCCTCACCTGTAAAATGAGTATCATCACCTAATCTCTTCTTTCCTATTATTGCCATGAGGATCAGGATTCATGAAGATGCTGTGCAAGCAGTCTAGGGAGGAAAGAAGAAACAGCAGAGTTGTGTCCCCACTCCATGCCTTCCCATTGCACCTAGAATACACTTCAGACTCTACTCAGCCCACAGACCTCACGTGGTAGGGCTCCTGCTACACCTCTAGGTTCAACTCCTGCCATTCTCATCTGTGTTCACCATGTTCTAGACACAGTGGCTTGTCTCTGCTCTGGAACCCTGAGTTCATCCTTCTTTCTGCAATTTCTGTCTCCTCCACCTGGACTGCAAGAGCCCTCCATCTTTTCTTGTGGTTTTAATGATCACAACTAGCTTGACTGGCAGCAGGCAAAGCAGTGACGGTTCCATGTGGAATTAGAAACGAGTACAGATTGCAACTGAAAAGGAAGGAGAGTTTATAGAAAAGATGATGAGTGGGGAGTGTGGAGGTGAAATCTTATTTTTACCTCAAGGGGAGGAGCTAGCATGAGGGAAACTTGTCCTGTAAGGGAAAGTGGGGTAACGAAGGCAGCAAATTCCCAAAGCACCTTCTAAATGCAAAATGCTTTGAAGAGATAAGACATGTGACTCCTAAGGATTCTGGTTCTCACTTAGCTTCCTTTTCCCCCTGCCACTTTATGGGTTTCTATACTGTATTGCAAATATTTCCTCATCCATCTGTGTGTCAACTGTGAGCTCAGTGAGCAGAGGGGCTAGGTCTTCATCATTACTCTAGCCTAGCACTGAATACAAAACATGCTAAGTGACATGGGTGCCCTGGAGCAGCATGAATCCACTCAGTGGATGGGTGAGAAGGAGCAAGGGAAAAGAGAGGAAACAATGCAGGTAGAGGATTGTTTCCACGCTGAAAGAAACTTCACCAGCTTCATGATTCAAAGAGAAGGAGCAGGAGCAAACACTCCCCCAGAGTCCTTGTCTATGTGCTGGTATATTTTACAGAGCTATCATCAAACATCTCCATAATTGGACATTTTGTTTTAGCAAACAGTGCTTTGAACAACACCTTACACTGTCTCATATTCTTCATAATTACTGTGAGAACTACAGAATATTTTATCCAGTTAATGTACTGCAGTTTATGTCACTGCCTTCACTGTCCCCATTGTTGGACATTTAGGTTGTTTTCAACTTCTGCTGTTATAGAGGATGCTACAGTGAAGAGCCGCACCCTCCTTGTGAATTATCTCATCTAAATTACAATGAATGAGATGACTGGGTCAAAGGGCAGGAACCTTTTTATGGTTTTCAGTACATACTACCGTGTTCCTGTTTTATATCCACTGTCAGAAAGTTTCATCAGTTTCCCTGTAAACAATGGTGCCAGTGTTATTACTGCATCTTCCCTGCCAAGGTAAAGATATAAAAACATACTTTGTTGTTTAATTTGAATTTTGTTACAGGATGAAAACCCTTTCCCCTGTTTGCTTACTATGTATACTTTGTACTGTTTATGTTATTTGCCATTAAGGGGATATTTATGATATTTACATATATTAGAATTAAATTTTTATATATTATAACTAATAATCCATTTCTCTAACATTTGAGAGAAATACTTTTCCTGCTGTTTTTTTTCCCACTATGATTAGTTGGTTCTTGTACTGAGGTCATATATTGGTCTTTTCCTTTCAGAATTCTTTCTAAGATCAGAAACTATTATCTAAGTAAATATAAAAACTCTCAATTCTGTTATGTGCAATTTTTGACCCTTAAGTTCTTTAATACATTTGTAATTTTAGATATGCACTTTAGATATAATTTGATGTTTCCCCAAACTGTAATCCAGTGGAAGTGTAGGCTCTATATGTGACAGACTTAGGGAAAAGTCTTGTTCAAAGGGAAGGCAGGCTCCTTATCTTGAAGCTGCATTTCTCCAGCAAGCCCACTGTTCTCAGTGACACCGCATGTTGTTTAGTAGCTTTATGATGGTGGTTGACTATAATGGAGATTATGAATAGAGAAGGCTAATGATCTCCAGACCAGGACCCCATTGTGATTATTTTAGGTTCAAGGCACTTTTGCATTCATGTTCTTCTCCTCCATAAAAAAATATTAGAAATTGTATTTTATATATTTTTTAATAAAGGTGAATATAATTTTACCTGGATTCATTATTATATGATTCTCTTTTTCTTATTTTAAAACATCTTAATTAAAATATTTTTATGGGCCACTAATCTGTGCTGATTGTGTCTAATGGATTAGTCAATCTTGTCCCAAAATCATCCTTTAGCTCTATTTAACTTTAGCACTACTTAACTTTATCTACCTACCTATTTATCTAAACAATTAGGTCTACTTCTTTCCTTTTCATTCAGTTCCTCGGATATACATTTCTATCTATATTAGAATCACAGTATTTCAACAATTATTGCTTTTAAAAAATATGTTCTAATAGCTGTTAGAGTTGGATTTATACCCCAGAGTTCATTTTAGATCTCTTAACCACTTATTTCCAAAATGAACTTTAGAACCCAACAAAAAACTCTGCTGAAGTTGCATTGTGTTTGTAAGTTATATGTTTGTAAGAGATATGACATCCTTGTAAAAGTACAACAGTTTGATATTCTATTGCAGAATCAGTATACCATGACCATGCTACGGAGAGGGTTCAAAGGGAATCAAGAGAGAGAGACAGGAAATAGGATAAAGAAGAACATGTAGTCTGCTAAGGTGAGCTCCCAACTAGGGGCACTCAGTGAGGCTGGGACACAAACTCCTATAAGTCCACATAGTCCTAGAAGAAGGTTGTAAACCAGCACTGTAGGACAAGTGCAAATTAATTTTTCTGATTAGGGAAGTAGGAATGCCCTTGGGCAGAGATTGAAGACCATCATTTGACCAAACCTTTTCCTAATCTGGCATTCTAAAGTGGCTATTGTAGCCCTCAGTATCATATTACTTATGAGTGAGATTAAACAACAACAGCAAAAATTTTTTATGCCATTATCCTAAGATCAATAAATAGTGATAGAAATAGGGGTTAGAGGTTGACAAATATGGAACCACTTTGGGTCATCACTCATGATCAGTTAACTTTTTTCCTTTTCCTCTTATTTTATGTTTCCTTATAATTTTCTAAGTTTATAGCTTTCTAATATGAAAAACAGCCATTTTAGGATAGATTTGTGAAATTGAGAGGCTTCTCTCTAAGTCCAAGTCTTTAATGATGAAAATTAACATGCACTATAATTCAAGCTAATGACTTACAGCTGTTGTCTGTTATGAATAGACATAACTCTAATATAAGGGCCATTAGAGTAAATTGAATAACTTTAATGTAGAGAAAATCTGGATGTATACCATGTTTAATAAATCAAATACAGACGTTACACTTGGCAAGCTGTTTCCCTTTATGAATCTTGAAAAAGACCTAGGCTGGGAAGATTTCAGTGCCTCCAAGAAAAAGATGAAAGAAACGTGATCTGAAACCTCAAACTTCGAAAATTTCAAGGACAATGTTTTACTTCAGCTTTCATGTTACGAGGCACATTGAAGCACCTTGTTGGAACATCTACCTGTAGGTCTATGCCCGCCTACCCTTTATACCCAGAATTGCACAGTTACATTCTTTATTTACTCAGAGAAGCCTTCCTCATTCAAATAAATCCAATAATGACCTATATACTTACTGGGGGATACCACATGAGTTTCCAACACTGATTAATGTTGATTGGTGTATGTATATCAACACAACAAACTCATCATATTCAAAAAGAGTGGCCAAGCTGAATAAACAGAGAAAATTTCCCTTAATGAAATAGGAAATTCAGTTTAAATTTATCATGAACTGGTCATGGTCCCAGACATCAAACAGAAGTAAATGTAAACTATTTCTTGGAGATTTAAAAACCCAGGCCAATAAAAATTCCTGTTGGTTAAATACCAATGAACACAAAGTAAAAATCTTAAAAATCACAAAATACACATGAAAGAAGTCATCATAAGTAAGAGTCATCGGAAATAAGAAACCAAAGGATCAGACCCACAAAGAATGGAGATAAAGAAATTACTGTTTCAAAACAAATTTGTCCAATATTTAAAGCCAAATGAAATAAGTCAAGCAGAGAAAGACAATTATTGTATGATTTCACTCATATGTGGAACATAAGGAATAGAGCTGAGGACCACTGGGGAAGGGAGGGAAAACTGAATGGGAAAAAATCAGAGAGGGAGACATACCATGAGAGACTCTGGACTCCAGGAAATAAGCTGAGAGTTACAGAGGGGTGGGGGTGGGGGAATGGGGGAATAGGGTAACGGGGTGATGGGCATTAAGGAGGGCACATGTTGTGTGAGCACTGGGAGTTATATGCAACTAATGAGTCATGGAACACTACATCAAAAACTAATGATGTACTATATGCTGGCTAACTGAACATAAAAAATGAATGAATCAGGGGCGCCTGGGTAGTGCAGTCGTTAAAGCGTCTGCCTTCGGCTCAGGGCGTGATCCCGGTGTACCGGGATCGAGTCCCACATCAGGCTCCTCTGCTAGGAGCCTGCTTCTTCCTCTCCCACTCCCCCTGCTGTGTTCCCTCTCTCGCTGGCTGTCTCTCTGTCACATAAATAAATAAAATCTTTAAAAAAAAAATGAATGAATCAAAAACTAAAAAAAAAAAAATAAAGAAAAATTTAAAAAATGATGTTAAGAGTTTTATTAGTCAACTTGGGATACCCTGACAAAATGCCACAGGCTGGTTGGTTTAAACAACAGAAATTTATTTTCTCAAAGTTCTGGTTGCTGGGAACATCAAGATCAAAGTGTCAGCTAATTGGGTTCCTGGTGAGAGCTCTCTTCCTGGTTTGCAGACAGCCACCTCCTTGCTGTGTCCTCACATGGCAGAGAGAGTGAGCTCTGGTGTTTCTGGTGTTTGCGCAGCAAATCTATCAGATTGGGGACTCTACTTTGTGACCTCAATTCAACCTTTACCAACTTCTTACAGGCCCTCTATCCTAAAGTCCTATTGGCGGTTACAGGTTCAGCATGTGAATTTGCAGCAGCAAAAAAACACAATAATTGAAACTAAAAAAAAAAAAATCAATAGATGGGTAAAATAGAGTACTAAAGGTGAAGATAGAATTGGTTATCAGGAAGATACATTTAAAGAAATTCCCTAGACACAGTAGGGTAAAAAGAAATAGGAGATACTGTAAAAGTTAAGAAACTTGGGAGATGGAGTGAAGTTTAATAGGTAACTAATCAAGTACCAGGAGGAGAGGATAGAGGAGATGGATGAGAAGCAATATTGGGATGCTAATGGATGTGAATTTTCCAGAACTTATAAAAGTTCATATATCTCTAAGTTCAAGAAGTCCTAGGAATCCCAAAGGGGATCAATAAAAAGAAGTTAACCTAGACACACTTAACAAAATTGTGAAAGACCAAAGATAAAGAAAAAATCTTGAAAGCAACCAGAGAAAAAATACAGATGACTTGCAAACAAGTACCACTTAAACAGATAACTGATTTTGTAGTAGTAACAGTGAAATCCAGAAGATGGTAGAATAGTATCTTCACAGTGTTAGAGGAAAATAAAATTTCAACCTATGCATGTGAGCATACACGTGTGTGTTTAAAGAGGGCAAAATATTTCAAAAAATATAAAGAAAACAGAACATTTATCATAAGTAGAATCTCTATAAAGAATATCCTAAATCCAAGTTTTTTCTTTTTTAATTATAGAGTATGATATATAAAGGGTCAGTGAAATCAATTCATTGAATCATTAACTTTTCATCTTTTTAAATTTCTTTCTCTCACATTCTTTAGTCATATTTTCCATGCCATTTTCTGAATAAATCTTCCTCATTATTTTCATCATTATATTCAATTATATTTATGTATTCTAAATTACTTAGCCATTTCCCTGTTAATGCTTCCTACTCTGCCATCTTCCCAGAATCCTTGCCTCCTCTTTGACTTAATACCAACCTGTTACCATAGGTTAAAAGGTCCTCTAAATTTTGTTTCTCAGAGTCCATAGTCTCTCATGCTTCATTGCTTCGGAGGGGAGGAAGGTGGGGGAATGGGATAGGCTGGTGATGGGTAGTAAGGAGGGCACGTATTGCATGGAGCACTGGGTGTTATACGCAACTAATGAATCATCGAACTTTACATCAAAAACCAGGGATGTACTGTAAGGTGAATAACATAATATAATAAAAAAATATTATTATGAAAAAAAAAGTCCTCTAAATTTAACCTAGTGATTCTCACCATTGGTTGCAAGACCCAAGTAAGTATATATATATATTTTAAAATACTGACGATCAGGCACCATCCCTAAAAGTCTAATTCTAGCCTCATGTCTTTCCACTTTATCTGCTACTCTCTGTGCTCCAACTTTAATATTCTCTCCATTTCTTGAACATGGTCTGCAGCTGGGTGTGGTAAATATTTTACAAATGATGGCTCTCTGGGAAGAAGAATCCTGATTTGCAAATCTTGCAAAATTTCCACTGTGCGAATACCCCCAACATGTCTGGTTTCCAGCTACCAATGAGATATCACTGAACATGGAGTTGGGAAGAGATGCTAACAATGGCTTCCGTGAGCTGGTATGAATAGGCTCCATCATATCACTGATATTACGCCTGTGCTCCTGGGCTGTACACCTGAATGCCCCTTAATTCCCCCCACTCTCACCACAGCCTTTTAATCTTCAGATTTCTAACTAAATGTTCTTTCTTAAGGGAGCTCTTTCCCTAGTTCTTGGCTAGGCTTTATCTTCTTTACATATACCTATGCTGCACTGTACTTTACTGTTAATAATCATGTTTTATGTTAGTTTTTGATATCAATCTTCCCTATTCATCCACCAATGAGTGTAGGGGCCTTGACTTTCCTGTTCATCTTTGTATCACCAGTATTAGTTGTGGCCTGCCATGGCACAATACATAGACTGGGTGCTTAAATAACAGATGTTTATTTTCTCACAGTTCTGTCGGCTGGAAATCTGAGATCAAGGTGCTAACATGATCAGGTTCTAGAGGTCTCTCATTCTCTCTTGAAAATGGCCACCCCTTCTCACTGTGTGCTTTCATGGTAGACAAAGAAAGAACCAACAAATTCTCTGGTGACTCTTCTTATAACGGCAATAATCCCATTATGAGTGTCCTACTCATACGACCTCATGACACTATATTAAGTGTTACAACAGAGAGCAAAATGGATGCAGCTACTATATGAATTGAAATTTTAGTCTAAGAAGGATAGACATTAATCAAATAATCATGCTAATAACTGTGTAAACTACAACTGAAAGAGTGAGGTGAAAGAAAGTTGTATTTACTCTTTGAAATGAGATAAAGAATTATAACCTAGACTCAGGGAGTGGTTGTCTGGGAAGACTTCCTTGAGGAAGCAATGCTTAGCTGAACTGAAAGAAGAGTTAGAGTAAATTGAGAATAGGGAAGCTATGGGGACTCTGGAACATGGAAACAGCATGTGGAAAAGCCCTGTAGGCCCTGTAGTAGGAAGAACATGCAGATTCTGACAAACTGAAAGAATGCCAATGTAACTAGAACTCAGAGTAAGAGGGAGGGCATAGTGAGAAATGAGGCTAGAACAATAGTTAGGTGCTTCATCATATATAGCTTTGTAGACTATATTAAGGGCTTTGTTGACTGTCTTTATGAAGGCACAAAATGATATCTACAATCTTCCTAGATCTACAGATAAGCCAATCTCTCCAGGAAGTCTAAAACTACCCTCTTTATGGAAACAATTAATCTTATCATTGTCCTGGCAAGCCTGAGTAGGAGAGATGAAGCCCAGATTTATAGTGCTTGGCTCAGGGCCCTGCCAGAGACAAGGGCAAGACCTTTGTTAGCTCTACCCATTGCTTATATGCAGCAGCTGCTACAGGAATATCCAGACAAGTTTCACCAAGAGCAGAAATATCTGAGGATCCAAATAATTGAAGAGCCTTACTTCCTACCCCAGAGACATTCTTGAGAATGAAGTTAATTGTCTAAGATGGATCCAGGTAATGAGATGGCTCTTAGAAATCCAGGTCAAGTCATGCTAGGAACTTTGAAGTAAAGAAAATATAATTTGCTTCAAATCCCAAGAATTACTAACCAGTCCTTGCTGAGACATGTGTTCTCAGTCACAGCCAAAGCTCTCTGGAGAATCTGCCCAAGAATGAATCTCTTGAGAGCCAAGTGAAGAGGAGAACAGAGCAAGTGAATTCTGCTCACTATAGGAGGCATTTTCTAAGACTCAGAATGATCCAAAGATAGAATGAGCCATCTCAGAAGATAGTGATATCAAAATTTCAAAAATAAGCTAGGAGACCACTTGAGGTTTTATAGAGGAGATTCAAGAATATGGGTTGATCTACATGGACTTGACAGTTTCTACCCACCATGAAAATCTCAGAGGCAGAAAGAATAATGTGAACAAGTAGCTCTAGGATGGAGAACGTTAAGAACTCAGAGAAAGATAAGGGATGTTGATAAAAGGCATCGATAATAAGAAAGAACAGAGGACTTAATTTTGTTTGGAGTAGAAGCAGCTTATGCCATTGTAACTAATCTGATCAGGGCTTGGGAACCAGGGGAAAAAATTCTGAAAGCGTGTCCTTTCTGGGAAGTGTGGCTTCCAACTTGAACTCAGGTCTGCACATCTAGCCAACTCCACTGAATAGGTTTTCCAAAATTGGGATTGAGTAGAATTGTCATGGTTTGGGTGGCTATTAGTTATCCATAGCTGTGCAGCAAATTACCTAAAAACGTAGCAGCTCAGAAGAACAAATATTCATTATCCCACACAGATTCTGAGGGTATGCTATCTGGGAGAGGCTCAGCTGGCAGTTTTGACGCAGGATCTTGCCTGAGGTTGCAGTCCGGCTCTCACCTCTAGAGTTAGATCTAGGCTCAAAAGTGCAGAAACCACCTCTCAGCTCTCTCAGTTGGTTGTTGACAGGCCTCCATCTTCACTGCCTCTTGGCTAGAGACCTCCTTTCCTTGACACGTGGACCACTCCATAGCCTGCTTGAGTGGCCTCATTTCATAGTATCTGGATTCCTACAGAAGGAGAGATTCGAGAAGTGTGAGCAGGTGAGTGAAATAGTGCCCCAAAAGGGAGCAGGATTTGTATCTAGAATACATTAAGATCTCTTACAACTGAAGAAGATAATGTGCTCAATTAAAAATGGGCGAAGTAGTGGAACTGAAACTTCACAAAAAAAGATAAATGAATGACAGATAAGTACCTGAGAAGGTCCTCACTTACCACCATTCATTAAGGAAATAAAAATTAAAAACTATAATGAGGTACTGCTACAGTATTATAAGAATGGCTGAAATTGAAAATATCAAGCCTTGTCAAGGATGTGGGGAGCAGGGCAAATGATCATAAATTTCTGCTGGGAGAGTATAAAATGGGATAGCCATTTGTAAACTGGCACAGTCAATTTAGTTAAAACAAGCATTTACCATGTGATTTCTAGCTACTTATGTAAGAGAAATAACTTCAACCTGTCATAGAAACACTTGTACATGAATGTTCAACAGAGTGTCATACATAACAACCCAAACTGGAAATAAACGTGTGTCCACCCAGTGAATTTTGGTATGTAATGGAATACATTTGGTATATAATGGAATAAACTCTTTCACTTCAATCCTTGAGCATTAATAGCCAAATAATACCCATTTCACCTCCCCCAAATAGTTATATCTGATATATGCAACAATGTAAATAAATGTTCCAAATATTATGCTGAGTGAAAGAAGCTAGATACAAAAGAGTATACATCATCTGTCTATGGAAAAATGAATCCACAGTGATAGAAAGTACATCAGTGATTGTATGAGGTATAGGGATTTGGGGGATATTGACTTCAAAGTGGCATGAGAGGGGTGCCTGGGTGGCTCAGTTGTTAAGTGTCTGCCTTCGGCCCAGGGCGTGATCCCAGGGTCCTGGGATCGAGCCCCGCATCAGACTCCCTGCTCCACTGGGAGCCTGCTTCTTCCTCTCCCACTCCCCCTGCTTGTGTTCCCTCTCTCGCTGGCTGTCTCTCTCTCTGTCAAATAAATAAATAAAATCTTAAAAAAAAAAACCAAAGTGGCATGAGAAACATTCTGGGATGATGGAAATATTCTGTATCTTCTTTAGTGATAATTATGTAGGTTTCATGGAACACTTTTGCTAAAACTCATAGAAATATAATTCATGTGTATAATTTTATGTTATATAATTTTTACCTCATGAACAGTGATTTTAAAAGTAAGAAAAAGTTATAATATGTAAATTAAACATTTTTAGGAATATAAGGGATAATTCACAGAAATTAAATAATACTTAGAAAATTTATTGCCTTCTCTTTGTCTTTGCAAGATCAACTACCCAGGCAAAAATAATATGTAAGAATATTATAATTATGTGCTTTTTAAAAAATAATTTTTATTTTGTTGTATTAGTCACCATACAGTACATCCCCAGTTTTTGATGCAGTGTTCCATGATTCATTATTTGCGTATAACCCCCAGTGCACCATGCAATACGTGCCCTCCTTAATACCCATCACTGGCCTATCCCAATCCCCCACCCCTCTCCCCTCTGAAGCCCTCAGTTTGTTTCCCAGAGTCCACAGTGTCTCATGGTTCATTCTCCCTTCTGTTTACCCCGCCTTCATTCTTCCCTTCCTTCTCCTACTGATCTTCCTATTTCTTATGTTCCATAAATGAGTGAAACCATATCATAATTGTCTTTCTCTACTTGACTTATTTCACTTAGCATAATCTCCTCCAGTCCCATCCATGTTGTGGCAAATGTTGTGAAATCATTCTTTCTGATGGCTGAGTAATATTCCATTGTATATATGGACCACATCTTCTTAATCCAGTCACCTGTTGAAGGGCATCTCGGCTCCTTCCACAATTTAGCTATTGTGGACAATGCTGCTATGAACATTGGGGTGCATATGGCCCTTCTCTTCACTACGTCTGTATCTTTGGGGTAAATACCCAATAGTGCAATTGCTGGATCATAGGGTAGCTCAATTTTTAACTTTTTAAGGGACCTCCACACTGTTTTCCAGAGTGGCTGTACCAACTTGCATTCCCACCAACAGTGTAAGAGGGTTCCCCTTTCTCCATATCCTCTCCAACATTTGTTGTTTCCTGCCTTGTCAATTTTCGCCATTCTAACTGGTATAAGGTGGTATCTCAAGGTGGTTTTGATTTGAATTTCCCTGATGGCTAATGATTTTTTTCTTTTTTTTCCTTTTTTATAATAATATTTTTTATTATATTATGTTAGTCACCATACAGTACATCCCTGGTTTTTGATGTAAAGTTCCATGATTCATTAGTTGCGTATAATACCCAGTGCACCATGCAATACATGCCCTCCTTACTACCCATCACCAGCCTATCCCATTCCCCCACCCCCCTCCCCTCTGAAGCCCTCAGTTTGTTTCACAGAGTCCATAGTCTTTCATGCTTCATTACCCCTTCTGATTAGCCCCCTTTCTTTATCCCTTTCTTCTCCTACTGATCTTCCTACTTCTTATGTTCCATAGATGAGTGAAACCATGCTATACTAGACCAGATGGACCTCATAGATATATATATATAGACCACTACACCCCAGAACCAAAGAATACTCATTCTATTCTAATGCACATGAAACATTCTCCAGAATAGATCATGTTCTGGGTCACAAAACAGGTCTCAACCGATACCAAAAGACTGAAATTATTCCCTGCGTATTCTCAGACCACAATGCTTTAAAATTGGAACTCAATCACAAGGAAAAATTTGGAAGAAACTCAAACACTTGGAGACTAAGAACCATCCTGCTCAAGAATGATTCGATAAACCAGGAAATAAAAAATCAATTTAAACAATTTATGGAGACCAACGAGAATGAAAACACAATGGTCCAAAACCTATGGGACACTGCAAAGGCCATCATAAGGGGAAAATACATAGCCACCCAAGCCTCCCTCAAAAGAATAGAAAAATCTAAAATGCAGTTTGTATATTCTCACCTCAAGAAGCTGGAACAGCAACAGAAGAACAGACCTAATCCATGCACGAAAAGGCAGTTGATCAAGATTGGAGCAGAGATCAATGAATTAGAAACCAGGAGCACAGTAGAGCAGATCAACAGAGCTAGAATAAATAAAATAGATAAGCCACTGGCAAGACTTATCCAAAAGAATAGAGAAAGGACCCAAATTAATAAAATTATGAATGAAAAGGGAGAGGTCACAACCAACACCAATGAAATAGGAGGAATCATTAGAAACTTTTATCAACAGCTTTATGCCAATAAATTAAGCAACCTGGAAGAGATGGATGCCTTCCTGGAAACCTATAAACTACCAAGACTGAAACAGGAAGAAACTGATTTTTTAAACAGACCAATTAATTATGAAGAGATTGAAGCAGTGATTAAAAACCTTCCAAAAAACAAAACTCCAGGGCCTGATGGATTCCCTGGGGAATTCTACCAAACATTTAAAGAAAAAATAATACCTATTCTCCTAAAGCTGTTTCAAAAAATAGAAACAGAAGGAAAGCTACCAAACTCATTCTATGAGACCAATATTACCTTGATCCCCAAACCAGGCAAAGACCCCATCAAAAAGGAGAATTACAGACCGATATTCCTGATGAATATGGACACCAAAATTCTCAAGAAGATCCTAGCTAATAGGATCCAACAGTACATTAAAAGGATTATCCATCATGACCAAGTGGGATTCATCCCTGGGATGTAAGCGTGGTTCAGCATTCGCAAATCTATCAGTGTGATAGATTATATCAACAAGAAAAAAGTCATGAATCATATGATCCTCTCAATAAATGCAGAAAAAGCATTTGACAAAATACAGAATCCTTTCCTGATTAAAACACTTCAGATTGTAGGGATAGTGGGTACATTCCTCAATCTCATAAAAACCATCTGTGAAAAGCCTACAGCAAATATTCTCAATGGGGAAAAGCTGGAAGCCTTTCCCTTAAGATCAGGAACACGACAAGGCTAATGATTTTGAACATTTTTTCATGTGTCTGTTAGCCATTTGTATGTCTTCATTGGAAAAGTGTCTGTTCCTATCTTCCGCCCATTTTTTGATTTGGTTATTTGTTTCACATGTATTGAGTTTGAGAAGTTCTTTGTAGATCTTGGATACTAGTTTTTATCTGTAGTGTCATTTGCAAATATCTTCTCCCATTCCGTGGGCTGCCTCTTAGTTTTTCTGACTGTTTCCTTGGCTGTGCAGAAGCTTTTTATCTTGATGAAGTCCCACAAGTTCATTTTATCTTTTGTTTCTCTTGCCTTTGGAGATGTGTCATGAAAAAAGTTGCTGTGGCCGATGTCAAAGAGGTTGCTGCCTATGTTCTCCTCTAGGATTTTGATGGATTCCTGTCTCACATTGAGATCGTTTATCCATTTAGAGTTTATATTTGTGTATGGTGTGAGAGAGTGGTCAAGTTTCATTCTTTTGCATGTAGCTGACCAATTTTCCCAGCACCATTTATTGAAGAGACTGTCTTTTTTCCACTGGATGTTTTTTCCTGCTTTATCAAAGATTAGTTGCCCAAAGAGCTGAGGGTCCATTTCTGGGTTCTCTATTGTGTTCCATAGGTCTATGTGTCTGTTTTTGTGCCAGTACCATGCTGTCTTTGTGATCACAGCTTTGTAGTACAGCTTGAAATCCAGCATTGTGATGCCCCCAGCTTTGTTTTTCCTTTTCAACAATTCCTTGGCGATTCGGGGCCTTTTCTGGTTCCACACAAATTTAAGGGCTGTTTGTTCCAGTTCTTTGAAAAATGTCATTGGTATTTTGATCGGGATGGCATTGAAAGTGTAGTTTGCTCTGGGTAGCATGGACATTTTAACTATGTTTATCCTTCCGATCTATGAGCATGGAATTTTTTTCCATCTTTTTGTGTCTTCTTCAATGTCTTTCAAGAGTGATTTGTAGTTTCTAGAATATAGATCCTTTATGTCTCTGGTTATGTTAATTCCGAGAAAACATATTATTTTTGGTGCTATTGTAAATGGAATGGATTCCCTAATTTCTCTTTCTTCAGTCTCATTGTTCGTGTATAGATATGCAACTGATTTCTGAGCATTGATTTTGTATCCCGCCACATTATTGAATTGCTCTATAACTTCTAGTAGTTTGGGGGTGGAGTCTTTTGGGTTTTCCATATAGAGTATCATGTCATCTGCGAAGAGAGACAGTTTGACTTCTTTGCCGATTTGGATACATTTTATCCCTTTTTGTTGTCTGATTGCTGTTGCAAGGATTTCTAGTACTATGTTGAATAATAGTGGGGAGAGTGGGCATCCTTGTCGTGTTCCTGATCTTAAGGGAAAGGCTTCCAGCTTTTCCCCATTGAGAATGATATTCGCTGTAGGCTTTTAATAGATGGTTTTTATGAAATTGAGGAATGTACCCTCCATCCCTACACTCTGAAGGGTTTTAATCAGGAAAGGGTGCTGTATTTTGTCAAATGCTTTTTTTTAATAACAACATTTTTTTAATTATATTATGTTAGTCACCATACAGTACATCCCTAGTTTTTGATGTAAAATTCCATGATTCATTACTTGCATATAACACCCAGTGCACCATGCAATACGTGCCCTCCTTAATACCCATCACCAGCCTATCCCATCCCTCCCCCCCCCCGAAGCCCTCAGTTTGTATCCCAGAGTCCATAGTCTCTCATGGTTCATTTCCCCTTCTGTTTACCCCCTTTTCTTCTTCCCTTTCTTCTCCGACTGATCTTCTTATTTCTTATGTTCCATAAATGAGTGAAACCATATGATAATTGTCTTTCTCTGCTTGACTTATTTCACTTAGCATAATCTCCTCCAGTCCCGCCCATGTTGCGGCAAATGTTGTGTAATCGTTCTTTCTGATGGCTGAGTAATATTCCATTGTATATATGGACCACATCTTCTTAATCCAGTCATCTGTTGAAGGGCATCTTGGCTCCTTCCACAATTTAGCTATCGTGGACAAAGCTGCTATGAACATTGGGGTGCCTATGGCCCTTCTCTTCACTACGCTTGACAAATGCTTTTTCTGCATCAGTTGAGAGGATCATATGGCTCTTGACTCTTTTCTTTTTGATATGATGTATCACACTGATTGATTTGCAAATGTTGAACCTCCCTTGCATCCCAGGGATGAATCCCACTTGGTCATGGTGGATAATCCTTTTAATGTACTGTTGGATTCTATTAGCAAGGATCTTGTTGAGGATTTTGGCATCCATATTTATTAGGGAAATCAGTCTGTAATTCTCCTTTTTGATGGGGTCTTTGCCTGGTTTGGGGATCAAGGTAATATTGGTCTCATAGAATGAGTTTGGTAGCTTTCCTTCTGTTTCTATTTTTTGAAATAGCTTTAGGAGAATAGGTATTATTTTTTCTTTAAATGTTTGGTAGAATTCCCCAGGAAAACCGTCTGGGCCTGGAGTTTTGTTTTTTGGAAGGTTGTTTATCACTGCTTCAATCTCTTCATAATTAATTGGTCTGTTTAAAAAATCAATTTCTTCCTGTTTCAGTCTTGGTAGTTTATAGGTTTCCAGGAAGGCCTCCATCTCTTCCAGATTGCTTAATTTATTGGCATAAAGCTGTTGATAAAAGTTTCTAATAATCCTTCCAATTTCATTGGTGTTGGTTGTGACCTCTCCTTTTTCATTCATAATTTTATTAATTTGGTTCTTTTCTCTATTCTCTTGGATAGGTCTTGCCAGCGGTTTGTCAATTTTATTTCCAAGAACCAGCTTCTAGTTCTGGTGATCTGCTCTACTGTACTCCTAGTTTCTAATTCATTGATTTCTGCTCTAATCTTGGTCAACTGCTTCCTCGTGCGTGGATTAGGCCTGTCCCTCTGTTGTTGTTCCAGCTTTTTGAGGTGAGAATATAAAAACTGAATTTTAGATTTTTCTATTCTTTTGAGTGAGGCTTGGATGGCTATGTATTTCCCCCTTAGGACTGCCTTTGCAGTATCCCATAGATTTTGGACCATTGTGTTTTCATTCTCGTTGGTCTCCATAAATTGTTTAAATTGATTTTTGATTTCCTGGTTTATCGAATCATTCCTGAGCAGGATGGTTCTTAGTCTCCAAGTGTTTGAGTTTCTTCCAAATTTTTCCTTGTGGTTGAGTTCCAATTTCAGAGCGTTGTGGTCTGAGAATATGCAGGGAATAATTTCAGTCTTTTGGTATCGGTTGAGACCTGTTTTGTGACCCAGAACATGGTCTATTCTTGAGAATGTTCCATGGGCATTACAATAGAACGAGAATTCTTTGGTTCTGGGGTGTAGTGTTCTATATATATCTATGAGGTCCAATTTGTCGAGTATGACATTCAAAGCTCTTGTTTCTTTGCTGATTTCTTGCTTAGGTGATCTGTCTATTGCTGATAGTGGAGTGGTGAGGTCTCCTACTATTAGTGTATTTTTTTTTTAAAGATTTTATTTATTTTTTTGACAGAGATAGAGACAGCCAGCGAGAGAGGGAACACAAGCAGGGGGAGTGGGAGAGGAAGAAGCAGGCTCCTAACGGAAGAGCCTGATGTGGGGCTCGATCCCAGAATGCCGGGATCATGCCCTGAGCCGAAGGCAGACGCTTAACTGCTGTGCCACCCAGGTGCCCCTACTATTAGTGTATTTTTAAATATATGTCTCTTTATTCTGGTTAAGAGTTGGCTTGTGTATCTTGCTGCTCCCCTCTTGGGGGCATATATATTTATAATTGTCATATCCACTTGCTGGATACATCCTTTAAGAATAATATAGTGCCCTTCTGTGTCTCTAACTATAGTCTTTAGTTTAAAATCCAATCTGTCTGACATGAGAATTGCTACCCCAGCTTTCTTTTGAGGTCCACTGGCGTGAAGGATGGTATTCCATCCCTTACTTTCAATCTGAATGTATCTTTAGGTTCAAAATGAGTCTCTGGTAGATAGCAAATGGATGGGTCATGTCTTTTTATCCAATCTGCCACCCTGTGGCTTATGGGAGCATTTAGGCCATTTACATTGAGACTGATTATTGAGATATATGATTTTAATGATGCCATGTTGCCAGTAAAGTTTTTGTTTCTATAGATTGTGACTTTCTGTTCTGTATCACTCTTGGGGCCTTTTTACCTTTATAGAACCCCCCTTAATATCTCCTGTAGGGCTGGTTTCGTGGTTACGAAATTGGTCAATGACTGGTGATTCTGGAAGGTCTTTATTTCTCCATCAATTCTGAATGACAGCTTTGCTGGATAAAGGATCCTTGGCTGCATGTTTTTCTCTGAAAGAGCTTTAAAAATGCCCCCCCCCCCGACTGTTTCTCCCATTCCAGGTCTGTGTAGACAGGTCTGACGTAATTCTGATACCTTTGCCTTGGTACGTGAGAAATTTCTTTGCCCTGGCCTCTTTCAATACTGTATCCTTGGATCTAATATTTGCGAATGCACTATGACGTGACGTGGTGTAGGTTTGTTGTGGTTGAGCTTGGGAGGGGTCCTCTCTGCCTCTTGGACACAAATGTTTGTTTCCCTTGCTAGATTAGGGAAGTTTTCAGCTACAATTTGTTCAAACATCTCTTCTAGACCTCTGTTTTTCTCCACCCCCTTGGGGATGCTGATGATTCTGACATCGGAACGTTTCATTGAGTCAGTAATCTCCCGTAACCTACATTCCTGAGCGTGGATTTTTTTGAGTCCAGATTCTATTTTAGCTTTTTCTTTTACTAACCCATCCTCCAATTCACTGATACGTACGTTCTTCTGCCTCATTCACCCTGGCCATCAGAGCCTCTAGTTTTGACTGCATTCGGCTGATAGAATTTTTAATTTCTGCCAGATTCGCTCTCATTCTGCCCTTAGAGATTCTATATTCTCATTAACATTTTCGTTAATACTTTTTTCAAGTCTGCACATCATCATAACCATTGTTACTCTGAATTCCATTTCTGATAATTTGGTTATATCCATATCCATTAGTTCTGTGGCAGAGATCACAGACTCATTGTCTTTTCTTTGCTGGGGGGGGGATTTCTCCTTCTCGTCATTCTGATGAGGAGAGGTTGTGGGGTTGTCCAGAGCCCAAATTATTGCCCAGGACCCAGGCAGTGTGCACTCGTTTTATAGGGATCTTAGGGATGTGGGCTTCTTGATTTTTCAGCCTGCCTTCTAGGGGAGGGTCCTGCTGCACTGGTACTCAGGCAACCCTGTTTGGGTAGAGTCACCCTGTTCCCTGCAAGGGGGAATGGGGATGGGCACAATGTGAGCTGGTATTTCCGGGCTTTTGTTCTCTGGCAGCTTTCCCTGGCAGCTTTCTGTGACTCTTCTGAGAGTCACAGAAGCAGTGGCCATATCCTAACCTCTGTCTTAGAACAGAGAGATCGCAGTCCGTTCTCCACTGAGCTCTCTTGGCCACTTTAACTCTGTTTCTGTCAGTGCTGCTAAAAACCCTGCAGTGTCCTGGGTTGTGTGCCCCACAGCTGCTCTCCCAGCCCTCACTTCTGGGGCCGGCAGGTCTCTGTCCTTTGTGCTTCTAACACTGCCAGCCGCCCCCAGTTCCTGTGCGCGCTCCCGAGCTTCCTGTTTCAGTCTGGTCGTGCAGGAGCTCCTGAGCTCCCGGTATTAGTCCGTTTCCAGTGACTTCTCTGGAGCTCCGGTTTTCAGTCTCATCGCACGCGCTCCTGAGCTCTCAGTTTCAGTCTAGTTCGAGTGTGCACTCCGGAGCTCTGGTTTTCAGTTTGGACACGCACGCTCCCAAGCTCCTGGTTTTAGTCCGGTTCCAGTGAGGGCTCTGGAGCTCTGGTTTTCAGTCTGGTCACAGGTGCATTCCCAGGCTCATGGTCTCAGTCTGCTCTCTCAGAGGTGCAGGTCCGAGAGTCCGGCCCACTCCCCAGTGCAAGTGGCTACCACTTCCCGGTGCCCGAGCGTGTCGGCTCCATCCCCCTTCCATTTATCTTCCTATATCTGTGCGTGGATTCACAGCTCCCTGCTTCATACCTCAATATTCAGTGCTGGAGATGTTAGTTTGTAGAGATCCTGATGTATCTTCCTGTGTCTCAGGCTGATTCCGTGGGTTTTCAGGATGGTCTGGTAGATATCCAGCTTGATTCAGGGGACCAGCTGAAAAAGGGGTCCCCTACTCGTGAGTCATCTTTTCTTCTCCTTGCAGAAAGTGGTTGCTTTTCTGTTCATAGACTTTCTGCTACTCTTTTCTTAGTTCTCCAGTTGCGTTCATAGGTATTCAGAATGGTTCGGTAGCTCTCTAGCTGAATTCCTGGGACCAGACAAACTTTAGGTCTCCTGCTCCTCCGCCATCTTGGAGGCGTTCCTTCTAATTATGTGCTTTAATTACATATCCATAGCTAGCTACTTAGATATTGATATAAAAGTTTTTACCTCAGGAAAAGTACTCTATTTTTTTTATAATTAACACATTGTGCAAAAGGATTACATAATAAGCCTGATAGAAAATCTCAATATATTTCCCAAGCAAAAAATTATAAAGATCACTCTCTATCAAACCTCAATGCAAAAAACCTGGAACTAAATAACTGAAGGGTAATTTTAAAAGCTATTTTAAATTTGAAATTTCTCTACTAAATTCCTTTTTTAAGTTTTTTATTTTTACTTTTTTAAAAGATTTTATTTATTTACTTGACAGAGAGAGAGAGAGACAGCCAGCGAGAGAGGGAACACAAGCAGGTGGAGTGGGAGAGGAAGAAGCAGGCTCCCAGTGGAGCAGGGAGCCCAATGCGGAGCTTGATCCCAGAACTCTGGGATCACGCGCTGAGTCAAAGGTAGATGCTTAATGACTGAGCCACCCAGGCTTCCCTCTACTAAATTATTTTTGAGTTAAAGAAGATATCAAAGAAAAATTAAAGACAGTTTTTAAAATGGCAACTTCACATCTCAGAACATTATGCATCGTTAAAGATAAAGTCAGAGATAAGATGCCTGAGTGGCTCAGCTGGTTAACCATCTGCCTTCAGCTCGGGTCACGATCCCAGGGACCTGGATGGAGTCCCACATGGGACTCCTTGCTCAGCAGGGAGCCTGCTTCTCTCTCTGCATGCCACTCCCCCTGCTTCTGCTCTCCCCGCCCAAATAAATAAATAAAATCTTTAAAAAGAAAAGAAAGAGAAAAACCTAGCAGAGTTTCCTAATTTATTTATTCATTCAACAAGTATTTATTGAAGGGTTACACTGTTCTAGAATTTTTTTCTATGCTCCAGGGATATAGATTGAAAAAAAAAATCAAACTTCTTTCATAGAGTTACATGCTGGACAAAAACCCCTTATAAATATATAATATCTCATACACTGATAAATTCTTTGGTAAAATAAGGCTGAATAAGGTGGATGGAGAGTTTGAGAGAGGGATGTCTTTTTGTATACAGTACTGAGGGAAGACAGTCATGAGAAGGTGATGTTTCACCAGAATTCTGAGGGAAGGGAGGGAGTCAGTCATACACACACTGGGGGCATAGCATTGTAGGCAGAGAAGACAGTTCAAAGGCCCTCAGGAAGCTGGCAGTGGAGTAAGCAGTCGGTTAATTGGCAGGAAGGGAGATTAGAGAAATGATACGGGGTCAGGTCATGCAGTACCTCTTAAGCTACCATAGGACTTTGACTTTTACTCTGAGTGAGATGGGGAATCTGCAGAAGATTTTGAGCAGAGGAGAGACATAATCTGACTTATATTTTTAAAGGATCACTCCAGAATTGTCTGCATGAAAAGGGGAGAAACAGGGAGATCAGTTGGGAGGTTGTTATAGTTCATGTAAAACATGATGGAGACTTGGATCAGGAAGAGTCAGTGGGGGTGGGAAGAAGTGGTTAAATGCAAGTAATCAGGACAAAGAGAATATATGCAATTTAATTTAATAATTCAACTCAGAAATCTAGGAAGAGACCAGCTCAAAAAATTTTCAACAATTTTCTGGGAGAAGGAATTAAGTGGTCAACAAAGAAATTAGTGAATTAAAAAGAAGAGAGATGGCAGAATTGAAAAATATTAAATCTCTTTCTTGAAAAATTCAATTAAATAGAAATTTCTGGTGAAGTAAGTGAGGGAAAGAAAAAGGGACAATAAAGATATACCACATCCAGAATGAAAAGAAAGATATAATGTCAAATATGAAGATTTTAAATTACAGTAAAGAAGTACAATTTGCTAATGCATGCAAAAAAATTTAAAATACCAAATTTCACAGAAATATATGTAAATCAAGAATAGATAGAATAACGATAGAGTAGAATAACCATAGCAGAAATTGAAAACCTTAAGAACTCTGTGAAAAAACCTAAAACCTAAGGGAACTCTATAAGAAAGTTTTACAGATGAATTATAGAAAACTTAAATCTCAGATAGTTTTCATTGTTTTTTACATTGACCTGAAGTACATTAAAATTTTGAAAGTTTGCTAACTCATTTGATGACCTTAGCATAGCCCCAGTATTAAACTTAACAATGGTAGTACAAAATCCTTAATAAATCACAAGTGCACTGAATTTGGAAGTGTATTTTAATACATCTCTTCTGACCAAGTAGAGTTGCTCAAGAAGCAGTAAAGTGATGTAAGACACCAGACTCTGGAGCCAGATACCTAGGAATAGTTTTTCATCTCAATATGGATCCGATAGCCGAATGCCTTTGGTTAACCTGTTTAATGTCTCTGTATCTCAGTTTTTTCATCCATAAAGTGGAACTATGATACTATCTATTTATGCAGTTATTGTAAAGATTAAGAGTTAATTCTGTGAAGCATTTCCTAGAGCCTAGCATGTAGTAAGCACTCAAAAATATTAATTGTTATTATGAGTTTCTATGCCTGGAAATGTATTATCATAATAGTAAGTCAGAGGAGAAAAGCCCTAAGATTATTGTTAGTACCAAAAGATATTTTGATAAAATTTAATATTCATTTATGATTTTTAAAAACTCTCTTGGTACACAATAAGAAGATAGATGCTTTCTTAAGATGATAATGAAGCTCCATTTGAAACCAGTAGCCTTCATCATCAGGGATAACTGTAATCATTTTCGTCTCAACATTGTCAGGAAGTTCTACGTGATACAAAAACTACAAAAATAGGAACAAAGATTTACTATTATTTTTGGATGATACAGTTGTCCACCTGGAAAACCCAATGTCGACCAAAATCCAACCAGGATTTTTAAAAAATTGACAATTATTCTAACTTTCTTCTGGAAGAATAAATGTGTAAAAATTGCCAAGAGCATTTTGGAAAAGAAAAGCTGAAGTGCCTTTGTCCTACTAGTAATGAAACCATATTACTAGTACATAGACAATTATCAGTGGAGGAGAAAAGAATGGCCAGAAGGAGATTAACATATAAGGATAGTGTTCCAAGTCAATGTGTGACATGCTAGTTTATTTGATAAATGGTGTTGGGAAAAATAGACATAATCTTATTATTAATAAACTCTATCACACCTTTGGGGTTGTAAACACTATGTTCTCAAACCTATCATATTGTCAGGGGGTATTTGCAAAGCCAACTTTGGACCATGCATTTGGAGGTGATTCCAAAAGCTAATGGCTTATTGAACGTGGTATATTAATTCCATATCATGAAGTCTTGATGCACATCTTTCACGTGCCAGTTTTGTAGGTTTTTGGTTCACATAATTTGAGGCCATATTGTTGGGTGCATGTGTGGGTATTATCAATGTATCTTCTTGCCATTTGGTTCCTTTTCTCATCATATGACATCTTTTCATTACCAGTAAGTTTTTTTTGTCTTGAATTCTATTTTGATCCTAGATTATGAACTTACTTCAACTTATTTTTCTTCATATTTGTCACATATATTTTACTACCCACTTATTTTCATCAGTTCTGAGTCCTTTTGTTCTAAATGTTTCTCTTGTTGAAAAAAACATGGTTGTATTCTTTAAAAAGATGCAAACTGATAGTCTTGGCTCTTAATTGGTGACTTTAACAGGCCACTATTCTAAAGCTATATGAGTATTTATTACTGCCATCTTTTCTCAATTGTATATTCACTATATATTTTGGGGGTCTTTATCATGATTTCCATTGAACACAGCAGATCTGCCTCAGGCATTTTAAATTTATACATTTAAAAAATTGATGACAGTTGCCTTAATATAGAAGACATACTTGTGAAGTTTTTTCCTACTAAACACAAATATCATGACCATTCATATACCAAGTACCCAGCTCACCCAATAAAACAAAACCTTCATGGGTGCTGATTGAATACCCTCTTATTGAGATTCAGTTCCTACCCTGTAAAGTTATTTATTTTAGAATGTGATGTTTATTCTCTCTATGAACCTATATATCCATAGGTTTTGTATAGTAATGTTATTCATGTTTTAAATTCAATACAAATAGGGTCATCTTGTACGTATCCTTTGAAACTTTCTTTATTTTGTACTCAATATAATATGTGAGATTGATCCACGTTGGTACATATATCAATAGTCACTGCTCTGTAGTGTGTTGTATATATCCATTATATGCGTAAACCACTTCAGTATCTATGGTACAAATGATCAGTTTCAGCAGCAGGAGATTGGAACCAAAACAAAATGAACATTCTTTAAGTCGATTTTAGGGAGACAAAATGCAAATGAACTCATAAAAAGAAACAAAATGGCTAATTTGGACATTGAGCCAATTGACATAAAACCCAAAATCTCAGTAAGAGGAAAAACAAGCTGGCTGTGGTACCAAAAATAATTCCACCAAGTAATGACCCCTGTATTGGTCTGCTCTGGCAGTCATTACAGAATAGCACAGGCTGGATGGCTTAAAAACAGACACGTATTTCTCTCAGGTCTGGATGCTGGACTTGCGAGATCAAAGTCCCATCAGCATTGCTGTGTGGTGAAGTCTCACTTTCTGTCTTACAAATACCGTCTACTCACTGTGTCCCCACCAGGCCCCTTCTCTGTGTGTGCGTGGAGAGGGAAAGAGAGAGATCTCTGGTATCTCTCTGTTTTATAAGGACACCAGTGCTATCAGATCAGAACCCTATCCTAGGACCTCACGTAATCTTAGCTGCTTCCTAAAGGCCCAATCTCCACACACAGTCACATTGGGGGTTAGAGCTTCAACATATGGATCATGGGGGGACACATTCACTTTGTAACACTTCAAATCATATCTACCAGTTAGCTTTTGCCACAGATATATTACATATACACAACCTCGAAATCTTCGTGGCTTACAAAAGCAAATACTTATTTTTCTTGGTCACGGGCGTGTAGTAGGAATGAGGATGATCTCAGCTGGTGTTGGCTGCATGTGGATGCAGACTGTGGGTCAGGTTCAGGTCCAAGGGCCTCGTTTTGGAGTCCAGGCTAAGACGACAAAGGACACCTAAGCATGTACTTTTCAAGGCACTGGCAGTATCACAAGAGCACAAAACCCAAACGCACAAATACATTTCAAGCCTCAGCTTTACCACATCTACCAACATTGCATCAGCCTAACCAAGCCTACTTGGCTAAGCCCAACGTCAAGGGGCAGGGATGTCCATTTCACCAACCATGCAGCCGTGGCAAGACTCAGCATATATAATATGACCATGGCACAGTGAAGACTTGGGAGCAGTAATTCAATCAGCCACAGCATATATTCTTAGGCTCTGAGTGTTTGCCATGAGTCTTAATGATGCCAAAGGACATTCTTCTGCTACAATGGCCCATGTGGTTTTGAGCCCTAAGGACTGATGCTGCAGCCCAGCAGAAGTCTTCTGTCTGTCCATGTTGTGCTTTGATTCCTTACCCACTCCTTACATAGCTTCTTAGACTTCTTAGAGTTCTGAACCAGAGCACCATATGTCATGGTTTGAAGGTTTGTTAGTCACACTCTCACTCTGTGAGCCCTGAGTCAATGGAGAAGCACCCAGAGTTCTGGTGGGAATTCAATGCAGTATTAGCTTAAGTATTGGTGAAGTTGGCTTGGATCCCAGACTAAAATTGTTTCTCAGCTCTTCCCCCTTCTGATTTGAACTTACTTACCTAGTCTTAGGTATCACTCCTAGAGAGCACCCTGCCTGTCTGCCTTGTTTACAGCATGGGAGGAAGAAAAGCTGGTCAGATGAATCTGGAGGAGGAGGATTGTAGGGCGAGAAGAGTGCTCAAACCAAAGACAGGCTCTGTGGAGGTCTTGAGGCAGGAGGCAGAGTGGCTGGTGGCCATTGCAGAAGCATCCAGGCGTTTGAAGGGTTCATGGTCCATGTGTCTGAATTGCTGAAAATGATGGCCCTTGCACAGTTTGTCCTGAAGAAAATCAAGCCAAGAGGGGACTTGAGAGTTGACCACAAACAAAATGGAGAGGAGACATAACTCCATTCATTCTCTCATTCATTCATTTATTCATATTTAAGTGCTACCTTGTGCCAGGCGTACTGCTCTGTGTATTGAGAATTAAGCAATTAACAAAATAGCCATATCCCTGTTCATGTGGAACTTAACTGTTTATGGAATGGGTTACAAACATCACACTAACTAAATAAAAAAATACATAATATACTGTAATAGAAGGTAGTAAGTGGTAAAGACAAAAAACTAAGGCAGAGAAGATGGTTAGGTACAATTTCAGAGAGGATGGCCAGGATAGATGACATTTGACTAAAGGTCTGTAGGAGATGGGGTCATGGCGTGGATGGCATTTTGCAACAGGTACAGCAAGTGCAAACACCTGGTTGCACCCCAGGGTTGGTGCCCGGGGATGCAGGTTGAAGCATAGCAAGAAGGCCAGTGTGTGAGAGGGAAGTACAAGATGAGGCCAGGCAGGTGATGGGTTGGTGGGGAGGGGAGGGGAGGGAAGATCAGTGAGGACCTTGGGAGCCACTGTAATGCCCCAGGTGTTTACTCCATGGAATGGGGAGTCAATGGAGTATTTTGTGCATAGAGGAGCCATCTGGGTGATTTCCAGCAACAGTGGGTGACAGTGTGGAGTATAGACTGAATGGGCACGAGGGTCATAATTCTAGGGGCTTCTGAGAAAATAACTAGAGTCAGTGGATAGAAAGGGGTGACTTTTCCAACTAAACGGCCTCACCTACATGACCATCCACCAGTGAAACTGGCTGCACAGTCACCCTTGGAGCTAGTCAGCAGCATGTCACTGACAGTCCCAGCAGATACCAGGGACGCTGACACGGGGAAAAACCTGCATCAGATAAGGCGTTAAACTTGGACATCCCAGACTCTTTCCAATACTGAGCATCTCTGATGCCACAGCATATATCACTCCAATCTCCCCCAGTTAGAATGCAGGGGTTTTGTCCCTTCTGTTCATCGCCATATTCCTGGGGCCTGGGATAGTGTCCAGCAAATAGCAGCCACTCAATGAGTACTTGTTAAAGGTATGAATGTGTCTGTTAAACATATTGCAGGCTTTTGGGCAACATACTTTTCTTCTCAGCACCCCAGAGAATAAGAAAAGTTGGACTGGCTGGCACCTGCTGACCTTTCCAGGCCTGCCAGTCTGTGACAGCATCTCAGACTCTGAGACATTGTTTCTTTCTTCTGTTTTTTTTCAGACTGACACAACTCTTTATTTTGGATGGCCATCTTTTTTTTTAATAATATTTTTTATTACATTATGTTAGTCACCATACAGTACATCCCTAGTTTTTGATGTAAAGTTCCATGATTCATTACTTGCGTATAACACCCAGTGCACCATGCAATAAGTGCCATCCTTGATACCCATCACCAGCCTATCCCATTCTCCGCCCCCCCCGCCCCGCCAAAGCCCTCAGTTTGTTTCCCAGAGTCCATAGTCTCTCATGGTTCATCCCCTCTTCTGTTTACCCCCCCTTCTTCCCTTTCTTCTCCTACTGATCTTCCTACTTCTTATGTTCCATAAATGAGTGAGCCATTGTTTCTGAAGGGCCTTGAGGGCTATGGGGCATATGAGGGTTGCTTATGGGGAGGAAAGGCAGCGCTGGGTGAGGGCAAACCTGAGTCAAGGGGAGTGCACAGATAACCTCTGGTGCTGGGACCAGGGAACTCTGTATATGTGCTGCCGAAGCGAGCACTGGGACCAGGGAACTCTGAAAATAAAGGGGAATTGTCTCTGAGATGTATAGAGTTCTAATTCTGGTAAGGGATAGTGAGGACCCATTTCATCCCAAGCCTGTTGCATTTGTTGCATGGGTCAGCCTGCTCACAAAGCGTTCACAGGTCTTCCGGCTTTCCAGGGAGAAACACCATAAACAGCAGCAGGGACTCCTCTTAAGTGTGTCGAAAACCCTTTCTTAACTTGATGAAGTTCAGCAGTGACAACATTTCTTCAAACGAAGAGTTCCGTGCAGGCACAGTATTTATTATGTGCCCCCAGACACCCACCGGGCAGCTCCTCCCCGTCCCCCTGAGGTCTCGCAGGACTGCCAACATCAGTAGGTTGGCTGACTGGACCCATGTTTGCTACCAGAGAAGCCAGGGAGACATGCTGTTACATTGATTGAACAGTTAAATACAGAAAGATGCACACTTGGTAACTGCAATGATTTTATTCTATCTTTATTTAGCTTTAGTTTATCTCAGACAAGAGTGTTTTTAATATTAAGCATGCATATGTAGGTGTCTTCCATGCTCCTTATCCTATGAGTTGTATTCATTATAAATTAAAAGAAGTAGAGTTCGCTTCATGATGACCTAGAAAAAGAAAAGAACAGCCAGAATTTAGTAATTTATTAATTGTGAAAATATTGGTATCTATTATCTCATTCAGTCTTATATTAATACTAGCAATAGATACTATTGTTGCCCTTGTTTCATAGATGGTGACATTGGCCCGGAAAACGTGTCTGCCCGGGGTCATACAGCTAATAGAAGGCAAACTCAGTTCATGATCCCAAGAGTTGGCTCTGAATTCAGATGTACATGACATTAGAGTGTTTAGACCCAAATCATGTCATTACCTTTCAAACTAAAAAGATAGATTAATCACAGTTATAAACAGATCTATCTTTTCTGGCGGATGATCTCAGTGTCACAGGGAGATACTGGTCAAATGCAGGGGAATGAACCTAAATTCTAGGCATTTCAGCTAATGGGACTCCCTGTTCTCTCTGCAGACATTGGAGTGGGCACATTCCCCTGTGGATTTTTTCTATTATGTGGGCTCTCAGAGGGTTAAAGTGTGGACTGCACCCCTGCAATACCCGGTGTTCCATCCTCCCATCTGACACTAGAAGGGCAGTCACCTTCTTCCTGGAGTCCTTTCACTGCTCAGTCCCCAAGTTCCTCGTGATGACCACCAAGGGCTTCGGGACCCACATTGGTGGGCATGAAGGTGCTTTTCACCATGCGCTCAGCTCTGGCCAGCAAGCCTTCCAGAGGATTGGTCACACAGGGGGCCTTGGTGCAGGGGCTCTTCTGGGCAGTGATGCTGATTTGCAGGATGGAGGAAAAGGGGCCCGTCAGTGAGAGGCTGTCAGAGAGAGATCCTATGTGCCCCATGGGATATTCATGGCAACAGTATTGCTCTGAGAGGCACCTGTTAACGGTATGTCTTCCCCTAGTCACAGTGATCACTGCAGAAATACATAAGCTTCTGGGGAAAATGCTGTGATCATTCCCATGGACATTCCCAGGGGTGTCAGAAAGCCCAAAGTGGCTCTGGGTGAGTGGCCATGGAACGCAGACTGTAACAGCCTATCATTCCTGTACAAATAAACTAGAAATCAAGCAAGACTTGGGAGACAGAATCATAGTCCCTTACTGACCCCAACTTAAGGATTGTCTAGAAGCTACATCCCACTTAAAGGCACCCAATATCCCTTCTTAGAAATAGAAAAATACCCCAGACTTACCTGGAGGATGAAGAGACTTTACAGCATTGAGTCCCAGAGGTGCTTACCTGCTCCGTCCTTCTGTCCGGCTACCTCAGGTGGTCACAGCACTACTCACTACACTCTGGATCCAGCTACCACAGGGCTAAGGCTACTTCTAAGCACAGGTCCCCGAGTCTGTAATGCCTGTGGTGTCGGCCACAGCAATAACCACCACCGCTCAGGTCTTCTTACAAATATACTTTTATTCCCCAATGAAAAACACATTCGCAAGCAGGACTGAGAAGCTGGGCTACGATTCCTCAGGGGAGTCACAGGGCTGCCCCCCATCTCTTCCTGGGTGGTTCTCTTCTGGCCTGTGCATCTTGCTTTCCCCCCATCTGAGGTTCCAGACACCCACTGCCACAAAGAAAGCCACTGATACCAGCAACCAGAGAGGACCACACATATCAGGGTATAGGAAGGAAGGAAGAAAGGAAATTAGAAAGCCGAGGGAGGGGATTGGTAGGCATCCTGGTTCACACCAATGTGAGGACCATGGTCTCTCTCCAAGCTGCTGGCTGTGACCCTTCTCTTGCCAGGGGCTCCGACCCCAATTGCGGTCTGAGGGAACGTGTGAAACTTGTTGAGGTCCTGTGTGTATGTGCCCAGCACACAGGTACTCAGATTACTGCACCGCTTAGCTCGGAAGCTGTCCAGGCTGCAGGGAAAAGACATGCCAGGTGGTCCCATGTCCCGGGTCTGCCCCTGTGGCTATGACACAGAAGGCTGGACCTGGGAGGGGGCACTTCGAGCGGGGGGGGGGGGCAGGCAGCAGTGCAGCTCACACATCCTCCATTAGGAGAACCTGGAGGTTTGCTGAGCCAGGGCAGTGTGGGGAAGGACTGCGGTGGGGAAGGGGTAGCCTTTTCTAGCATTCCTCATGCTGCCATATGTCAGTCCTCATGTCTGCACCGAGATGCTCCAGGGTAGCTGCATGTGCATATCATGCCTCAGACCCGGCGGGACCATGGCCAGGCTGGGGCTGGCGTGTGTGTTCCAAGCTCAGGGGACACGGGGAGGTGAGGCTGGGGAAGGGTGTCTGACCCAGGACAACATGCGCATCTCCACAGATCCTACACAACAAAGACTTCAGACCTACCTCAGACACTGCTCTACCTGACCCCACCATCTGCAAGGCTTTTGGCTTCACCTTGCAAACATGCAATGAAGACAGCTTGCAGGTGAGTATGAAGGCCAGGCGCTGGTGTACACGAAGCCTAATTTCTAAAAATCTCCTGAGATATATGCAGTCCGTCTGCCACCTTCACACTTACCAGTCCTAACTCCTCAATGCTAGGAAGTCCCCTCAGTACTACCAGCCCAATTTCCAGAGTGGGGGATTTCATACCTTCCCCAACTGCTTTGAGAAAGGGATCTTTTTTTCCATGTGCTCTAACCAGTCTCTGTGTGACCTCTATTGTCAGTGGAGCCTGAGAATAGCTGGGTCCCAAGCCGAGGTGAACAATGGCAGTTTGCTGGCCTCCTGTCCAGCTGTGTTCTCTCTTACCTCTTGGGATATGCCTTCCTGGGCATGACAGGAGGGAGGGGATGCCCTGAGCCGAGCCGGGTGGGGAGCCTCACCTGGAGCCCTCAGTCTCCTGCTCCTGCTGCAGCTCACGGACCTTCAGCCGCACATAGTCATTCAGCATTGCAGTCAGTAGGAGGCATATTTCATCCTCTGTGAGTGTAGCAGGTTCCAGTGGGTTCTCCATGGCAGACCTACAGAGGGGAAGAAGGCAAATAGAGGCTCTGAGCCCCTGTCTACCACTTCCCCTGGATCAGTAGCCAGGCTTCTTGTTGTCTGTGTTTTCCCTGAGGATGTGGCCACCCCAAATCCTAGTGCACCGGGCGTGAGCCCAATGTCCTTCCAAAAACATGGATTCACCAATAGTCAGGCACTAGGGTGACCTTGACGTGGACTGCTGGAACTAGAATATATAGGGTCATGAAGGTGATAGTTAGATTTTTCAGGAATATTATAAGCTTAGTGTTAAATTAGTTATTTTTAAGGATTAACTGATAAAACTTACGTTAGTTTGAATCTGAAAACGTGTAAGGGTGAGAAATTAGATTGAGAGGTCACGTATTAGATCTAATAAGAACAAAATCAGTGGAAAATTAGATTAGTATGCAATCATTTCTCAAATTGTGCTTTAATTAGATAAATAGGTTTGGTACAGATACAAATGTTTGGTAAATAGCAATGACTGTTACATTAAGCTCAATAAACCATATGAAAATCACAGTAAAGTGTAGTATATACCAATTTTTTTAAAGTTGTGTATAATATCTCTATAGTATAAAATGTTTATAATAAACCCTTATGCAGGT